>NC_081806.1:11377500-12577500 GCF_030704535.1 Vitis vinifera | reverse complement strand
TGTTGCCACCGTAGCTTTCATGTCCATGTCTTCACTTAACATGTACATTCCACCCTTTGGATTTTGGGTTGGTTGAGAGGGAAACTTTCCTTTCTCTCTTGAGTTGGGCTCATCCCATCCTCTTGACACCTCGTACACATAACTTAAAAAGTCCATGGCTTCTTCCGGATTCTTGCTCATAAAATCTCCCCCACACATGGTTTCAAGAATTTGCTTCATGGAGGAAGACATCCCATCATAAAAATAGCTCACTAAGAGCCATGTATCAAAGCCATGATGAGGGCAAGCATTGATGGCCTCCATATACCTTTCCCAACATTCATGGAACTTCTCATTTTCTTTTGCAGAAAAGTTTGAGATTTTTCACTTCAACCCATTGGTCCTATGGGTGAGGAAAAATTTCTTCAAAAATTCGGCTTGAAGATTAACCCAATTCCTTATGCTCCTTGGCCTTAAAGAATTAAGCCATATTTTTGCCTTGTCCTTCAAAGTAAAAGGGAATAGCTTGAGTCTCATAAAGTCTATTGAAGCTCTTCCCTCTCTAAAGGTATTGCACACCTCCTCAAACTCCTTGATATGGGCATATGGATTCTCACTCCCCATTCCATGGAAATTTGGTAGGAGGGGCACAATATGGGGCCTTATAACCAGCTGCTCAAGAGGAGGTACGATGCATGAGGGTGCACTCATCCTTGGTGGATGCATTCTATCCCTCATGGATAGGTATGCATTTGGATTACCCCCTTGACCGTGTTGAGAATTCTGATCCTCTGGTGGAGGGTCCATGATGTTTATACAGATATCCAACTCTATGTCTTGAGGATTCTCAATCCTTACTAATCTTCCCTTTTGGTCCCGAATCCAATAGGGCATGCACAAGTTACAATACCTGAAATAAAAAAACAACAAAAACAAAAGAAAACTAGAAAAAAGGTTAAAGTTAGAAAGAAAATGAAAATAAACTTAACAAAAGGAAAATGAAAGGAAATGAAGTAAGTGAAAAAGGAATTCACCAAACTTGTGATGAAAATCACAAGTAGCCTCTAAAAGGTTGTATCACTGTATTGTGGCACCATCCCCGGCAACGGCGCCATTTTGATTCGCGTATAACTCCAGTCGGGTCATTTAATAAAAAACATTTATAAAACCTTTGACCTCATACTAACGTAGCAAAGCTACTATAGCATAGTGGCTCTAGGGTCAAACTCTGGGATGGGTTTTCATTCTACCAGTAATAAACTCAAGATTAGAAATTGAATTTAATGATTTCCTTTATCAAAAACTTAAAGTTTAAAAGAAAACAATATTTGTTTTGAAAGTGTTTGAAACTAAACTAACATAAACTAAGTAAAAATGGAAGAAAGAAAGTCTCCCGGAGCTAGAGGTTGCTAGGATCAAGTTCAGAATGCAAAGTGGAAAATTCCGGATTTTTCTCCTCGCATTGGGGATTTAACCTATAGTTATTTCCCGAACTGGTATAGGTTTGACAATGAAGATTTAATCCATAAAAAGTCAATAGAAATGGTAGTCAAGGTCCATTAATGGCTTTAGACACTATGGGTCTTCACCTTGAATCACTTTCCAATGGCTCGTACATGATAACTAATGGACTGATATGGATCTAGCAATAAACATCCACAGAGACCTGAAGCTTACCATGTATTGGCCATTCAAAGTGATTCTAAGGGATTTAAAGCAAAACTTTGGATTTAGAAGCCATTTATGAACTCCAACTACCTGTATTTAATGCACGGGAGTTTTCCACCTTTGCATTTGGACTTTTCACCTAGCTTCCTTCACTCCAAGAAACTAAAAGTTTAGCCTCTCATCCTCCGGGAAAACATCCTCAGAGGTTGTTTGGCTTCCAAGAAAAAGAAAATAGTAAAGAGAAAAGGAAAACGAGAGAGCTCTGTATTTCACTAAGTGTAAAACGTAACACACATGTTGTATATATTTCAAGAGGTGATTTCCACCCCTTATATAGTCTTTACAAAAGCAAAAGCTTGTGATTGGCTAGTTACAAGGATAAGAAAAGAAATTACATCAAAAAATTACATAAGAAAATATCTAAAGTGGAGTCAGCAAAAACAGAGGAAAATTCGCACCACGCATGGGTTGTGCGAATTTTGAAGGTATTGTACGAGTGTTGTGCGAGTTTTGCACAAGCTTCGCACAAGCTGAAGGTGTTGTGCGAGTTTCGCACAAGCTTCGCACAAGCTGAAGGTGTTGTGCGAATTTCGCACAAGCCTGGAGCAGTTGTCTTCTGAAGGTCATATCTTCCTCATTTCAGCTCCAAATCATACACGGTTTGAATTTTTGGATTCTTGACTTCCTGAGCTTTGAAATGGTATATAGAATGTAGAAAACGGACTTCGGAAAGTGCTCCAAAAGTGTGAAAGAAGACTGCAGCTTTTGTCCTCTGTTTTCTTCACTTTGCTAGCTTTTCCTCTTTGCTTCTCTTTGCTTCTCTCCTTTGCTTGGCTTGTCTTAATGATCCAAAAAGATGTCAAAACACTAAAACTAGCCACAAATATGATTAGAAGTCATTGCTAGGTCCTTAACATGCCAATTGGAATAAAGACGGAGAATTACTACACAAAAGTGCTTAAAAGATATTGAATTAAAGATATAAAATAACACTTTTTGGGTAGTAATCAACTTCAAATGGCAACTCCCAATTTGGTGCTCTCACAATGGGCGTTGATGTCAAGAATTGCTTAAGAAGCTCAAAACTCCTTTGACATTTATCATCCCACTCAAACTTGGCATCCTTCACCAATAATTCACAAAGAGGTTTGGCAATCTTGGAAAAAGCCTTTATAAACCTCCTATAGAACCCGACATGCCCAAGGAATTGCCTTATTCCTTTTACATTGGTGGGAGGTGGCAACTTCACAATTAGTTCCACCTTAGCTCTATCTACCTCTATACCCTTCTTTGAGATTACGTGCCCAAGAACAATACCTTGATTTACCATAAAATGGCACTTCTCCCAATTGAGTACGAGGTCTTTCTCTATGCATCTTTTCGAAACATCTTCAAGATGTGACAAACAATCCTCAAAAGAAGTCCCATACACAGTTATGTCATCCATGAAGACTTCCATGATTCATTCAACCATGTCACTGAAGATGCTAAGCATGCATCTTTGGAAGGTAGCAGGAGCGTTGCATAATCCAAAAGGCATCCGCCTATAAGCATAGGTGTCGAATGGACAAGTGAAGGTAGTCTTCTCCTGGTCCTCCACATCAATCTCTATTTGAAAATACCCGGAATACCCATCCAAGAAGCAATAAAAAGGATGCCCAGATACTCTCTCAAGGACTTGATCCATGAAAGGTAATGGGAAGTGATCCTTTCTCATTACTGTGTTCAGCTTCCTGTAATCAATGCACACCCTCCAACCAGTTGTGAGGCGTGTGGACACTTCATCTCCATTTTCCCCCCTTGACTACGGTTATCTCGGACTTCTTTGGAACAACTTTGGTTGGACTCACCCATGTGCTATCTGAAATGGGGTAAATGATGCCCGCTTGAAGAAGCTTCAACACTTCAGCCCTTACTACCTCTTGCATATGAGGATTCAATCTCCTCTGTGGCTGACGAGTTGGCTTAGTTCCCTCCTCCATATAAATATGGTGCGTGCATATCAATGGGCTTATCCCCTTCAAATCATAAATTTGCCATCCGATGGCCTTCTTGTGCTTTCTAAGGATTCTTAGAAGATTGTCCTCTTGTGAAACGGTTAAAGAAGAAGAAATTACCACCGGGGCTTTATTGCCTTCCTCCAAGTAAGCATACTTCAACTCGGTAGGAAGGGTCTTCAATTCAAGCTTAAGGATTGCATCCTTAGCTTCTTTCATCACTTCCTCATCCTTGAACAAAGGGAGGATCACTGGCTTTTGTCTCCAGTTTGACATAACGACATTCATTCCCATGGGTTCAGCTAACCCATCATCAAGATCTTCATAGCTTTCATCTGGATTCTCTTCAAACTGATCAAGCATACTCTGATTACAATGCTCCTCCACCAGGGTATCTATCATACACACTTCTTCTGGGCCCTCATCTTCTTCAGGATGGATGTGCTTTTGACATAGATGGAAGATGTTGAGTTCCAATGTCATATTCCCAAAAGTGAGTTGCATGACCCCATTCCTACAATTGATGATTGCATTGGATGTTGCAAGGAATGGTCTTCCAAGGATGATTGGAACATAGTTGATCCCTTTGACAATGGGATCCGTATCAAGCACCACAAAATCTACTGGATAGTAGAATTTGTCAACTTGAACCAATACATCCTCTATTACCCCCCTGGGGATTTTCACTGATCGGTCAGCTAAGGATAGGGTGATCGATGTTAGCTTGAGTTCTCCCAACCCCAGCTCCTTGTATATAGAGTATGGAAGCAAGTTAACACTTGCCCCCAAATCAAGCAATGCCTTCTCCACTTGGGTTCCTCCAATATTGACTGAGATTGTAGGACACCCCGGATCTTTGTATTTGATTGGAGACTTGCATTGGATTATAGCACTCACTTGCTCGGTTAGGAAGGCTTGCTTTGTAACATTGAGTCCTCTTTTCACAGTGCACAAGTCCTTCAAAAACTTTGCATATGTGGGTACTTGCTTGATCATATCAAGTAAAGGAATATTCACCTTCACTTGTCTTAGCACATCAAGAATCTCAGAAGCATTCTTGATCGGTTTCTTCCCACGCAAGGCTTGAGGAAATGGAGGAGGCAAGTGCTTCTTCATCATGCCTTCCTTTAAAAGAATTTGAGGTTCCTCATCCATGCTAGGAATGATGCTTTCTTTCATCTGAACTTCCTTACCCTTTTGTTCATTCTTCTTTTCTTATTTTCTACCAGCCTTGTCTTCGTTGGCTTTCCTCTGATCATGCTTCGGCTGATGCACTTCCTTACCACTTCTCAAAGTGATAATAGCTTACACGTCCCTCACCTTTGAAGAATCCTCATCTTTGGATTCCACTTCATGTATCCCCTTAGGATTTTGGTGAGGCTGAGAGGGAAACTTCCCTTTCTCATTGACAGTGTTCAAATTTGTGAGCCTTGAGATGGAATATTGGATGTTGTCAATTTTCTGAGACAACTCATTATGCATCCCATCTATCTTCTTGTTCAATGTACTCTCTACGTTGTCAATCTTCTGATTTAGTTGAGAGTTGATGGATTTTTTGCTCACTCACAAAGTCACCCATAACCTTGCTAAGGCTTATGAGTGCTTGCTCAACTGAGGATTGACCTTGACTCTGTTGGCTTGATTGGGCTGGTGACTGATATGGGTTTGGCCTTGGCTTCCATGCAAACTTTGGGTGGTTCCTCAAGCTAGAGTTGTACATGTTGCCATAGGGAGCATTTGAATTTGGCTTCCATTGGCCAATCAGGTTAGCTTGTTCCTTGAACATTTCTCTTGTTGCTGGAATGGTGGGACATTCTTCCACCATATGTTCAAATGACTGATAGATGGAGAAAGGATTGGCTTGTTGTTGAGGTTCTGAAATAGCTTGGACTTCGTGAACTTTTCTCAACTCCATTTCCTCTATTTTTCTAGCCATGGCAGCTACCTTGGCTTTCATCTCCATGTCTTCACTCAGATTGTACATCCCCCCTCTTGACATTTTCTGAACTGGCCTCTTCCCCATTTCTCTGTTATTGGGCTCATCTCATCCACAGGAAACCTCTGAGACATAACTTAGGAAATCCATAGCCTCCTCAGGGTTCTTGCTCATGAAATCACCCCCACACATTGTCTCCAATATCTGCTTCATTGAAGATGACATGCCATCATAAAAATAACTCACCAACAACCATGTATCAAAGCCGTGGTGAGGACATGCATTGATGGCCTCCATATACCTCTCCCAGCATTCATAAAATTTTTCATTCTCACGTGCTGAGAAGTTGGAGATTTGTCTCTTCAATCCATTTGTTCTGTGAGTAGGGAAAAACTTCTTCAAAAAATCAGCTTGAAGTTCTGTCCATGTTCTTATGCTTCTCGGCCTCAAGGAATTGAGCCATATCTTGGCTTTGTCCTTTAATGTGAATGGAAAGAGCTTCAACCTCATAAGCTCAATAGTTGTTCCCCCTTCTTGAAAAGTATTGCACACATCTTCGAATTCCTTTATGTGCGCATATGGATTTTCACTTTCCATCCCATGGAAAGTAGGAAGCAGAGGCACGATGTGTGGCCTAATAATCAATTGCTCTGTAGGAGGAATGATGCAAGATGGTGCACTCATCCTTGGAGGGTGCATCCTGTCCCTCATGGACCTATACAAGTTCGGATCATTCTCCTGCCCGTGTTGTGAATGTTGATCCTCTGGCTGATTCTCTATGACTTCCAAAATAATCTCTAATTCAGTAGCTCATGGAGTCTCTATCCGCACTAACCTTCCCTCTTGGTCTCTAATCCAATAGGGCATGCACGGATTCAACTGGAACAAAACAAATAAACAAAACAAAGAAAAAGAAAAAGAAAAACAGAGCATGCGGAAGGAAAAACAGAGTATAAAAAATAAACTAAAAATGAAAGTTAAAAGCTAAAAGAAACTTATCTAAACTAAGTTAAAAATGTTCTAAAACTAAAATAAAAAGTTAGTAAGTGAAAAATGAGATAGAATTCACCTCACTCATGAGAAGTCTCACAAGTTACCTCCGGCTCATCTATTCACAATTAGCACCTTCCCCGGCAACGGCGCCATTTGATAACCCGACTCTTAGTAGCTTGGCATGTAAGGGTATCAACAAAATTTATACCTAAGGTCCTTACACTAAAGTAGCAAAGCTACTATAGCATAGTGGCTCTAGGATTGAACATTGGGAAGGGTTTTTACTTTAACTGGTGAGGTTCGGAGGATGGAGTGAACTTTTCTTAATAAAAATTAGGTTAAGATGAAAACATAAAAAGATGAAGGTGTTGTAAACTAAACTAACATGAAAATAGGTTAAAAGATGGAAAAAGAAGTTTCTCAAAGCTTTGGATAGCCATGCTTAACTCACTGTGTAAAAATGGAGATTTTGGGACTTTTCACCTCGAGTTGGGGAAGCAACTAAGGTGATGCTTACTTCCCGAACCGGTATGAGTTTAACAACTGAGTTTTAGTCCTTGAAAACTTACAAAAAGGGTAGCTGAACCTCATAAATGCTCTTTTATTGGTATAGGTCATCTCCTCGACTTGCAATACAATAGCTCGTAGGAGATAACTAATGAACGTCAATGGATCTAACAATAAGAATCCATTGAGACCAAAAGGTTATCAAGTATTGGCCATTCAAAGCAAGTCAGAGGGATTAAAAGCTTTACTTTGAATGAAAACATTTATGACGCTCAACTACTTACATTTATGGCTTGGAAATCTCCATCCTGACACGGGAGCTTCACATGGCATCCATTACTTCAAGAAACTAAAAGGTTTTAGCCTCTCATCCTTGGGGATTTCATCCTCCAAGGATGTTTGGCTACTAAGAAAATGAGAAAGAAAAGAGAAAAGAAGCGTATGAACAAAAGTGCTCTTATAACTTATAAAGTTACAGATTACAAGATGATCGTGTTTGAGGCTCTTCACCTCTATTTAAAGACAATAAAAAGCTAAATTACAAAAGCAACCTTTTCATTGGTTGATTACAAGGGTAAAATAGGTATTTACAAAGCTAAAAGTCAAGCAAAATATCTTGGAGAACCGGCAGTGGAATATCATCAACAACGTCTCAAAATAGGGGATTTCAAAGGCATTTCGCAAAGGGGGGGAAGATGAAAGGTCCAAATTTCGCAAGGTGAAAATCCTCTTGCGAAATTTTGGCAAGGTGAAATTTACCTTGCGAAATTGTGTTCCCATTGCTTGTGCTCAGGTTTCCACTTGAAATTCAAGCCTGTAAACGTCCAAAATCCTTGCTTAACTCGCCCAAGTAGCTCATCCATCAATTGGTATGCTTGAATTAGTTCATAAGCTGATGAAAAACATGTAAACTTGCCACTAAAAATGGTTAGAACTAATTACTAAGGAGCTTAATTAATTAATTGGGTTAAATGAATATGATTACTACTCAAAGGTGCTTAAACCCTTATAATTAGGTATACAAAATAGCACTTTTTCGGTAGTAATCAAGCCCATACTTTATAATCCTCTAGAAGTGTTGGCTCATAAGGAATGCGCAAGGCCTCTACTATGTGTCTGGCTCCCAGGATACCATGGTGTCCATCAATGGTGAAGTGGATGACAGTAGGATCCCAGACGCGATGTGCAGTCATAGACTGATAAAAGTCTAATGCTACATGGGGATGAAAGAAATCCCTGGGAGTCATCAAATGCTCCAAATGGTACCTCTGTAGCAGATGGAATGAGTCTATGAGCATTGGCTGAAGCTTGAAGGTCTCTCTATCAAAACAAAGCTCAAAATGGAATGACTTAGCTCGAAAATCCAAGTTACCCTCTATGGGTGGCTAAGTGACCATGGGCCCCTGATAATCACCTCAGGAGTCATCCCAGAAGGGATCTGAGACTCTGTAATAGGCGGTTGAGGCTCTGATGAAGGCTCTGATGGCTCAACTGGAGCTGATATCCTTGCTTTCTTCTTAGGAGGGCGGTTAGCTGACTTCTTGGGACGAGAGGAGCTTGCCCCAAGTGTAGTGGGTGGTTTTCTAGTCTTATATCGTCTTAGAGAAGGACTCGGAGGCGATCCTTCTACTGAAGGTGGAAAGACAAGTGGTTGTGAAGGCTCAGTCATGGAGTCTTGCACAGGGACCACTCTCGGTGGTCTATGGCGGCCTGAGGGAGATAGGGTATTGGCTCCTTGTGTTTTGGGCATGGCTGACTTAGAGAAGGTTGAGAGAGGGTGGCCAGAGGTAAGCGTGGGGATTTTCTTCAGACAGAGGTCCTTTGGAAATGGTGCTCTGGCTTGGCTCAATTTTCGCACCAAAGGGGGATTTTCGCAGGACAAATGACTAGTGTGAAATGGAAAATAGAAATTTAAAGGTTTAAATTGGAATTTGAGTGACGGTTGAAATTTTCGCAGGAGGAGGCTCATTTCGCAGCCAAGAGCCAATTTCACAGGCACTCGTGTGCCAAGGGTGTGTTTCACAGCTGCGAAATGGTTTCGTAGAGGGTGCTTGGGCTGTGAAATGAAGTCTTAGAGGATTTCACAACCTTTTTGCAGTTGCGAAATGGTGGTTTGGGCTAAGAAATGGCACTCATGTGCCAAAGGGGCATTTTGCAGGGGGTGGGGCTTGGGCTGCGAAATAATTTTGCAGAGGAGGCCCTTTTTCATAGCGAAACCTCGATTTCCCAAAGGATAGTCTTGGGCTACGAAATAATTTCACAGAGGATGCCTTATTTCGCAGGGGGGCTATTTTGGTTGCGAAATTTTCGCAAGCTAATGAATTTGCATGCTTTTGGGCTCCTTTGGTTTCCTGAGACCTTCCTTCACCACTTTTGCAATTACTCCTAAATTTGATCATTCAAAAAGTCTAAGTTACATCAAAATAACATATATTAAAACTAAGATTAAAATCAAAATAATTAATAAAGCTCGTTAATTAGCAAAATTAAACAAAAATTATGGACTTTGGCAAGCCCAAGTCCATCTAACCCCTTTCTGATTAGGATTTTTGTGGCTCAAGGAGGTTGACTTCCTCCTTATCTTGATTGAATGGCTCGATGAATGGTTTGAGATGATGGCCATTGACTTTAAAAGTGTCTGTGCCATTGGAATTTAGTAATTCTACCATTCAATTGAGATGCACTTGGTGAATAATGAAAGGGCCTATCCACGTTGACTTCAGCTTCCCAGGAAAAATATGGAGCCTAGAGTCATAGAGTAAGACTCTTTGTCCTTTTCAGAATTCTTTGTTGGAGATTAACTGATCATGCCACCTCTTCATCTTCTGTTTTGCAACTTTGGAATTGATGTAGGCATCATTTCTTAATTCTTGCATCTCATTAAGGTCTAAGCACCTCTTTGCCCTGACTCTAATCAAGTCCATGTTTACCTTTTTTATTTCCCACCAAGCCTTATATTCAACTTCCACAAGGAGATGGCATGCTTTGCCATAGACTAGGCGATAAGGAGACATGCCAAGAATAGTCTTGTAATCTGTTTTATATGCCCATAGTGAATCATGGAGCTTAATAGACCAATCTCTTCTACTCGTGTTCACCATCTTCATCAATATATTCTTAATTTCCCTGTTTGCTAGCTCAACTTGCCCGGAAGTCTGAGGGTGATAAGGTGTAGCTACCTTATGCTTCACCCCATACTTGGCTAATAGGGTTTCAAAAGGTTTGTTGCAAATATGAGTACCCCCATCATTGATTATGGCCTTGGGCATCCCAAATCTTGAGAAGATGTTCTCTTTGAGAAACTTGAGAACCACTCTATGACCATTGTTTTTACAGGGGATTTCCTCAACCCATTTAGAAACATAGTCTACCCCCACCAAAATATAAGAGTTACCAAAAGACATTGGGAAAGGTCCCATGAAGTCAATGCCCCAGACATCAAAGAGATCAACTATTAAAATGGGGTTCATAGGCATTTGATTTCTTCGTGTTAGCTTACCGAGCCTTTGGCATCTATCACAGCTCCTACACATGGCGTGGGCATCTTTGAAGAGTGATGGCCAACTAAAACCTGATTGCAACACCTTCATGGTTGTTTTTTGAGAGGCAAAGTAGCCTCCACATGCACTCTCATGGCAATGACTAAGAATTCCTTGTTGCTCTTCTTCTGGGACACACTTCCTTATTATATGATCTGCACAATACTTGAAAAGGAAAGGTTCTTCCCAATAATAGGCATGAATCTTTGCAAAGAAGTGCTTTTTCTCTTATGATTTCCACTCACTTGGAACTTCACAAGTAACCAGATAGTTAGCAATATGAGCATACCAAGGAGTGTTTCCTAGCAACATAAGTGATTCCTCTAGAAAGTCATCATTAATAGGTAAAACATGGGAATTGTGTGCTATAGCCAACCTTGAAAGGTGGTCAGCTACCATATTTTCCACTCCTTTCTTATCTTTGATTTAGAGATTGAACTCTTGTAGTAAGAGAATCCATCTAATCAACCTTGCTTTTGCATCTTGCTTTGTTAATAAATACTTCGAGGCTGAATGGTTAGTGAAAACAATGATGAAAGACTCTACTAGATAAGCACGAAACTTGTCTAAGGCAAACACTACACCTAACAATTCTTTTTCTATAGTTGTGTAGTTCCTTTGAGCTTCGTTCAATGTTTTGCTTGCATAGTAGATCACATAGGGCTTTCCATCTTCTCTTTGGCCAAGAACAACTCCTATAGCAAAATCACTGGCATCACACATCACTTCAAAGGGTAGTTGCCAGTTAGGAGCCCTCACTATTGGAACAGTTGTCAAGAATTGCTTCAGTTGATCAAAACTCCTTTGACATATTTCATCCCATACAAACTTAGCATCCTTAGCCAATAATTGACAAAGAGGCTTTGAAAGCTTACATAAATCTTTTATAAACCTCCTATAGAACCCTGCATGGCCAAGGAATTGCCTTACTCCTTTTACATTTGTTGGGGATGGCAATTTGACAATAAGTTCCACCTTTGCTTTATCAACTTCAATGCCTTTCTCGAAGATGATATGGCCAAGGACAATTCCTTGCTGTACCATAAAATGGCATTTCTCCCAATTGAGCACCAAGTCTTTTTCAATGCATTTGTTCAAAACCGCTTCCAAGTTGACTAAGCATTCTTCAAATGTACTTCCATATATGGTGATGTCATCCATGAAAACCTCCACAATTCACTCCCCCATATCACTAAAGATACTTACCAAACATCATTGGAATGTTGCAGGTGCATTGCATAAACCAAAAGGCATTCTTTTGTAGGCATATGTTCCAAATGGACATGTGAAAGTGGTATTCTCCTGATCTTCAACATCGATTTTAATTTGAAAAAACCCGGAGTAACCGTCCAAGAAAAAATAGAAAGGATGGCCAGAGACTCTCTCCAACACTTGATCAATAAATGGCAATGGAAATTGATCCTTCCTTATCACAACATTCAATTTTCTATATTCAATACACACCTTCCAACCTGAAGTGAGGCGTGTAGCAACTTCTTCTTCCTTTTCATTTCAGACCACTGTGATCCCTAACTTCTTTGGTACCACTTGAGTAGGACTTACCCATGGGCTATCCGATATGGGGTAAATTTGACTCATGCCCAATTGGTGTCTCAGCTGATTTGTATTCAGCTGGTGCTCCTTGATTGAGGAAGTGATCAACAAAATTTATACCTATAACACCATACACTAGGGTAGCAAATACAAAGCTACTATAGTATAGTGGCTCTAGGATCGTTCACTGAGAATGATTAAATTAACAAGCAGTCAAGGATACCAATTCCAAGTGAATTGGTCTTGTTTCATTTCACGGTTAGCTTAAGAAATAAAACACAAACTTTGATTGGTAAAGGTTGAGACTTAAACTAACTAACTTAACAGAAGTTTGGAATAATTTAGGAAGAAAAGCATTCCTTGGAGATTTAGGTTCACTGGGGTGGTTCCTCATGCAAAAGACATAGCTCCGGTCAGATGGTTCATTTCCTTGCATTAGAGATTCAACTTAAAGTCAATTCTCTAACCGGTGATGTACAGAGACTCCTTCAATTAGATTTCACTTTAATTCTCTCACTGATGCAACTTGCAATGGTTCATGCCTCTCACGAGCACTTACCATTCAAGGTGATCTTTAACCTTGGACTTCCCTTCACAAACTCGCAAGAGATAACTAATGGATGTCTCCTAGGAGTCCAAAAGCTTACCAAGTGTTGGTAATTCCAGAAAATCCTACCTTGAAGACACCTACCAGAGGCTCGCAAGGGGTAAACTAGTGCATTTCCACGGTTGGAAATCACTTGCCTTACCAAGTGTTGGCCCAGGTGACTCCAAGGTGTTTTAAGTTAACTAAAAACATTGAAATCATTAAAGGATTTCACTTCCTCTTCATTAAAAGCTAAAACCACAAAGCTTTGCATTCTTGCACTTGGAACCTTCCCCGGCAACCTTAGCTCCAAGGAATTGGAGGTTTAGTTACTCATTCTCTAGGGAAAACTCCTCAGAGAATTCATAACTTAGAAATAAAATGAAAATACAAAGTGAGAAGGTAAGGCAGTAGAAAGAAAATACTTTACTTGCTTACCAAAGGGTTACAGAAGGAACTCCTCTCCGAGAACAGGCTCTCGAGAGGTATATATATCAAAACAATATAAAACTAATTGTTACCAAGATATTTGGTCTTTTTACTAATTTAAAAACTAAGGAATCTTGTAATTGGTGGTTTACAAGGAGTATTTTGGGATTTAGACAACAAAAATCTAATGGAAAATATCTCCCAATGTCGGTAGCAAGCTTCGGGAGGCTTCAGGAGCCATTTCGCAGGAGAAAAGTGGTGTCTGCGAAATTTCGCAGACACCCGAGAGGGCTGCGAAATATTTTCGCAACACCAAGCTATCTTCACCAGGCTGCAAAGTTGGCTTCCATCTTGAGGTTTCCAGCTCCCTTCTCGCGGCATGGTTCGTGCATCGTCAGAAGGAGAAACACCTTACTGTACAAAAGTGCTGCGAAATTCTCGCAACAAATGGCTGATTCCGCAACACTTTAGAGTGATTGACTTGTAATGGCTGCAACTTCTTCGTTTCAACTCCGAATCGCACACCGTTTGAAGCATTGGATTGTTGACTTCCTGAGCTTTGAAATGGTATATAGCTTGCATCATTTGGACTTCAGAAAGTGCTCCAAAAGTGGCTGCTATGACTGTCATCAAGAATAGGCTTTATGACAGATTCTCTTTGCTTTTTCTCCTTGCAATCCGGATTCACTCTTGGAAAATGAATCCTAAGCTTTGCCCAAGATTCCTCATAGCTCTCCTCATTCTTGACTTGCTTTGGTGATCAATATACTATCAAAAACACCAAAACTTACACAAAGTGATCAAAATTGCTTTAAAGGATCCTTAATATGCTAATTGAGTTAAAAGGCCTAAACTACTACTCAAAAGTGTTAAAAAGGATTAATTAAAGGCTATCAAATAGCAATTTTTGAGTAGTAATCAAATACCTGCTTGAAGTAGCTTCAGAACCTCAGCTCACACCACCTCTTGCAGATGAGGATTCAATCTTCTTTGAGGTTGACGAATTGGTTTAGCTTCTTTTTCGTGTATATATGATGTGTACAGACCAAAGGGCTTATGCCTTTCAAGTTAGATATCTACCATCCTATTGCTTTCTTACACCTCTTAAGAACTTCAAGTAGACACGCCTCCTGAGGAGTAGTAACAGATGAAGATATAACAACAGGGCACTTTTGATCCTCTTCTAGGTATGTATATTTCAACTCCATGGGCAGAGGCTTTAGATTGGGCTTTGGGGTCTCATCTTTAGCAGCTTCTTGTGCCTCCTCTTTATTGAACAAAGGTAGAATCTCTTCTCTCCTCCTCTAACCTTGTACAGCGGCATGCACATCAGAGGGTTTAGGCAACCCTTCTTCAAGATCCTCAAGACTTTCATTCAACTTGTCTTGCATTTTCTTATTACAATGCTCCTCCACTAGAGTGTCAATAATGCACACCTCTTCTGGACCTTCTTCTTCTTCCGAAGTGATTGACTTTTTGGACATATAAAAGATATTGAGCTCCAATGTCATGTTGCCAAATGTGAGTTGCATGAGTCCATTCCTACAATTTATGATTGCATTTGATGTAGCAAGGAATGGCCTTCCAAGAATGACAGGAACATAATTAGTTTCCTTGACGATTGGGTCTATGTCAAGAACAACAAAGTCTATTGGATAGTAGAAATTATCAACTTGAACTAAGAGATCTTCAATTATCCCCCTTGGAATTTTCACTGATCTATCTACTAGAGATAGAGTGATTAATGTTGGCTTCAATTCACCAAGTCCCAATTGCTTGTAGACAGAGTATGGTAGCAAATTCACACTTGCTCCCAAGTCTAACAAAGCTTTTTCCACTACTGTTCCTCCAATCATGACTGAGATGGTAGGGCAACCCGAATCTTTGTACTTCAAAGGAGTTTGCATTGTGTGATAGCACTTACTTGCTCAGTGAAGAAGGCTTTCTTATTCACATTCAATCTTCTTTTGATAGTACACAAGTCCTTTAGGAATTTTGCATAAGTTGGAACTTGTTTAATCATATCTAGCAATGGGATGTTGACCTTCACCTGTCTCAATACTTCAAGAATTTCTGATGCATTTCTGATCCCATTTTTCCCATGCAAAGCTTGAGGAAAAGGTGGAGGTGTGTGTTTCTTCATCACATCTCCCTTGATAAGTACTTTCTCTAAATTTTCATTCACTATTGAATCATGGTCTTTTTTTCCTTCACTGCTATCTTCCTTATTTCCTTTGATTTCCTCCCTCTTTTCTGTCTCTTCTTCTTCTTCCTCTTTCTCAACATGTGGCTTGAGTGTTGGCAGCTCAACCTTTTTACCACCCTTGGGGTCTTGGTGAGGTTGAGAAGGAAATCTACCCTTCTCTTGCACTGTGTTCAGGTTAGTGAGCCTTGAGATTGAGTATTGGAGATTATCTATCTTTTGAGATAAGTCATTTTGCATCTCATCCATCCTTTTAGTCAATGTATTCTCTACACTGTCAATTCTTTGACTGAGTTGAGAATTGATGGATTTCTGATCTCCAACAAAATCTCCCACAATCTTGCTTAGATTTACTATTGGTTGTTCAAGATTTGAAGCTTGTTGAGATGGTTGAGTTGGCTGTGTATACTGAGGTGCTCTTGGCTTCCAGGAGAAATTTGGATGGTTCCTCCAATTTGAGTTGTAAGTATTTCCATACGAAGCATTGTTGTTGGGCTTGAATTGTCCAATGACATTTGCTTGTTCTCCAAACATTTTCCTAGCAATTGGAATTGTAGGGCACTCCTTCACCAAGTGCTCATAAGATTGACAAATAGGACATGGCTTGACTTGCACTGGTGTTTCAGCAACAACTTGCACTTCATGTATTTTTTTCTGTTCTAGCTCCTCCAATCTTCTTGTCATAGCTACAACCTTTGCTTTCATATCAATATCTTCATTCAAGGTGTACATCCCAGCCTTAGCATTGAAGGCATTTGATCGAGACTTCGTCTTCCACACTTCTTCTTTGTTCAGTTCATCCCATCCCCTTGAAACTTCAGCCACATAACTCAAGAAATCCATGGCTTCCATCGGATTCTTACACATGAAATCTCCTCCACACATTGTCTCAAGGAGTTGTTTCATTGAGGAAGACATCCCATCATAAAAGTAACTCACCAATAGCCATGTATCAAAACCATGGTAAGGGCAAGCATTGATGGCTTCCATGTATCTTTCCCAACACTCATAGAATTTCTCATTTTCTTTAGCTGAGAAGTTTGAAATTTGCCTTTTCAATCTATTTGTTTTATGAGTAGGAAAAAATTTCTTGAGGAATTCAGCTTGTAAATTAGTCTAAGTCCGGATACTCCTTGACCTTAAAGAATTAAGCCAGATCTTGGCCTTATCCTTTAAAGTAAAAGGAAATAGATTTAGCCTCATCAAGTCGATTGAAGCTCTTCCCTCTTGGAATGTATTACAAACATCTTCAAATTCCTTCATATGTGCATAAGGATTCTCACTTTCCCTCCCATGGAAAGTAGGTAGAAGTGGAACAATATGCAGTCTAATTACTAGCTGCTCTATAGGGGGCACTCATACGAGGTGGATGCATGCAGTCCCTCATTGATCTGAATGCATTGGGATTGTCCTGGTGACCATGGTGACTATGCTGATCTTCAGGTGTAGCTTCCATGATATTCAATCTCAATTCCAACTCCTTATTCTGAGGTGTTTCAAGTTTCACAAGCCTTCGTCCACTATCTCATATCCAATTTGGAAAACACAACTAGTATCAGCTGTAACAAACACAAAGAAACAAAAGAAAACAAAAGAAAAAAAAGCTACAAAAAGACTAAGATTAACTAAAACTACATTAAAAGATAAGCTAAAATATGAACAAGTAAAAGAAACAATTAAAAGAGTTAGTAAAATGAAAGAAAAATCACCAAACTTGTGATGAAAATCACAAGTACTCTAAAAAAATAATATCACTGTAAAGTTGGCACCTTCCCCGGCAATAGTGCCATATGATTCGTTCCCAATTGGTGTACCTTGATTTTGGTCCTTACACGAGAGTAATCAACAAAATTTATAACCTATATCACCATGTACTAGGATAGCCTCAGCTAGCATAGCATAGTGGATCTAGGATCGTTCACTGGGAAGGGTTTTCAACTTACTACTGATATTAGTTCAAAGTTGAATTGATGCTTTTTCATTTCAAGGTTAGCTTTAAAAGAAAACACAATCTTTGGTTGAAAAATGATTGGTTTTAAGCTAACAAAAAATAATAGTAATTGAAATTACTAATAAAGAAAAATGTTTCTTGGAGTTTTAGGATCATTGGGGTCAGGCTCCTAATACAAAAATAGAGTTCTGGTCACTTGAATCTTTTCCTCGCATTGGAGAATTAACATATAGTTATTTCTCTAACCAGTATGGTACAGATGCTTCCCTTTTATGGATTCAAACACTAAATCCCTCTCACTGATTCATCTTGCAATGGCTCGTGCCTCTCACCTAGCATTTACCATTCAAGGTGATCCTTAACCTTGGATTTCCCTTCTCAAGCTCGCAATAGATAACTAATGGATGTCTCCTTATAGTCCAAAAGCTTACTAAGTGTTGGCTATTCTAGAAAATCCTACCTTTAAACCACCTCCCAAAGGCTCGTAAGAGATAAACTAGTGCATCTCAATGGATGGAGATCACTTGCCTTACCAAGTGTTGGCCCAGGTGATTTAAAGGTGTTTTAAGTTAACTAAAAACATAGAAACCATTAACGGGTCACACTTTCTCTTCATTAAAAACTTAAACAACAAAACTCCCAATTTTTGCATTTGGCACCTTGCCCAGCTTCCTTAGCTCCAAGAGACAAAAGCCTAGCCACTCATTCTCTGAGTAAACATCCTCAAAGCTTGTTTGGCTAGTAAGAAAAATACAATCAACATGAGTAGGTAAGGCAGAGCAAAGCTCTGTGTATTACTTCCTTCAAAACTATACAAAAAATGGTCTCTGAGAACAAACTCCCGAGATGTCTCTATAAATAAAATTTACAAACTATATATATGAGGTTATTCACCCTTTGTTCTTACTTATTAACTAAGGAATCCTATGATTGGTGGATTACAAGGAGAGAATAGGGATTTAAACAACAAATATCTGAAGAAAAAATCTAAAAGAGTCGATCGCAAATATCTGAAAGCACTCAGGTGGATTTCATAGGCATGCAAGATGGGTTGCAAAATTTCACAAGCTGAAAGTCTCCATTTTGTAGCCAAAGGCTGATTTCGCAGCTAGCACCTTGTGATTTCGCAGCTAGCACCTTGTGATTTCGCAGCTGCAAAATTGGCCTTCAGCTTGGTGTGATTGGCTTCCAATGGCTATAACTTCTTCATTTTAGCTCTGATTTGCACACCATTTCAAGCGTTGGACTCCTGACTTCCTAAGCTTCAAAAAGACATATGGCATGCATGAAATGAACTCCAAGAAGTACTCTAAATGTGTCCAACAATTGCTGTCCTCTTAAATTCTTCATGTTAGATTTCTCTCTTTGCTTTCCCTCATTGCATTCATGATTTGCTTTTGGAAAAGGACTATAAAGCTTCAAAGCTTGGGTTCTTCACATAAATGAGCTTCCAATTGCTTTGCCATGGATTCTATAGAACTCTCCTCAATCTTGGATTGCTTTGCTGATTAAAAAACTATCAAAAATACTAAAACTTAACACAATTCGATTAGAAACACTTGCAAGGGTCCTTAACATGCCAATTGAGTTAAAAGGTAATAAATACTACTCAAAATTATTTAAAAGAGTTAATCACAAGCTACAAAATAACACTTTTTGAGTAGTAATCAAAGCCTAAGATCATGACACAAAGTCATTTATGTCATTTGTAGTCTTGAGTTGTTCATAGCATCTAGCGCCCAGAGTTCACGACCTGGAGTCATTCATCTCATCCATAGCCCTCAACTATTCATAGCATCTAGAGCCCTAAGCACACAACCCTGAGTTGTTCATAGCATTTAGACCCTTAAGCTCCCGACCCAGAATCATTCATGTCGTCCACAACCTTGAGTTATTCATGGCATCTAAACCCTTGAGTTCACGATCCATAATCATTCATAGCATCCAAAGCTTAGAGTTGTCTACAACATCTATAACATTGAGCTCCTAGCACTCCTAGTCATTCATATAATCCACAAAGCTCAATTGTTCATAGTATTCAGAGCTATGAGCTTAGGACCTTGAATTGTTGATATAACTCATAACCCAAAGTAATTCATAGCATCTAGAACCATGCGCTCAACGCAACCTAAGTCATTCATATCATCCACAACCCTCAACTGTTCATAGCATCTAAAGTTGTGGGTTCACACCTTAGAGTCGTTCATGTCATCCACAACCTTAAGATATTCGTAGCATCTAGAGCCTTGAGTTTACGACCCATAATCGTCATGTCATCCATAGCCCTGAGCTGTTCATAGAATCTAGAGCCCTAAGCTCACGATTTTGAGTTGTTCATGTCATCCAAAGCCTTAAGTGGTTCATAACATCTTCAACCTTGAACTTACGGGACCTCAAGTTGCTCATATCATTCATAGCCCTCAGCTATTCATAACATTTAAGGACGTGAGATGATGACTAGGAGTTGTTCATATAAACCACAACCCTTAGTTGTTCATAGCATTTACAACCCAAAGAACATGACCCTGAGTCATTCATACCATCTACATCCTTTAGTTGTTCATAGCATTTAGAGCCCTAAGCTCATGACTTAGGGTCGTTCATGGCATCCACAACTCTGAGTTGTTCATAGAATCTATAGCCCTTAGCTCACGACCTAGAGTTGTACATGTCATCAACAACCTTGAGATGTTAGTATCATCTAGAGCTTGAGCTCATGACCTGAAGTCCTTTATGTCATCTACAGTCTTGAGCTATTCATAGCATCTAAAGCCTAGATTTCATGACTTGGATTCATTCATTTCATCCATAGCCCCCAATTGTTCATAGCATCTAGATCCCAGAGTTCACAACCTAGAGTTGTTCATCTTATCCATAGCCCTCAACTATTCATAGCATCTAGAGCTTTGAGCACAAAAGCCTGAGTTGTTCGTCTCATCTACTACCTTGACTTGTTCATAGCATTTAAACCTATGAGCTCTCGACTTAGAATCGTTCATGTCATCCACAACCTTGAGTTGTTCATGGCATTTAAATCTTTAAGTTCATGACCTAGAATTGTTCATAGCATCCGAAGCCTAAAGTTGTCAATAGCATCTAGAGTCCTAACTTCTCAGCATCTAGAACCCTGACTTTTCAGCATTTAGAGTTATGAGCTCACAACCTTGAATCGTTGATATCATCTATAGCCCAAAGTAATTCATAGTATCTAGAGCCTTGAGTTGCAGTCAACCTGAGTGATTCATATGATTTTTTACCCTTAGCTGTTCATAGCATCTAAAGCTGTGGGCTTACATCCCGGAGTCTTTCATGTCATCCACAACCTTGAGATGTTTGTAGCATCAAGATTCTTAGGTTCGTAACCCATAGTCAGTCATGTCATCCACAACCCTAAGTTGATCATAGAATCTAAAGCCCTTAGCACATGACCTTAGGTCATTCATATCATCTACAACTATAAGCTATTAAAAAAATTTAGAGCCTTAAGCTTAAGACCTAGAATTGTTTATGTCTTCCACAACCTTGAGTTTTTCATAGTATCAAAAGCCTTAAGCTTATGTGACCCCAAGTAGTTCATATTATTCACAACCTTGAGTTGTTCATAACATTTAGAGCCCTTAGCTCATAACTTGTAGTTGTTCATATCATCCAAAACTCTAAGTTGTTCATAGCATCTAAACCCTTGAGCTCACGACCTCCATATCTTCCCGAGAAAGTTGAAGTCAAGGTGGATAGGTCCGTTTACTATCCAACAAGTGTATTCAAATGGAGTAGTAGAGCTACTCAACAGTACCAGGAGTTTCAAAGTCAATGGCCAACGTCTTTAGCCATTCATGGAGCCATTTTCTAAAGACAAGGAGGAAATCAACCTCCTTGAACCACATCAAGCCTGAAAAGACAAATGGTTAGATGGACTTAGCCTGTTAAAAGACACTAAGTCCATATTTTTTTGTTCTTTGTTTTAATATTAATTTCAAGTTTTATTGATTTAGTATATGTTTTAAATTGAAATTTCTTACTTTAATTTTATCTTATTGTGACTTGATTAAATTTTTGTTGATCAAATGCAGGGGAATTCTAAAACAGAGGAAAAATAGAGCATTTCGTAGGGTAAAAAGTCACTTGCGAAAATTTTGCAGCCCATAAATTCACTCTCGAAAATTTCGTAACACCAAATACCAAATGCGAAAATTTCACAACACCAAATACCAAATGCGAAAATTTCGCAACAACACAAACCACTTGCAAAAATTTTCCCAAGGGCTGCCGGCAATTTCGCAACCTATTTTTGCCTTGCGAAACTCATGCGAAATGCCAACGCTCACTTGTGCCAACTTCCAACAGTCTGGAGGGAAGCTAAAGGTCACTTAAAATTCATATTTAAAGACCTCCAAAGCTTTTGTTTATTTTGCACGACCCATCCTCTATTGCGAAAAGCTCACTACCACCTTGCGAAGCAATTTCCTCGCCATTCCACGTCCCACGACCACCAAGAAGAAGAAAAGACCTCCGTCTCTCGCCCATTTAAGCTATGACGTGCATCAGAGGAGGCCATACAGACCCGTCAGCATCTGGCGAGGCTCATCCAAGCGCCTCTGCTCCTCAGGATTCATCTCAGGCCTCTCAGGCCCCAATCATTCCATCTTCTGACTGTGGGGTCCCCTCTATCCCTCTTCAGCGCCGATACTCGAAACGGAGACCGCCAACTTCTCCGCCCCCAGAGCCATCAGTACACCGCATTCTGCCAAAGAGAGTCAGGACCTCAGGCCCCGGAGACACATCTAGGCATGCGCAGTCTGATTCTCAGGGCCTAGTGGATTCTCAGCATCCTTTCGGCATTGCTCCGGAAGCCATTATCAATAGGCCTATGGTTACCGCACCGCCCATTGAGGTCAATTCAGATTGTAGAGCTAGGCCATTTCATTCTCAGCTCTACTTCGACATTGAGGCTATGCGACAACAGCTGGACCTTAAGGATTCATTTGGACTACTCCAGAGGTACCATCTCCAGCGCTTGATGACTCCTAGGGAGTTTTTCTACCCCAGAGTGGCGATGGATTTCTATTAGTCCATGACTACTCAGGGCGCCCAGAGTCCCACAACCATTCATTTCAGCATAGACGGGCGCTAGGGTATCTTAGAGGCTAGGCACATTGCTGAGGCTCTCCATATTCCATTTCAGCTAGAGGATCTAGCACATTTCAGACAGTGGTCTCCTATATCTCAACGAGACATGGTCCGCATTCTATTGAAAGGGACCTCTGGAGATTCATACCTTCTACATAAGGAGCTTTCATCTGGGATGCTCCTAGTAGATGTATTGTTGCAGTCCGACATTTTCCCTCTTCAGCATCTAGTGCAGAGGCGAGGACCCATCCTGGACGCATTATTCAGAATATTTGAGGGCTTCTATTTTGGGCCACATCACCTAATTATGGACGCTCTCTTATACTTTGAGGAGAAAGTTCATAGGAAGAAGCTACAGCGAGCCGACACTATCCCATTGTTGTTTCTAAGGCTGCTCTGCCATATATTGAAGCATATGGGTTATCCTATTGAGCCCCATCTTGAGCGTCACCACTATTGTCGAGAGCATTTCACTCTTGACCAATAATGGACACAGTTGACAGGTAAGAATCCAACGGAATCAACACTTGAAGCAGCCTCACCCAGGCCAACATCTCCAATACCAGCATAGGTTAACTAGGCATACAGGATGAGCGTCCCATAGATTCTATCCCATCTGCCCCTACTGCACCATCTATGCCTCAGGCCACCTCTACTGATCTTCCTACTACACCTCCTATTCCACCAACTGCACCTCCTACATCGGAGGACTTTATCACTGTATCTGGCTCAGAGTTTCGTGCCATGGTACTCTTGTTTAGGATATTAACCGCTACGCACAATGCTCTATTTCAGTAGATGGCAAACATACGTGCTCAATAGGACCAACATACTGCTATCCTTTGTTAGATACAGCAGCATCTAGGATTGCCACCACCTCAGACTGATATTCCTCGGCCATTAAAGCCTAGAGCTCTAGCTAAGGAGACCATCACAGTCGATGTCCCACCCCAGGCCACTCACGAGGTAGCCTTTGAGCCATCATCTCCACCAAAGAACCCCGCTCCTTGATCATTTCTTTATTTTGTATTTACTTATTATATTAGTAAACATTATTACTTGTGTTGATATTTTATATTATGGGATTGGATTTATTACAAGATCATCTCATTATACTTTCTCATATTAATATATACATATCATTTTGGTTTATACTTGGAATTTTCTTTTCTATCTCCTTTACTCATTAATCTTTTGTTTTTTGAATCATGTGGTTTCTCCTATACGACTCAGACTCCATGTCACTTAGGAGGTACCACTTCCTCTCTTTATTTACAATCGTTCTTGCCACATTGAGGGCAATGTTGATCTTGGTTGGGGGGAGAGTAAAGGAAGGAAGTTGTTAATAATGCTAAGTTATTTTGTTAAAATAGTACTTTTCGCTTAATTTTAAAATTTTTTGCTTAATTTTAAAATTTTTTTACTCTACTCTCCATGGTTATTAAGGAAAAATTCTCAAAATGAAATGGGAGCAATTGAGTTCTTACTTTTTTATTTGAATATTAGAGTCATATTATGCTTATTGAAGTTGATGAATTATTGAAACTCCTATTGAATCCAACCTTATTTCTTCCACTTTAATCTTACCACACACTGTACACATTAGGTTCCGATTATAAGATAAAAAACTATCTCACCTCCTAAACTTAGGAAAATGTAGACTTGGTACCTTTGGCCTCGTTTTAATAGTGTTCAGACACCTGATAAAAGGTCAATGAGCCTTTGAAAAAGAAAAAAGAAAAAGAACAAAGTGTTATACTTGCTTTGAAACCCGAGCAAGGTTTGAGGGGTATATGGTGAATATCTTTAAAGCCCGGTGCCCTAGGCATTTATTGGTTGGGAGTCACCAAACTCAATGCTCGTTACAAGGGTGAATAGGTGGAGTTTAACATATTGTAGGTGCTTGGATATTAAATTCCAATCTCAAAAGTTCGAGGCAAAATCCGTGGAGTTAGTGGTCAAAAGATCCTTAAAGCTTGATGCCCTAAACCTTTATTGGTTGGGAGTCATCGATGGATCCCTGTTACATGGACACTTTAGAAAACAATACCTTAAGCATTGCACGCCTACAGGAAAAAAATTGTGAAATAAAAAAGGTGTGTTCTTAGCCTATTGGAAGTGGTCAGTTTGCTAAAGTCTGAGAAAGAACTAGATTGGGGGGAGAGATTAGTTCAGAGTACTATATTCGGAAACTAATAAGCTTAACACAGATTTTTATGGAAGAGTAATGATTGATTCGTGCCCAGTTGGTGTACCTTGATTTTGGTCCTTAGACGGGAGTAATCAACAAAATTTATAATCTATTACACCATGTACTAGGATAGCCTCAGCTAGCATGGCATAGTAGCTCTAAGATCGTTCACTGGGATGGGTTTTCACTTCACAATTGATATTAGTTCAAAGCTGAATTGGTGCTTTTCCATTTCAAGGTTAGCTTCAAAAGAAAACATAAACTTTGGTTGAAAAAGGATTGGTTTCAAGATAACGAAAAATAAAGTAATGGGAACTACTTATAAAGAAAAAACGTCTCTTGGAGTTTCAGGATCACTAGGGTCAGGCTCCTCATGCAAAAACAGAGTTCCGATCACTTTGGTTCTTTTCCTCGCATTGGAGAATTAACATATAGTTCATTCTCCAACCGGTGTTGTACAAATGTATCCCTTCCATGGATTTCAGCACTAAATCCCTCTCACTGATGCATCTTGTAATGGTTCATACCTTTCACCTAACATTGGCCATTCAAGATGATCCTTAACCTTGGATTACCCGTCAAAAGCTTGCAAGAGATAACTAATGGATGTCTCCTTGGAGTCCAAAAGCTTACCAAGTGTTGGTTATTCTAGAAAATCCTACCTTCAAGTCACCTCCCAAAGTCTCGCAAGAGGTAAACTAGTGCATCTCAATGGACGGAGATCACTTGCCTTACTAAGTGTTGGCCCAGGTGAATTGAAGGCGTTTTAAGTTAACTAAAAACAAAGAAACCATAAACGGGTTACACTTTCTCTTCATTAATAGTTGAAACAACAAAACTACCAATTCTTGCATTTGGCACCTTACTCAGCTACCTTAGCTCCAAGAGACAAAAAGTCTAGCCACCCATTCTTTGAGGAAACATCCTCAAAGCTTGTTTGGCTAGTAAGAAAAATACAATCAAATTGAGTAAGTAAGGCAGAGCAATGCTCTGTATTTTACTTCCTTCAAAACTATACAAAAATTTCTCTCCCTTAAAACAAGCTCCTGAGAGATATATATGTAAATAAAATTACAAAACAAAATATCTGAGGTTATTCACCCTTTGTTCTTACTTAATAACTAAGGAATCCTATAATTGGTGGATTACAAGGAGAAAATGGGAATTTAGACATCAAATATCTGAAGCAAAAAATCTAAAAATGTCAGTCGCAAATATTTTGAAGCACTTGGGAGGATTTCACAGGCGTGCAAGATGGCTGTGAAATTTCGCAGCTAAAGGCTGATTTCGTAGCCTGCGAAATTGGCCTTCAGCTTGGTGTGATTAGCTTCCAATGGCTCTAACTTATTCATTTCAACTCTGATTCATGTACTATTTGAAGCATTGGATTACTGACTTCCCGAGCTTCGAAACAACATATAGTATGAATCAAATGGACTCCAAGAAATGCTCCAAAAGTGTCAAACAGTTGATGTCCTCTTGAATTCTTCATGTTAGATTTCTCTCTTTGCTTCCATCCTTGCATTCATGATTTGTTTATGGCAAAGGACTACAAAGATCCAAAACTTGAATTCTTCATGTAAATTAGCTTCCATTTGCTTTTCCATGGATTATATAAAGCTCTCCCTCATCTTAGATTGCTTTGGTGATAAAAAAGCTATCAAAAACACCAAAACACCAAAACTTAACACAATTTGATTAGAAATGATTGCAAGGGTCCTTAACATGCCAATTGAGTTAAAAGGTAATAAATACTACTCAAAAGTGTTTAAAAGAGTTAATTACAAGCTATAAAATAACACTTTTTGAGTAGTAATCAATGATTGAGCCTAGAAGAGTGGAAATCCTCTCATTGCCTAAATTTGTATAATGCCTACTCTATATGAATTATGATCAGGTAAGATTTTTGATATCCTCTTATTGAAGGATGAGTTTTGCTTCTTTAATGTTCCATGTGAGAGTATGCTTTACAATCATGCCACTTATGATTTTTTTGGAGTGATCAGCATGATTTTGTAAATTATTTTACTATTTTTATTTTTGTTTTTCTCTCCTTCATTGCTAAGGGACTAGCAATATGTCGGTTGGGGGGAGTGATTACTACTCAAAAAGGGCACTTTTATAGCTTCTTATAAACTCTTTTAAACACTTTTGAGTAGTATTTATTACCTTTTAACTCAATTGGCACATTAAGGAGCCTTGCAAGTGTTACTAATCAGTTTTTGGCAAGTTTTGATGTTTTTGATAGCTTTTTGATCATTAAAACAAGCCAAGAATGAGGAAGAACTTAGTATAATCCATGGCAAAGCAAGATTGAAGCTAAGTCACATGAAGAATCCAATTTTTGGAAAGCTTCAAAGCCTTTGCCAAATCAATCAAGTGTGCAAGGAAGAGAATTAGAGAAGGAATCTAAGATTGAAAATTTTCGCAACCACTTGCAAAATTTTCGCAACTCCTTTTCAGCATTGTGAAAATTTCGCAACTCCTTTTCCTCTTATGAAATTTTCGCAACTCCATATCTGACTTGCAAAATCTTCATGTAATCTTCAGATATTTTGCATCGACTCTGTTAGATTTTTACCTTAAGATATTTTGTGTAATTATCTATTCTCTCCTTGTAATCAGCTAAAGATCTTTTAAGATATTTAAGATATCTAATTAAGGGGGTGAAAATATCTCTCTTTATATATCTTAGCATTTCTCTTTTTGTAATATCTATCTCAGAATCTTGGAAGACATTCTTGGGGACCACTTGTACATTTTTTAGTAAGAAATGTATAAAGCTTTGCTTTGCCTTACCTACTCACTTTGATTGTATTTTTCTTTCTAGCCAAACAACCTTTGAGGAAGTTTTCTTAGAGAATGAGTGGCTAGACTTTTTGTTTCTTGGACAGAAGAAAGCTAGGTAAGGGATCAAGATACAAATGTAGGAGTTTTCCTTGTTTCAGTTTTTAGTGAAGAGGAAGTTTTGACCCGGTAATGGTTTTTATATTTTTAGTTAACTTAAAATCCCTTATAATCGTCTTGGCCAACACTTGGTAAGCTATTCAGACTCAATCCATATAGATCCATTAGTTATCTCTTGCGAGCCTTTGGAAGGTGGTTTAAAGGTAGGATTACTTAGAATAGCCAACACTTGGTAAGCTTTTGGACTCCCTGGAGACATCCATTAGTTATCTCCCGCGAGCTTTTGAAGGGTAATCCAAGGTTAAGGATCACCTTGAATGGAAAATACTAGGGAAGAGGTACGAGCCATTACAAGATGCATAAGTGAGAAGGATTTAGCATTGAAACCATTAATGGGAAGCAATTGTAACACACCGATTGGGAGGATAACTATAGGTTAAATTCCCAATACGAGGATAAGATTTGAAATCTTCCCTTTTGTATAAGAAGCCTGAACCTAGTGACCTGAAAATCTAAGAAACCTTTTCTTTGTAATTAAAATCAGTTACTATTTTTGGTTAGCTTAAAACCAACCTTTTTCAAGCAAAGATTATGTTTTCTTTTAAAGCTAACTTATAAAAGAAAAAGCACCAATCCAATTCTTTAAATTAATATCAAGTGTGAAATGAAAACCCATCTCTGTGGATGATCCTAGAACCACTTTGCTATGTTAGCTATGCTACCTTAGTATATGGTGAATTAGGTTTATAAATTTTGTTGATAACTCCCGTATGAGGACTGAATAAAAGGTACACCAATTGGGGACGAATCAATTGTTCATAGCATCAAGAGGACTCAACACATGGTATCCTGAGTCGTTCATATCATCCACAATGCTGAGTTGTTCATAGCATCCATAGGCATGAGCTCATGACTCAGAGTAGCTCATGTCATCTATAATCCTGAGCTATTCATAGCATTTAAAGCCATAGACTTATGACCAAGAATCGTTTATATCATCTTCAACCCTGAGCTATTAGCAGCATCTAGAAGCTTGAGCTTATTAAATCCTAAGTCATTCATATCATCCACAATGCTGAGTTGCTCAAAGCATCCATAGCCATGAGCTCACAACCCGGAGTAGCTGATACCATCAACAACCCTAAGTTGTTCATAGCATTTAAAGCCATAGACTCAAGAGCAAGAATCATTCATATCATCCTAAGCCTTGAGTTATTAATTGCATCAAAAGGCCTAAGCTCATGGTATCCTAAATTGTTAATATCATCCACAATGTTAAGCTATTCATAGCATTCATACCTATGAGCTCATGACCTAGAGTATCTCATATCATCCACAACTCTGAGTTGTTCATAGCATTTATAGTTATAGGCTCACGACCAAGAGTTGTTCATATCATCCTTAACCCTAAGATGTTCATAGCATCTAGAGGCCTGAGCTCACAACTCAGAGTTGTTCATATCATCCACAACCCTGAGCTTTTGATAGCACCTAAAGCGTTGAGCTCATGACCCAAAGTTATTCATGTCAACCATAGCCTTGAGCTATTCATAGCATTTAGAAGCTTGAGCTCATGGGATCCCGAGCAGCCATTCATATCATCCACAACTCTGAGGTATTCATAGCATATAGAGCATTGAGTTGACGATCCAAAGTTGTTCATGTCAACCATAACCCTGAGTTGTTTATAGTATTTAAAGCCCTAACCTCACAACCCAGAGTCGTTTATGTCAACCAAAGCCTTGAGCTCATGGCATAGATTCGTTTGTATCATCCACAACCCTGACATATTCATAGCATCTAGAGGTCTAAGCTCATGAGATGTCAAGTCGGTCATATCATTTAGAACACTAAGGTGTTCATAGCATTCTTAGCCCTAAGCTCATGTCTAAGTGTAGATCATATCATCCACAACCCTAAGCCATTCATAGCATCTAGAGCCTTGTGCTCACGACCCAAAGTTGTTCATGTCAACCATAACCCCGAGTTGTTCATATTATCTAGAGCTCTAAGCTTATGTCCTAGTGTCGTTCATGTTAACCATGCCCTTAATCTATTCATAGCATTTAGAGGATTGAGCTCTTGGGATCCCGAGTCATTCATATCATCGACAACTTTTAGCTATTCATAGCATCTAGAGCCATGAGCTCATGAATTGGAGTTATTCATGTCAATCACATCCTTGAGCTCTTCATAGTATCTGGAGCCTTGAGCTCACAACCTAAAGTCATTCATGTCAACCACAACCTTGAGTTGTTCTTAGTATTTGGAGCCTTGAGCTCACAATCTGTAGTCGGTCATTTCATCCACAACCCTGAGCTCATGATATAGAATCGTTCATATCATCCACAACCTTAAGTTGTTTATCGCATCTAAAACCTTGAGCTCATGGGATCTTGAGTCATTCAAATCATTTACAACGCTGAGCTATTCATAGCATCCATAACCCTGAGCTCACAACCCGTAGTAGCTTAAATCATCCACAACCCTGAGTTGTTCATAGCGTCTTGATTACTACTCAAAAAGTGCTATTTTGTAGCTTGTAATTAACTCTTTTAAACACTCTTGAGTAGTAATTATTACCTTTTAACTCAATTGACATGTTAAGGACCCTTGAAATCGTTTCTAATCAAATTGTGTTAAGTTTTGGTGTTTTTGATAGCTTTTAGCTACACCAAAGCAATCCAAGAATGAGGGAGAGCTGTATATAGTTCATGGCAAAGGTTTTGGAAGCTCAAATTCATGAAGAACCAAGCTTTGCAGCTCCATAGCCCTTTTCCAAAGTCGTTCAAAGTATGCAAGGAAAGAACAACGGAGAGAGGAAAAACAGAGTGAAGAAAACAAAGGACAGAAGCTGAAGTCTTCTTTCACACTTTTGGAGCACTTTCTAAAGTCCATTTTCTACATTCTATATACCATTTCAAAGCTCAGGAAGTCAAAAATCCAAAGCTTCAAACGGTGTATGAATTGGAGCTAAAATGAGGAAGATATGGCCTTCGCAAGACAACTGCATCCAGTTGAAGGACAAATTCGCATCTTGCGAATTTGGAACTCCAACGTGCGAAATTAAAGCCTACCTTGCGAAATGGAAATGGAATACAGCCACACAGTCATAGAGAAGCCCAACTTGCAAAAGTGATTTTGCAACTTGCGAACTTGGAGCTCAACATGCGAAAATGGATTCCAAGTTGCAAAATCAACTTGCGAGATTTTCGCAAGTCACCATGCAACGTGTGAAATCTACATGCGAACTGGGATATTTGTGCACCGACTCTTTTAGATATTTTCTTCATATATTTTTGTATAAATTTCCATTCTTCTCCTTTTAATCCACCAACCATAAGATTTCTTAGCTAGGAAGGTTGGAAAAACATCTCTATATATATTCCCTTGCATCCATTGTAAAAGATATAGATATATAAGTATGTAGAATCGATCAATATATAGAATATACAGAGCCTTGCTCTGTTTTTCCTTCTCTCTCATTTTCATTTTCTTGCTAGCCAAACATTCTCTGAGATGTTTTCTCAGAGGATGAGTGGCTAGGCTTTTTGTTTTTTTGGGTGAAGGAAGCTAAGTAAGGTTTCGGCTACATAAGTGTGAGATTTTGTTGTTTCCGTTTTTAATGAAGAGAAAGTGTGATCCGTTTTTGGTTTTTATATTTTTAGTTAACTAGGATTACCATGAATAGCTAATACTTGGTAAGCTTTCGGATTCCATGGAATCTTATTGCTTGCAATCTTGCTCCATGGAGGTCTAATTGTTATCTCTTGTTCGCTTGTGAAGGATGATCCGATGGTAAGGATCACCTTGAATGGAAAATACTAGGTGAGAGGTACGAGCCATTGCAAGGTGTATCAGTGAGAGGGATTTAGCATTGAAACCATTAATGGCAAGCATCTTTATCACGCCGGTTCGGGAAATAACTATAGGTTAAATTCCGAATCAAATGAAAAGATTCAAGTGACCGGAATCTCCCTCTTTGTAGTTGGCACCTGATCCTAGTAACCTGAAATCCCAAGAAACACCTTTCTTTCTAATTTCTTTCTAGTTAATTTTAGTTACTTTATGTTAGGTTAGCTTAATACCATCCGTTTTCATTCAAGCTTATGTCTTCTTTTAAAACTAACAAAGAAAAGAAAAAGCACCAATTCAGTTTTTGAACTAATATCAATTGCGAAGTGAAAACCCATCTCTGTGGATGATCCTAGAGCCACTATACTATGCTAGCTAAATGCTACCCTGGTATATGGTGAAATAGGTTTATAAATTTTGTTGATTACTCCCATCTGAGGATTGAGATCAAAGCACATCAATTGAGTTGAATCAATTGGAACACCAATCGGGCATGAATCACGTTTAGATCCTTGAGCTCATGTATTGAAGTCGTTCATATCATCCACATCCCTAGGCTATTTATAAAATCTTAAGCCCTAAGCTCATGACTCAAATTCATTCATATCAGCCACAACCTTGAACTATTCATAGGAACTAGTGCCCTAAGCTCACGACTAGGAGTCGTCCATGTCATCTACAATCTTAACCTTTTCATAGCATTTAAAGTCTTGAGCTCGTTACCCGGGAGTCATTCATGTCAACCACAACCCTAAGTTATTTGTAGCATCTAGAAGCCTTAGCTCATGGGATCTTAAGTTGTTCATATCATTCACAACTCTAAATTGTTCATAGCATATAAAGCCTTAAGCTCATAACCCAGAGTCGTTCTTGTTAACCACAATCCTGAGTTGTACAGAATATCTAGAGTGCTGAACTCATGACCTTGAGTCGTTCATGTCATCCACAGCTTGAAGCTCATGACGTAGGTTGTTTATCACATCTAAAGGCTTGAGCAGAAGGGATCCCGATTCGTCCATATCATCCACAACACTAAGTTGTTCATAACATCCATAGCCCTGAGCTCACAACCTGTAGTAGCTTATATGATCAATAACCCTAAGCTTTTCATAGCATCTAGAGCCTTGAACTCATCTCCCAAAGTTGTTCATGTCATCCACAGCTCTAGGCTGTTCATAACATATAGAGCCTTTAACTTATGACCCAGAGTCGTTCATGTCAACCATGGCCCTGAGTTGTTCATAAGAACTAAAGCCCTAAACTCAAAACCCGAAGTCATTCATGTCAACCACAACCCTGAGCTATTCTTAATATCTAGAGCCTTGAGATCACATCTCGAAATCATTCATGTCATCCACAGCCTTGAGCTATTCATAGCATCTACAACCTTGACCTCATTTACTCGAGTCATTTATGTCATCCACAACCCTAAGCTTTTCATAGCTTTTAAAGCCCTGAGCTCATGACTTAGATTCATTCATGTGAACCACAGATCTGTGTTGTTCATAGCGTCTAGAGGCCTGAGCTGATGGGATCTGATTCGTGCCCACTTGGTGTATCAGCTGATTCATGTCCAACTGGTGCTCCTTGATTGAGGGAGTAATCAACAAAATTTATAACCTATTACACCATGAACTAGGGTAGCAAAGACAAAGCTACTATAACATAGTGACTCTAGGATCTTTCACTGGGATGGGTTTTCACTCCACAATTGATATTACTTCAAAGATGAATTGGTAATTTTTCATTTCAAGGTTAGCTTTAAAAGAAAACATAAAGATGTTTGAATGAAAAAGGTTTGATTTTAAACTAACCAAAAATAGTAACTGATTTTACTTACAAAGAAAAGTGTTTCTTGGAGTTTAGATCACTAGGCTCAGGTTCCTCATACAAAAAGGAGAGTTCCAGTCACTTATTTCTTTTCCTCGCATTATAGAATTAACATATAGTTAATTCTCTAACCGGTTTTTTTGCAGATGCTTCCCTTCAATGGCTTCAAACACTAATTCGCTCTCACTGATGCACCTTGCAATGGCTCATGCCTCTCACCTAGCATTTACCATTCAAGGTGATCTTTAACCTTGGATTACCCGTCAAAAGCTCACAAGAGATAACTAATGGATGTCTCCTTAGAGTCTAAAAGCTTACCAAGTGTTGCCTATTCTAGAAAATCCTACCTTCAAACCACCTCTTAAAGGCTCGCAAGAGATAAACTAGTGCATCTCAATGGAAGGAGACCACTTGCCTTATCAAGTGTTGGCCTAGGTGATTTAAAGGCGTTTTAAGTTAACTAAAAAGATAAAAACCATTAACAGGTCACACTTTCTCTTCATTAAAAACTAAAACAACAAAACTTCCAATTTATGCATTTGGAAACTTACCCGGCTTTCTTCACTCCAAGAGACAAAGAGCCTAGCCTCTCATCCTCTGAGGAAAAATCCTCAGAGTTTGATTGGCTAGAAATAAAAAGAATGAGAAAATAAAAATATATATGAAAAACAGAGCAAGTGCTCTGTATTTAATTTCCTTGCAAAACTATACAAATGATGTGCCTCTGAGAACAAGCTCCCCAGAGATTACTACATGATTATCTAAAGAAGATTACAAACTATATATAAGAGGTTATTCACCCCTTTGTTCTTACTTAAGGACTAAGGAATCCTATGATAGGTGGGTTACAAGGAGAGTTTGGGGATTTAGACATCAAATATCTAAAGCAAAATATCTCAAACTGTCGGTCGCACGTATTAGGAAGCTTCAGGAGAACACCACGGCACTGTGCAAAATATCTGCGAAACTCTCCGGGTAAGCGCTATCAGATGATCCGGATATGTCTGACCAGAGAAGTTGAAACGCCCTCCTTTCCCATCCGGATATGTTTGCTGGATGTGAAACATCCGGAGAAGGTGGCACATCACCCGGACAGAATTCTGGATGTGGGATATCCGAAGAAGATGGAATGTTGCAAGGGTGATCGTCCACGTGTGCATGGTGTAGGGACCCATCCAGAGCAACTCCATCCGGATTCCCCAAGAGGATATGCAGCGCGCTCCCCTATCCGGACTCCCTCCGGGAGAAGCACACTGCACTCGCGATCATCACACCCGGATGATAGCATATCCTATCCGGATATGTTGTCTGGATGTGACTAAAGTGCACAAGCCTTGATATGTCATTCCGACAGCTTGCCATAACCCATATTCCGCCACCCTCCGATGGTGTGTCCGGATGCCCATACTCCTTGCATTCCGAATTTGCTTATGGAAAAGGACTTCAAAGCTTCGGTTCTTCATGTTTCTGATCTTTCCATTTGCTTTGCCATGGATTCCAAAGAACTCTACTCAGTCTTGGATTACTTTGGTGATCAAAAAGCTATCAAAACACCAAAACTTAACACAATTTGATTAGAATTGATTGCAAGGGTCCTTAATATGTTAATTGGGTTAAAAAGTGATAACTACTACTCAAAAGTGTTTAAAAGAGTTAATTACAAGCTATGAAATAACACTTTTTGATAGTAATCAGGATCTTCAGTCATTCATATCATCCACAACCCTGAACTGTTCATAACATCTAGAGCCTTGAGCTCATAATCCAAAGAAGTTCACATCAACCATAACCCTAAGTTGTTCATAGCATCTCGAGTCATGAGTTCACAACCAAAAGTCGTTCATGTCATCCACAACCCTAATGTGTTCATAGCATTTAAAGCCATTGGCTCACAACCAAGAATTGCTCATATCATCCTCAACCTTGAGCTGTTCATATCATCTAGAGGCCTAAGCTCATGGATGCTAAGTCGTTCATATCATCCACAACTCTTAATTGTTTATAGTATCTTGAGCCCTAAGCTCATGACCTAGAGTCATTCATGTCAACCAAGACCCTAAGTTGTACATAGTATATAGAGCCCTAAACTCACAACCCGTAGTCATTCATGTCATCCACAACCCTCAACTTATGATGCAAATTCATTCATATCATCCTCAACACAATGTTATTCATAGCATCTAGAGCCCTAAGCTCACGAGATCTTGAGTTGTTCATATCATCCATAATGATGAGTTGTTCATCACATCCATAGCTTTGAGATAATGACCCGAAATAGCTCACATCATCCCCAACCTTGAGCTGTTCATAGCATCTCGAGTCTTAAACTCATGACCCAGAGTCATTCATGTCAAACATAGCCTTAAGATGTTGATAGTATCTAGAGTCGTGAGCTCACGTCCTGGAGTCATTCTAGTCATCTGCATTCCTAAGCTATTCATAGCATCTAGACCCCTAAGCGTATGACCCAAAGTCATTTATGTCAACCACAATGATTACTACTCAAAAAGTGTTATTTTATAGCTTGCAATTAACTCTTTTAAACACTTTTGAGTAGTATTTATTACCTTTTAACTCAATTGGCATGTTAAGGACCCTTGCAATCATTTCTAATCAAATTGTGTTAAGTTTTGGTGTTTTTGATAGCTTTTTTATCACCAAAGCAATCCAAGAATGAGGGAGATCTTTGTATAGTTCATGGCAAAGCAAGTTGAAGCTCAAATTCATGAAGAAACTAAGCTTTATAGCTTCATAACCCTTTGCCAAAGCCAAACAAGGATGCAATGAAGAAAATCACATAATAAATCAACCATCTAGCAATTTCGCAAGTTATGGAATTCAACTTGGGAAATAGGAAGAGGAAAGGAATCACTACAAGATAGAGAGCTGATAAGTTGGAGGGCAAATTCGCAATTTGAGAAATGAACAATTTCAACTTACGAAATTTTCGCAAGTCGCATTTGAACTTGCGAAATCCACCTGTAATCTGAGATATTTACACACCAACTCTGTTTGATATTTATCTTCAGATATTTGTGTGTAAATCCCTATTTTCTCCTTGTAACCCACCAATGACAAGTTTTCTTGGTTGGGAAGTTAGCATGAGGGTTGAATAGCCTCTCTATATAATATCTATTATAATTTAAAAAAAAAAAAAAAGATATCTCGGGAGTTTTTCTCGGAGACGGACTTTGTATAGTTTTCATAAAGTAATACACATAGCTTTGCTCTGCCTTACCTTCTCATTTTGTTTTCTCTTTTATTTTTATTTCTAGAAAATCAAACTTTGAGGATGTTTTCCCAGAGGATGAGTGGCTAGGGTTTTTTAGTTTCTTGGAGTGAAGAAAGCTAGGTAAGGTTCCGGATACAAAAGTGAAAGTTCCTTTGTTTCAGTTTTTAATGAAGAGAAAGTATGACCCGCTAATGGTTTTTATCTTTTTCGTTAACTTAAAATCCCTTAAAATCACCTGGGCTAACACTTGGTAAGGCAAGTGGTCTCCGTCCATTGAGATCCACTAGTTTATCTCTTGCAAGCCTCTGGGAGGTGGTTTATAGGTAGGATTATCTAGAATAACCAATACTTGGTAAGCTTTTGGACTCCCAGGAGACATCCATTAGTTATCTATTGTGAGCTTTTGACGGGTAATCCAAGGTTAAGGATCACCCTAAATGGCCAATACTAGGTGAGAGGTATGAACCATTGCAAGATGATTCAGTGATAGGGATTTAGTGTTTGAAACCGTTAAGGGGAAGCATCTGTAGTACACCGGTTCAGGAAATAACTATATGTTAAATCCCCAATGAGAGAAAAAGTTCCAAGTGACCAGAATCTCCCTATTTGTATAAGGAACCTGAGCCTAGTGATCTAAAACTCCAAGAAGCATTTTTCTTTGTAAGTAATTTCAGTTACTTTATTTTTGGTTTCACTTAAAACCAGCCTTTTCACACATAATTATGTTTTCTTTTAAAGCTAACCTTGAAAAGAAAAAACACCAATTCAGTTTTTGAACTATTATAAGTTGTAATTTCAAAACCCATCCTTGTGGACAATCCTAGAGCCACTATGCTATGCTAGCTAATGCTACCCTAGTATATGGTGGAATAAGTTTATAAATTTTGTTGATTACTCCTGTCTGGGGACTGAAATCAGAGTACACCAATTGATTGAACACCAATCAATAGGGCATACACTAGCTGGGCATGAATCAAATAGCACGGTTGCCAGGGATGGTGCTAACTTTATAGTGATATAACCTTTTCAAAACACTTGTGATCTTCATCACAAGCTTGGTGACTTTTCTTTTCTTTTACTAACTCTTTTAATTATTTTTTGTTTACTTGTTCATATTTTAACCTATCTTTTAATTTAGTTTTTAGCTAATCTTAGTTTTTTTTTAGTATTGTTTTCTTTGTTTTTGTGACAGTTGTTACTAGTTATGTATGCCATATTGGATAAGAGACAAGCGATGAAGACTTGTGAAAATTGAAATACCTCACAAAACAGAGTTGGAATTGTGCTTGAACATCATGGAAGCTACACCTGAAGATCAGCATAGTCACCATGGTTAGCAGGACAATCCCAATGCATTCAAATCAATGAGGGACCGCATGCATCCACCTCATATGAGTGCACCATCATGCATAGTGCCTCCTACAGAGCAACTAGTAATCAGACAGAATATTATGCCACTTCTACCTACTTTCCATGGGATGGAAAGTGAGAATCCTTATGCGCATATCAAAGAATTTGAAGATGTTTGTAATACATTCCAAGAGGGAGAAGCTTTAATCGACTTGATGAGGCTAAAGCTATTTCCTTTCACTCTGAAGGATAAGGCCAAGATTTGGCTTAATTCTTTAAGGCCAAGGAGTATCTGAACTTGAACTAATTTGCAAGCTGAATTTCTCATGAAATTTTTCCATACTCATAGGACCAATGGCTTGAAAAGGTAAATTTCAAACTTCTCAGCTAAGGAGAAGGAGAAATTCTATGTGTTGGGATAGATACATGGAAGCTATCAATGCTTATCCTCACCATGGCTTTGATACATGGCTATTGGTGAGCTACTTTTATGATGGTATGTCTTCCTCAATGAAGCAACTCCTAGAGACTATGTGTGGAGGAGATTTCATGTGTAAGAATCTGAAGCAAGCCATGGGTTTCTTGAATTATGTTACTGAAGTTTCAAGAGGATGGGATGAACCGAACAGAGGAGAAGTGGGAAAAATGAAGTCTCAACCAAATGCTCTTAATGCTAAGGCTGGGATGTATACCTTGAACGAAGATATTGACATGAAAGCAAAAGTTGTAGCTATGACAAGAAGATTAGAGGAGCTAGAACTAAAAAAGATACGTGAAGTGCAAGCTGTTTCTGAAACACCAGTGCAAGTCATGCCTTGTTCCATTTGTCAATCTTATGAGCACTTGGTGGATGAGTGCCCTACAATTCCAACTATTAGAGAAATGTTTGGAGATCAAGCAAATGTCATTGGACAATTCAAGCCCAATAACAATGCTTCATATGGAAATACCTACAATTCAAATTGGAGGAACCATCCAAATTTCTCCTAGAAACCAAGAGCACTTTAGTACACGCAACCAGGCCAAGCATCTCAACAAGCTTTAAATCTTGAGCAAGCTAAAGTGAATCTACGCAAGGTCGTGGGAGATTTTGTTGGAGACCAAAAATCCATCAATGCTCAACTTAGTTAAAAAATCGACAGTGTAGAGAATACGTTGAATAAAAGGATGGATGGAATGCAAAATGATCTATCTTAGAAGACAAATAATCTCCAATACTCAATCTCAAGGCTTACCAACCTTAACATAATGCAAGAGAAGGGAAGGTTTCCTTCTCAACCTCACCAAAACCCCAAGGGTATCCATGAAGTGGAGGCTTATGAGGGAGAATCTTCACAGGTGAGGGACGTCAAAGCCATGATCACTCTAAGGAGTGGTAAAGAGGTTGAGTTGCCAATACCCAAGCCACATGATGAAATAGAGAGTGAAAGAGAGACAAAGAAGAGGGAAGAAATCAAAGAAAAGAAGAAATGGAGCAGTGGAAGGAAAGAGGACCATGATTCAACAGTGAATGAAGATCCGGAGAAGATAGTTATCAATGGAGATATGATGAAGAAACACATGCCTCCACATTTTCCTCAAGCTTTGCATGGGAAGAAGGGAATCAGCAATGCATCAGAGATTCTTGAAGTGTTGAGGCAAGTGAAGGTCAACATCCCATTACTAGACATGATCAAACAAGTGTCGACTTATGCAAAATTCCTGAAGGACTTGTGCACTATCAAAAAAGGGTTGAATGTGAATAAGAAAGCCTTCTTGACTGAGCAAGTAAGTGCCATCATATAGTGTAAGTCTCTAGTGAAGTACAAAGATCCGGGCTGCCCTACCACCTCAATGATGATTGGAAGAAAGTTAGTGGAGAAAGCTTTGTTGGACTTAGGGGCAAGTGTGAATTTGCTACCATACTCTATCTACAAGCAATTGGGACTTGGTGAATTAAAGCCAACATCAATCACTCTATCTCTAGCAAATAGATTAGTGAAGATTCCAAGAGGGATGATTGAAGATGTTTTAGTTCAAGTTGACAATTTCTACTATCCAGTGGATATTTTTGTTCTTGATACGGACCCAATTGTCAAGGAAACTAATTATGTTCCTATCACACTTGGAAGACCATTCCTAGCTACATCAAATGCAATCATCAATTATAGGAATGGACTCATGCAACTCACGTTTGACAACATGACATTGGAGCTCAATATCTTCCATATGTGCAAGAAACCAATCAATCCGGAAGAAGAAGGTCTAGAAGAGGTGTGCATCATCGACACTTTAGTGGAGGAGCATTGTAATCAGAAAATACAAGAGAAGTTGAATGAAAGTCTTAGGGATCTTGATGAAGGGTTACTTGAACCCTTAGAGTTGCTTGCTACTCTACCACCTTGGAGGAGGATAGAAGAAATTCTACCTTTGTTCAATGAGGAGGAGGCACAAGAAGCGGTTAAAGAGGAGGCCCCAAAGCTTAGTCTGAGGCCACTACCCACGAAGTTGAAGTATGCATACCTAGAAGAGAATAAGAAGTGCCCTGTTGTTATATCTTCATCTCTTACTACTCCTTGGGAGGAGTGTTTACTTAAAGTTCTCAGGAGATCTAAGAAAGCAATAAGATGACAAATATCTGACTTGAAAGGTATTAGCCTTCTGTACACATCATAAATACATGGAAGAAGAAGCTAAGCTGGTTCGTAAATTTCAAAGAAGATTGAATCCTCATATGCAAGAGGTGGTGCGAGCTGAGGTTCTTAAGCTACTTTAGGCTGGTATTATCTACCCCATATCAGATAGCCCATGGGTGAGTCCTACTCAAGTAGTGCCAAACAAATCAGGGATCACAATGGTGCAAAATGATAAGGGAGAAGAAGTTGCTACATGCCTCACTTCAAGTTGGAGGGTGTGTATTGATTATAGAAAATTAAATGCTGTGACAAAGAAGGATCATTTTCCATTGCCATTTATTGATCAAGTGTTGGAGAAAGTCTTAGGCCATCCTTTCTATTGTTTCTTGGACGACTACTCTGAGTATTTTAAAATAGAAATTGATGTTATAGACCAGGAGAAGACCACTTTCACATGTCCATTTGGAACATATGTCTATAGAAGAATGCCTTTTGGTTTATGCAATGCACCTGCAACATTCCAACGATGTATGTTAATGATTACTACTCAAAAGTTATAGCTTGTAATTAACTCTTTTAAACACTTTTGAGTAGTAGTTATTACCTTTTAACTCAATTGACATGTTAAGGACCCTTGCAATCGTTTCTAATCAAATTGTGTTAAGTTTTGGTGTTTTTGATAGTTTTTTTATCACAAAAGCAATATAAGATGAGGGAGAGTTCTATATAATCCATGGCAAATCAAATGGAAGCTCATTTACAAGAAGAATCCAAGCTTTGAAGCTTTGTAGTCCTTTTCCAAAAGCAAATCAAGAATGCAAGGAGGAAAAACAGAGAGAGGAATCTAACATGACGAAATTCAAGAGGACATCAACTATAGGACACATTTAGAGCTTTTCCTAGAGTCTATTTTATGCATACTATATGTCATTTCTAAGATTGGGAAGTCAGGAGTCCAACGCTTCAAACGGTGTGCAAATCAGAGCTGAAATGAAGAAGTTATGGCCATTGAAAGACAATCGCACCAAGTTGAAAGGCAATTTCATAAGCTGCGAAATCACAAAGTGCTAGCTGCAAAATCAACCTTTTCTTGCGAAATGGAGACTTTCAGCTTGCGAAATTTTCACAACTCATGTTGCAAGCTGCAAAATCCACCTCTGTGCTTCTAGATATATGCGACCGACTCTTTTAGATTTTTTCTTTAGATATTTGTTGTTTAAATCCCCATTTTCTCCTTATAATCCACCAATCATAGGATTCCTTAGTTAGGAAGTAAGAAGAAAGGGTGAATAACCTCCTATATAACATTTGTAATTTTCTTTAGACAAGGATATCTCAGGAGCTTGTTCTCAGAGACCAACTTTTGTATAGTTTTGAAGAAAGTAATACGTAGAGCTTTGCTCTGCCTTACCTACTCATTTTGATTGTATTTTTCTCACTAGCAAAACAAGCTTTGAGAATGTTTCCTCAAAGAATGAGTGGCTAGGATTTTTGTCTCTTGGAGTTAAGAAAGCTAAGTAAGGTGTCGAATGTAAAAATTGGAAGTTTTGTTGTTTCGGCTTTTAATGAAGAGAAAGTGTGACCCGTTAATGGTTTTTATGTTTTTAGTTAACTTAAAACGCCTTAAAATCACCTGGGCCAACACTTGGTAAGGCAAGTGGTCTCCATCCATTGAGATACACTAGTTTATCTCTTGTGAGCCTTTGGGAGGTGGTTTAAAGGTAGGATTTTCTATAATAGCCAACACTTGGCAAGCTTTTGGACTCTCGGGTGACATCCATTAGTTATCTCTTACGAGCTTTTGACAGGTAATCCAAGGTTAAGGATCACCTTGAATGGCCAATACTAGGCGAGAGGTATGAACCATTGCAAGATGCATCAGTGAGAGGGATTTAGTGTTTGAACCCATTAAGGGGAAGCATCTGTACCACACCGGTTCAGGAAATAACTATATGTTAAATCCCAAATGCGAGGAAAAGATTCAAGTGATCGAAACTCTTTTTTTGTATGACGAACCCGAGCCTAGTGATCTAAAACTCCAAGAAGCACTTTTCTTTGTAATTAAAATCAGTTACTTTTTTTGGTTAGCTTAAAACCAACCCTTTTTCAACCAAAGATTATGTTTTCTTTTAAAGCTAACCTTGAAATGAAAAAGCATCAATTCAGCTTTGAATTAATATTAGTTGTGAAGTGAAAACCCATCACAGTGAACGATCCTAGAGCCACTATACTATGCTAGCTAAGGCTATCCTAGTACATGGTGATATAGGTTATAAATTTTGTTGATTACTCCCTTATGAGGACCAAAATCAAGGTACACCAGTTGATTGAGCAACAATCAACAAGACATACACTAGCTGGGCACGAAATCAAATGGCGCCACTGCCGGGGATGGTGCCAACTTTACAGTGATATCATCTTTTTAGAGTACTTGTGATGAAAATCACAAGTTTGGTGATTTTTCTTTCATTTTACTAACTCTTTTTAGTTGTTTCTTCTACTTGTTCATATTTTAACGTATCTTTTAATTTATTTTTAGTTAATCTTAGTCTTTTTTTAGTTTTGTTTTCTTTTGTTTCTTTGATTTTGTTACAGTTGATACTAGTTGTGTATGCCAAATTGGATACGAGACAGTGGAGGAAGGCTTGTGAAAATTGAAACACCTCATAAAAAGGAGTTGGAATTGAGCTTGAACATCATGGAAGCTACACCTGAAGATCAGCATAGTCACCATGGTCATCAAGACAATCCCAATGCATTCAGATTAATGAGGGACCGCATCATCCACCTCGTATGCATGAACCATCATGTATAGTGCCCCCTACAGAGCAACTAGTAATTAGACCGCATATGGTTACACTTCTACCTACTTTCCATGGGATGGAAAGTGAGAATCCCTATGCACATATCAAGGAATTTGAAGATGTTTGTAATACATTCCAAGGAGGAGCTTCAATCAACTTGATGAGGCTAAAGCTATTTCCTTTTACTTTGAAGGATAAGGCCAAGATTTGGCTTAATTCTTTAAGGCCAAGGAGTATCCGAACTTGGACTGATTTGTAAGCTGAATTCCTCAAGAAAATTTTCCCTACTCATAGGACAAATGGCTTGAAAAGGCAAATTTCAAATTTCTCAGCTTAAGAGAATGAGAAATTCTATGAGTGTTCAGAGAGATACATGGAAGCCATCAATGCTTCTCCTCACCATGGTTTTGATACATGGTTATTGGTGAGCTATTTTTATGACGGAATGTCTTCCTCAATGAAGCAACTCCTCAAGACTATGTGTGGAGGAGATTTCATGAGTAAGAATCCGGAGGAAGCCATGGACTTCTTGAGTTATGTGGCGGAAGTTTCAAGGGGATGGATAAACCAAACAAAGGAGAAGTAGGGAAGACGAAGTCTCAACCAAATGCCTTTAATGCTAAGGCTGGGATGTACACCTTGAATGAAGATATTGATATGAAAGCAAAGGTTGCAGCTATGACAAGAATATTGGAGGAGCTAGAACTAAAAAAGATACATGAAGTGCAAGCTGTTGCTGAGACGCCAGTGCAAGTCAAGCCATGTCCTATTTGTCAATCGTATGATCACTTGGTGGAGAAGTGCCCTACAATTCCAACTGCTAGGGAAATGTTTGGAGATCAAGCAAATGTATTGGACAATTCAAGCCCAACAACAATGCTTCATATGGTAATACTTACAACTCAAATTGGAGGAACCATCCAAATTTCTCCTAGAAGCCAAGAGCACCTCAATATACACAGCCAGCTCAAGCATCTCAACAAGCTTCAAATCTTGAGCAAGCAATAGTGAATCTAAGCAAGGTCATGGAAGATTTTGTTGGAGATCAGAAATCCATCAATGCTCAATTCAGTCAAATAATTGATAGTATAGAGAATACATTGAATAAAATGATGGATGGAATGCAAAATGATTTATCTCAGAAGATAGATAATCTCTAATACTCAATCTCAAGGCTCACTAACCTTAATACAGTGTAAGAGAAGGGGAGATTTCCTTCTCAACCTCACCAAAACCCCAAGGGTATCCATGAAGTGGAAACTCATGAAGGAGAGTCTTCACAAGTGAGAGATGTCAAAGCCTTGATTACTTTAAGGAGTGGTAAAAAGGTTGAGCTGCCAACACCCAAGCCACATGTTGAGAAAGAGGAAGAAGAAGAAGAGACAGAGAAGAGGGAGGAAATCAAAGGAAAGAAGAAAGATAGCAGTGAAGGGAAAAAGGACCATGATTCAATAGTGAATGCAACTCCAGATAAAGTACTTATCAAGGGAGATGTGATGAAGAAACACACACCTCCACCTTTTCCTCAAGCTTTGCATGGGAAAAAGGGAATTAGAAATGCATAAGAAAATCTTGAAGTATTGAGACAAGTGAAGGTCAAAATCCCATTGCTAGATATGATTAAACAAGTGCCAACTTATGATAAATTCCCAAAAGGACTTGTGTACTATCAAAAGAGGGTTGAATGTGAATAACAAAGCCTTCTTAACTGAGCAAGTAAGTGTTATCATACAGTGCAAGTCTCCTTTGAAGTACAAAGATCCAGGTTGCCCTACCATTTCAGTCATGATTAGAGGAACTGTAGTAGAGAAAGCTATGTTAGACTTGGGAGCAAGTGTGAATTTGCTACCATACTCTGTCTACAAGCAATTGGGACTTGGTGAATTGAAGCCAACATCAATCACTCTATCTCTAGCAGATAGATCAGTGAAAATTCCAAGGGGGATAATTAAAGATGTCTTAGTTCAAGTTGATAACTTCTACTATCTAGTAGACTTTGTTGTTCTTGATACGGACCCAATTGTTAAGGAAACTAATTATATTCCTATCATCCTTGGAAGGCCATTCCTAGCTAAATGCAATCATAAATTGTAGGAATGGACTCATGCAACTCACGTTTGGCAACATGACATTGGAGCTTAATATCTTCTATATGTCCAAAAAGCCAATCACTCTGGAAGAAAAAAAAAAGGTCTAGAAGAGGTGTGCATCATTGACACTCTAGTGGAGGAGCATTGTAATCAGAAAATGCAAGAGAAGTTAAATGAAAGTCTTGGGGATCTTGAAGAAGGGTTACCTGAACCCTCAGATTTGCTTACTGCTCTACAAGGTTGCAGGAGGAGAGAAGAAATTCTACCTTTGTTCAATAAAGAAAAGGCACAAGAAGCTACTAAAGAGGAGACCCCAAAGCTCAATCTAATACCCCTACCCATGGAGTTGAAATATACATACCTAGAAGAGAATAAAAAGTGCCCTGTTGAAGTCCTCAGGAGGTGTGTCTACTTGAAGTCCTTAAGAGGTGTAAGAAACCAATAGGATGGCAAATATCTAACTTGAAAGGCACTAGTCCTTTGGTCTGTACACATCATATATACATGGAAGAATAAGCTAAACCAATTCGTCAACCTCAAAGAATATTGAATCCTCATATACAAGAGATGGTGCTAGCTGAGGTTCTGAAGCTGCTTTAAGCAGGTATTATCTATGATTCGTGCCCAATTGGTGTCTCAGCTGATTCGTGTCCATCTGGTGCTCCTTGATTGAGGGATTAATCAACAATATTTATAACCTATTACACCATATACTAGGGTAGCAAAGACAAAGCTACTATAGTATAGCGGCTCTAGGATCGTTCACTGCGAAGGGTTTCCAAATTACAAATGATACCAATTCAAAGTGAATTGGTACTTTTTCATTTCAAGGTTAGCTCACGAAATAAAACAAAAACTTTGATTGGTAAAGATTTAGATTTAAAATGACTACAAAGCAAGTGATGGAAATTACTTAGGAAGAAAAACATTCCTTGGAGGGTCAGGTTCACTAGGGAGGTTCCTCATGCAAAAGACATAGCTCAGGTCAGTTGGTTCATTTCCTCGCGTGAGAGAATCAACATATAGTCAATTCTCTAACCGGTGTTGTACAGATACATCCTTTAATTAGATTTCAGCTTTAATTCTCTCACTGATGCAACTTGCAATGGTTCAAACCTCTCACTAAGCCTTAACCATTCAAGGTTATCTTTAACCTTGGACTTCCTTTCTCAAGCTCGTAAGAGATGACTAATGGATGTCTCCTTGGAGTCCAAAAGCTTACCAAGTGTTGGCAATTCCAAAAAATCCTACCTACAAGTCACCTCCCAGAGGCTCGCAAGGGGTAAACTAGTGCATCTTCATGGTTGGAGATCACTTACCTTACCAAGTGTTGGCCCAAGTGACTGTAATGTGTTTTAAGTTAACTAAAAACATAGAAATCACTAAAGGATTTCACTTCCTCTTCATTCATGGCTGAAACCACAAAGCTTTGCATTCTTGCAATTGGAACCTTCCCCGGCAACCTTAGCTCCAAGGAACTAAAGGTTTAGTTACTCATTCTCTGGGGAAAATTCCTCAGAGAGTGCATAACTTAGTAAGAAATAAAAAATACAAAGTGAGAAGGTAAGGCAAAACAAAGGACCTGAACTTTACTTACTTTTCCAAAACTTTACAAAAGGTCTCCTCTCTCAGAACAGGCTCTCGAGAGGTTTATATATGAACATAATACAAAACTAATTATTACATGGATATTTACTCTTTTTACAAACTTCAAAGCTAAGGAATCTTGTAATTGGTGGCTTACAAGGAGAATTTTGGGATTTAGACAACAAAAATCTGATGAAAAATATATCCCAATGTCGGTAGCAAATATCGGGACGCACTAAGGACCATTTCGCAAGAGAAAATGATGTCTGCGAGATTTCGCAAACATACAAAAAGGGCTGCAAAATCACTTCACAGCAAAAGGTTATTCTCGCAGGGCTGCGAAGTTGGCTTTCATCTTGAGGTTCTCAACTTCCAACTTGTCGCATATATCGAGCAACTTCAGAAGGAAATCCACCACACTGTACAAAAAGGCTGCGAAATCACTTCGCAACAAAAGGGTGATTTCGCAACACTTTTGCAAAATGCTTTCTTCAGCTTAGAGTGATTGACTTGCAGTGGCTGTAACTTCTTCGTTTCAACTCCAAATTGTGTACTGTTTGAAGCATTGGATTGTTGACTTCATGAGCTTTGAAATGACATATAGCATGCATCAATTGGACTTTAGAAAGTGCTCAAAAAGTGGCTGACACAAATGTCATCAAGAATATGCTTCATGGCAAATTCTCTTTACTTCTTCTCCTTGCATTCCGAATTTACTTATGGCAAAGGACTTCAAAGCTTCGGTTCTTCATGTTTCCGAGCTTCCAATTGCTTTGCCCAAGATTCCGTATAACTCTCCTCAATCTCGGATTGCTTTGGTGATCCATAGGCTATCAAAACACCAAAACTTAACATAATTTGATTAGAATTGATTGCAAGGGTCCTTAACATGTTAATTGGGTTAAAAGGCAATAACTACTATTGAAAAATGTTTAAAAGAGTTTATTACAAGCTATCAAAGAGCACTTTTTGAGTAGTAATCATTATCTACCCCATATCAAATAGCTCATGGGTGAGTCCTACTCAAGTGGTACCAAAGAAGTCAGGGATCAGAGTGGTGCAAAATGAAAAGGGAGAAGAAGTTGCTATAGGCCTCACTTCAGGTTGGAAGGTGTGTGTTGATTATAGAAAATTGAATGTTGTGACAAGGAAGGATCATTTTCCATTGCCATTAATTGATCAAGTGTTTTCAGGCCATCCTTTTTATTGTTTCTTGGACAACTACTCCGGGTATTTTCAAATAGAAATCGACGTTGAAGATCAGGAGAAGACCACCTTCACATGTCCATTTGGAACATATGCCTGCAGAAGAATGCCTTTTGGTTTATGCAATGCATCTGCAACATTCCAACGATGTATGTTAAGTATTTTCAGTGATATGGTGGAGTGAATTATGGAGGTTTTCATGGATGACTTCACCCTATATGGAAGCACATTTGAGGAATGCTTAGTTAACTTGGAAATGGTTCTGAACAGATGCATTGAAAAGGACTTAGTGCTTAACTAGGAGAAATTCCATTTTATGGTACAGCAAGGAAGTGTCCTTGGCCACATCATCTTCGAGAAAGGCATTGAAGTTGATAAAGCAAAGGTGGAACTTATTGTAAAATTGCCATCCCCAACAACTATAAAAGGAGTAAGGCAATTCCTTGGCCATGCAGGGTTCTAAAGGAGGTTTACAAAAGATTTCTCTAATCTTTCAAAGCCTCTTTGTGAACTCTTTGCTAAGGATGCTAAATTTGTATGGGATGAGAGATGTCAAAGGAGTTTTGAGCAACTGAAGCAATTCTTGACAACCGCTCCAATAGTGATGGCTCCTAACTAGTAACTACTCTTTGAAGTGATGTGTGATGCTAGTGACTTTGCTATAGGAGTTGTTCTTGGCCAAAGAGACGATGGAAAGCCCTATGTGATGTACTATGTACGCAAGACATTGAACGAAGCGCAAAATAACTGCACAACCACAAAGAAAGAATTGTTAGTTGTAGTGTCAGACCTTGCTCGGGTTTTAAGGCAAGCAAACATTTTTCTTTCTTTATTTCAAAGGCTCATTGGCCTTTCATAAGGTGTCTCAACTTTATCAACTGAGGTCAAAGGTACCAAGTCCCAAAATTTTTCTAAGTCAAGAGGGAAATAGTTTTTTATCTTATAATCGGAATCTATTGTGCACAGTGTGTGAATAGCTTAAAGTGGAAGAACTAAATTTGATTTCAATAGAAGCTTCAACAATTGAACCACTTTAGTAAACATAATCCATACTCTAAGTCAAGTGAAAAGCAACAGTTCAATTTCTCCTGTTTTAATTTGAAATTTTTTCCTCAAAATCCATGGAGAATAGAATAAAAAGAGTAAAAAGCAAAAACTACAACTGATTACCAACCTAATTGCATTACTAAAAAGATTTAGCATACTTCTTTTAACTTATCATACTTCCTTCCTTCCTCATTTCTCCCCCCCCCCCCCCCCCCAACCGAACTGAGCATTGTCCTCAATGTGATATGGGTGATTGCAATTAAAGGGAGGAAGTGGTACCTCCTGAGTGATATCAATTTCAAATACTGATTGGAGAAACCACATGTTTCAAAAAGAATAAAAGCTGTGAGAAAAGGAAATAAGAATAAATTAATGCTAAAGGTTAACAAAAAATATTAGACTTGTATTACTTTGAATCCATTTGAGTACAATGAAAAAGAAGGCAATACAAGCAATCCCATATATGGTACCAAAATAATGGGATTTCTTAAAAACTAAAAAAAATGAAATACATAAAAGACATATGCAATAGATATATATAATGATCTGATGAGTGGGTGGTGCTGGGGCTAGGCAGATGGGTCTGCCTCTTTAGTAGCTGCTCCAAAAGGGGCTTGAGGCTCTGTGGGATGAGAGTGTGGCACTGCAGTGGTGGAGGTGGAGGGCTCAGCAGCTGAAGGCAGGTCGAAATGATGCTGGAGCTGCCTTAAGATGGCAGTGTGCTGAGCCTGGGTGGCCAACATCTGCTCTTGGCATGCTCGAATGGCTGCCATCTCCTGAGCAAGGCTGCTCTGAGATGCTGTGAGGGTCTGCAATGCATGGCATAACTCTCTGTATTCAGAAATGGGGATGGCCATCCTTGGTTCAGCTGAAGTGGATGGCTCAGATGAAGCTGGAGTAACTGGTGGAGCTCTGGGAATGGCAGGAGCAGCAATAGGTATACCCTCAGGTATGTGTCGTGGGGATGCTCTCCTAGCAGCTGGCTGTAGGCGCTCTGGCTGCTCAACTCTATAGGCTGTCATGTTGTTCCATTTGTCTAGAGTAAATACCTCTCGGCAAATGCGCTTGCGCTCCAACTGAGGCTCTGATGGATACCTCAGGTGCTCTAGAATTTGGCACAGCAGCCTTGGAAAGAGAAGAAGAATGGCATCAGCTATCTGCAGCTTCTTTTTATGCACCTTCTCTTCGAAATAGAGAAGGGCAACCATAATCAGATGGTGAGGGCCGAAGAAATATCCCTCAGAAATCTTGAATAAGGCCTCTAGAAGCACTCCTCTCCTCTGAGTCCAATGCTGCAGTGGGTAGAGGTTATGACACAAAAATGCATCAAGAAGAAACATGATTGGAGGAAGCTCCCCCCTCAACAGATGTGGTCATGGACTGATAAAAATCCATGGCTACCCTGGGGTAGAAGAAGTCTCTTGGAGTTAGCAGGCGCTCCATGTGGTATCTTCGCAGCAGGTGGAATGACTGTGCAAGCTCCGACCGCAATTGGAACGTGGTTGTGTCAAAGCACAGCTCGAAGTGGAATGGTCGAGCTCTACAGTCCAAATTTCCCTCAATTGGAGGCTGAGTCAGCATCGGCCGCCTGATTACTGCTTCAGGAGCTATCTGAGATGGATTTTGGGGTTCGGGAAGTGGTGGCTGAGGCTTCTCAGGCTCTGCTGGCGGCGTCGGAGATAGCACCGGAGATGGAACTGGAGATGGAACTGGCGAGGGTTTTGGGGATTGCTCCATTAAATCAATGGGCTCTGAGTTTTCAACCCTGACTCTCTTTTGCAGTGGCCGACCCCCTGACCTGGTGAGATAACGCCTCGCCGGAGGCTTCTGCAGCGCGGGCTTCACCGGAGGAGAAACTACTTTTGGCCACAGAGGCTTAGAAGTGGGATCTGGAACAATCTCCCCTCACGGGACTTTCTTGCGATTTGAAGGAGAGGAAGATTTAGCTCCTCTGGTTCGCGCCATTTCGGGTTGCCGAAATTTGGCCGAAAGTGACGACCGGAGAAGATGAACGGAGGTTTGTGCGGCGTCGGGCTTGAGCAAGGAGATGAATAATCTGCAATTATGGCGCGCTCTCTTTTTGAAACCCTTTCTCAGCTCAAATGACCGGTATATATAAAAATAACGGAATATTAAGGGTCATTTTGAGTTTCGCAGAAAAAAGCCAATTGAGTGTCACTGTGCTGCGAAGTGGCACACGTGTGCCAAAATCGCTTTCACAATTGCGAAATACCTTGCGGAATGGAACTTTGGTTGCGAAATCAGGGATTTTCACGCTTTATCGCTTCGCAGCTGCGAATTGGGGGCTCCTGTGCTGCGAAGTGGCACTTGTGTGCCAAACTTGGCTTCGCAACTACGAAAATTTTCATAGAGGAGTCAAATGAGTTGCGGAATGGTTTGGCAGCAAAGTGTTGTTTTCGCAGAAGATTTCCTTAGGTTGCAAAATCTCGCAGAGCCCTGTTTTTGCTCTGTTTTCACTCTGTTTTTGCTCCGATTTCTTCCTTTCAATTTCTTTGCAATTTCTTCCACCTGAGATCATTCAAAAAGATTAAAACAAATATAAAAACATAATTTTAGATCAAAAACTAAGATCAAAAGTATGGAAAAAAACTTTGAAATTTACAAAATTTACAAAAATTTTAGACTGTGGTAAAACCACGTCCACCAAACCCTTATTTGCTTAGGCTTTTTGTGGCTCAAGGAGGTTGATTTCCTCCTTTTCTGGTTTGAATGGCTCCATGAATGACTTGAGACGATATCCATTGACTCTAAAGGTGTCTTTGTCGTTAGAATCCAATAATTCCACCACTCCATTGACATATACTTGGTGAATAATGAACGGGCCTATCCACCGTGACTTGAGCTTTCCAGGAAAGATATGGAGTCTTGTGTCATACAGTAAAACTCTTTGCCATTTCTGAAATACCTTGTTGGAGATTAGTTGATCATGCCACTTCTTCATCCTCTATTTTGCAACTTTGGAATTGATATAAGCATCATTTCTTAATTCCTCCATCTCATTAAGGTCTAGATATCTCTTTGCTCCAACTCTGATCAAGTCCATGTTCAGTTTCTTTATTGCCCACCAAGCTTTGTATTCGATTTCCACAGGGAGATGGCATGGTTTGCCATAGACAAGACGATAGGGAGACATGCCAAGAATAGTCTTATAAGCTATTCTATACGCCCACAATGAATCATGAAGCCTAATAGACCAATCTTTTCTGCTTGCATTCACCACTTTCATCCATATGTTCTTTATTTCCCTATTGGCTAGCTCAACTTGCCTGGAAGTCTGAGGATGATAAGGTGTATCTACCTTATGCTTCACTCCATACTTGGATAATAGAGCTTCAAAAGGTTTGTTGCAAAAATGAGCACCTCCATCACTGATGATGGCTTTGGGCACCCCAAATCTTGAGAAAATGTTCTCTTTAAGAAACTTGAGAACCACCCTGTGATCATTTTGTTTACAGGGGATTGCCTCAACCCATTTAGAAACATAATCCACCCCCACCAAAATGTAAGAATTACCAAAAGACATTGGGAAAGGCCCCATGAAATCAATGCCCCATACATCAAATAGCTCAACTATTAGAATGGGGTTCATAGGCATTTGATTTCTTTTTGTTAACTTTCCAAGCCTTTGGCATCTATCACAACTTTTACACATGATGTGGGCATCTTTGAAAAGAAATGGCCAAGTAAACTCTGATTGCAACACCTTCATGGCTGTTTTCTGAGAGGCAAAGTGGCCTCCACATGCATTCTCATGACAATGGTTTAGAATCCCTTGTTGCTCATCTTCAGGGACACACTTCCTTATGATCTGATCTGCACAATACTTAAAAAGAAAGGGCTTTTCCCAATAATAAGCATGAATTTTTGCAAAGAAATGCTTCCTGTCCTATGCATTCCACTCACTTGGAATTTCACCAGTAACTAAATAATTAGCAATATGAGCATACCAAGGAGTTTTTACTAGGAACATGAGTGATTCTTCAGGAAAGTCATCATTAATAGGCAAGGGATGGGAATTATGTGCTATAACTAACCTTGAAAGGTGGTCAGCTACCACATTCTCCACTCCTTTCTTATCTTTGATTTGGAGATCGAATTCTTGTAACAAAAGAATCCATCTAATCAACCTTGCTTTTGCATCTTTCTTTGTCAATAAATACTTCAAGGCTGAATGGTCAGTGAAGACAATGATGAAAGACCCCACTAAATAAGCACGAAATTTGTCCAAAGCAAATACCATAGCTAACAATTCTTTCTCTGTAGTTGTGTAGTTCCTTTGAGCTTCATTCAGTGTTTTGCTTGCATAGTAGATCACATAGGGCTTCCCATCTTCTCTTTGGCCAAGCACAACTCCTATAGCAAAGTCACTGGCATCACACATCAGTTCAAAGGGTAATTGCCAGTTAGGGGCCCTCACTATTGGAGTTGTTGTTAAAAATTTCTTCAGTTGATCAAAACTATTTTGACATCTTTCATCCCATATAAACTTAGCATCCTTAGCTAACAGCTCACAAAGAGGTTTTGAAAGACTTGAAAAACCTTTTATAAACCTCCTATAGAACCCTGCATGGCCAAGGAACTGCCTTACTTCTTTTACAGTTGTTGGTGATGGCAATTTAACAATAAGCTCCACCTTTGCTTTATCAACTTCAATGCCTTTTTTAGAGATGATATGGCCAAGGACAATTCCTTGACGTACCATAAAATGGCATTTCTCCCAGTTGAGCACCAGGTCCTTTTCAATGCATCTGTGAAGAACCGCTTCCAAATTGATTAAGCATTCCTCAAATGTACCTCCATATACGGTGATGTCATCCATGAAAACCTCCATAATTCGCTCCACCATATCACTGAAAATACTCAACATACATCTTTGAAATGTTGCAGGTGCATTGCATAAACCAAAAGGCATTCTTCTGTAAGCATATGTTCCAAATGGACATGTAAAAGTGGTCTTTTCCTGATCTGCCACATCAATTTCAATCTGAAAATACCCTGAATACCCGTCCAAGAAGCAATAGAACAGATGTCCAGAGACTCTTTCCAACACTTGATTGATAAATGGCAATGGAAAATGATATTTCCTGGTTACAGCATTCAACTTTCTATAATCAATACACACCCTCCAACCTGAAGTGAGGCGTGTAGTAATCTGTTCCCCTTTTTCATTTTGAACCATGCTAATCCCTGACTTCTTTGGTACCACTTGAGTAGGACTCACCCAAGGGCTGTCAGATATAGGGTAAATAATACCTGCTTGAAGTAGCTTCAGCACCTCAGCTAGCACCACCTCTTGTAAATGAGGATTCAATCTTCTTTGAAGTTGACGAATTGGCTTTGCTTCCTCCTCCATATATATATGATGCGTGCAAACTAAAGGACTAATGCCTTTCAAGTCAGATATTTGCCATCCTATTGCCTTCTTACACCTCTTAAGAACTTCCATTAAACAATTCTCTTGATGACTGGTCAAAGATGAAGATATTACAATAGGACATTGATTATTTTCTTCAAGGTATATATATTTCAGCTCCACAGGCAGAGGCTTTAGATTGAGTTTTGGAATTTCTTTTTCAGCAGCTACCTCTTCTTCTTTATTGAACAAAGGTAGAATCTCTTCTATCTTTCTCCAACTTTGTACAGTAGCAAGCACATTAGGGGTTGAGACAAACCTTCCTCAAAATCCGCAAGATTTTTATTCAACTTGTCTTGCATCTTCTGATTACAGTGCTCCTCTACCAAAGTGTCAATAATGCACACCTCTTCTAGACCCTCTTCTTCTTCCTGAGTGGTTTGCTTTTTAGACATATAGAAAATATTGAGATCAAGTGTCATGTTGCCAAAGGTGAGTTGCATCAGCCCATTCCTGCAGTTGATGATTGCATTTGAGGTAGCAAGAAATGGCCTTCCAAGGATGATAGGAACTAAATTAGCTTCCTTTATAGTAGGATCTGTATCAAGAACAACAAAATCTACCGGATAGTAGAAATTATCCACTTGAACCAAGACATCCTCAATTACCCCCCTTGGAATTTTCACTGATCTATCTGCTAGAGATAAAGTGATTGTTGTTGGCTTCAATTCTCCAAGTCTCAATTGCTTGTAGACGGAATATGGAAGCAAATTCACACTTGCTCCCAAGTCTAACAAAGCTTTCTCCACTACCTTTCCTCCAATCATGACTGAAATGGTAGGACTTCCCGGATCTTTGTACTTCAAAGGAGACTTACATTGTAAGATTGCACTTACTTGCTCAATCAAGAAGGCTTTCTTATTTACAGTCAACCCTCTTTTGATAGTACATAAGTCCTTTAGGAATTTTGCATATGTTGGAACTTGTTTAATCATATCCAGCAGTGGGATATTGACTTTCACTTGTCTTAATACTTCTAGGATTTCAACTGCATTTCTAATCCCCTTTTCCCATGCAATGCTTGAGGAAAAGGAGGAGAAGTTGACTTCTTCAACATTTCTTCCTTCAGAAGTTCCTTCTCTGAAACTGCATTCATTGTTGAATCAGAGTCCTTCTTTTCACTAATCTCCTTCTCTTTATCTTCCATTCCATCCCCTTTCTTTATCTCTGCTTCTTTTTCAACATGTGGCTTGGGTGTTGGCTTCTCAATTTTTTTACCACTCCTTAGAGTGATCAAGGCTTTGACATCTTTCATCTGTGATGATTCTCCCTCTTGGCTTTCCACTTCATGGACACCCTTGGGGTTTTGGTGGGGTTGAGAAGGAAATCTTCCCTTTTCTTGCACTGTGTTCAAATTTGTGAGCCTTGAAATTGAGTATTGGATATTATCAAACTTTTTAGATATATCATTTTGCATTCCATCCATCCTTTTATTCAAAGTACTCTCCACTCTATCAATTCTTTGATTGATTTGAGCATTGGTGGCTTCTTAGTTTCCAACAAAATCTCCCACTACCTAGCTAAGATTTGCTATTGCTTGTTCAAGACTTTAAGATTGTTGAGATGGTTGATCCGGCTGTTGGTACTGAGTTGCTCTGGCCTTCCATGAGAAATTTGGATGATTCCTCCAACTTGAGTTGTAAGTATTTCCATACGGTGCATTGTTATTGGGCTTGAATTATCCAACAACATTTGCTTGATCTCTAAACATTTCCTTTCAACTGAAATTGTAGGGCATTCCTCCACCAAATGTTCATATGATTGACAATTAGGACAAAGCTTCAGTTGCACTGGTGCTTTAGCAACAGCTTGCACTTCATGCACTTTTTTCAATTCCAGCTCTTCCAATCTTCTTGTCACAACTGCCAATTTTGCTTTCATATCATCATCTTCTTTCAAGGTATATATCCCAGCCTCAGCATTAAAAGCACTCAGTTGAGACTTCATCTTCCCCACTTCTCCTTTGGTTGGTTCGTCCCATCCCCTTGAAACACCAGCTACATAACTCAAGAAATCCATAGCTTCCTCCGGATTTTTGCTCATGAAATCTCCTCCACACATTGTCTCGAGGAGTTGCTTCATTGAGGAAGACATCCCATCATAAAAATAGCTCACCAATAGCCAAGTATCAAAACCATGGTAAGGGCAAGCATTTATAGCTTCCATATATCTTTCCCAACACTCATAGAATTTCTCATTTTCTTTAGCTGAGAAGTTTGAAATTTGCCTTTTCAAGCCATTTGTTCTATGAGTGGGAAAAAATTTCTTGAGGAATTCAGCTTGTAAGTCAGTCCAAGTGCAGATACTCCTTGGCCTTAAAGAATTAAGTCAATTTTTGGCCTTATCCTTTAAAGTAAAAGGAAATAACTTAAGCCTCATCAAGTCAATTGAAGCTCCTCCCTCTTGGAATGTATTACAAACATCTTCAAATTCCTTGATGTGTGCGTAGGGATTTTCACTTTCCATCCCATGACAAGTTGGTAGAAGTGGAACAAGATACGGTTTGATCACTAGCTGCTCTGTAGGGGGCACTATACATGATGGTGCACTCTTACGAGGTGGATGCATGCGGTCCCTCATTGATCTGAATTCATTGAGATTGTCTTGACGACCTTGGTGACTATGCTGATCTTTAGGTGTAGCTTCCATGATATTCAAGCTCAATTCGAATTCTTTGTTATGAGGTGTATCACACTTAACAAGCCTTCCTCCACTGTCTCGTATCCTATTTGGCATACACAACTAGTATCTATCTGTAACTAAAATGAAAATAAAGGACAACAAAAGAAAACAGGGCTACAAAAACAAAATAAAACTTAGCTGAATTTAAAAGATAAATTTGGATTATGAATTAGTAGAAAAAGAATGAGAATTAGTAAAGCGAAAGAAACGGTACCAATCTTGCGATGAAAATCACAAGTGCTCTGAAATAATATCACTATAAACTTGACACCTTCCCCGGCAACGGCGCCATTTGATTTGTGCCCAATTGGTGTCTCAGCTGATTCGTGTGCAGCTGGTACTCCTTGATTGAGGGATTAATCAACAAAATTTATAACCTATTACACCATATACTAGGGTAGCAAAGATAAAGCTACTATAGTATAGCGGCTCTAGGATCGTTCACTGGGAAGGGTTTCCAAATTACAAATGATACCAATTCAAAGTGAATTGGTACTTTTTCATTTCAAGGTTAGCTCACGAAATAAAACAAAAACTTTGATTGGTAAAGATTTAGATTTAAAATGACTACAAAGCAAGTGATGGAAATTACTTAGGAAGAAAAACATTCCTTGGAGGGTCAAGTTCACTAGGGAGGTTCCTCATGCAAAAGACATAGCTCAGGTCAGTTGGTTCATTTCCTCGCATGAGAGAATCAACATATAGTCAATTCTCTAACCGGTGTTGTATAGATACATCCTTTAATTAGATTTTAGCTTTAATTCTGTCACTGATGCAACTTGCAATGGTTCAAACCTCTCACTAAGCCTTAACCATTCAAGGTGATCTTTAACCTTGGACTTCCCTTCTCAAACTCGCAAGATATGACTAATGGATGTCTCCTTGGAGTCCAAAAGCTTACCAAGTGTTGGCAATTCCAGAAAATCCTACCTACAAGTCAACTCCCAGAGGCTCGCAAGGGGTAAACTAGTGCATCTTCATGGTTGGAGATCACTTGCCTTACCAAGTGTTGGCCCAGGTGACTCTAATGTGTTTTAAGTTAACTAAAAACATAGAAATCACTAAAGGATTTCACTTCCTCTTCATTCATGGATGAAACCACAAAGCTTTGCATTCTTGCAATTGGAACCTTCCCCGGCAACCTTAGCTCCAAGGAACTAAAGGTTTAGTTACTCATTCTCTGGGGAAAATTCCTCAGAGAGTGCATAACTTAGTAAGAAATAAAAAATACAAAGTGAGAAGGTAAGGCAAAACAAAGGACCTGAACTTTACTTGCTTTTCCAAAACTTTACAAAAGGTCTCCTCTCTCAGAACAGGCTCTCGAGAGGTTTATATATGAACATAATACAAAACTAATTATTACATGGATATTTACTCTTTTTACTAACTTAAAAGCTAAGGAATCTTGTAATTGGTGGCTTACAAGGAGAATTTTGGGATTTAGACAACAAAAATCTGATGGAAAATATCTCCCAATGTCGGTAGCAAATATCGGGACGCACTAGGGACCATTTCGCAAGAGAAAATGATGTCTGCGAGATTTCGCAGACATATAAAAAGGGCTGCGAAATCACTTCGCGGCAAAAGGTTATTCTCGTATGGCTGCGAAGTTGGCTTTCATCTTGAGGTTCTCAACTTCCAACTTGTCGCATATATCGGGCAACTTCAGGAGGAAATCCACCACACTGTACAAAAAGGCTGCGAAATCACTTCGCAACAAAAGGGTGATTTCGCAACACTTTTGCAAAATGCTTTCTTCAGCTTAGAGTGATTGACTTGCAGTGGCTGTAACTTCTTCGTTTCAACTCCAAATTGTGCACTATTTGAAGCATTAGATTTTTGACTTCCTGAGCTTTGAAATGACATATAGCATGCATCAATTGGACTTTAGAAAGTTCTCCAAAAGTGGCTGACACGAATGTCATCAAGAATATGCTTCATGGCAGATTCTCTTTACTTCTTCTCCTTGCATTCCGGATTTACTTATGGCAAAGGACTTCAAAGATTTGGTTCTTCATGTTTCTGAGCTTCCAATTTCTTTGCCCAAGATTCTGTATAACTCTCCTCAATCTCGGATTGCTTTGGTGATCCATAGGCTATCAAAACACCAAAACTTAATATAATTTGATTAAAATTGATTGCAAGGGTCCTTAACATGTTAATTGAGTTAAAAGACAATAACTACTACTGAAAAGTGTTTAAAAGAGTTTATTACAAGCTATCAAAGAGCACTTTTTGAGTAGTAATCATTATCTACCCCATATCAAATATCTCATGGGTGAGTCCTACTCAAGTGGTACCAAAGAAGTCAGGGATCACAGTGGTGCAAAATGAAAAGGGAGAAGAAGTTGCTACAGGCCTCACTTCAGGTTGGAGGGTGTGTGTTGATTATAGAAAATTGAATGCTGTGACAAGGAAGGATCATTTTCCATATCCATTTATTGATCAAGGGTTCTCAGGCCATCATTTTTATTTTTTCTTGGACAGCTACTCCGGGTATTTTCAAATAGAAATCGACGTTGAAGATCAGGAGAAGACCACCTTCACATGTCCATTTGGAACATATGCCTGCAGAAGAATGTCTTTTGGTTTATGCAATGCATCTTCAACATTCCAACGATGTATGTTAAGTATCTTCAGTGATATGGTGGAGTGAATTATGGAGGTTTTCATGGATGACTTCACCATATATGGAAGCACATTTGAGGAATGCTTAGTTAACTTGGAAGCGGTTCTGAACGGATGCCTTGAAAAGGACTTGGTGCTTAACTAGGAGAAATGCCATTTTATGGTACAACAAGGAATTGTCCTTGGCCACATCATCTTCGAGAAAGGCATTGAAGTTGATAAAGCAAAGGTGGAACTTATTGTAAAATTGCCATCCCCAACAACTATAAAAGGAGTAAGGCAATTCCTTGGCCATGCAGGGTTCTAAAGGAGGTTTATAAAAGATTTATCTAAGCTTTCAGAGCCTCTTTGTGAACTATTTGCTAAGGATGCTAAATTTGTATGGGATGAGAGATGTCAAAGGAGTTTTGAGCAATTGAAGCAATTCTTGACAACCGCTCCAATAGTGATGGCTCCTAACTAGTAACTACCCTTTGAAGTGATGTGTGATGCTAGTGACTTTGCTATAGGAGTTGTTCTTGGCCAAAGAGATGATGGAAAGCCCTATGTGATCTAACATGTAAGCAAGACATTGAACGAAGCGCAAAATAACTACACAACCACAGAGAAAGAATTGTTAGTTGTAGTGTTTGCCTTGGACAAATTTCATGCTTATCTAGTAGGGTCTTTCATCATGGTTTTCACTAACCATTCAGCCTTGAAGTATTTATTGACAAAGCAAGATGCAAAAGCAAGGTTGATTAGATGGATTCTCTTATTACAAGAGTTCAATCTCCAAATCAGAGATAAGAAAGGAGTGGAGAATGTGGTAGCTGACCACCTTTCAAGGTTGGCTATAGCACATAACTCCCATGTTTTATCTATTAATGATGACTTTCCAGAGGAATCACTTATGATGCTAGAAAATACTCCTTGGTATGCTCATATTGCTAACTACCTAGTTACTGGTGAAGTTCCAAGTGAGTGGAAAGCACAAGATAGGAAGTACTTCTTTGCAAAGATTCATGCCTACTATTGGGAAGAACCTTTTCTTTTCAAGTATTGTGCAGATCAAATAATAAAGAAGTGTGTCCCTGAAGAAGAGCAACAAGGAATCCTTAGTTATTGCCATGAGAGTGCATGTGGAGGCCACTTTGCCTCTCAGAAAACAACCATAAAGGTGTTGCAATCAGGTTTTAGTTGGCTATCACTCTTTAAAGATGCCCACATCATGTGTAGGAGCTATGATAGATGCCAAGTGTTGGAAAGAGTCTCTGTCCATCCTTTCTATTGTTTCTTGGACGGTTACTCTGGGTATTTTCAAATTGAAATCGATGTTGAAGATCAGGAGAAGACCACTTTTACATATCCATTTGGAACATATGCCTACAGAAGAATGCCTTTTGGTTTATGTAATGCACCTGTAACATTCTGATTACTACTCAAAAAGTGCTATTTCATAGCTTGTAATTAACTCTTTTAAACACTTTTGAGTAGTAGTTATTACCTTTTAACTCAATTGGCATGTTAAGGACCCTTGCAATCAATTCTAATCAAATTGTGTTAAGTTTTGGTGTTTTGATAGCTTTTCGATCACCAAAGCAATCCAAGATTGAGGAGAGTTCTTTGGAATCCATGGCAAAGAAATGGAAAGCTCAGAAACATGAAGAACCAAAGCTTTGAAGTCCTTTGCCATAAGCAAATCCGGAATGCAAGGAGGGGAAGTAAAGAGAAATCTGCCATGAAGCATTTTTTATGATAGTCATGTCAGCCACTTTTGGAGCACTTCCTGAAGTCTAATTTATGCATGCTATATTTAGTTTCAAAGCTTAGGAAGTCATCAATCCAATGCTTCAAACGGTGCACAATTCGAAGCTGAAATGAAGGAGTTACAGCCGTTGGAAGCTGAACATCGCAAGTTGAAAGCCAACTTCGCAACGCTGCGAAATCAACCTTTTGCTGCGAAGTGATTTCGCAGCCATTTTTGTGCGTCTGCGAAATCTCGCAGACCTTGTTTTCACCTACGAAATGGTCCTTAGTGCTTCCTGATATTTGTGATCGACACTTTGAGATATTTTTCTTCAGATTTTTGTTGTCTAAATCCCCAAACTCTCCTTGTAAGCCACCAATTATAGGATTCCTTAGCTATTAAGTTAGGAAAAAGGGTAAATATCCATACAATAATTATTATTGTAATTTTCATTTAAATAGCTCTTGGGAGCCTGTTCTCGAAAAGAGGGGAAGGACGACGTATCCTTTGTATTGTTTTGGAAGGAAGTAAAATACAGAGCACTTGCTCTGCTTTTCATATATATTTTTGTTTTCTCATTCTTTTTCTTTCTAGCCAATCAAACTCTAAGGATTTTTCCTCAAAGGATGAGAGGCTAGGCTCTTCGTCTCTTGGAGTGAGGAAAGCTGGGTAAGTTTCCACATGCATAAATTGGAAGTTTTGTTGTTTTAGTTTTTAATAAAGAAAAAGTGTGACTTGTTAATGGTTTTTATCTTTTTAGTTAACTTAAAACGCCTTTAATTCACCTGAGCCAACACTTGGTAAGGCAAGTGATCTTCGTCCATGGAGATGCACTAGTTTATCTCTTGCGAGCTTTTGGTAGGTGGTTTAAAGGTAGGATTTTCTAGAATAGCCAACACTTGGTAAGCTTTTGGACTTCAAGGAGACATCCATTAGTTATCTCTTGCGAGATTTTGACAGGTAATCCAAGGTTAAAGATCACCTTGAATGGAAAGTGCTAGGTGAGAGGTATGAGCCATTGCAAGGTGCATCAGTGAGAGGGATTTAGTGTTTGAACCCATTAATAGGAAACATCTGTACAACACCGGTTGGAGAAGGAACTATATGTTAATTCTCTAATGCGAGGAAAAAAAACAAGTGACCGGAACTCCCTTTTTGTATGAGGAATCTAAGCCTAGTGATCTGAAACTCCAAGAAACACTTTTCTTTGTAAGTAAAATCAGTTACTATTTGTGGTTAGTTTAAAACCAAACCTTTTCCAACTCAAGTTTATGTTTTCTTTTAAAGCTAACCTTGAAATGAAAAGGCACCAATTCAACTTTGAATTAATATCATTTGTGAAGTGAAAACCCATCCCAGTGAACGATCCTAGAGCCACTATGCTATAGTAGCTTTGTCTTTGCTACCCTAGTACATGGTGTAATAGGTTATAAATTTTGTTGATTACTCCCTCAATCAAGGAGCACCAGCTGGACATGAATCAACTGAGATACCAATTGGGCACGAATCAACTGGGGTCAGGCTCCTCATGCAAAAACAGAGTTCCGATCACTTTCGTTCTTTTCCTCGCATTGGAGAATTAACATATAGTTCATTCTCCAATCGGTGTTGTACAGATGCTTCCCTTTTATGAATTTTAGCACTAATTCCCTCTCACTGATGCATCTTGCAATGGCTCGTGCCTCTCACCTAGCATTTGCCATTCAAGGTGATCATTAACCTTGGACTTCCCTTCTCAAGCTCGCAAGAGATAACTAATGGATGTCTCCTTAGAGTCCAAAAGCTTACCAAGTGTTGGCAATTCTAGAAAATCCTACCTTCAAGTCACCTCCCAAAGGCTCGCAAGAGGTAAACTAGTGCATCTCAATGGACGAAGATCACTTGCCTTACCAAGTGTTGGCCCAAGTGAATTGAAGGCGTTTTAAGTTAACTAAAAACATAGAAACCATAAACGGTTACACTTTCTCTTCATTAACAGCTGAAACAACAAAACTACCAAGTCTTGCATTCGGCACCTTGCCCAGCTACCTTAGCTCCAAGAGACAAAAAGCCTAGCCACCCATTCTATGAGGAAACATCCTCAGAGCTTGTTTGGCTAGTAAGAAAAATACAATCAAATTGAGTAGGTAAGACAGAACAAAGCTCTGTATTTTACTTCCTTCAAAACTATAGAAAAAGTTGATTGTCTCTAAGAATAAGCTCTCGAGATATATCTGTAATGAAAATTATAAAACAATATATATCAGGTTATTCACCCTTTTGTTCTTGCTTAATAACTAAGGAATCCTATAATTGGTGGATTACAAGAAGAAAATGGGGATTTAGACATCAAATATCTAAAGCAAAAAATCTAAAAATGTCGGTCGCAAATATCTGGAAGCACTCAGGAGAATTTTTTAGCCGCACAAGATGGCTACGAAATTTCACAGACGTACAAGATGGCTGCGAAATTATTTCGCAGCCAAAGGCTGATTTCGTAGCCTGCGAAATTGGCCTTCAGCTTGGTGTGATCGGCTTCCAATGGCTCTAACTTCTTCATTTCAACTCTGATTCATGCACCGTTTGAAGCGTTGGATTTCTGACTTCCTGAGCTTCGAAACAACATATAGTATGTATGAAATGGACTCCAGGAAGTGCTCTAAAAGTGTCAAACAGTTGATGTCCTCTTGCATTCTACATGTTAGATTTCTCTCTTTGCTTTCATCCTTGCATTCATGATTTGCTTATGGAAAAGGACTATAAAGCTACAAAGCTTAGGTTCTTCATGTAAATGAGCTTCCAATTGCTTTTCCATGGATTCCATAGAGCTCTCCTTAATCTTGGATTGCTTTAGTGATCAAATTACTATCAAATGCACCAAAACTTACACAATTTTATTAGAAACGATTGCAAAGGTACTTAATATGCTAATTGGGTTAAAAGGTAACAACTACTACTCAAAAGTGTTTAAAAGATTTAATTACACGCTATCAAATAACACTTTTTGAGTAGTAATCACTCCCCCTAACCGACATATTGCTAGTCCCTTAACAATAAAGGAGAGAAAAAATAAACTAAACAGTAATATACTTTACAAAATCATGTTGATCACTTCAAAAAATTTTAAGTGGCATGATGATCGAGCTCTCACATGGGACATCAAAGATATAAAGCTCAAATTTCAGCAAGAGTTATCAAATACTTTACCTAATTAAAATTCATAAAGAGAAGGCATTATGAAAATTGAAGCTTTAAAATCATTTCCACTTCCAAAGGACCAAACCTTACTCTTCCAAAAAAATCTAAGTGTTACTTGATAGCTTCCGAATATAGAATGCTAAACTAATCTCTCCCCCCAACCTAGTTCTTTTTCAACACTTAGCAAATTGACCAAATTCAATAGGCTAAGAATGCACCCTTTTTTTTTTCATTGTAGGAGTACATGACTTAAAGGTATTTTTTTTTTCTAAATTGTCCATGTAACGGGGGTCCATCGATGACTCCCAACCAATTAAGGTTTAGGGCATCAAGCTTTAAGGATCTTTCAACCACTAACTCCTCGGATTTTACCCCGGACTTTTGAGAATGAATTTTTAATACCGAAGCACCTACAGTATGTTAAACTCCACTTATTCACCCTTGTAACCAGCATTGAGGTCGGTGACTCCCAACCAATGAAGGCTTAGGGCACCAGGTTTTAAAGATTTTCATCATATACCCCTCAGACCTTAAACCCAAGGCAAGAAAACATTTTTCTTGCTTTCTTTTTTTTTTCAAGGGCTCATTGACCTTTTATAAGGTGTCTCAACACTATTAAATGAGGTCAAAGGTACCAAGTCTAAATTTTCCTAAGTCAAGAAGGAAATAGTTTTTCAGCTTATAATTGGAACCTATTGTGCATAGTGTGTGAATAGCTTAAAGTGGAAGAACTAAGGTTGAATTCAATAGAAGTTTCAACAATTCATCAACTTTAATAAGCATAATACAAAATCTAAGTCAAGTAAAAACAAAAATTCGATTTCTCTTATTTTAATTTGAGAATTTTTCCTTAATAACCATGGAGAGTAGAATAAAAACTTTTAAAAAAATTTAAAATTAAGCAAAAAGCAACTAAATTATCAAAATAACTTAGCATTTATAACAAAACTTCCTTCCTCAACTCTCCCCCCAACCAAGTTGAACATTGTCCTCAATATGGTATGAGCGATTGAAATTACAAGGAGGAAGTGGTGCCTCCTGAGTGATATGAAGTTCAAGTAGAATAGGAGAAACCACATGTTTCAAAAACAACAAAAGATATGAGTAGAGGAATTAAAATAAAATAATGATAAGAGTGCTAAAAAATTGATAGATTTGTATTACTTCATGAAAGTACAATATAAAGGAAAACAAGTAATACAACCAATCCCAATATATAAAATATGAAAAGCATGGGATTACAAGTGCTACTATAGTAAGGAAATACATAAAGGAAATTATACAAATGATCAGATAGTGGGAGGCTGATGATGTGAAGATGATGGCTCATGTAGATGTCTCTGCATCTCCTGTAGTCGGCTCCTCAGAGGGCAAAGCCTACTCTACGAAAGGAGGAGCCTGTGATGGCTCTGTGGGCTTTAAGAGAATAGGAATGGGGTGCTCAAGAGCTGATGGAATACCCAGATGATGCTGAATATGCCTCAGGATGGCAGTATGCTATGTCTGAGTGGCGATAATCTGCTCTTGATGAACACGAAGAGGTGTCATCTCCTGAGCAAGGATGCTCTGAGAAGTGGCCAATGCCTGCAAAGTGTGACATAGACCTCTGTACTTAGAAATGGATATGGCAATCCTAAGCTCAGATGAAGAAAAGGGCTTTGATGTAGCTAGAATAACAGGGGGAGTCCATGGTGTGGCAGAAGGAGCAAAGGGTGCAACCTCTGGTATAGGCTCTATAGAGGGCACTGTAGGAGCAGGTGCTCTCATGTCAACTGGTATCTCAACCGGCTGTGGCTCCTCTGACTGCTCTGGACGTGGAATATCTGGATGCTTTGCTCCAGTTGGGGCTCTCAGCTTTGCACTATAGGCTGTCATACTAGTCCATTTTTCGAGAGTGAATATCTATCGGCAAATGTGTTTGCGCTCAAACCGAGGCTCAAATGGATACCCCAAGTGCTCTAGAATCTGACATAGCAATCTAGGGAAGAGAAGTGGAATAGCATCCGCTCTGAGCAGCTTCTTCTTATGGACCTTCTCTTCGAAGTACAGAAGAGCGGCCATAATGAGATGATGAGGGCCAAAGAAGAATCCCTCAGATATCCTAAACAATGCCTCTAGTAAACTCCTCTCCTCTGTACCCAATGCTGAAGTGGAAAGATGTTATGGCGTAGGAGTGCATCTATGAAAAACATGCTAGGAGGGAGCTCCTTCCTCAATAGATACTAGCGTGTGGATGCTCCTTTGGACAGAATATAAACTATGTCGCTCTGGGCAGGATGAGTCCAGACTCGATAATTGTCTGGATGGGTTGGCTCGTAGGGAATATGCAATGCCTCTGCTATGTGTCTAGCTCCCAGAATACCATGACGTCCCTCTATGGTGAAGTGGATAACAGTAGGATCTCGGACCTGGTGTGTGGTCATGGACTGATAGAAGTCCATTGCTACACGGGGATATAAAAAATCCCTGGGAGTCAGCAAATGCTCCATATGGTACCTCTGCAGCAGATGGAAGGAGTCCCTGAGCTCGGGCTGAAGTCTGAAAGTGGCTGTGTCAAAGCAGAGCTTGGAGTGGAGTGGCCTAGCCCTGTAATCCAAATTACCCTGAATGGGCGGCTGAGTGACCATGGGATGCCTGATAAGCACCTTAGGAGTCATGCCTGAGGGAATCTAACACTCTATAGGTGGCGGCTGAGATGGCTGAGGCTCTGTTGGAGGCTCTGAAGACGACTCTGATAAGTCAATTAGCTCTGGCTTTGATACCCTGACTTTCTTCTTCGGGGGATGGCTACTTGACCTTGTCTGACAGTGCCTTACAGGAGGACTCATCGGTGTGTCCTCAACCGGAGGTGGAATGACTAGTGGTCGCGGAGGCTCGGACATGGAGCCTTGAACAGGGGTCTCTTTTGGGGCTCTCTTGCGGCCTGACGAAGACGAGGACTTAGCTCCTCGGGTTCTTACCATGGCTGACCGAAGGAGATGGGCAGAGGCGCACGCGGCTTAGGCTTAGATGGGAGGGAAAAGATGGAAGGTTGCTCTGGTTTGGCTCTTCTCTGGCACCTGTTTGGAGTTCAAATGACCGGTTTATTAGAAATTTGGAATTTATACCGTTAGAAAATGGATGCTAAGGGACGGTTTTGATTTTCGAAGAGGAGGGCCGATTTCGCAGTGAAGGGCCATTTTCGCAACCCATTTCTCAGCTGCGAAATGATCGTTATGAGCAAATCCAAAATCTTTGTAGACAGAGCCAATCATCAGTTCCCAACCATGGGGCAAGTGGAATCTGATACATAAATCAGTTAATAAAAGAATAGAAAAAGCTTTTATTGTGTCGCTTAAGTTATATAGGAATTACTGAATCCAAAAGTTAAGAATAAGAAGTTCTTCATTACCCAGAATAGAATAACCACTCAGCAGATGGTAAACATACGTGCTCAGCAGGACTAGCATACTGCTATCCTTCATCAGATCCAGCAGCATCTGGGACTCCTGCCACCACCTCAGGCTAACATTCCGGGACCATTAGCGCCCATAGCTCCAGATGAGGAGACCATTAGAGCCGATGTCCCATCGTAGGCCACTCACGAGGCAGCCACAGAGCCATCATCTCCACCAGAGAGCCCTACTACTTGATCATTTCATTATTTTTTATTTACTTGTTTTGATATTTTATATTCTGGGGTTAGATGTATTACATGATCATATTTCGCATTGTACTTTCTCATAATAATATATACATATCACTTTTGTTTATACTTGTCATTTTTTTTTATTTCCTTTACTCATTACTCTTCTGTTTTTTTTAATCATGCGGTTTCTCCTATACTACTCAAACTCGATATCACTTAGGAGGTACCACTTCCTCCCTTTATTTATTATCGCTCTTGCCACATTGAGGGCAATGTTGATCTTGGTTGGGGGGAGAAGAGTTAAGGAAGGAAGTTTTGTTAATAATGCTAAGTTATGTTGTTAATACTTTTTGCTTAATTTTAAAAGTTTTTACTCTACTCTCCATGATTATTAAGGAAAAATTCTCAAAATGAAATGGGAGAAATTGAATTCTTATATTTTTACTTGAATATTAGAGTCCATATTATGCTTATTAAAGTTGATGAATTATTGAAACTCCTATTGAATTCAACCTTATTTCTTCCACTTTAATCTTACCACACACTATGCACTTTAGGTTCCGATTATAAGATGAAAAACTATCTCACCCTCTAAACTTAGGAAAATTTAGACTTGGTACCGTTGACCTCATTTTAATAGTGTTAGGACACCTGATGAAAGACCAATGACCTTTGAAAAAAGAAGGAAAAAGAACAAAGTGTTACGCTTGCTTTGAAACCTGAGCAAGGTCCAAAGGGTATATGGTGAAAATCTTTAAAACCTGGTGCCTTAAGCCTTTATTGGTTGGGAGCCACCGACCTCAATGCTCATTACAAGGGTGAATAGGTGGAGTTTAACATATTGTAGGTGCTTGGGTATTAAATTTCAATTTCAAAAGTCCAGGGTAAAAATTAGAGGAGTTAGAGGTCGAAAGATCCTTAAAGCTTGATGCCCTAAACCTTGATTGGTTGAGAGTCATCGATGGATCCCCGTTACATGGACACTTTCGAAAATAATACCTTTAGCATTGCACGCCTACAATGAAAAAAAAAATTGTGAAATAAAAGAGGTGCGTTCTTAACCTATTGGAGGTTGGTCAGTTTACTTAAGTTTGAGTAAGAACTAGGTTGGGGGGAGAGATTAGTTTAGAGTACTATATTCGAAAACTAATAAACTTAACACAGATTTTTGTGGAAGAGTAATGATTGAGCCTAGGAGAGTGGAAATCCTCTCAATACTTAAATTTTCATAATGCCTACTCTTTATGAATTATAATCAGGTAAGATATTTGATATCCTCTTGTTGAAGGTTGGGTTTTGCTTCTTTAATGTTCCATGTGAGAGTATGCTTTACAATCATGCCACTTATGTTTTTTTGAGTGATCAGCTTGAATTTGTAGATTATTTTACTGTCTTATTTTTGTTTTTCTCTCCTTCATTGCTAAGGGACTAGCAATATGTCGGTTAGTGGGAGTGATTACTACTCAAAAAGTGCTGTTTTATTTCTTCTTATAAACTCTTTTAAACACTTTTGAGTAGTATTTATTACCTTTTAACTCAATCGGCACATTAAGGACCCTTGCAAGTGTTACTAATCAGTTTTTGGCAAGTTTTGGTGTTTTTGATAGCTTTTTTATCATTAAAACAAGCCAAGAATGAGGGAGAACTTGGTATAGTATAGTCCATGGCAAAGCAAGATTGAAGCTAAATTACACGAAGAATCCAAGTTTTAGGAGAGCTTCGAAGCCTTTGCCAAATCAATCAAGTATGCAAGGAAGAGAATCAAAGAAGGAATCTAACATTCATGAATTTTGCAACCCCTTGCGAAATATTCGCAAGCTTGTGAATTGCCCAAGAAGAAATTTCGCAAGCCTTGCAAAACTGAGAATGAATTTCACAACCCCTTGCGAAATTTTCGCAAGCCAAAAAGGAATTTCACAAGCCTTGCGAAACTGATGAATTTCGCAACCCCTTGCAAAATTTTCACAAGCCAGAAGGAATTTCGCAAGCCTTGCGAAACTGATGAGTTTCATAACCCCTTGCGAAATTTTCGCAGCCTTGCGAAATCTTCCTGTAATCTTCAGATATTTTTTCACCGACTCCATTAGATTTTTATCTCAAGATATTTTGTGTAATTACCTATTCTCTCATTGTAAGCTTTTAGACTCCCTGGAAACATCCATTAGTTATCTCTTGCAAGCTTTTGAAGGATAATCTAAGGTTAAGGATCACCTTGAATAGCCAATACTAGGTGAGAGGCATGAACCATTACAAGATGCATCAATGAGAGGGTTTTAGTGTTTTAAACAATTAATGGGAAGCAATTGTAACACACCAGTTCGAGAAATAACTATAGGTTAAATCCCCAATGCGAGGAAAAGATCTGGAATCTCCCATTTTTTAATAAGGAACCTGAACCTAGTGACTTGAAACTTTAAGAAACCCTTTCTTTGTAATTAATCTCAGTTACTATTGTTGGTTAGCTTAAAACTAACCCTTTTCAACCAACTTTATGTTTTCTTTTAAAGCTAACTCATAAAAGAAAAAGAACTATTTTAGTACTTTAACTAATATCATGTGTGAAATGAAAACCCATCCATGTGGATGATCCTAGAACCACTATGTTATGCTAGTTATGCTACTCTAGCATATGGTGAATTAGGTTTATAAATTTTGTTGATAACTCCCGTCTGAGGACTGAATCAAAGTAGAACACCAATTGGGAACGAATCATATGAACGGTTCTTGGTCATGAGCTGAAGGCAGTAAATGTAATGAAGAACTCAGGATTGTGGATGACATGAATGACTCAATGTTATGTTCTTAGAGCTTTAAATTCTATGAACAACTAAGTGTTGTAGATGACATGAATGAGTTTGAGTCGTGAGCTTTGAGCTCTAGATGCTATGAATGACTCAAAGATATGGTTAATAGGAACGAATTAAGGTCGTGAGCTCAAGGCTTTAGGTGCTATGAAAAGCCTAGGACTGTGGATGACATGAATGACTCCGGGTTGTGAGCTCAAGGCTCAAAATTTTATAAAATGCTTAGGGTTGTGGATGACATGAACAACTCAAGGTTAAGAGCTCAAGGCTCTAAATGCTATAAACAACTCAAGGATATGGTTGACATGAATGACTCTAGGTCGTGTGCTAAAGGCTCCAGATGTCATGTAAAGCACAATGTTACAAATGACATGAACAAATCAAGATCATGAGCTTAGGGCTCTAAATGCTATGAATAGCTCAAGATAATGGATGACATAAATGACTCTCAGTCGTGAGCTCAGGGCTTGAGATGCAATGTGTAGCATAATGTTGTGGATGACATGAACAACTTTAGGTCGTGAGCTCAAGGCTTTATACTCTATTAACTACTCAAGGTTATGGTTAATATGAACGATTCTTCGTCATGAACTAAAGCCTATAATTGTGATGAACAACGCAATGTTGTAGAAGACATGAATGACTCTAAGTCTTGAGCTCAGGGCTCTAGATAATATGAACTGCTCGAGCTTTTGGATGACATGAGCTACTCTAGGTTATTATCCCAGGCCTTTAGATGTTATGAGCAAAGTGTTGTGCATTATATGAACAATTCTTGGTAGTGAGTGGAAGGCACTAAATTCTATGAACAACTCAGGGCTATGGATTACATGAATGACTCAAATTCATGAGCTCAAGGCTCTAAATGCTAGGGACAACCCAGCGTTGTGGATTGAATGAATGAATTTAGCCTGTGAGCTCAGGGCTCTAAATGCTATGAGCAACTCAGGGCTATAGTTAACATGAATGAATCAAGGTCGTGAGCTTAGGGCTTTAAATGCTATGACCAACCTAAGGTTGTAAGATGACATGAATGACTTCAGGTCATGAGCTCAGGACTATAAATGCTATAAAATGCTTAGGGTTGTGGATGACGTGAACGACTAAGGGTCAAGAGCTTAAGGCTTTGAATCCTATAAATAACTCAAGGTTATTGTTAACATGAATGACTCTGGGTCGTGTGCTTAACGCTCCAGATGCCACGAAGAGGATAATGTTATAAAAGATATGAACTAATCCAAGTCATGAGCTTAGGGCACTAGATGCTATTAAAAGCTCTAGGTTGTGGTTGACATAAACGACTCTGGGTCGTGAGATCAGGGCCCGAGATGTTATGTGTAGGACAATGTTATGGACAATATGAATAACTCTAGGTCGTGAGCTTATGGCTCTAGATGCTATGAACAACTCAGGGTTGTGGTTGATATAAACAATTCTTCATCATGAGCTTGAGCCTTAGTTACAATGAATAATGCAGACTTCTGGATGACATGAACGATTCCAGGTCATGAATTTAGAGGTCTAGATAATATGAACTACTTAGGCTTATGGGTGACATGAGCTACTTTAGGTCGTTATCTCAAGCCTCTAGATCCTATAAACTACAAAAGGCTATGGTTAACATGAACAACTCAAGGTGGTGAGCTTAGGGCTCTAGCTGCTATGAACAACTTAGAGTTGTGGATGACATGAATGACTCTAGGTTGTGAGCTCAGGGCTCTAAAGGATATAAAATGCTCAGAGGTCTGGATGGCATGAATGACTCAGGGTCAAAAGCTTAAGGCTCTAAATACTATAAACAACTAAGGGTTATGGTTGACATAAACGACTCTAAGTCATGTGGTCAAGGCTCCAGATACCTTGAAGAACATAATGTTATGGATGACATGAATGAATCCAAGTCGTGAGCTTAGGGCTCTAGATGCTATGAAAATCTCAGAGTTGTGGTTGACATAAATGACTCCGGGTCGTGAGATCAGGGCTCAAGATGCTATGTTTAGTACAATGTTGTGGATGACATGAATGATTTCAGGTTATGAGATTAAGGTTCTAGATGCTATGAACAACTCAAGGTTGTGGTTGATATGAACAATTCTTCATCATGAGCTAAAGCCTCTAGTTATAATGAACAACGCAAACTTGTGAAAGACATGAACGACTACGGGTCATGAATTCAAGGGTCAAGATAATATGAACTACTTAAGCTTGTGGATGACATGAGCTACTTCAGGTCATTATCTCAAGCCTCTTGATGCTATGAACAACAAAGGAATATGGATAATATGAATTATTCTTGGTCGTGAGCCTAAGGCATTAAATGTAATGAACCACTTAGGGTAGTGGATAACATGAACGACTCAATGTCGTGAGCTTAGAGCTCTAAATGCCATGAATAACCAAGCATTATAGATTACATGAATGAATCTAGGTCGTGAGCTCAGGGCTCCAAATGCTATGAACAGATTAGGGTTATGGTTAACATGAATGACTCAAGGTTGTGAGCTCAAGGTTCTAGATGCTTTGAACAGTCTATGGAGGACATGAACAACTCCAGGTCATGAGCTTAGGACTCTAAATTTTATAAAATGCTCAGGGTTGTAGATGACATTAACAACTCAAGGTCAAGAGCTTAGGGCTTTAAATGCTATAAACAACTCAAGGTTATGGTTGATATGAACAATTCCAGGTCATGTGCGCAAGGCTCCAGATGCCATGAAGAGGACAATGTTATGGATGACATGAACAAATTCAGGTCGTGAGCTTAGCGCTCTAGATGCTGTGAGAAGCTCAAGGTTGTGGTTGGCATAAACAACTTTGGGTCGTGAGATTAGGGCCTAAGATGTTATGTGTAGCACAATGTTGTTGATGACATCAATGACTCCAAGTCATGAGCTTAGGGCACTAGATACTATGAACAACTCAGGGTTGTAATTGATATGACCAATTCTTAATCATGAGCTAGATCCTCTAGTTGTAATGAACAACATAGAGTAGTGGATGACATGAATGACTCTGGGTCGTGAGTTCATAATTTGGATGCTATGAACAACTTAGGTTTGTGATTGACATGAACGACTCTAGGTCATGAGGTCAGGGCTCTAAATAATATGTATTGCTCAGGCCTGTAGATTACATGAGCTACTCTAGGTTATTATCTTAATCCTTTAAATGTCGAACAATAAAGAACTATGGATAATACAAACAATTCCTGGTCATGACCCGAAAGTACTAAATGTAATGAACAACTTAAGGTTGTGGATGACATGAACGACTCAATTTTGTGAGCTTAAGGCTCTAAATGGTGTGACAAACCAAGCATTATAGATGACTTGAATGACTCCGAGTCATGAGCTCAAGGGTCTAGATGCTATGAACCACTCAAAGTTATGGTTATCATGAACAACTCAAGGTTGTGAGCTCAGGGCTCTAGGTGCTATAAATAGCCTTAGGTTGTGATGACATGAATGACTCTGAGTTATGAGCTTAGGGCTCTAAATGCTATAAAATGCTCATAGTTTTGGATAACATGAATGACTCAGGGTCAAGAGCTTAGAGCCTTAAATGCTATAAACAACTCACGATTGTGGTTGACATGAGCGACTTTAGGTCGTGTGCTCAAGGATTTAGATGTCATGAAGAGCACAATGTTATGGATGACATGAATGAATCTAAATCGTGAGCTTAAGGCTTTAGATTATATGAATAGCTTAGGGTTGTGGTTGACATAAATGACTCCGAGTCATGAGATCAAAGCAGGAGATGATATATGTAGCACAATGTTGTGGATGACATGAATAACTCCAGGTCATGAGCTTAGGGTTCTAGATGCTATGAACAAATCAGAGTTGCGGTTGATATGAACAATTCTTCATCATGAGCTAAAGCCTCTAGTTGTAATGAACAACGTAGAGTTGTGGATGACATGAACAACTTTGGGTCATGAGTTCATGGTTTAGATGCTATGAATAACTCAAGTCTATAGTTGACATGAAGGACTCAAGGCTCTAGATAATATGAACAACTCGGGCTTGTAGATGACATGAGCTACTCTGGCTCGTTATCTTAAGCCTCTAGATGCTATGAACAATGAAGGGCTACAGCTAATATGAATGATTCTTGGTTTTGAGTCGAAGGCACTAAATGCAATGAATAACTCAGGGTTGTCGTTGACAAATGAATAACTCCTAGTTGTGGTGACATGAATGACTCTAGGTCATAAGCTCAAGACTCTAGATGCTACGAATAGCTCAAGGTTGTGGATGAAATCAATGACTTGGGGTCTCGTAAGCTTAGGGCTCTAGATGCTATGAGTAGCTCAGGGTTGTGGAGAATGTGAACGATTTTTCATCATGAACTCAAGCCTCTAGATGCTATGAAGAACTCATGGCTACGAATGACTTGAACGACTCCAGGTCGTTAAATCATAGTTGTAGATGCTATGAACATCTCAAGGTTCTGGTTGACATGAATAGAAGGGAAAAATTCAGATCTCTCCATTTCCCAAGCTTAGATCAGGTTAGAAACATGCATAACTATCCTAGGCTTTTTCTAAATCTTATGCACAATGGAAAAAAGCATTTTTATATTTTAAAAGGATTTAGAAAGTAGTAATGAAAACCATACCTCATATTCAGATGTTCCCGAATCCAATCCACATGGTGAAGATGAAGTACGAAATCACATAAGTCTCGTAAACCCATGATCTTCCGCCTTATGACTCGAACCTTGATCTTGTGGCACACTTCCAGTGGGGAGGAAAAGAGGGTGAAGGTTATGACTCTCTATCTTTTTGGATGGTAGAAGACAAAAGTTATTGAAACCCTAACCCTTAGAGGGTATTTATAGGGTTCCTAAGTGGGTTTAAGTGACTTGAGCTGACGTAGGCTTAGGTCACTTAATCTAGCCTAAAATAGGTCCTAATTGATTAATTAACCCAATAGGGCCTACTAATTAATCAATTACCTCAATCTAGAGACCTTGTTCACTTACCTTTGTGCAACCTTGCATAATTACCAAAATGCCCTTATGCACAAAAGTAAACCTAGAGCCAATCTGACCCTCATAATCCATGTCAATAATGTCTATGAGCTTAGAACGGGGACCATTGGGACCCATAGGAATACTGGCTCCTCATAATCCAATTCTAATGTTGATTCAACATCCCACTATAGAGAATCAATTGAGCTCTAGTATCCTATGTAAATAACAACGAGACACCAAGTGTTCGAGTCTATGACCTACTATCTATTAGGTTAATTCTCCCCAAGAACTGGTTTCCATAGCCTAATAAGGTGAAAGCTATTAGCCTTTTAAGACCACCTCTATTATCCTTGAGTTATAGATCCTCCTATTGTGTGTTCAATTGACATATCTTAGCCCTCAAAGAGCCTATATCAAGTTCCACATAAGGAAATACTATGGCCATATTTTCCATGAACACACCTCCTTTGGATCACCTAAGGGGACACACTGTCTCAATCCTAAGAGATATCATGGTGTCTCTATTGAGAACACCTATTGCTACTGGGTTCCATCAATAATGACCCAATCCATAGGGATAATATGAAAGATTCTCTATCATTAGCCCAAGTCTTTAAATGTTATGAATAGCTCAAGGCTATGGATGACATGAACAATTGAAGGTTATGAGCTCAGGGCTCTAGAGGTTATGAATAGCTCAGGGCTATGATTGACATGAATGACTTTGGGTCGTGAGCTTAAGGCTTTAGATTATATGAAAAACTTAGGGTTGTGGATGACATGAAATACTTTAGGTCATAAGGCCAGGCCTCAAGATACTATGACAAACTCAAGGTTGTCATTGACATGAAAAACTCTAGGTCGTGAAGTAAGGGCTTTAGATGCTATGAATAACTTAGGGCTATCAATGACATGAACTACTCTAGGTCATGAGCTTAGGTCTCTAGATATTATGAATAGCCTTAGCCTATGGATGATATGAATGATTGTGCGTGAACTCAAGGCTGTAGATGTTATGAATATCTCAAGGTTTTGGATGACATGAATGTCTTTAAGTCGTGAGCTTAAGACTCTAGAACTTATTAAAAACTCAGAGTTGTGGATGATAGGAACGACTTGAGATCTCATGAGCTTAGGCATATAAATTCTATGAATGACTTAGGGCTATGGATGATACGAATGATTCTCTATCATGAACCCAAGGCTCTAAATTCTATCAGCAACTTAAGGCTATGGATGACATGAGCAACTCGGGGTCATGAGCTCAAGGCTCTAGATGCTATTAATAGCTTAGGGCTATGGTTGACATGAACGAATTTGGGTTATGAGCTCAAGGCTCTTAATGCTATGAACAACTCAAGGTTATGGTTGACATGAATGAGTCCAGGTTGTGAGGTTAGGGCTCTAGATGGTATGAAAATCTTAAAGTCATGGATGATATGAAAGGGTCGGGATCTATGTTCGCAGGCCCCTAGATGCTATTAACAACTTTGAGTTGTGGATGATTTGAATGATTCTACGTCAAGAGCTCAAGCCTCTAAATACTATGAACAAATCAGGGCTCTGGATGACATGGACGAATCCTGGTCCTCATCTTAACACTCTTGATGTTATGAACATCTCAAGATTGTGGTTGACATAAACAACTCTAGGTCATGAGCTCAAGACTCTAGAGGCTATGAACAACTCACGACTATGGATGACATGAGCTACTCTGATTCATGAGCTCAAGGCTTTAGATGCTATGAAAAACTAAAGACTACAAAATATGAACAACTCGAGATCTCATCACCTCAGACCTCTAGATGTTGTGAACAAATCAAGGATGCGGATAATATGAACGATTCTTCATCATGAGCCCATGGTTGAAAATTCTATAAACATCTTGGAATTGTGGATGGCATGAACAACTCCAAGTCCCAAGCTCAGGGCTCTAGATTCTAAGAACAACTTAGGGATGTGGTTAACATGAACAACTTTGGGTAGTAAGCTTGGGGCACTAGATGCTATGAATAGCTTAGTGCACTAGATGATATAAATGATTCTATGTCATGTGCTCAAGCCTCTAAATGTTATGAATAGATCAAGGTTATGGTTGACATGAACAACGCGAGGTTGTGAGCTAAGGGCTTTCGATGCTATGAACAACTCAAGCATGTGGACGACATGAGCTACTTAGGGCTCATGATGCTATGAACAACTCAAGGTTATCGATGATATGAACGACTTAGGATCCCATGAGATTAGGCCTCTAGAGGCTATGAACAACTCAGGGTTGTGGATGATATGAATGATTCTTGGTCGTGAGCCTAAGGCTCTAAATGTTATGAATAGCTTAGGGTTGTGGATGATATGAATGACTTGAGGTCGTGATCTGAGGGGTTTAAATGCTACGAACAACTTAGGGTGGTGGTTGACATGAACGACTTAGGGTCATGAGCTCAGGGCTCTAGATGCTATGAACAAATTATACATGTGGATGACATGAGTTACTCTGGGTTATGAGCTCTTAGATTTGGATGCTATGAAGAGCTTCAAGGGAAAAACCTAGATCTCTCTGCTTTCCAAGCCTAGATTAGGTTAAAAACATGCATAACTATCATATTCTTTCTCTAAATCCTATGCATAACAGAAAAATAACATTTTTATACTTTAAAATGATTTAAAAGGGTCTAAAAAAAACCATACCTCAAGTTCAGATGTTCCCGAATCAAATCCCCAAGGTAAGGATAAAGATCAAAATCGCAGAAGTCTCGTAAACCTGAAGTCTTTTGCCCAATGACTCAAACCTTGATCTTGGCACACTTTCGATGGGGAGGAAAAGAGGGTGAAGTCTATGGCTCTCAATCTCTCTGGATGGTAGAATACAAGAGCTATAGAAACCCTAACCCCTAGGGGGTATTTATGGGATTCCTAAGTAGACTTCAGTGACTTCAGCCCACATGGGCTTGAGTAACTTAATCTAGCCCAAAATGGGTTCTAATTGATTAATTAACCCACTATGGCCAACTAATTAATCAATTCACCTAATCCAGAGACCTTTTTCACTTACCCCTATGCAACCTTACGTAATTACCAACACACCCATATGCATAAAAATTAATGTAGAGCCAATCTGACCCTTATAACCCATGCCAACAAGGTATATGAGCCTAGAGTGGGGATTATTGGGGATAGGAATACTGGCTCCCTCCGAATCCAATTCTAAAGTTGATTCAACATCCCACTATAGAGAATCAACTAAACTCCAATATCCTATGTAAATAACAACAAGACACCAATTGCTCAGGTCTTGATTACTACTCAAAAAGTTCTATTTGATAGCCTGTAATTAACTCTTTTAAACACTTTTGAGTAGTAGTTATCACCTTTTAACCCAATTAACATATTAAGGACCTTTGTAATCATTTCTAATCAAATTGTGTAAGTTTTGGTGTTTTTGTTAGTAATTTGATCACCAAAGCAATCCAAGATTGAGGAGAGTTCTTTGGAATCCATGGCAAAGCAATGGAAAGCTCAGAAACATGAAGAACTGAAGCTTTGAAGTCCTTTGCCATAAGCAAATCTTGAATGCAAGGAGGGGAAGCAAAGAGAAATCTAACATGAAGCATTCTTGATGACAGTCATGTCAGCCACTTTTGGAGCATTTCTTGGAGTTCAATTTATGCATGCTATATGTCGTTTTGAAGCTCAGGAAGTAAAAAATCCAATGCTTTAAATGGTTCACGATTCGGAGTTGAAATGAAGGAGTTACAGCCATTGGAAGCCGATCACTCCAAGCTAAAGGAAGATTTTTGCACGGCTGTGAAATCAGCCTTGGGCTGCGAAAATGTTGTCCTTTTGCTGTGAAATTTCACAGCCCTCTTGCACGCACAACTGTGGTGTTCTCCTGAAGCTTCCCGAGATTTGCGACCGACATTTTGAGATATTTTGCTTTAGATATTTGATGTCTAAATCCCCAAACTCTCCTTGTAACTCACCTATCATAGGATTCCTTAGTCTTTAAGTAAGAACAAAGGGTGAATAACCTCTTTGATATAGTTTTGTAATTTTCTTTATAAATAATGATGTAATCGGCGAAAGGAAGAAATATATTTTACAGAGCACTTGCTCTGTTTTTCCTTCATATTTTTGTTTTCTCATTATTTTTCTTTATAGCCAATCAAACTCTGAGGATGTTTTCTTAGAGGATGAGAGGCTAGGCTTTTCGTCTCTTGGAGTGAAGAAAGTCGGGTAAGTTTCCTCATGCATAAATTGGAAATTTTGTTGTTTTAGTTTTTAATGAATAGAAAGTGTGACCTGTTAATGGTTTTTATCTTTTTAGTTAACTTAAAATGCCTTTAAATCACCTGAGCCAACACTTGGTAAGGCAAGTGATCTCCGTCCATTGAGATGCACTAGTTTACCTCTTGCGAGCCTTTGGGAGGTGGTTTAAATGTAGGATTTTCTAGAATAGCCAACACTTGGTAAGCTTTTGGACTCCAAGGAGACATCCATTAGTTATCTCTTGCGAGCTTTTGACGGGTAATCCAAGGTTAAGGATCACCTTCAATGGCAAATGCTAGGTGAGAGGCACGAGCCATTGCAAGATGCATCAGTGAGAGGGATTTAGTGTTTGAACCCATTAATGTGAAGCATCTGTACCACACCGGTTAGAGAGTTAACTATATGTTAATTCTCTAATGCGAGGAAAAGAAATAAGTGATCGGAACTCCCTTTTTGTACAAGGAACCTGAGCCTAGTGATCTGAAACTCCAAGAAACACTTTTCTTTGTAAGTAAAACCAGTTACTATTTTTGGTTAGTTTAAAACCAAACCTTTTTCATTCAAACATCTTTATGTTTTCTTTTAAAGCTAACCTTGAAATGAAAAGGCACTAATTCATCTTTGAATTAATATCAATTGTGGAATGAAAACCCATCCCAGTGAACGACCCTAGAGCCGCTATGCTATGCTAGCTAAGGGTATCCTAGTACATGGTGTAATAGGTTATAAATTTTATTGATTAATCCCTTCTGAGGACCACAATCAAGGGACACCAACTGGACATGAATCAAATGGCACCACTGTCAGGGACCATTGACAGGACATGAATCAGCTGAGACACCAATTGGGAATGTATCAAATGGCGCCGTTGCCGGGGATGGTGCCACTTTATAGTGATATCACCTTTCTAGAGTACTTGTGATCTTCATCACAAGTTTGGTGAATTTTCTTTTCCTTTTACTAACTCTTTTTATTTGTCTATTTTCCTTTGTTCATATTTTTGTATACCTTTTATTTAGTTTTTAGTTTACCTTATTTTTTTTTCTTAGAATTGTTTTTCTTTTATTTTCTTTTGTTTTCTCTGTTTTTAATTCACAAATTGCTAGTTGTGCATGCCATATTGAATACGAGATAGCAGAGGAAGCCATGAACTTCATGAGTTATGTGGCTGAAGTTTCAAGAGGATGGGATGAACCAAATGCTCGAGATATGGGGAGAATGAAGTCTCAACCTAATGCTAAGGGTGAGATGTATATTTTGAATGACGGCATAGACATGAAGGCAAAGATTGCACCTATGGTAGGAGATTGGAAGAGCTAGAAATAAAGAAGATGCAAGAAGTGCAAGCCATCTCTCAGACACCATTGCAACCTATGCCCTGTTCCATTTGTCTATCTTATGAGCACTTGGTGAAGGAGTGTCCTACCATTCCAACGGTAAGAGAAATGTTTGGTGATTGCAACACCTACAATTCCAATTGGAGGAACCATCCAAATTTCTCTTGGAAACCACAGCCACCTTAGTACAAGCAACATGTTCAAGCACTTCCGCAAGCCTTGAACCTTGAACAAGCTATGGTGAATCTTAGCAAGGTCGTGGGAGACTTTGTTGGAGCTCAGAAATCCATCAATGCTCAGCTTAGTCAAAGAATTGACAGTGTAGAGAGTTCGTTGAACAAAAAGATGGATGGAATACAAAATGATCTATCTCAAAAGATAGATAATCTCCAATATTCAATCTCAAGGTTTGCCAATCTCAACACAATGCAAGAAAAAGGAAACTTTCCTTCTCAACCTCATCAAAATTCCAAGGGTATCAATGAAGTGGAGGCTCAAAAGAGAGAATCTTCAATGGTGAAGGAAGTTAAAATGGCTATCACTTTGAGGAGTGGTAAAGAGGTTGATCTGCCCACATCCAAGCTAGAGCATGATGAAGAGAGTGAAACAGAGAAAGAAAAGAGGGAGGAAATCAAAGGAAAGAGAAAGGGGAAAAGTACAGAGAAAGATGGCTATGATGTTAATGTACAAGGAGAACCACAGAGGATAGTCATCAAGGAAGAAATGATGAAGAAACACATGCCTCCACTTTTCCCCCAAGCTTTGTATGGCAAGATCATACAAAGCAAGTCTCAAGTGAGAGATGCAAACTTCATATGGGATCCGGGCAAGCTAAATCATGATCAAATTTTTTGATGGACTTAGTCTTTCTAAAGACTAGCTAGTCCATATCTTTTTGTTTTACTTATTACTTGTTTTAATTTTGATTTCAATGTTTTAATTTTGATTTCAATGCTTTAATTTTGATTTCAATGCTTTAATTCTAATTTGTTTTGATGTAATATAGGTTTTTGGATGATCAAAATCAAGAGGAATGTCAAAAAAAGGTTAAAGAAGGAAGTTAGGAATCAAGAGGAGCTCAAAAAGCAAGGAGAGAGCATGGGCTACGAAATTTTGCAGCAAAAGTGAGCTGCTGCAAAAATAGCTTCCCGCTACGAAATGGTTTTGCAGCCGCCCATCCTCCTCTGCAAAAATTTTCGCAGCTGCGAAGAGACCCCATGGCACACGAGTGCCATTTCGCAGGCCCGTACACCCTTTTGGCAGCTGCGAAATGGTTGCGAAGCCTCCACGCCTTGAAATCCTCCATTTTGCAGCCAATACGCCATTTCGAAGGGTGTTTAGCAGTTGCGAAACCACCTTTTGGCACACGAGTGCCATTTGGCAGCCCCGTACACTCATTTCGCAGCTGTGAAATGGTTGCAAAATCTCCTTGCTTTAAAATCCTTCAGCGCACTCACCATGAATGGAAAAGTCACAGACACACCCCCATTTTGGAAACTGTTGGACACATTTTGAACAATTTCCAAAGTTCATTTCATTCATACCATATGTCATTTCAAATCTTGGGAAGTCAGGAGTCCAGAGCTTCAAACGGTGTGCAAATTGGAGTTGAAACGAAGAAGTTATGGCCGTTTGAAGACGATTGTGCAAACAATGAGTTGAAATGTCGTAGCTGCACCCCATTTTACAACTGTTGGACACATTTTTGAAGCACTTCCTGGATCTCAAATTATGCATACTATATTTCGTTTTGAATCTTGGGAAGTCAGGAGTCCAGTGCTTTAAACGGTGCATGATTTGGATTTGAAACGAAGATGTTATAGCCGTTTAAAGACAAACCGCGCAAAGCCAAAGCGGAATTTTTTTTTATTTCGCAGCTGCGAAACCACCCTTTGGCACATGAGTGCCACTTCGCAGCACCTGTACACCCATTTCGCAGCTGCAAAATGGGCTGTGAAAATTCCCATCCTCCGTGAAATCCACCCCCCGTTGTGAAAATGCTCCAAGCTTAAAAAATGGGCTGCGAAATTCCCATTTTGTTGCCAAATGATTTCCAAACTTCCAAATTGCTGTGAAACGATCTCCAAGCTTCAAAAATGGGACTCAATCTTCTTTTTTATGTTTCTTTTTTCCTTTTGGCTTCGAAATGGCTAAGAAATGGCCTCCAAGCTATGAAATGATTTGCGAAAACACCTAGCAAAGCCAAGGGAAGTTGTGAAAATGCCAACAAAGCCCCACACCATGCATCTAAAGAGGAGAGCCCTCTCATTGAGATCACACACACAAAGCCTCTCACTCCATTACTGACCTCCCAAAACCATCAGAGCTCATAGCTCCAGGTGAGAGTTCCAGTTGAGAAGACTATGCCATTTAAGGAGACTACCATAGCAGAGGGAAAGTCTTGATCCAACCCACTTAGAAGGCCACCACAGATGCATCAGCTCCATAGGACCCTACCATTACTTGATCATCTCTTTACTTTTTATCTTTACATATTATATTAGTATAAATAATTCCATGTTTTGATGTTTTATATTGGATCTATTACTGATGATACATCATATATACACATCATTTTTGTTTAAACTTGACATTTTTCTATTTCCTCTACTCACTAACTCTTATGTTTTCTTTGAAACATGTGGTTTCTCCTATACAACTCAGACTCCATGTCACTCAAGAGGTACCACTTCCTCCCTATTTTTCAATCGCTTTTGTCACATTGAGGACAATGTTCAGCTTGGTTGGGGGAAGAGTTGAGGAAGTAAGTTTTGTTATTAATGCTAAGTTATTTTGGTAATTTAGTTGCTTTTTGCTTAATTAAATTTTTTTTAAAGTTTTTATTCTACTCTCCATGGTTCTTAAGGAAAAATTCTCAAAAATGAAAAGGGAGAAATTCAATTTGTCTTTTTACTTAACTTAGAGTTTGTATTATGCTTACTAAAGTTGATGAATTATTGAAACTTCTATTGAATTCAACCTCAGTTCTTCCACTTTAAGCTATTCACACACTGTGCACAATAGGTTCCGATTATAAGATGAGAAACTATTTCCCTCTTGACTTAGTAAAATTTTAGACTTGGTACCTTTGACTTCATTTAATAGTGTTGGGACAGCTTATAAAAGGCCAATAAGCATTTGAAAAAGAAAGAAAGAAAAAAGAAAGAAAAAAAATGTGTGCTTGCCTTGAAACCCAAGCAAGGTCTGAGGGGTATATGGTGAAAATCTTTAAAACCTGGTGCCCTAAGCCTTCATTGGTTGGGAGTCACCGACCTCAATGTTAGTTACAAGGGTGAATAGGTGGAGTTTAACATACTGTAGGTGTTTGGGTATTAAAATTTTATTCTCAAAATTCCGGGGTAAAATCCGAGGAGTTAGTGGTTGAAAGATCCTTAAAGCTTGATGCCTTAAACCTTAATTGGTTGGGAGTCATCGATGGACCCCCATTACATGGACAATTTAGAAAAGAATACCTTTAAGCCTTGTACTCCTACAATGAAAAAACAAATTGTGAGAAAAGAGGTGCGTTCTTATCCTATTGGAGGTTGACCAGTTTGCTAAGCTTTGAAAAAGAACTAGGTTTGGGGGAGAGATTAGTTCAACATACTATATTCGAAAGCTAATAAATAACACTTAGATTTTTGTGGAAGAGTAAGGTTTGACCCTTTGGGAGTGGAAACTCTTTTAAAGCTTAAATTTGCATAATGCCTTCTCTTTATGAATTGTGATTAGACAAGTTATTTGATAAACTCTTGTTGAAGTTTGAGTTTTATTTCTTTAATGTTCCATGTGAGAGTTAGATCATCATGCCACTTGAAAATTGTTTTTTTTTTTATTAGCATGATGTTGTAAATTATAATACTTTTTATTTTTATTTTTTCTCTCCTTCAATGCTAAGGGACTAGCAATATGTCGGTTGGGGGGAGTGATTACTACTCAAAAAGTGCTATTTGATAGTCTATAAATAACTCTTTTAAACACTTTTGAGTAGTAGTTATCACTTTTTAACCCAATTAACATATTAAGGACCTTTGCAATCATTTCTAATCAAATTGTGTAAGTGTGGGCCCGCATTTTTCACGTGCATCCCCACTTGATCAGCGAGACTCTCTTTTCATTTGTGAAAAATTAATTTTTGGAAAAGTTGGAGTCGCCACTTATTTTATTTTTATTTTAAAGGGAAAATAAAACAAGAAATAAAAACCCTAAAATGTGAGTCCATAATTTTTAGAAAAGCATGTCTTTGAAAACCTAAGTCTAGGTCTGGGGATCAAGTTACTTATTGGGAAGGTACCACTAGGAGGTAGCACCCCTCTAAGCCCTAAAGAGGTCTCTACTAACAAAGTTAAGGGAAGTGTGGCAATTAATCAGCTAATGATAGATACCTAAATAGGCTAGGTGATTTTAAATAGATAGCATGCCAAACAAGATTTAATCACAATAAAGAAGGGTTAGGATGTGTACCTGGATCACTTCTTGAGCGCTAACACAAGACATCAAAGATTAGTTTGGAAACATGACACATAGTATGTATTTCCATCAAAGACGATCAAACAAGCATCAAAACATCCAAGAATCACGTCAAATATGGATATAGTCATCAATGGCATACAAATCCATAGAGTTCTAAAAAAATAGATGAGAAGGAGCGTACCAGGATAGCAAGCTAAAGCGCCTTTATGGGAAGCAAGGTTAGCCCAATAACAAATATAAAACAAATTCAAGTATATCTCCAAGAGTAATAAAAAACAATTAAATACCAAACAATCATCTTTAAAGTCAATATCGGTGAAGATATCAAGAATGTAGGACCACCCACCAAGGTCCATATTACTTTTGCACGAATTGATTCAATGAATTCAATTGTTTGGAATCATGAAGTTTGTTCGTGCTTGTTGAGAATCAAGAAAAATCAAGAAAATCGGTTGAAAATAAAAAAAAAAATTGTGAAAATGCATGCCAGAAGGAAAATGGCAGTAAGAGCGTGTTAGAATATGGATTTTATACCTAGAAAAGGACTTAAGATGAATTTTTCAAAGCCAGGAATGTTTAGTTGAACAATGGTTCAAAAATTCAATTTAAAACAGTAAGTTCCCAATCAAAGAAACAAATAGAGGAGAAAGTGTGTATAGCAAGGTTGCCATGAAGTGAAACCGGGAAATTCTGGATAGGAGGGACCAATTCACTGCAAGAGTGTTCAACTGTCAACTGGTTCAACGAGCCAAGCTATCTAGGTGGAGCGTGAATCATTGGCCACAGATACTCTCCTCTCCCATCCGGCGGAAGGCGCCGGGTGTGAAATATCCGGAGAAGGCAAAACGTCGGACGGATAGAATGGCGGCTGTGAGATCGGCCGTGTAGAATGGCGGCTGTGAGACATCCGGGTGGAGGTGGGGTGTTGGCCGGTGATTACTGCCAAAAATTTCTATTTTGTAGACCTAATTATAATGTTTTTAAGCACCTTTGAGTAGTAATCATATTCATTTAACCCAATTAATTCATTAAGGTCCTTAGTAATTGGTTTTAACCATTTTGTGGCAAGTTTACATGTTTATATCAGCTTATGAATCAATTCAAGCATGCCAAATGATGGAGGAGCTACTTGGACAAGTTAAAGCAAGCTTTTAGCTACACCAAAGCAAGCCAACAAAAGGAGAAAAGCAAAGAGAAGCAAAGAGAAGCAAAAAGAAGCAAAGAGGAAAACAGAGGACAGCAGCTGCAGTCTTCTTTGGAACTTTTGGAGCACTTCCCGAAGTCAATTTTCTACATACTATATACCTTTTCAAAGCTCAGGAAGTCAAGAATCCAACGCTTCAAACCGTGTACGATTTAGAGCTGAAATGAGGAAGATATGGCCTTCGGAAGACAACTGCTCCAGGCTTGTGCGAAAATTTCGCACAACACCTTCCAAATTCGCACAGCCCATGCGTGGTGCGAATTTTCCTCTGTTTCTGCCAACTCCACTTTAGATCTTTTCTTTTAGATATTTTTGTATAAATTTCCATTCTTCTCCTTGTAATCCACCAACCATAATATTTCTTAGCTAGGAAGGTTGGAAAAACTTCTCTATATATATTCCCTTGCATCCATTGTAATAGATATTGATCAATATATAGATATTTAAATATATAGACTATACAGAGCCTTGCTCTATTTTTCTCTCTTCTCCTGTTCTTCCCCATTTCTATTTTCTTAGTAGCCAAACAGCCTCTGAGGGCTTTTCCTCAGAGGATGATTGGCTAAAACTTTTAGTTTCTCAAAGTATGGATGTTATGTGATGACTTGGATGCAATCCCATGGAAATTTCTCGCACCTGGAAGGTAAGGTAGTCGTTTTTCATTAAAGGTTCATTAATGCAAAGTTTGGTTTTTATTTCCTTTGGACAACTTCCAACGGCCAATACTTGATAAGCTTTTGGATTTCTATCCATTAGTTATCTCCTACGAGCTATTGGAAGGTGAGGTTTTCAATTCCAAGTTTTGCATTAATCCGTTAGAACCAATTTCAATGGCCATTGAAAGGTGAGTTTATCACCTGGAATGAATTTGAGTTGCCAATATTTGGTAAGCTTTTGGATTTAGACCATTAGTTATCTCTTATGAGCCATTCAAAGGAAGTCTAAGGTGAATAACCATTGATGAAATTCACTACCATCTGTTTTGCCATTTTAAAGGATTAAAACTTGATTTGCTAAATCCATACCGGTTCGGGAAGCAAGCATCACCATAGTTGCAGCCCCAACGCAAGGAGCCTATCATGAGATTTCCAATTTGCATAAGAGCCAGAGCATAGCTATCCTATCTTTGAGAAACTTGTTTTTACACCCTTTCATTTTAGTCTTTAATGTTAGCTTAGATTAGTTTAAATCTTTCTAAAACATTTACATCTTCTTTTAAAGCTAACATCCATAAGAAAATCACCTATTTTCCTAATTTGAATATCACTTGTGTTTGCGAAAACCCTTCCCAGTGAACGATCCTAGAACCACTATGCTATAGTAGCTTGGCTACTTTAGTAATAGTATTCAAGGTATAAATTTTGTTGATACGCCTTTAAAGCTAAGCTACCATGAGTCGAATCAGCCGGATATAATGGCGGCTGTGAGATCAGCCGGGTATAATGGTGACTGTGAGACATCCGGGTGGAGGTGGGGTGTCGGCCGGATAGAATAGCGGCTGAGGTATCCAGATGGAATGGCGGTTGAGGTATCCGGGTGGCATGGCGGCTGTGAGACATCCGGGTGTGAAGTATCCGGAGAAGGCGGAATGTCGGGTGTGAGATCGGCCCTGTAGAATGGCAGCTGTGAGACATCCGGGGGAGGTGGGGTGTCGGCCGGATAGAATGGCGACTGAGGTATCCGGTTGGAATGGCGACTGAGGTATCCGGGTGGCATGGCGACTGTGAGACATCCGGGTGTGAAGTATTCGGAGAAGGTGGAACATCGATTGGATAGAATGGCGGCTGAGGTATCCAGGTGAAATGGCGGCTGGGGTATCCGGGTGACATGGCGGTTGTGAGATATCCGTAGTAGGTGCCAACAGGATATAATGGCGGCTATGAGACATCCGGAGAAAATGGGATTTCGGCTGGGTGGAACGGCGGCTGAGGTATTCGGGTGAAATGGCGGCTGAAGTATCCGGGTGAAATGGTGTCTGAAGTATCCGGGTGGAATGACGGCTGAGGTATCTGGGTGACATGGCGGCTATGAGATATCCGGAGTAGGTGTCGACAGGATATAATGGCGGCTGTGAGACATCCATAGAAAATGGGATTTCGGCTGGGTGGAACGGCGGCTAAGGTATCCGGGTGAAATGGTGGCTGCCACAAACTAAGAACCCTCAAGAACTATGGTAACCTCTACATCTGTTTAACTCCAAGAGAACCCGTTTTACACCGCCTTTATCAAGTTCCCACCTTTCTTGGAATGCTCATGGTCTCCATATCCGAGAATACCAAGGTAAAAAAATGGGAGAGACGTAGATTCAGAAGCACACAAAAAGACCAAGGAAGAAAAGAAAAGAAAACAGGAGAAGAAAAAGACAATCGGTGGGTATTTTAAAGTTAATCTGGAACACAAACAGGGGCAAAACCCCTAGCATCAAATTCCAAGGTAAACCTATATCCAGATTGTTTTCAGATAGAACCAGAGACATAAAAAAAAGAGAAAGATTAAAACAGCACAAATATGCAAGCAAATCCATCTCAACAAATCAAACTGTGGCCCCTTTGCGTCCACACCAAAATCAACAATACAAGGAATATTAAAAAACAAGCACGCTGAAAAATCGAACATGGGTAAAAATTCCAAAAGTAATGAAAAGCATACTTGGATAGCCTTGGTTGCAATTGCTCTTTCTCCGTTTCCTCTGTTCTTCACTCCCAAAAATCCTCAGAATCCTTTTTTTTTTCTCTTCCAGACGATCCTCTTATGCGCCTTGTAATCCTCAAATCTACCGGAGGAAAATCTCTTCATTCCTTCCTTTTGTAATCTACTTTCCTTTCCTATTTTCTTCCCTTTTATAATTGATTCTCCCATGGAAATAATATGTGTTATCCTTCTAAAAACAAAATCTTCTCTTTTTTCAAAATTCTGTTGATTCTCCTTCCAAATAGATGATGGCCCATTTCCTCATGCTCCAAAAAGCCAAGAAATATGATTTAGAAAACTTGTAATAAGATAAAATAAAAATAATAAAGAAATCCATATAAGCCAAACAAATCATCCGGGCATGCAATCATGCAAGTCATATAAAGAGTGGGTTTAAAAGTGCTTATTGGGTCAAGTGTGTCTAAAATCCTAGAGCGGTGCCTAATGGGCCAAGTGTACCTAAAAGCTATCCTAAAAATGAATGGAAAAGCCTAAATCTAAATTAGGGCTGCCAAGAGTCACAATAAGGGGTCAGATAATCCCTCAACCAAAATCTCCGAGGTGGCTCAGAAAAAGGTAAGTCGTACGAGTAGTAATGGGCCACCAAGGAATTATTATGGAGCATTAAAAACGAACTTAAAGTCATGTGCTAAAGGGACAAAATTGGGGGTTTATAGTAAGTTTTGGTGTTTTTGTTAGTAATTTGATCACCAAAGCAATCCAAGATTGAGGAGAGTTCTTTGGAATCCATGGCAAAGTAATGGAAAGCTCAGAAACATGAAGAACCGAAGCTTTGAAGTCCTTTGCCATAAGCAAATCCGGAATGCAAGGAGGGGAAGCAAAGAGAAATCTAACATGAAGCATTCTTGATGACAGTCATGTCAGCCACTTTTGGAGCACTTCATGGAGTTCAATTTATGCATGCTATATGTCGTTTCGAAGCTCAGGAAGTCAACAATCCAATGCTTCAAATGGTTTACGATTCGGAGTTGAAATGAAAGAAGCCATTGGAAGTAGATCACTCTAAGTTGAAGGAAGATTTTTGCACGGCTGTGAAAATGTTGTCCTTTTGCTGCGAAATTTTGTAGCCCTCTTGCACGCATAGCTGCGGTGTTCTCTTGAATCTTCCCGATATTTACGACCAACATTTTGAGATATTTTGCTTTAGATATTTGATGTCTAAATCCCCAAACTCTCATTGTAACCCACCTATCATAGGATTCCTTAGTCTTTAAGTAAGAACAAAGGGTGAATAACCTCTTATATATAGTTTTGTAATTTTCTTTATAAATAATGATGTAATCGGTGAAAGGAAGAAATATATTTTACAAAGCACTTGCTCTGTTTTTTCTTCATATTTTTGTTTTCTCATTATTTTTCTTTCTAGCCAATCAAACTCTGAGGATGTTTTCTCAGAGGATCAGAGGCTAGGCTCTTCGTCTCTTGGAGTGAAGAAAGTCGGGTAAGTTTTCTCATGCATAAATTGGAAGTTTTGTTGTTTTAGTTTTTAATGAAGAGAAAGTGTGACCCGTTAATGGTTTTTATCTTTTTAGTTAACTTAAAACGCCTTTAAATCACCTGGGCCAACACTTGGTAAGGCAAGTGATCTCCGTCCATTGAGATGTACTAGTTTACCTCTTGCGAGCCTTTGGGAGGTGGTTTAAAGGTAGGATTTTCTAGAATAGCCAACACTTGGTAAGCTTTTGGACTCCAAGGAGACATCCATTAGTTATCTCTTGCGAGCTTTTGACGGGTAATCCAAGGTTAAGGATCACCTTCAATGGAAAATGCTAGGTGAGAGGCACGAGCCATTGCAAGATGCATTAGTGAGAGGGATTTAGTGTTTGAACCCATTAATGGGAAGCATCTGTACCACACCGGTTAGAGAATTAACTATATGTTAATTCTCTAATGCGAGGAAAAGAAACAATTGATCGGAACTCCCTTTTTGTACAAAGAACCTGAGCCTAGTGATCTGAAACTCCAAGAAACACTTTTCTTTGTAAGTAAAATCAGTTACTATTTTTGGTTAGTTTAAAACCAAACCTTTTTCATTCAAACATCTTTATGTTTTGTTTTAAAGCTAACCTTGAAATGAAAAGGAACCAATTCATCTTTGAATTAATATCAATTGTGGAGTGAAAACTCATCCCAATGAACGACCCTAGAGCCACTATGCTATGCTAGCTAAGGCTATCCTAGTACATGGTGTAATAGGTTATAAATTTTGTTGATTACTCCCTTCTGAGGACCACAATCAAGGGACACCATCTGGACACGAATCAAATGGCACCACTATCAGGGACCACTGAGAGGACATGAATCAGCTGAGACACCAATTGGGAACGTATCAGGTCTATGACTTGCTATCCATGTGTTTAGTCTCCCCATGAACTATTGTCTATAGTCTAACAAGTTGAAAGCAATCAGCCTTTCATGACTACCTATACTATCCTTCAGTTACAAATCCTCCTATTGTGTGTTCAATTAACATGTCTTAGCTCTCAAAGAGCCTATGTCAAGTTCCACTTATGGAACTACTATGGCCATAGTTTCCATGAACACGCCTCCTTAGGATCACCCAAGGTGACACATTGTCTCAATCCTAAGAGACATCATGGTGTCTCTATTGAGAATACCTATTGCTATCGACTCCCATCAATAGTGACCCAATCCATAGGGAATATATGATCAACTTATGATCTCACCCATAAGTAAAACTGATTGCTAACTTTAGCACAAGCTCAATATTCTCTCAAAGTTGAGAGACAACATAATGAAGTAGTTTGGTGAGGTCATGACTACTTGATAGCCTTAAATCATTACTCACTATAGCTCTTGTCCAATGTGTAACCACACACACTAATGTACTCACCATGGGAAACCTATCACGATAGCCAAGACTAGGCATCCCTCCAATTAGGAGGTGGTGCACTACAACCTCTAATGGGTTGCCTATACCCATGAACCAGTTGTGAACAAGTAAGCAAGGAATCCATGACTTAGATCTTATGTGCAACTCCTAATGCACCTAAGTCATGTATATTACAAAAGATGCAGGTAACAATGCTCATAAAGTATAATACATGGAATGAGAATAGATAAAAGTGAAACTGGAACTTCATTAAATAAATAATGAATTCTAATTTTATTACATCATGTCATGTTTTTAAGGGCTCAATCCTAATAAATCTCAAGGTTGTGGATGATATGAACAACTCACGATCCTATTAGCTCAAGATCTGGATGCTATAAATAGCTTAGGGTTGTGGATGATATGAATGATTATTAGTTGTGAGCCCAAGGCTCTAAATGTTATAAACAACTCAGTGCTATGGATGACATGAATGACTCAAGGTTGTGAACTCAGGGCTTTAGATGCTATCAATAGCTCAGGGTTATGGTTGATATGAAAGACTCTGGGTCATGAGCTCAGTGCTCTAAATGCTATGAACCACTAAGGGTACTAAATGACATGAATAACTCCAGGTCATGAGCCGAGGGCTCTGGATTGTATCAAAAACTTAGAGCTATGGTTGTGAGCTCAAGGCTCTAGATGCTATGACTATCTTAAGGTTGTTAGTGACATGAACTACTCTAGGTCATGAGCTCAAGTGTTTAGATGCTATGAAGAGCTTAGAGTTGTGGATAATGTGCACGATTTTGGGTCATAAGGTGAAAGCTCTAAATGTTATGAATATCTCACAAATATGGTTGACAAGAACGACTCTAGTTCATGAGCTCAAGGCTTTAGATACTATGAACAACTCAAGACTGTGGTTTACATGATCTACTATAGGTAGCGAGCTCAAAACACTGGATGTTATGAACAACTTAGGATTGTGGATGATATGAAAGACTCAAGATTCCATGAGCTTAAACCTTTGGATGCTATGAATAGCTTAGGGTCGTGGATGATATGAACAATTCTTGGTCATAAGCCCATGGCTCTAAATGCTGTGAGCAGATTGGGACTATGGATGACATGAATGACTTCGGGTCTTAAGCTCAAGGTTGTGGTTGATATGAAATACTTTGGGTCATGAGCTAAGGACACTAGATGCTATGAATGGCATAGAGCATTGGATGATATGAATGATTCTACATCATGTGCTCAAGCCTCTAGATGCTATGAATAACTCAAGGCTATGGATGACATAAAGGCCTGAGGCTTAGGCCTCTAGAGGCTAAGAAGACCAACTTTCGGTTGTGGATGATATGAACAACTTAAGATCCTATAGCCTTAGTCCTCTAGAGGCTAAGAAGACTTGAGGACTGTGGATGACATAAACGATTCTTAGTCATTAACCCAAGGCTCTAAATTTTATAAACATCTTAAGGCTATGGATGACATGAACGACTCTAGGTCATGAGCGTAGGGCTTTATATGTTATGAATAGCTTAGAGCTGTGGTTGACATGACCAACTCTAGGTCGTGAGCTTAGGGCTTTACATGCTATAAACAGCTCAGGCTTGTGGATGGCATGAGTTACTCTGGGTCATGAGTTTAGGACTATGGATGCTATGAACAACTTATGGTTTCAAAAGATTTGAACTAGTTGAGATCCCGTGAGCTTAAACCTGTATATGCTATGAACAGCTCGGGGTAGTCGATGCTATGAACGATTCTTAGTCATCAGCTTAAGGCTCTAAATGTTACGAACAACTAAGGGTAGTGGATGACATGAATAACTCAAGGTCATGAACTTAAGACTAGATGCTATGAACAACTAAGGGCTATGGTTGGCATGAATGAATCTAGGTCATGAGCTCAAGGCTCTAGATGCAATGAACAGCTCAGGCCTATGGTTGACATGAACGACTCTAAGTCGTGCACTGAAGGCTCTAAATGCTACGAACAACTCAGGGCTATGCCTGACATGAATGACTATGAGTCATGAGCTTAGGGCTCTAGATGCTATGAACAACTTAGGGCATTAGATGATATGAACGATTTGACATTGTATGCTCAAGCCTCTAGATGCTATGAATAGCTTAGGGCGGTGGTTGACATGAACAACTATGGGTCCTTAGCCTAGAGCTCTAGATTCTATGAATAGCTTAAGGCTATGGATGACATGAATGATTCTTGGTTGTGAGATCAAGGCTCTAAATTTTATAAACAACCTAGGATTGTGGATGACATGAACAATTCAAGGTCATGAGCTTTAGGTTCTAAATGCTATGAAAAGCTCAAGGTTATGGTTGACATGAACAACTTCGGGTCATAAGATTAAGGCTCTAGATGTGTTGAACAACTTAAACTTATGTATGACATGAGCTATGGTTGTGAGCTTTGGGCTCTGGATGCTATGAAGAGCTCATGGTTGTGGATGATATGAACGACTTGGTATCCCATGACCTCGAGCTTGTTGATTCTATGAACAACTCATGGTTTTCAATGAAATTAAAGATTCTTTGTCATGAGCCTAAGGCTCTTAATGTTATGAAAAACTCACTATTGTGGATGACATGAACGACTCAAGGTCGTGAGCTCTGGGCTCTCTAGATGCTATGAATAGCTCAAGGCAGTGGTTGACATGAACATCTTCGAGTCATGAACTCAGGGATCTAGATGTTATGAATAGCTTAGGCTTATGGTTGACATGAACAATTCTGGGTCGTGAGCTCAAGGCTCTAGATGCTTTGAACAACTCAGGCCTGAGGATGACATGAGCTACTCTAGGTCATAAACTCATGGCTTTAGATGTTATGAACAACTCAGGGTTATGGATGATAGGAACAGTTTAAAATCCCAAGAACTCAGGCCACAAAATGCTATGAACAACTCAAGGTTATCGATGATATGAACAATTCTTGGTTGTGAGCCTAAGACTCTAAATGTTATGAACAACTTAGGGTTGTATATGATATGAACGATTCAATATCGTAAGCTCATGGCTCTAGATACTATGAATAGCTCAGGGCTATGGTTGACATTAACAACTCTAGGTCATGGGCATAAGGCTCTAGATGTTACGAATAACTGAGTGTTGTGGATGACATGAATGACTCGGGTCATGAACAACTCAATGTTATGGCTGACATGAAAGACTTCGGGTCGTGAACTTAAGGCCCTTGATGCTATAAATAGATCAAGGTTGTTGATTGCATGAACTACTTTGGGTCATGAGCTCAGGTCTCTAGATGATATGAAAAGCTTAGGGATATGGATGATATGAATGATTATAGGTTATGAACTCAAGGTTCAAGATGTTATGAACAGATTAGGGTTGTGGATGACATGAATTCCTTTAGGTCATAAGCTTAGGGCTCTAGATGTTATGAATAGCTTAGACCTATGGATGAAGAGAACAACTCCAAGTCGTGAGCTCCGAGATCTTCATGCCATGAACAACTTAAGGATCTAGATGTCATGAATGACTCAGATCTGTAGATGACATGAATGACTCCAGGTTGTCCGTTGAGGGTTATGGATGATATGAACTACTCGTAGTCTTGTGCTTTGGGCTCTAGATGCTATGAATAGCTTAAGGTTGTGGATGACATGAAAAACTCTAGGTCGTGACCTCAAGGCTCCAGATGTTATGAATAGCTCAGGGCTGTGAATGACATGAATGACTCTCGGTCGTGAGCTTAGAGTTCCAAATGCTCTAAACAGTTGAGGGTTGTGGATGACATGAACGAATTGGGGTCCTGTGAGCTTAGGACTCTAGATGCTATGAATAGCTTAGGGCTATATAAGAGAAGAACAACTCCAACTCCTGAGCGCAAGGATCTAGATTCCATGAACGACTAAGAGTTGTGAATGACATGAATGATTCTAGGTCATTAGTTAAGGGTTGTGGATGATATGAACAACTCGGGGTCCTATGCTCATGGCTCTAGATGCTATAAATAACTCAAGGTTATGGATGACATGAATAACTCTAGGTTATGAGCTCAGGGCTTTAGATGTTATGAACAACTCAGGATTGTGGATGACATGAATGAGTCTAAGTCATGAGCTTAGGGCTCTAGATGCTATGAACGACTAAGGGTTGTGGATGATATGAACTACTTGGGGTCATGAGCTTCACTCTCTAGATGCTACAGACAATTAAGGGTTGTAGAAGATATGAACGACTCAAGATCCCATGATCTCAGGGCTTTAGATGCTATGAGCAACTCAGGGCTAAGTATGACATGAAAGACTTCAGATCGTGAGCATAGGGCTTTAGAAGCTATGAAAAACTCAGAGTTGTGGAGTACATCAACAAATCCAGGTCAAGAGCTTAGGGCTATAAAGGCTTTGAACAACTCAGGGTTGTGGATGACATGAACTACTTCAAGTTATGAGCTTAGGGCTTTAGATGCTATGAATAGCTTAAGGCTATGGATGATAATAATGATTCTAGGTCGTGAGCTTAAGACTTTAAATGCTATGAATAGCTCAAGGCTCTGGATGACAAGAACGACTCCAGGTTGTGAGCTTAGAGCTCTAGAAGCTATGAACAACTCGGGGTTATGGATGATATGAACAATTTTAGGTCATGTGCTTAAGGCTCTAGATGTTATGAAGAGATCAAGGTTATATATGACATGAATGACTCTACGTCATGAACTCAACATTCTTGATTCTAGGAACAACTTAGGGCTAGGGTTGACATGAACGAATCCAGGTCATGAGCTCAAGGCTCTAGATGCTATGAACAGTTTAGGGTTGTGGGTGATATGAATGACTCAGGGTCTCGTGAGCTTAGGCATCTAGATGCTATGAACAACTTAGAGATGTGGATCATATGAATGATTCTGGGTCTGGAGCTTAAGGCTCTAGATTCTATGAATAGCTCAAGGCTGTTGATGACATCATCAACTCTGATTCATGAACTCAAGGCTTTAGATGTTATGAATGACTTAGAGCTGTGGATAACATAAATGACTCTAGGTTGTGAATTGGGGGTTATGGATGATATGAACGACTCTGGGTCTTGAGATAAGGGCTCTATTTTCTGTGAATAGCTCAAGGTTGTGGATGACACCAATGACTCTAGGTGTTGAGCTTAAAGCTCAAGATGGTATGAACAACTTAGAGTTACGCATGATATGAATGATTCTGGGTTGTTGATTACTACTCAAAAAGTGCTATTTGATAGCTTGTAATTAACTTTTTTAAACACTTGTGAGTAGTAGTTATTACCTTTTAACTCAATTAGCATATTAAGTACCTTTGCAATCGTTTCTAATCAAATTGTGTAAGTTTTGGTGTTTTTGATAGTAATTTGATCACCAAAGCAATCCAAGATTAAGGAGAGATCTATGGAATCCATGGCAAAGCAATTGGAAGCTCATTGACATGAAGAACCTAAGCTTTGAAGCTTTATAGTCCTTTGCCATAGACAAATCATGAATGTAAGGATGAAAGCAAAGAGAGAAATCTAACATGAAGAATTCAAGAGGACATCAAATATTTGAAACTTTTGGAGCACTTCCTAAAGTCCATTTGATGCATACTATATGTCGTTTCAAACCTCGGGAAGTCAGCAGTCCAACGCTTGAAATGGTTCACAAATCAGAGTTGAAATGAAGAAGTTAAAGCCATTTGAAGCCGATCACACCAAGCTAAAGGCTTATTTCGCAGGCTGCGAAATCAGCCTTTGGCTGCGAAATAATTTCGCATCCATCTTGTACGTCTGCGAAATTTCGCAGCCATCTTGTGCGCCTGCGAAATTCTCCTGAGTGCTTCCAGATATTTGCGACCGACATTTTTTGACATTTTGCTTCAGATATTTGATGTCTAAATCCCCATTTTCTCATTGTAATCCACCAATTATAGGATTCCTTAGTTATTAAGTAAGAACAAAAGGTGAATAACCTCATATATATATATTTTTTGTAATTTTCATTTTTACAGAGATCTTGAGAGCTTGTTCTAAGAGAATCAATTTTTTGTATAGTTTGAAAGGAAGTAAAATACAGAGCTTTGCTCTACCATACCTACTCAATTTGATTGTATTTTTCTTACTAGCCAAACAAGCTCTAAGGATGTTTCCTCAGAGAATGGGTGGCTAGACTTTTTGTCTCTTAGAGCTAAGGTAGCTGGGTAAGGTGTCGAATGCAAGAATTGAGAGTTTTGTTGTTTCAACTATTAATGAAGAGTTAAGTGTAACCCGATGTTTTTAGTTAACTTAAAACGCCTTCAATTCACCTGGGCCAACACTTGGTAAGGCAAGTGATCTTCGTTCATTGAGATGCACTAGTTTACCCCTTGCGAGCCTTTGGGAGGTGACTTGAAGGTAGGATTTTCTAGAATTGCCAACACTTGGTAAGCTTTTAGACTCTAAGGAGACATCCATTAGTTATCTCTTACGAGCTTGAGAAGGGAAGTCCAAGGTTAATGATCATCTTGAATGGCAAATGCTAGGTGAGAGGCATGAGCCATTGCAAGATGAATCAGTGAGAGGGAATTAGTGCTGAAATCCATGGAAGGGATGCATCTGTACAATACCGGTTGGACAATGAACTATATGTTAATTCTCCAACGTGAGGAAAAGAACCAAAGTGACCGGAACTTTGCTTTTGCATGAGGAGCCTGACCCTAGTGATCCTAAAACTCCAAGAAACTTTTTTCTTTATAAGTAATTCCCATTACTTTCTTTTTTCGTTAGCTTGAAACCAAACCTTTTTCAACCAAAGTTTATGTTTTCTTTTGAAGCTAACCTTGAAATGAAAAGGCACCCATTCAACTTTGAATTGGTATTAGTTGTAAACTGAAAACCCTTCCCAGTGAACGATCCTAGAGCTACTATGCTATGCTAGTTGAGGCTATTCTAGTACATGGTGTAATAGGTTATAAATTTTGTTGATTACTCCTATCAGGGGACCAAAATCAAGGTACACCAACTGGGCACGAATTAGTTGTGAACTCAAGGCTCTAGATGCTATGAACATCTTAAGGTTGTGTATGACATGAACGACTCTAGCTTATGAACACAACACCCTAGATGTTATGAACAACTCAAGGTTGTGGATGATATGAACAATTCTAGGATGTGAGCTCAATCCTCTAGATGTTATGAACAACTTAGGGTTGTGTATGACATGAATGACTCTAGGTTGTGAGTTAAGGGTTATGTATGATATGAATGACTCCATGTCATGAGCTCAGGGCTCTAGATGCTATGAACAGCTCAGGGCCATGGATGATATCAACAACTCGGGGTTCACTGAGCTCAAGACTCTAGATGTTATCAACAACTCAAGTTTGTACATGATATGAATGATTATGGGTTATAATATCAAGGCTCTAAATGATATGAATAGTCTAAGGGTGTGGATGAGATGAGTGATTCCAAGTCATGAGCTCAAGGTTCTAAATGCAATGAATAGTTAAGGGTCATGGATGATATGAATCGGGGTCCCGTGAGCTCAATGCTACAGATGCCATGAATAGCTCGGGGTTATGGATGATATGAATAATGTTGGGTTATGATCTCAAAGCTCTAGATACTATGAATGGTTCAGGGTTGTGGATAACATGAATGAATATGGGTCATGAGCTCAAGGCTCTAGATGCTATGAACAACACAGGGTTAGCAATAACCCAACACTCTAGATGCTATGAATAACTCAAGGTTTGTAGATGCCATGAGTAGCTAATGGTTGTGGATAATATGAATGACTCTAGGTCAAGAGCTCAAGGTTCTAAATGCTATGAAAAACTCAAGGTTGTGAATGATATGAATGACTCTAGGTCATGAGCTTAAGGCTTTAAAGGCTTTGAACAACCCAAGGTTGTGAATGATATAAACGACTGCAAATCATGAGCTTACGACTCTTGATGTTATGAACAACTCAAGGTTGTGGTTGACCTGAACAATTATAGGTCTTGAGCTTAGTGCTTTACATGCTATTATCAACTCAAGGCAGTGTATGATATGAACGATTCTAGGCTGTGAGTTGAAGACTCTAGCTGCTGTGAATAACTTAGGGTTAAGTATGACATGGACGACTTCGGGTCATGAGAGTAGGCTCTTAATGCAATGAACAACATAGAGTTCTAAATGACATGAAAAACTTTAGGTTGTGAGCTCAAGGCTCTAGATGCTATGAATAGGTCACGATTGTGGATGACATGAATGACTACGGGTTGTGAGCTCAAGGCTCTAGATGTTATGAAACTCTTAGTGTTGTGGTTGACATGAACGACTGTGAGTCGAGAGTTAAGCGCTCTAGATGCTATGAACAACTTAAGGCTCTAGATCCTATGAACAACTTAGGGCTTTAGATGTAATGAATAACTCAGGTTTGTGTATGATATGGATGATTTATGTCATGAGTTGAATGACATGGACAACTTCAGGTCATGACCTTGGGGCTCTAGCTACTATGAACAACTTAGGGTTGTGGATGACGTGAACAACTATGGGTTATCGACTCAGGACTCTAAATGCTATGAGTAATTGAGGGTTGTGGATGATATGAACTACTGTTAGTAATTATCTCAAGGCTCTAGATGCTATGAATAGTTAAGGCTATGGATGACATGAATGATTGTGGGTTGTGAGCTTAAGGCTCGATATGCTATGAACAGCTCAGGAATGTGGTTGACATGAACAACTGTGGGTTGTGAGTTCAATGCTTTAGATGCCAACAACAACTCAGGGTTGGGGTTAACATGAACGAATCTGGGTTGTCAGCTCAAGGCTGTGGATGATAGGAATGACTACGGGTCCTGAGTTCAGCGTTCTAGATGCTAGGAATAACTCAAGGCTGGGGTTGAAATGAACAACTCCGGGTTATGAGCTCAAGGCTTTAGATGTTATGAACAACCTAGGGTTGTGAATGACATGAACTACTCCAGGTCATGAGCTTAGGTCTCTCGATGCTATGAACAACTCGAGGTTGTAGATGATATGAATGACTCAGGGTCCTGTGAGCTCAGGCTTTTAGATGTTATGAACAACTCAAAGTTGTGGATGATATGAAAATTCTAGGTCATGAGCTTAAGGCTCTAGATGGTAGGAACAACTTAAGGCTACGTATGATATGAACGACTTTGGGTCTTGAGCTAAGGGCTCTAATGGCTATGAATAACTTAAGGTCGTGGATGACATGAACAACTATGGCTCGTGAGCTCAAGGCTTTAGACACTATGAACAACTAAGGAATATGGATTAGATGAATGATTCTGGGTTGTGAGATCAAGGCTTTAAATGCTATGAACAGCTCAAGCCTATATACGATATGAATGACTTCAGGGTCGTAAACTCAGAGCTCTAGATGTTATCAATGACATGGCACTGCAAATGATATGAATGACTCTAGGTGGTGAGTTGAGGGTTGTGGATGATATGAATTACTCCGAGTCTTGAGTGAAGGGCTTTAGTTTCTATGAATAGCTCAAGGTTATGGATCACACCAATGACTCTAGGTCGTGAGCTCAGAGCTTTAGATGCTATGAACAACTCAGGGTTTTAGATGACATGAACGATTTTGTGTTGTGAGCTCAAGGCTCTAGACGTGATGAACAATTCAAGGTTATGTATGGCATGAACAACTTTTGGTCATGAGCTAAGCGTTCTAGATGTTATGAATAGCTCAAGGTTGGGGATGATATGAACGATTTTAGGTCATGAGCTTAAGGCTCTAGATGTTATGAACAATTTAAGGTTGTGTATGACATGAACAACTTTAGGTTGTGAATTGAGTGCTTTAGATGCCATGAACAACTCAAAGTTATGTATGACATGGACAACATTAGGTCGTGAGCTCAAGATTGTAGGTGGTATGAACAACTCAAGGTTGTGGATGACATGAACGACTTGTAGTTGTGAGCTCAGGGCTATAGATGCTATGAATTGGTGAGGGTTGTGGATGATATGAACGAATTTGGGTCCCGTGAGTTCTGAGCTCTAGATACTATGAATAGCTCAGGGTGTGGATGACATGAATGACTCTGGGTCATCAGCTAAGGGCTTTAGATGCTATGAACAGCTAAGGGCTATGGATGACATAAATGACTGCATGTCCTAAGTTTAGCGCTTTAGATGTTAGGAATAGCTCGAGGTTGGGGTTGAAATGGACGACTCTAGGTTGTGAGCTCAAGGCTTTAGATACTATAAATAGCTCAGGGCTATGTATGACATGAACTAATTCAAGTCGTGAGCTCAAGGCTCTAGATGTAATGAATAGGTTAGGGTTGTAGATGATATGAACGACTTGAGATCTCATAAGCTCAGGCCTTTAGATGCAATGAGCAGCTTAGGGTTATAGATGATATGAACAATTCTAGGTCATGAGCTCAAGAATTTGGATGCTATGAACAACTTAGGGTTCTATATGACATGTACGACTTTGGGTCATGAGCTTAGGACTGTAGGTGGTATGAACAACTCAGGGTTGTGGATGACATGAATGACTTTAGGTCGTGAGCTCAAGGCTATAGATGCTATGGATTGGTAAGGGTTGTGGATGATATGAATGACTCTAGGCCCATGAGCTCTAGGCTCTAAATGTTATGAATAGCTCAAGTTGTGGATGACATGAACGACTTCGGGTCGTCAACTCAAGGCTCCATATGTTATGAATGACTTAGGGCTATGGATCATATGAATGACTCCGAGTCGTGAGTTGAGGGTTATGTTTAATATTAGGTCTTGAGTTAAGCTAAGAGCTCTAGCTTCTATGAACAACTCAAGGCTACGGATGACACCGACTCAGGGTCATGAGCTCAGAGCTTTAGATGCAATGAAGAACTCAAGGTTGTGGATGATATAAATGATTCTAGGTCATGAGCTTAAGGCTCTAGATGCTATGACCAACTCATGGATGTGTATGACATGAACGACTCTAGGTCGGGAATCAACGCTCTAGATGCTATGAGATGCTCAGGGCTATGGATGATATGAACAATTTTGGGTCATGAGCTTAAGGCTCTTGATGCTATGAATAACTTAGGGCTATATATGACATTAACGACTACGTCTCATAAGCTAAGGGCTCTAATTGTTATTAAAATCTCAAGGCTCTGAATGACATGAACAATTCCAACTCATGAACTTAAGGCTCTAGATGCTATGAACTACTCAAGGTTGTGGATGATCTGAATGACTTCGACTTGTGAGTTGAAAATTTTGGTTGATATGAATGACTCAAGGTCATGAGATTGGGGCTTGATTCGACTCATGGTAGCTTAGCTTTAAAGGCATATCAACAAAATTTATACCTTAAATACTATTATTAAAGTAGCCAAGCTACTATAGCATAGTGGTTCTAGGATCGTTCACTGGGAAGGGTTTTCGAAAACACAAGTGATATTCAAAATAGGAAAATAGGTGATTTTCTTATGGATGTTAGCTTTTAAAGAAGATGTAAATGTTTTAGAAAGATTTAAACTAATCTAAGCTAACATTAAAGACTAAAATGAAAGGGTGTAAAAACAAGTTTCTCAAAGATAGGATAGCTATGCTCTGGTTCTTATGCAAATTGGAAATCTCAGGATAGGCTCCTCGCGTTGGGGTTGCAACTATGGTGATGCTTGCTTCCCGAACCGGTATCGATTTAGCAAATCAAGTTTTAATCCTTTAAAATGGCAAAACAAATGGTAGTGAATTTCATCAATGGTTATTCACCTTAGACTTCCTTTGAATGGCTCATAAGAGATAACTAATGGTCTAAATCCAAAAGCTTACCAAATATTGGCAACTCAAAGTCATTCCAGGTGATAAACTCACCTTTCAATGGCCATTGAAATTGGTTCTAACGGATTAATGCAAAACTTGGAATTGAAAACCTCACCTTCCAATAGCTCGTAGGAGATAACTAATGGATAGAAATCCAAAAGCTTATCAAGTATTGGCCGTTGGAAGTTGTCCAAAGGGAATAAAAACCAAACTTTGCATTAATGAACCTTTAATGAAAAACGTCCACCTTACCTTCCAGGTGCGAGAAATTTCCATGGGAATGCATCCAAGCCATCACATAACATCCATACTTTGAGAAACTAAAAGTTTTAGCCAATCATCCTCTAAGGAAAAGCCCTCAGAGGCTATTTGGCTACTAAGAAAATAGAATAGTGAAGAGAAAAGAGAGACGAGAGAGCTCTGTATATCACTAGGTGTAAAACGTAACACGCATGTTCTATATCTTCCAAGAGGTGATTTCCACCCCTTATATAGTCTTTACAAAAGCAAAAGCTTGTGATTGGTTAGTTACAAGGATAAGAAAGGAAATTACATCACAAAATAAAAAGGAAAATATCTAAAGTGGAGTCGGCAAAAGCAAAGGAAAATTCGCAACACGCATGGGTTATGCAAATTTTGAAGGTGTTATGCGAATTTCGCATAACCTAGAGCAGTTGGCTTCCGAAGGCCATATCTTCCTCATTTCAGCTCCAAATTGTACACTGTTTGAAGCGTTGGATTATTGTCTTCCAAATCTTTGAAATGGTATATAAAATGTAAAAATTGGACTTCGGGAAGTGCTCCAAAAGTGTGAAAGAAGACTGAAGCTGCTGTCCTCTGTTTTCCTCTTCTCCATTGTTCTTTCCTTGCATACTTTGAACGACTTTGGCAAAGGGCTATGGAGCTCCAAAGCTTGGTTCTTCATGAATTTGAGCTTCCAAAAGCTTTGCCATAACTTGTCCAAGTAGCTCCTCCATCATTTGGCATGCTTGAATTGATTCATAAGCTAATAAAAACATGTAAACTTACCACAAAATGGTTAAAACCAATTACTAAGGACCTTAATGAATTAATTGGGTTAAATGAATATGATTACTACTCAAAGGTGCTTAAAACCATTATAATTAGGTCTACAAAATAGCACTTTTTGGTAGTAATCACACCCCCCAACCGACTCATTGCTAGTCCCTTAGCAATGGAGGAGATAAAAACTAAGTAAACTATAATAATATATATAAAAGGGATCATGCAAATCACTCCAAAAAATGATATGAGTGGCATGATGGACATCCATGGATCAATAAAGATGTGAAACTCAACCTATAATAAGAGTTTTCAAAGCATTCACTTGATCATAGAGTACAAAGAATGGATATTATGCAAGTTTAAGCATCAAAAGAATTTCCACTCTCAAAAGATCCAAATCAAATTCTTCCACTAAAAGCTAAGTGTTAATGTGATTAGCTTCCGAGTATAGTATGGATAACTATCATCTTCCCCCAACCTAAGTCTTTCATTAAGCTTAGCAAAATTAACCATCTCTTGATAGGCTAGGAACGCACCTCTTATTCACAATTCTTTTCACTTACTAAACTTAACCAATTCACCCATGTAACAAGTAGAGGATCGGTGACTCCCAACCAATAAAGGCTTAGGGCACCAGGCTTTAAAGGCTTTCGCCACCCCTTCGGACCATGCTCAGGTTTCAAGACAAGCAAAGAAGTTTATTCTATATATTTTTTTTCTTTTTTTTTCTTTTTCTTTTTCTTTGTTCTATTTTTTTCAAAGACTCATTGGTCTTTATGAGGTGTCCCAACACTATTAAAGAGAGGTTAAAGGTGTCAAATTATGATTTCTCAAGCTTAGAGGGTGAGATAGTTTCACATCTTATAACCGAAATCTAATGTATGTGTGTGCGAATAGCTTAAGGTGGAAGAGATAAGTTTGCATGCAATGGGAGTTTCAACAATTCATCAAATTTTAGAAGAGCATAATACAAACTCTAAGACTCATGTAATCAAGTTGAAACTCGACTTCTCTCATTTAATTTTGAGAGTTAATCCTTAATATCCATGGAGTTTAAAGCAAAAATTTTAAAATTTAAACAAAAAGTAGCTAATTTAACTAAGTATGATAAAAATTTAAACTAATACTTACTTCCTCATCTCTCCCCCCAACCGAGATGAACATTGTCCTCAATGTTTGAATCGAAAATAAGGAGGAAGGAAGTGGTACCTCATGTGATGTGGACTTGGAGTTGACAAGGTTGAATCACCTGTTTCAAAATTCAAAAATTGAATGAGAGAGGAATTTATACTAAATATTTACAAAAATGATGAGTGGGCCCCACTTTGAGCAGCTGAGGACAAGGCTCAAAGGGTCCATGCCATGATGGTATATTGATATAAGTTGCAATGACATTTGAATGTAGCTTGCAGGGGTGTTAAAATTGGAGATTTTTGGCTAAAACAGGGGAAGTTTAAAAAATCGCACAAGGGATGTGTTGTGCGAAAATTTCGCACAAGGGGGGGTGTTATGCGAAAATTTCGCACAAGCACTATTCACCCGCCCTTTTGCAATTTTTGAAGCTCGTTCAAATGGTGAAATTTTTTGGCTTTTGAGGGTGGGAAATGCTGGCTGAGGTAGGAAAAGGATTTTTCATGGTGGTTAGGCTTGGAAATTGGAGCTTTTTCACGAAGAAAATTTGAAATTTGGAGCTCCTCTACCCGACGGCAATGGGTTTCCTTTGAAGAAAACGTGGCTTGAATCCTTAGCTTTTGAATATGAGAACTCGACCTTTAAAGAGGAAGTGTGAATTTCGCATTCCTGTGGAATACCAAGACAGAGAGCATGACTTTGAAAATTTGTCCGAAAAATGAATTCGCACAAGGTTCGCATTCCTGTGAAATTCGCACTGAGATTTTGGGAATGGACAGAGAGCATGCATTTTTGAAAATTGGCACAAAAGCAAATTCGCACAAGGGATGTGTTGTGCGAAAATTTCGTACAATAGGAAGTGTTGTGCGAAAATTGCTGAGTCTTGGTTTTTCTCCCCTGTTTTCCCTTGCTTTCACCACAACTTCGATTTTTGCAAGCATCATACCTGCATGAACACTTCAAAACTCATCTTAAAAACATATTAAAACTAAATTAAAGCTAAGAATTCATACTAAAACATGTATAAATTTAAAGAAAGCATAGAATTTAAATGAAGCTGATAGCATGTACCCCAAAAAGAAGATGAACTATTTAGCTCATCCTCACTCACACACCCACTTCATGCTGAATTCCCCCCTAGATCCCAAACAAAATTGGCATCCTTCCCATTTGGTCCAAGGGAATTCGTTTCTCTTCTCTTCCCTGGAGAAGTGGATGCTTTAAAGGGTTTAGGTAACCCTTTGTCATCTTGAACCTTATGATTTTCAATGGAAGGTTGGTCCATGGAGTTGTCATAGCAATCCCCCACCAAAGTGTCGATCTTCAACACTTTCCTTGATCTTTTTGCATTTGTTCCTTGAAGGTTATGGTGGGGTTGAGGAGGAAGCTTCCTTTTCCCCCTTGCTATGTCGAGATTGGTGAGCTTCTCAATGGAGTCTTGAACTTTTTCTATCCTTAGTGATAGATCATTATAAACCCCCTCCATTCTTACATTTATTGAACTCTCCATATTATCAATCTTTTCATTAAGATGGGAGTTTATCTTTTGTTGCTCACCTACAAAGTCCTCCATGACTTTGCTTATCTTCCAAATGGCTTGCTCCAATGAAGATGTACTCATTGATGGTTGAGGTTGAGGTTGGGTTGTAAGGTTGGGATAGTTATTCCAACTTGAGGTGTAGGAGCTTTGGTAACCGTACATGTCTCTCATAATTGGAATGGTAGGGCACTCCCCTACCATATGCTCATATGAATCATCTCCATTCAAAGCATACTTACTACCCCATTGGCTTTGTTGAACTTGCCTTTTCCCTAATTCAATCCGATCCCTCATGGATAGGTATGCAAATTTGTCCTTCTCATGATCATAATGAGAGCTTTGATCTTCATGTGGAATTTCCATTTCTAAAAAAAATGATATTCAACTAAGGCTCTTTTCTTCAACTTGTACCAGGGTTCCCTCTTGGTCTCGAATCCAACAAGAAATGCACAAATTGAAATTAAAACAAAAATAAAAGAAAAGAGAATAAAAAAAAAAATTAACTAAATAAAAACTAAACTAAAAAAAATTATAAGAAAACTCACCAAACTTGTGATGAAGATCACAAGTTACCCTTAATGGTTGCTTCACTGTGCTTGTGGCGAGTATACTCGCCTATCACGCGGGTGACCCGGGTTCGATCCCCGGCAGCGTCGCCATTTGATGCGACTCATGGTAGCTTAGCTTTAAAGGCGTATCAACAAAATTTATACCTTAAATACTATTATTAAAGTAGCCAAGCTACTATAGCATAGTGGTTCTAGGATCGTTCACTGGGAAGGGTTTTCGCAAACACAAGTGATATTCAAATTAGGAAAATAGGTGATTTTCTTATGGATGTTAGCTTTTAAAGAAGATGTAAATGTTTTAGAAAGATTTAAAATAATCTAAGCTAACATTAAAGACTAAAATGAAAGGGTGTAAAAACAAGTTTCTCAAAGATAGGATAGCTATGTTCTGGCTCTTATGCAAATTGGAAATCTCAGGATAGGCTCCTTGCGTTGGGGTTGCAACTATGGTGATGCTTGCTTCCCGAACCGGTATGGATTTAGCAAATCAAGTTTTAATCCTTTAAAATGGCAAAACAGATGGTACTGAATTTCATCAATGGTTATTCACCTTAGACTTCCTTTGAATGGCTCATAAGAGATAACTAATGGTCTAAATCCAAAATCTTACCAAATATTGACAACTCAAAGTCATTCCAGGTGATAAACTCACCTTTCAATGGCCATTGAAATTGGTTCTAATGGATTAATGCAAAACTTGGAATTGAAAACCTCACCTTCCAATAACTTGTAGGAGATAACTAATGGATAGAAATCCAAAAGCTTATCAAGTATTGGCCGTTGGAAGTTGTCCAAAGGGAATGAAAACCAAACTTTGCATTAATGAACCTTTAATGAAAAACGTCTACCTTACCTTCCAGGTGCGAGAAATTTCCATGGGAATGCATCCAAGCCATCACATAACATCCATACTTTGAGAAACTAAAAGTTTTAGCCAATCATCCTCTAAGGAAAAGCCCTCAGAGGCTGTTTGGCTACTAAGAAAATAGAATAGTAAAGAAAAAAGAGAGACGAGAGAGCTCTGTATATCACTAGGTGTAAAACGTAACACGCATGTTCTATATCTTCCAAGAGGTGATTTCCACCCCTTATATAGTCTTTACAAAAGAAAAAGCTTGTGATTGGTTAGTTACAAGGATAATAAAGGAAATTAAATCACAAAATAAAAAGGAAAATATCTAAAGTGGAGTTGGCAAAAGCAGAGGAAAATTCGCAACACGCATGGGTTATGCGAATTTTGAAGGTGTTATGCGAATTTCGCATAACCTGGAGCAGTTGGCTTCCGAAGGCCATATCTTCCTCATTTCAGCTCAAAATCGTACACTGTTTGAAGCGTTGGATTCTTGACTTCTAGAGCTTTGAAATGGTATATAGCATGTAAAAAATGGACTTTGATAAGTGCTCCAAAAGTGCGAAAGAAGACTGTAGCTGCTGTCCTCTGTTTTCCTCTTCTCCATTGTTCTTTCCTTGCATACTTTGAACGACTTTGGCAAAGGGCTATGGAGCTCCAAAGCTTGGTTCTTCATGAATTTGAGCTTCCAAAAGCTTTGCCATAACTTGTCCAAGTAGCTCCTCCATCATTTTTCATGCTTGAATTGATTCATAAGCTGTTAAAAACATGTAAACTTGCCACAAAATGGTTAAAACCAATTACTAAGGACCTTAATGAATTAATTGGGTTAAATGAATATGATTACTACTCAAAGGTGCTTAAAACCATTATAATTAGGTCTACAAAATAGCAATTTTTGGTAGTAATCAGGGCTCTAGATGCTATAAATAGCTCAAGGTTGTGGATGACATGAACAACTCTAAGTCGTGAGATTAAGACTCTAGATGCTATGAACAGCTCAAGGTTACGGACGACATGAATGAATCTTGGTTGTGAGCTGAAGGCTCTAGATGTTATGAAAAGATGAGGGTTGTGGGTAACATGAACCATTTCGGGACTCGTGAGGTGAAGGCTTTAGATGTTATGAACAGTTAAGGGTTGTGGATGACATGAATGACTCAGCGAGTCGTGAGCTCAAGGCTCTAGATGTCATGCCCTAAAACCCACTTCAAGGGCATGACAATCATTTCAAACTTCAAGTCTAGAGGCTGAAAGTGGAAATGACACAAACATTCATATTGTAACTTGAAATTTACCAATTACCAAATTCCTGTTCAGAGTAGTAGGATAAAAATTCTTAAATTGGTATCAACTTTAAAAAATTAAAAAAACTAATACATCAACCAAAGTGTTATTGTCTAAATAACTTCAAAATCAAAATAATTTAAACAAGAATTAATTTTTAACATCTAAACAATGTCCAAAATAAAGAAAGTTTAAACAAATGTCATAATAAAGCTCAATTTCCCTCCTAATAGTCACTCCTCACTTGAACTCAAGTTACTTGAAAGATTATCAACAAAGTTGGATGAGCTCAAAGCCCAATAAGGAACATTAATACAGTTTCATGGATCAAACATGGTCAATCATGCTTGCAAATATGAGATATAACATATACTTATTTTCATAAAACCTTTTGAGTTCAAAATGCTAAAACATTCAAACTTTTCAACAAAACTTTCTCATATCCATTTTAAAAAAATTTATCATCAAAACCAAATCAAATACATTCAAAATATCTTTACTTTGGTTATCATATGACAAATGGTACCCAATTAGGGGGGACTTCACAATTGAGTAACTAGTTTCAAATTTATTCCATTTAAGGTGAACAAAACCAAATGTCAACAATTATAACCCATTAATTAAGGCTATAAGGTCAACTATTATAACCTATTGATTAAGGCCATATAATATCAACTATTATAACCCATTGACTAGGGCCGAAAATGTCAGCAATTATAACTCATTGACTATGGCCATATAATCCAATGTTAAACACTTTATTTCATTTATTTAAACTTACAAAACAAAACATCATATCTCCTCAATTTTTTATTTTTCATAAACAAATAAAATGCTCAAATATACTTTCCATACAAAACATATATTTGATCCATGCGTAAAGATAAAAATAATATTTTTACACCTTTCAAAATACAATATAAAAAGAAAAAAATTTTTTTATATAAAAATCTACATTAATGTCCCTTACCTTGAAGAAGCACTCAAAAACTTAAAGTATTTAGCTTGAGGAATTTACTCCTCGCCTAACATAATGACATACACAATTATCTAAAGGTATAAATTTAACAATCCTAAAAATATTTTATTTAGTATTAGGGATCTTAATTTAATATTATTACCACCCAATATTATTTTCAACTTCTTAAACAATAATAATATAATTGAATGAATTTCCAAATTTTTATAAACTCATATTTCTTCCAAATCTTATTCTAACCATTTTTTTGTATACTTAAACTAAATTAGAACTTTTATTAAAAACAGTTACTATTAATATTACTATATTTTTCAATACCCAGCAACACCTAAACAACCCTACTGTACATCCCTCATAAGCATCCAAATCACACAATTCTTACTATTACTATTATTATTATTATCATTATTATTTATTCTTATTAATCCCAACTATTATTATTATTCTTATTATTCATATGTCACTCACAAGCATCCAAATCACACAATTCTTACTATTATTATTATTATTAATATTAATGCATATCATCCACAACCTTCGGCTATTCGCAACAACTAGAGACTTGAACTCATGAACTAGAGTAGCTCATGTCATGGACAACCCTGAGCTATTCATATCATTGAGATCCCAAGTCATTCATAGCATCCACAACTCTGAGTTGTTAGTAGAATCCATAACCTTGAGCTAACGACCTAGAGTAGCTCATGTAATCTACAAGCCTAAGGTAATCATAAAATCTATAGCCTTAAGCCCACGACCCAGAGTCGATGATGTCAACTACAACTATGAGTTGTTCATTGCACCTAGAGCCCAAAGCTCACGACCCCAAGTAATTCATGTTATCCACAACCCTGAGCTGTTCATAACGTCTATAGCCTTGAGTTCAAGGCTTAGAATCATTCATATCATCCACAACCATGAGCTCACAACCAGGAGTTGTTCATGGCATCCATAACCCTAATTTGTTCATAGCATCTAGATCCCTTAGCTCTCAAGTTTGAGTCATTTATGTCATCGAAATCCCTAACCTGTTCATAGCATCCAGAGCCTTAAGCTCACAAACTGAAGTCTTTCATATCATCTAAAACCTTGAGCATATCATAGTGTAGACCCCCATGTTGGGGCTTGATCTGCTGCAGCACATTTGGCCACGTGTCACTCTCCGATTGGCCATCATGGATGCTCTTGAAGGCCAATCTGGGGTCAACACGTGTCATCATGGAATCAGACAAAAATCTTTTTGTTTGGCTGTTATTTGAGGGAGAAAAGGGCTGCATGAAGGTGGTGGTCTGGCCGTTTTGGGGAGGAGCGTATGAGAGAGGGTCTGGCAGAGTAGTGGTGCAGGGGTAGTGGCTGTCTCGGCAGATTTGGTTAGAAGGGCAAATCCGGGAGAAAAGAAAAGGGGTTACAGAGGAGAAAAAGCCATTTTGGGGAGGTGGTTGCTTTTCAGAGGGGAGGTGGTCCAGGCTGCCCTGAGAGATATTTTCAGAGAGGGAGTTGCTTTTTGTGGGGAGAGGCTTTTTGGATGGACGACGGGGAGCGTTTCTGTGATAGTGGAAGCAGGCCAGCTGCAGAAGGGAACTTGAGAGAAAAAAGATCAGAGGAGAAGAGGGTGAGAGTTTGAGGGTGAGTTTCTAGCTTAGAGGAGAGACTACCAGAGGAGAAAAAGAGAAGGAGATTTTCTTTGAGAGGTTTCCATTGCCAGGGGGAGAGGAGAGCTTTCTTTGGTAGAGTTTCTGGTCTGAGAGAGGGGGGAGTTCTTGACAACATTGGTAGAGGATATTCCTAGAGATTTGCGGAGGAAGTTGTAAGGAGTGAAGCTTGAAGGAAGGTGAACCTCTTAGGAGTTAAAACTTGGAGTCCGGCTAGTCTTGCTGGAAAAAGGGCTTTCTCAGGTATGGTTGTTATTGGCTTATTGATGATTTTTGGCTGTTATCATACTTCCATGTCTCTAGTTGTTGTTTGGACATTCATTAATTTGTTTGGGGTGGATAATGAAGGCCACTGGTTTGTTGAGATATAATCCAGCATTCATGTTTACCATTGTTAATCTTAGTGTGCCTTGCCTGTATTATGAGAATGCTTATAGTTGCATTGGAGATGGTTTTCTTCTCACCTAATCAGAGGGCTCACTGATAACTCATGAAGTGAAGCCTCTGAAGATGTTTTTTTACTCGTTCTCTTTTGTGTTCTATTTTCAATGAGTTTTTCTGCTATTACGGCCACTTTTCTGTTTTTGGACCTTGCTCAATGCAATGGCTATGAGAAGGTAGATCCGGGTCTGGCCACCGATTCTTACAGAGATCTAAGGAGCTTGAGAGGATGGAAATAGGATTGCCGGAGGTGAAGCAGGGTTTGCTCCAGGTGGAGCTTGGAAACTCAATGGATTTGGCTTTGCAAATTTCATCAGATCAGGCATCGGGTGATTTAGCTAGTGTGTCAGCTTTCCATAATTTGGGCGTGATGTTGAGGATTCAATACTACCCCCTCAGCCATCACTGAATTACACTGCTCCTGAATTGGTTCGGAGTAGAGGATCTACGGCTGTATCTGCTTCTGATATTGTCAGTTTCGAATGTCTTGCTTGCCACTTGATTGCTCTCCAAGCTGCAGTAGATGAGTCACTAATAGTCGTGGTTTATCCGGGGGTTATATATAGTCCAGGTAAGGTTAAAGCCGACAACATTGTTGCTCGAATGCTGATTGAATGCTTTAATGGATGACTACCAGGTTGTGACCAAGGGCAATAACCAAAAGCCTGTGCAAAACTGTCAACCATCACTTCCAGCACTCTTCTTCATCTCTCGTTAAAATGTTTAGAAACGCTCATGTCCTTGGTTCTATGCTCATTTCCCTTCCAGTCACCCACTTTCTTCACAATCATTACCATACCCATATCCCTACATCTCTTCATATTTTCCACTCTCACTATCATCTACCCATTCTCTTCAGGCCCATCATTGCTTATATCCACATCCCTACTCGGCATACCCATATTCTCACCTCACCACCCTTTTCTCTCTCTATGCCATACTTCACCATACCCATTCATTGCCTGTGTGTATCAACCCTCCATTTCTCTCATTCTTTCTCTCTCTATCCCACCATGCAACCCCATTGCTTCATACCCACATCCACTCATCCTACACCCGCGGCTGAAACTTATACCCATATCCCATACCTTTATGCATGAACTCACTTAACTCCACTTTTGAACTCCTTTCCCTCTTCATTATTGTGCACCACTCGTCATCTCTCATGCACTTCCCCCAAACCCATTGCTTACTCCCTATTCACGGACATGAAAGTCATCATGCATGAACATTTCTAGGGGATACCGAGTAGCTCATCAAGAGGCAGTGCCAATGCCAGAATTCAGTCGATCAAGCAGTCATCACCCCATAATCTGAGATACCAGTTCCCCACCTGAATCGTCAAGCTTCCTTGACCCGGGTACACAGTCAACAACCATCACTGCCGCGGCGTAAACCTGCTGGAACGTGGCCGCATGTTGCTCGAAAACGCCCACCACTATCATGCCCGTCTTAGTGCATGCATGACCTTCTTGAAAAACATGGAAATGTTTGGCGCGCCTAGAGCTTGACTGGCCACATGTGACGAGATTTAAAGAGGGTATTTTGTGTTGACATAATGAACCTTTTGACAAAGCTGTACGTGAAGGGTTAGAATTATCAATCCCATTCAGTTTCATAGACGCCCAATACCAAGCGGGAATGATGAAGAGCTCAATGCCAATCTTTGCGGCAATGATAGCATGGCTTTTATTCCAAAATACATGTAAAATTCTCCACTTGTGACTGCAGCATAGCCGTGGTTCCCAGGATTTAGTCGTGATTGTGCCGCGGGTCAGAGGAGATTTCATTCAGGAACCTGTTCAGATCAGAATGATGATATTGCAGATACGTGTTCCCAAATGATGCTTCAACTCCATGATGTTTACGACCCAGACGTGATAAATGTGAAGATAAAAATCGTCTCAGGCTCACGATGTGGAATAGTGGCAGATGAAGCCAAGAGGGTTCAAACAAACTGGGTTGTCTTGGATAAATGGCTGAAGCATGAAGCGCAAGCGTGTGCTCAAGAAAGCTAATCCAGCGAATGCACCTTCAATGGGTGCAATTGTAAACCAAACTACTGATGCTGTTTTAGAAGATCGGAGTACAAACTATGAGAAGAACAATGAGATCTTCCAGTGACGAGGCTATTGGACGCTTAACGAGCAGCGGGTACATGTTGTTCTTGTGCATTACAAGAGGCAGAGAGATTTCGGTCAGTGATAGCGATGATCTCTACAGCATATGCCTAGGTAGAGGAGAACCATGATGCATTCTGAAGCTTCCTGGGTTTCATGAAGAGAGCTCGGAGTATATTCAGGTTGAGGGAATGAGGATATTCGTTTGGATAACGGATTTTAATGGGACATGTGCCTTATAGGACGAGGAAGACCATGAGATGCGTCACCACGGAGCTGCACCTGGACGTGATCTCCACAGTTAGCTGTATGGGAGGTTTTGAGGGAGCACCCAATCAAACCTCATTGGTGGAGGCCTTGCATGGAGGCCATGCTGCTTTAAGTCACGTGTTTTCTTCTCTTTATTATTGTTTATTCCTCTCTGAATTTGGAAATGTTTCCCTACACTCCCATCTTTTTTTTATATATCCCCGGATTTTAGTTTTCTTTTAATTTTCCAAATTCCATTTTCATCAAATGATTTATTTATTTATCTTTAATTTTCATCTTTAGTTTTTTCTTAGAATCATTAAAAATCTCATTTTCAATAAAATTTGGCCGCCATTTTCTTTCCGGCAAGCCACTTTCAAATTTTCTTTGATTTTTAAATGTTTTAAAATAATTGTGAATTTATTTTCGTAATTCTTAATTATAGAATTTATGAAATTAATTCACTCAAAAAAAATAAACGGGCTTTGGTGGGGGCCCCACATATGTGACTGATTGATTGATTGACTAATTGATTTGATTTGATTATGATACATGATTGACTTATCCTGCTCTTTGATATGCGCTTAATTATATCTATTCATTGTTCACTAATTCTGTTCCATGATAGCACCTCCGCGATTGCTGTCCAGGTACGCATTCACTCGTTCTGATCATTCATTATGCCAATTCTGATTCTCACGTGTGCATGTTTAATGTGAGTATTCGTTGCTTTTCTTATTCGATTGTCACGTTAGCTTCATTCTATTAGTAGAGACCTGACTTTAGGGACTTAGAGGGGTGCTATGGTCTTTACCGTACCTTCCCGATAAGTAATCTGACCCCCGAACCCGATCCGGTTTTCATAGACCACCTTTTCCAAAAATCAGGAGTCACACTTAGGGTTTTCTTTCTTATTTTGTTTACCCTTTAAAAATAAAAACAAAAATAAGTGGCGACTCCAAGTCATTTTCTTAATCAATAAAAATCAATTTTTCAAATAAAAAAAATCGAGCTCGCCATTCGAGTGGGAAACGCATTCGAGCGAGCCGAAATGCGGGGTCCACAAAATGGCGACTCCACTGGGGAATATAGAGGGTCAAACTTGAACTTAAGATGAAACAAATGTGGCTTTTGATGAGTCGATTAGTGGATACTCACTTCTTGATTGCACATTGAGGGTTCCCGAGTTTTCACTTGGGACATTTGACATGATTGATTGTATTGGTCGATTATCTTGATTGGAGATTCTGACACAATGATTTTTCTTTGTGCTTCATTGATATATTTGTTTGAGATATTTGACATGCTGATTATGATGATTGATTCGTATTAATAGAGGATTCCGAGATAGCTTTTTTCTCTGTGCTTCATTGATATATTCATTTGAGATTTTGACATGCTGATTATATTGATTGATCATTTCGTGTTGCTTAGCGCATTGATCCTGATTTTGCCATGATTATTCTGATCACTTCACATGCATACACTCACCGCTGTACATCACTCAGCTGGCTATGTTGTTTTCTCTGACTGGCATATTGTCTTGATCGTCTTTTGAGCATGATGTCCATATTGCTATTCATCCTGATAGTTGTAGCTTTTTGTGTGGACATGAGTGATATATCCTGTACTCTGCTTGACTGTATGATGCATGACTGCCCTTCTTCTGCTTGATTGCATGTCGCTTGTCTATGTGGGCTGCATATATATCCCCTTACCTCCAACTCTCTTGGTTTCGGTCATTCCTTTCATCCCGGTTCTCACTATTGCAAGTGTGAGACCTTCTGTGTGCTTGCTCTCTGACCGAGCTAGAGATTAGGAGTAGGGTCTAGCGACGGGCTATATCGATGCACGGGAGCATTCTGGAGGAGAGTGACACTTTGATGTCGATTGGAGTCCGATCATTGAAGACCTGTATAGCCCGGAGCTAGGTTTCATGGATATTTGTGTGGCCAGTGTGTTTCATATCCTGCTTTAGCTTCTTAGGGTTTCGGATGCACCCACACCATCACTGTGCACGCTAGTTGGCTATTGAGTGTTGAGAGTTTGAGAGGTTTCACCATAGGAAACCCCCTGGGATGCGAGGTAGTGCATGTGTGGAGGTGATGACCACCTTGCATGGAAGCGCCCCGTCTCTTCGGAGGCGTGCAGAGGGTTGCATACCGCCGGAGGGTATGATCGCTTCTGCTAGGGATATTTTAAAGTCCACCCTTATCCATTTAGAGCCACCTTGACCTTGTAGGTTGAGCCGTAGATCTTTCGATTAGGATTCCCTCCCTACACGTGGGTGCATCTGAGGGCTTTCCGTGCCTTTGTAGCCGCAGTTTTGGATCCGATTTTCCCTCTGTTTAGTCTCCAGTTGAGAGTGCACTGAGATCATGACGAGTTTGAGTACGGTCGGACCGCTCATCTTCACTTGGATGCTTTGCTTGTTCCTGTTCAGATTATCTTTTCTTCTATACATTCCCCGAGCCATATCCTTATTCCGTTCTTCGTGCTTTGTAGGATCGGACCTTTGTTCCTTGTCTTGATATACCTTTGTGGATCAGAGCAGAGGAGGAGTACTTTCAGGATCAGGATTTTTACTCTCAGTCTGGGTATAGTTTCGTGGATCAGAGTAGAGGGCAGATTAGTTCGGGTTTCAGATACACCAGATATGGATCAGCAGGTTGTCACGGTCGATCAGTTCACGGCTGCCATGGCTTCTATCCAGAAGGCTTTGGCTAGCCTCAGGCAGGAGATCGGTGGTCAGCAGGGTAGACCATCGACAGTTCAGGATGAGACGCCATATGACTCACACCCACCTCCACCACCCCCACCCATTCCTTCAGTGCATCAGGCATCGCCATATGTATTACACGGGCATTCTGAGATCGCTCCACCCGTAGTCGCCCAGGCCGTTGTTGCTGATGACACGCATGCGCGCATGGACCGCATCGAGCAGTGTATGAGACAGATGAGAGTGTCAGATGGATCCGTCGTTTGGGATGATTTTGGGGGTATGCCGATAGCCAGTTTGCCGGCTAAGTTCAGGATGCCAGATATTGAGAGGTACACTGGTATTGGTTGTCCGCGCCTCCACCTCAGACTTTATAGCACCGTGATGAGGGCTCATGGACTGGACGAGCCTCAGATGATCACTCTTTTCCCCCTATCTCTGAGTGGGGCGGCTCAGCGCTGGTTTGCGTCTCTGGAGTCCTCGAGACGCCGTACATGGGATGACTTGGCCCAGGAGTTCCTACGACAGTTTTCGTTTAACATTGTTGTAAACGTATCGAGGAGAGAGCTCAAGGCTCTGAGGCAGAGGACAGAGGAGTCCGTTTCTTCTTTCATTTCCCGCTGGCGCGGGAAGATAGCTGAGGTAGTGGATAGACCATCAGAGAGAGACCAGATTCAGATGGTTTTGAGGAGCCTACAGCCGAGGATCGCCAGACATGTGGTCGGGGTCCCGTTCACGGATTTTGGGTCTCTGGTTATGGCTTTATATGATGTCGAGGACGGCATCACGAGAGGTTTATGGGCAGATTCTTCCCCTAGTGATGTTAAGGGGAAGAAACCATTCATAGGACCGAGACCGACAGAGGTTGGCGCTATCAGTTCATCTAGTCAGAGGCCTCTCAGACGCCATCAGCCGATCCCACAGTTTTCCGAGCCTCATTCTTCCTATGCATCTCATCAGTACAGGCCACGGGCACCTCGTCCGACTTTTGATCAGACGTATCAGACTCAGACATTGGTTTTACCTTCTTATGCCACTCAGGGCATTGAGAGACCCGCGGTCTCCTACACACCCACTGGACAGCCATGCTACGCTGCACAGTTCACTCCTAGACCTGCGGCGCCTTATCCCCGGCCTGGAGCCCAGCAGACCTCTGCACCCTTTGCTTTGAGGACGCAGAGACAGTTTTCACAGATAGGCATGCCGTTGAGCCAGGCTCTTCGGAAGCTTATAGAGGCTGGTTTATTGACTGCTCTCACCCCTCGGCCACTACCTCAGCCGATTCCAGCTCAGTTCAGGATGGATTTACACTGTGCTTATCATCAGGGGCCTGGACATGAGACCGATCGATGCACCGCTCTGAGGCACGCTATTCAGGATCTGATAGACCAGGGTTTGGTACACTTGGGCCAGCCGAGTGTGACCACAAACCCGTTGCTGACCCACACCACACATGCAGTTCCTCCACCAGCCGGTGGTATTCATTTCTTGGACTTCGATGAGACTGATGATCATGTCCATATGTTGAGTTGGGATGATCCAGACCCAGAGCCTATCATGCCAGCTGGGATTTACGAGACGAGAGGGGTGACCCTAGAGCCACAGATGCCTGCTCCATTCCGATTAGTTCCTGAGGCAGCATTTGTACAGGCGGCCACTTCCGAGCCTCTGACATTCACACGCTATAGCGTTCAGGCGTCGTACATTCTGATCCCAGATGTTGAGGAGGTTCGAGCTCCACATGTTGATATTTCTCAGACTCCGGACATCCAGTATATCCTCCGAGGAGGGAGAGTAGTGAGGCAGCCACATCCCGCGGCAGCTAGGCCAGTTGAGGGTACATCTGCTTCCCAGGAGGAGGTCAGAGCAGAGGACGACGAGATTTTGAGGCAGTTGCAGAGCACTCAGGCTCGTATTTCTATTTGGAGCCTTTTAGCGTCCTCCAGTACCCATCGGGACGCACTGACTCGAGCCCTGAGCCAGATTAGAGTTGATACCACGACCACTCCCGAGGGACTCATTCATATGATGACGGCTGGCAGAGCCACTTGTATTGTCTTTTCCGATGATGACTTGCCACCGGAGGGCTCAGACCACACTCGCCCGCTCTACATATCTGTTGGTTGTTCAGGCCGCCGAGTCCCATCTGTCCTTTTGGACAATGGCTTGGCCCTGAACGTATGTCCTTTGGCCACTGCCATCGCCCTTGGATACGCTCCTTCTGATTTTGGTCCCTCTACTCAGACCGTTCGCGCATATGACAGTACTCGGAGGGAGGTCATGGGTACATTGGAGATCGAGTTGCTGATCGGTCCGGCCACTTTTGTCGCTGTATTCCAGGTTTTGAGGATTCCTACATCCTTTAACCTGCTTTTGGGCCGACCATGGATCCACAGAGCCGGGGCCATTCCTTCTTCCCTTCATCAGAAGGTGAAGTTTATTCACGATGGTCAGGTCGTCGTGGTGCAGTCTGTGGGAGACATGTTCATTGCTGCCGAGCCTGTGCTCGAGATTAGTCACACTGATGACGATCTTTTTCTGACTGGATTCACCTTCGATGAGGTACGGACTGTGGAGATAGAGGATTTCTGCCGAGATTTTGTAGCCATGTCCTTTGACCAGCATGGGAGCACAGTGGTGCTCGATATTATGCGGAGCATGTCCTATCTACCCGGCATGGGGTTGGGTCGACGTCAGCATGGACCGAGCGAGTTCATAGCCATCCCTGATCACGACGTACCGTTCGGACTCGGGTTCATCCCCACTGAGGCCGATTATCTTTACATGGCGCGTTTGCGCAAGGAGAGAGTGAGGGCTCGACTGACCCACACACCCTTCTACTATCCTATTCGCCCATACACCAGGAGCTTAGCAGATTACTTTGTGAGGGCATCGGAGCCGCACGCACCATCTGATGGGATCGTCGGAGGACTTAGCACCACCGAGGAGGCCGAGCTTCAGCGCCTTGTCCAGCAGTTACGATTGAGAGATGGAGCCCCGGGTCCTTCGACTTCTGTGTTGATTGCTCCTTCTTCTCCGGATCGCACGAGCCTTATGACGCTTTGTTTCCCTGATGAGATCGATGAGCATGGGACCCTTGCTGAGGTCGGAGACATAGTGGACGGAGCTGCACCACATGACGAGTACATCGACGAGATGCTCGCCCTGAGCCTGAGCCAGATTGAGGAGACTATTCAGCCTGGACTTGCTTCATCATTCGATCTTTTCGGGGTGTCTTTCATCGAGATTGCAGAGGAGAGCCTGACTGCCCCTGCTCTGGAGATTGCTGAGGATGCTATAGTTTTTGATGATTTGATTGATAGCCATGTTGGCATTGTTGAGGGAGCGTCCGACTTTGTGGACCCACCTCTTTCATTTGACGTTCTGTCGGGGTTCGTCTCCCGTTCTGACTATGATTCCGATGTTTCATCTATGGATTTGAGCATTTTTGAGTATTTGCCTGTCTCTTGTGATATTGATTTATCTGCACCATCTTCACCCACATCACAGATTTTTGGTATTGATGATGAGATTGCACAGCATGACTCAGATGATGACTCATCTTCTGTTTCCGATTCGGATCCCGTTGATCAGAGGGTTTCACCTGCTGTAGGAGACACGGAGATTGTTGATTTTGGCACTACAGATCAGCCTAGGGAGTTGAGGATCGGGTCAGATCTATCTACAGATGAGAGGGACAGCCTCATCCAGTTGCTCAGAGCATATTTGGACGTCTTTGCATGGTCCTATGAGGACATGCCTAGCCTTGATCCATCTATCGTCCAGCATCGTTTGCCACTTCTGCCCCATGCCAGACCGGTTAAGCAGAAGTTGAGGCGATTGCACCCTCGTTGGAGCTTGCAGGTGAAAGAGGAGATTCAGAAGCAACTCAGTGTGGGATTTCTATCAATGGTCGAGTACCCGGAGTGGCTGGCCAATGTCGTCCCTGTTCCCAAAAAGGACGGCAAAGTGAGAGTCTGTGTTGATTTCCGAGATCTCAACAAGGCCAGTCCTAAGGATGATTTTCCTCTCCCACACATCGACATGCTAGTTGACAGTACAGCAGGTCACTCGATGTTGTCCTTTATGGACGGATTTTCCGGGTACAGTCAGATCTTGATGGCTCCAGAGGACATGGAGAAGACGTCCTTCATTACCGAGTGGGGTACTTATTGCTATAGAGTCATGCCATTCGGATTGAAGAACGCAGGAGCCACATATCAGAGAGCAGCGACCACCCTCTTCCATGACATGATGCATCGGGATGTCGAGGTTTATGTAGACGACATGATAGTGAAATCCCGAGGTAGATCAGATCACTTAGCAGCTCTGGAGAGGTTCTTTGAGAGGATCAGACAGTTCAGATTGAAACTGAATCCCAAGAAGTGCACTTTCGGAGTGACTTCTGGGAAACTTTTGGGATACATGGTCAGTGAGCGAGGCATAGAGGTAGATCTAGACAAGATTAGAGCCATCCTTGACATGTCTGCACCGAGGACAGAGAGGGAGGTCAGAGGCTTCCTAGGCAGACTTCAGTACATCAGCAGATTCATTGCTAGATTGATAGACATTTGTGAGCCCATTTTCCGACTCTTGAGGAAGAGTCAACCTACTGTTTGGGATGATCAGTGTCAGCGCGCATTTGAGAGGATCCGAGAGTACTTGTTGTCGCCTCCAGTTTTGGCTCCGCCTACACCAGGCCGTCCTCTACTCCTATACCTATCAGTTTCAGACGTGGCTTTAGGTTGCATGTTAGCTCAGCTCGATGATTCGGGCAAGGATCGAGCCATTTATTATCTGAGTAAGAGGATGCTAGATTACGAGACGAGATACGTCACGATTGAGCGCTACTGCTTGGCATTGGTTTGGGCCACTCGCCGATTGAGACATTACATGACCGAGTATTCAGTGCATTTGATATCTCGTCTTGATCCTTTGAGATATTTGTTTGATAGACCCGCTCTAGTTGGTCGCCTTATGAGATGGCTGGTACTTCTGACTGAGTTTGACATTCATTATGTCACTCAGAAGTCCATCAGAGGGAGCGTTGTCGCAGATCACTTAGCCTCATTACCAGTTTCTGATGCCAGAGCTATTGACGATGATTTTCCAGACGAGGATGTCGCAGCTGTGACTAGTCTGTCGGGTTGGCGCATGTACTTTGATGGTGCAGCCAACCATTCTGGATACGGGATAGGTGTTTTGTTGATATCCCCTCATGGTGATCACATTCCCAGATCTGTTCGTTTGGCATTCACGGATCGACATCCTGCCACGAACAACATCGTTGAGTATGAGGCTTGTATCCTAGGATTGGAGACGGCTCTCGAGCTTGGGATTAGACAGATGGAGGTGTTTGGTGACTCCAATCTGGTATTGAGACAGATTCAGGGCGAGTGGAAGACTAGAGATGTGAAGCTTAGGCCTTACCACGCTTATCTGGAGCTACTGGTCGCGAGATTTGAGGATTTGAGATATACACATCTGCCTAGAGCGCAGAACCAGTTTGCTGATGCTTTAGCCACTCTAGCTTCCATGATCGACATTCCCACTGATGCCACTGTTCGCCCTTTATTGATTGAGTTGAGATCTGCTCCTGCGTATTGTTGTTTGATTGATGATATGGAGATAGACGATGGTTTGCCCTGGTATCATGACATATATCACTTTTTGAGACTCGGCGTATATCCTGAGGCCGCCACGGCCAAGGATAGGAGGGCATTGAGACAGTTGGCCACTCGATTCGTGATTTGTGGCGAGACGCTATATAGGCGATCAGCTGACGGGATGCTATTATTGTGTTTAGACCGCGCCTCTGCCGATCGAGTGATGAGAGAGGTTCATGCGGGAGTTTGCGGACCACATATAGGAGGACATATGTTGGCTCGTAAGATCATGAGGACAGACTATTTTTGGTTGACTATGGAGACAGATTGCTGCCAGTTTGTTCAGAGATGTCCCGAGTGTCAGATACACGGAGATCTCATTCACGTGCCGCCCTCCGAGTTGCATGCACTGACTTCACCATGGCCATTTTCTGTGTGGGGCATCGACATCATCGGGAAGATTTCACCGAAATCTTCCAGTGGTCATGAGTTCATCTTGGTTGCTATCGATTACTTCACCAAGTGGGTGGAGGCTGCCTCGTATGCGAGATTGACATCATCTGGAGTTGCCAGTTTCATTAGATCGCACATCATTTGTCGCTATGGAGTCCCTCATGAGCTTATTTCAGACAGAGGGGTGCATTTTAGAGCAGAGGTTGACACCTTGGTGCAGAGATATGGCATCTGGCATCATAGATCGACTGCGTACAGGCCGCAGACAAACGGGGCAGTAGAGGCCGCGAATAAGAATATTAAGAGGATATTGCGAAAGATGGTTGAGACTTCTCGGGATTGGTCCGAGAAGCTCCCTTTCGCACTATGGGCTTACAGGACTTCTTTTCGCACCTCTATAGGAGCCACACCATACTCATTGGTATATGGCATGGAGGCAGTGCTACCTGTTGAGATTGAGATGGGATCATTGAGAGTAGCACTAGAGCAGTAGATTCCCGAGACAGATTGGGCTCAGGCTCGGTTTGATCAGCTCAATCTCCTAGATGAGAGGAGATTGAGAGCAGCAGATCACGTTCGCGCATATCAGAGGAAGATGGCCCGCGCTTTCAAAAAGCGGGTCAAGCCCAGACCACTGCATGTAGGTGACTTAGTTTTGAGAGTCATCAGAGGATTGATCAGAGATCCTAGAGGGAAGTTCAGACCCAGTTGGAGCGGACCTTATTTCATCAGGGAGTTGACCCCAGAGGGCGCTGCATGGCTGATGGATTTAGATGGAAACCAGTTCTCAGAGCCGACTAATGTGGATCAGCTAAAGAGGTACTATGTTTGAGACCATGGTCGCAGGATGGGTGGCCATCATTTTCGGTTAGCCATATCCCTTTATCCCCTTCTGATATATATAGTCTGTTGCTAGCCCCTTGAGCCTCGTGCGCGCATTATAGCCTTTCTTTCTTATTGCCTTGCTCACACTTTCTCACCGGGATAGGGGCCCTCTAGTGTATGCATGCATTGTTTAGGAGTTTCACGAGCCTTGGACCTAGGGGTGCATTCTCCTCATTATATTCTCTATATGTTTGCATCACTGCATTTTCATCTCACCTCATCGGTTGTGTTATTTGTATCATCTTATTTATCCTATCTACTGCTCATTTGCATCAGTTTCTTCCACCCCGAGTGGTGGTCCTCCTCAGTTCACTACATGGAGGGTAGTCATGTCATTTCCACTATCTATCCCACGGACACTGATCCAGGGATCCTCAGTTTGAGAAGGACACCTCATCTCATTAGATTGAGTTTGTGATATATTGATACTTGAGAGCATGTTTATTCATTTTTGATCTCGTCTTTGGGTTTTCTTTGTATGATTTCAGAGCATGTACAGTTCATTCATATGTTGTTTAAAAAAAATATATATATATATATGAAAAAATAATAATAATAATAAAAAATGGAAAAAGAAATAAAAAACAAGCGTGTATTGTTATCCATCACTGAGTGTATGTATTGACATTCGAGGGTCACTTGATCGAGTATGTTTGTTGACGGGAGTTCGTATGTGAGCTTCCCGGGATCCCTCAGGCTTTGTATTCATTTTGTTGCATATTTTGTGAGCGAGATGAGTGACTTTCTCTGAGGAGCTCTGGGTTATTGTCCGTTCCATCATTATGTTCGTAGTTGATGTGACATCACTCCATGTTTGATCTGAGTTGATCATCACTCCTTTTGATGTTATTCGCTTCATTATCATCATCCTCGTTTTCGCTTCTGATTCGTCATTCTCACTTCACTTCTTATTCTTTTCTTACCACGACCCATCTCGGGTTTGATATTCCCTTCGTATCACCATTACATATCTCATTATCAGTTTGATTTGCTTCACTTGTTTCCTCATTGACATCATATTCACATTAGACACCCTCAGGTCCAGGGCTCACAGGATTTTCTGTACATGTTGCATTTCACACACGAGGGCATGGGTTTTTGATCATTGGGTATTTGAGCTTAGTTTCCCTTCGTTTCTATCACCCTATCACCCTAGCCTACATTACGTCCCGTGTCTTAAGACCACCCTGAGGCCATGGAATCGGATATCGTCTTCTACAGCTTCTATGTGGACAGGTGTTTGAGATTCGGTTGACATTTAGATATTTGCCATGCATCTTCTTCTGAGAGACACTTCTACGATGTTATGATTTGTTTCAGCCGTGTGTGGATTACCGGGATCACATGTTTGATGAGGGATGATTCGATGTCACCTGTTTTTCCTGGTTTGTCACACGTCAGATGCCATACTGGGGCATATTCCGTTTCGGAGGATCTTTATGGATTTTCGCAGAGGTCACATGTTCTAGGATAGATGATTCCATGCTATCTGATCTCCGACCTATCCTACATTTCGATGCCATACAGGGGCATATTTCCGTTCGGATGAGATTTATAGATCATGAGGGAGTTGCGTGCTTATCCTTATTTGCGAGATGTATGCAGGGATGATGATATATTCGTTATCCTCGCGATGATTCCTTAGTGGAGCCTATCGAGAGCCATCTAGCCAGTTGCAGGCAGGGATGATTTGAGCTCATCTGATTTTTCGACATGTTACATTTCTGATGCCACACTGGGGCATATTCCCCATTTTGATCGAGATTTATAGATCCCCACTGGTTTACATGATCATCCACGGTTATGAGATACACGCCAGGTTGATGATTGATTTCATTTTGTCCTGATACTCCGAGGAGCCTCTCTTGACTCGTTCAGCCAGATTCATACTCTTTTATATAGTCGTGATTCCTGGATGGGGTTATGTCGAGTGCCTGGATCCACACGTCATCATTTCAGTGCAGTACACATCAGGTCTTTTATGCATCCCCATGGTGTTATTCTCGGGTCATCAAGGCAGATCGGGTACATATGATGCCATACTGGTGCATATTTCCCTCATTTAGCCATGGAGGCGATCGTTCTCTCACATGTCCGTCGCAGTCTCCATCACTCGACTGAGATATATTGTATTCGCCTCACTGACCGTTGTTCCTGAGCTCTTCATTGACATGATCTCTTAGTGGTGCGTCGTTCGAGACTCGTAGAGCCCCTTTTAGCCATTTCTAGCAGTTTGAGATTTGCAGCGGCATGCCACACTGGGGCATATTTCCCCCACATTGTTTCCTTGCAGTCTGGCGTTCAGAGCCGCCGTTCATTCACGGTTTACGACATTCAGAGTCATCATGTCACATTTTTCAGTTCGGCGTTCAGAGTCGTTATCACTTCTCAGTTTGACGTTCAGAGTCATCACCATCACTTTTTAGTTTCGGTGTTCAGAGCCATCATCACTACTTCTCTCAGTTTCGGCGTTCAGAGCCGTCATCGGTTTTCAGATCGACGTTCAGAGTCGCGTTCTCAGCTTCGGTGTTCAGAGCCATCATCACTACTTCTCTTAGTTTCGGCGTTCAGAGCCATCATCGGTTTTCAGATCGACATTCAGAGTCACATCCTCGGTTTCGGCGTTCAGAGTCGTTATCACTTCTCGGTTTGACGTTCAGAGTCATCATCATTACTTCTCTTAGTTTCGGCGTTCAGAGCCATCATCGGTTTTCAGATCGACGTTCAGAGTCGCGTTCTCGGTTTCGGCGTTCAGAGTCGTTGTCACTTCTCAGTTTGACATTCAGAGTCATCATCACTACTTCTCTTAGTTTCGGCATCCAGAGCCATCATCGATTTTCAGATCGACATTCAGAGTCGCATCCTCGGTTTCGGCGTTCAGAGTCGTTATTGCTTCTCAGTTTGACGTTCAGAGTCATCATCATCACTACCTCTCTTAGTTTCGGCATTCAGAGCCATCATCGATTTTCAGATCGACATTCAGAGTCGCATCCTCGGTTTCGGCGTTCAGAGTCGTTATCACTTCTCAGTTTGACGTTCAGAGTCATCATCATCACTTCTCTTAGTTTCGGCATTCAGAGCCATCATCGATTTTCAGATCGACGTTCAGAGTCGCATCCTTGGTTTCGGCGTTCAGAGTCGTTATCACTTCTCGGTTTGACGTTCAGAGTCATCATCATTACTTCTCTCAGTTTCGGCGTTCAGAGCCATCATCGGTTTTCAGATCGACGTTCAGAGTCGCGTTCTCGGTTTTGGCGTTCAGAGTAGTTGTCACTTCTCAATTTGACGTTCAGAGTCATCATCACTACTTCTCTCAGTTTCGGCGTTCAGAGCCATCATCGGTTTTCAGATCGACGTTCAGAGTCGCGTTCTCGATTTCGGCGTTCAGAGTCGTTGTCACTTCTCAGTTTGACGTTCAGAGTCATCATCACTACTTCTCTCAGTTTCGGCGTTCAGAGCTGTCATCGGTTTTCAGATCGACGTTCAGAGTCGCGTTCTCGGTTTCGGCGTTCAGAGTCGTTGTCACTTCTCAGTTTGACGTTCAGAGTCATCATCACTACTTCTCTTAGTTTCGGCATTCAGAGCCATCATCGATTTTCAGATCGACATTCAGAGTCGCATCCTCGGTTTCGGCGTTCAGAGTCGTTATCGCTTCTCAGTTTGACGTTCAGAGTCATCATCATCACTACCTCTCTTAGTTTCGGAATTCAGAGCCATCATCGATTTTCAGATCGACATTCAGAGTCGCATCCTCGGTTTCGGCGTTCAGAGTCGTTATCACTTCTCAGTTTGACGTTCAGAGTCATCATCATCACTTCTCTTAGTTTCGGCATTCAGAGCCATCATCGATTTTCAGATCGACGTTCAGAGTCGCATCCTTGGTTTCGGCGTTCAGAGTCGTTATCACTTCTCGGTTTGACGTTCAGAGTCATCATCATTACTTCTCTCAGTTTCGGCGTTCAGAGCCATCATCGGTTTTCAGATCGACGTTCAGAGTCGCGTTCTCGGTTTTGGCGTTCAGAGTAGTTGTCACTTCTCAATTTGACGTTCAGAGTCATCATCACTACTTCTCTCAGTTTCGGCGTTCAGAGCCATCATCGGTTTTCAGATCGACGTTCAGAGTCGCGTTCTCGATTTCGGCGTTCAGAGTCGTTGTCACTTCTCAGTTTGACGTTCAGAGTCATCATCACTACTTCTCTCAGTTTCGGCGTTCAGAGCTGTCATCGGTTTTCAGATCGACGTTCAGAGTCGCGTTCTCGGTTTCGGCGTTCAGAGTCGTTGTCACTTCTCAGTTTGACGTTTAGAGTCATCATCACTACTTCTCTTAGTTTCGGCATTCAGAGCCATCATCGATTTTCAGATCGACATTCAGAGTCGCATCCTCGGTTTCGGCGTTCAGAGTCGTTATCGCTGCTCAGTTTGACGTTCAGAGTCATCATCATCACTACCTCTCTTAGTTTCGGAATTCAGAGCCATCATCGATTTTCAGATCGACATTCAGAGTCGCATCCTCGGTTTCGGCGTTAAGAGTCGTTATCACTTCTCAGTTTGACGTTCAGAGTCATCATCATCACTTCTCTTAGTTTCGGCATTCAGAGCCATCATCGATTTTCAGATCGACGTTCAGAGTCGCATCCTTGGTTTCGGCGTTCAGAGTCGTTATCACTTCTCAGTTTGACGTTCAGAGTCATCATCATCACTTCTTAGTTTCGGCGTTCAGAGCCATCATCGGTTTTCAGATCGACATTCAGAGTCACATCCTCGGTTTCGGCATTCAGAGTCGTTATCACTTCTCAGTTTGACGTTCAGAGTCATCATCATCACTTTTTAGTTTCGACGTCCAGATCCATTATCATCATCTTGCTTAGGCTTCCAGAGTCATTACTATCATCTTGTTTAGGCTTCCATAGCATTAAGAGCCCTCCGCTCATGACTTTGAGTTGTTATCTTCAACCATAACCCTGAATGGTTTATAATATATAGAGTCCTAAGCTCACTACCCATCATTGTTCATGTCATCCATACTCTTGAGTCCTAAACCCTAAGCCCTGAGTTCACAACCTGAAGTTGTTGAGGTCAACCACAACCTTGAGCTGTTCATAGCATCTAAAGCCTTGAGCTCATGACCTAGAGTCGTTCATGTGAACCACAATCCTGAGCTGTTCATAGCATCTAGAGGCTTGAGCTCATGATGCAAGATCATTCATATCATCCACAACTCTATGTTGTTCATAGCATCTAGAGGCATAAGCTAATGGGATGCAAAGTCTTTCACATGATCCATAACGGTGAGTTGTTCATAGTATCCAAAGTCTTGAGCTCACAACCAGAAATAGCTCATGTCAACCACAACCCTAAGTTGTTAATAACACGAACGCTTAGCTCATACCCCGAATTAGCTCATGTTATCCACAAGACTGAGTTATAAATAGCAGCTAGAGCCCTAAGCTCACGACCTTGAGTTGTTCAAGTCAATCGCAGACTGAGTTACTCATAGCATTTTGAGCCCTAAGCTCATGGCTCGGGGTCATTCATGTCAATCACAACCATGAGTTGTTCATAGCATCCAGAGCATTGAGCTTAGGACCCGAAGTCGTTCATGCCATCCACAACCCTAAGTTGTTCATAATATCTAGATTCTTGAGCTCACAACCCAGAATCAATCTTATCATCCACAACCCTAAGGTGTTCGTATGATCTAGAGACCTAAGCTCGTGACCTAGAGTAGTTCATGTCATCGATAACCCTAAGTTGTTCATAGCATCAAAAGCCTTGAGCTCACGACTTGAGGTCGTTCATGTCAACCACAACCCTAAGGTGTTCATGGCACCTAGAGCCCTGAGCTCACGACTCATAATCCTTCATGTCATCCACAACCCTGAGCTATTCATATAATTTAAAGGCTTGACCTAATGACGAAGTTCATATCATCCATAGATTTGAGCTATTCATAGCATCTAGAGGCTTGAGCTCACGGGGTCCCGAGTCATTCATATCATCCACAATGTTGAGCTATTCATAGCATCCAGAGTTTTGAGCTTATGACCCAAAGTAGCTTATGTCATCCATAACCTTGAGTTGTTCATAACATCTAGGGCCTTAAGCTCACTACACAAAGTAGCACATGTGATCCACAAGCCTTGAGTTGTTCATATCATCAAGAGCCTTGAGCTCACGACCTAGAGTTATTCATGTCAACTACAACCATGAGGTGTTTATAATTTTTACAACCCCCAACTCACAACTTGAAGTCATTTATGTGAAACACGACTCTGAGTGGTTCAAAGTATATAGACTCTTTAGCTCATTACTCGGAATTATTCATGTCATCCACAACCCTAAGTTGTTCCTAGCCCTAAGCGCATGACCTAGAGTCTTTCAGGTCAACCATAGCCCTGAGTTGTTTCAACATTTAGAGCCTTATGCTCATGACCCATAGTCATTCATGTCAACCATAGCCTAGAGATTTTCATAGCATTTAGAACCTTAAGCTCATGACTCAGAGTTGTTCATGTCATCCATAACCCTGAGTTGTTCATAGCATATAAAGCCTTAAGCTCACTACACAAAGTAGCTCATATGATCCACAAGCTTTGAGTTGTTCATATCATCAAGAGCCTTGAGCTCACGACTCAGAGTTAATCATGTCAACTACAACCATGAGTTGTTTATAATTTTTATAACCTCAGCTCATGAATCGTTGTCCTTTATGTGAAACACAACTCTAAGTAGTCCAAAATATATAGACTCCTAAGCTTATTACTCGAAATTATTCATGTCATCCACAACCCTAAGTTGTTCCTAGCATCTAAAGCGCTAAGTGCATGACCCGGAGTCTTTTAGATCAACCATAGCCCTGAGTTATTTATAGCATTTATAGCCCTATGCTCATGACCCAGAGTCGTTCATGTCAACCATAACCTAGAGCTTTTCCCAACATTTAGAGCCTTGATCTCACGACTCAGAGTTGTTCATATCATCCATAGCCTTGAGTTGTTCATAACATCTAAAGGCTTGAGCTTATGACTAAAAATCATTCATATCATCCACAACCCTATGTTGTTCATAACAACTAGAGGTCTGAGCTCACTAGATGCTGACTCATTCATATCATGCATAATGTTGAGTTGTTCATAGCATCCACAACCTTGAGCTCACAACCCGAAGTAGCTCATGTCAACCACAACCCTAAGTTGTTCATAGCATCTATAACCCTTAGCTCACAACCCAGAGTAGCTCTTTTCATCCACAAGATTTAGCTATTACATAGAAATTGGAGCCCTAAGATCACGACTCGAAGTTATTCATGTCAACCCTGAGCTATTCATAGCTTCCACGACCTTGAGCTCATGATCCTCAGTCATTCATGTTATCCACAACCCTGAGCTATTCATAACATGTAGATCCTTGAACTCATGACCTAGAATCGTTCTTATCATTAACAACCCTAAGGTGTTTGTAGCATTTAGAGACCTAAGCTCATGACCTAAAGTAGTTCATGTCATCGACAACCCTGAGCTCATGACTCGAGGTCATTTATGTCAACCATAGCCCTAAGTTGTTCATAGCATCTAGAGCCCTGAGCTCACGACCTAGAGTAGTTCATGTCATCCATAACCCCGAGCTATTGATAACATCTAGAGCCTTGACCTCATGACGTAGAATCATTCATATCATCCACAGCCCTGAGCTATTCATAGCATTTAGAGGCCTAAGCTCATGGGATTGCGAGTCATTCATATGGTTCACAATGCTGAGCTATTCATAGCATCGAGAGCCTTGAGTTGATGACATCCATGGCCCTAAGGTGTTCATAGCATCTAGAGCCTCGAGCTCATGACCAAGAGTCGTTCATATCAACCATAGTCCTTAGTTGTTCGTAGCATGTAGAGCCATGAGCTCACAACTCTTAGTTGTTCATGTGAAGCACAACCCTGACCTATTCATAGCATCTTGAGCTTTGTACTCATAACCTGAATTCATTCATGTCATCCACAACCTTGGGCTATTCATAGCATCTAGAGCCTTGAGCTCACAACCCAGACTCGTTCATATAATCCATAATCATCAGCCGTTATTAGCATATAGAGATTGGAGCTCACGGGACCCCGAGTCATTCATTTCATCTATATCCCCTGAGTTGCTCATAGTATCTAGAGCCTTAAGCTCATGACCTAAAGCTATTCATGTCATCCACATCTCTCAGTTGTTTATAGCATGTAGAGCCCTTGACGACTTAGAGTCATTCAAATCAACCACAACTCGGAGTCGTTAAGAGCATCTAGATTCCTTATCTCATGACCTAGAGTCGTTCATGTAAACCATAGGCTTGAGTTATTTATAGCATCTAGAGCTTAAGCTCACGACCTAGACTCGTTCATGTTATCCACAACCCTAAGCTCTTCATATCATGTAAAGCCCTGAGCTCACAACTCGGAGTCGTTGATTTTAAGCACAACCCTAAGCTATTCATCGCATCTAGAGCCCTAAGCTCATAGCTGGAAGTCATTCATGTCATCCACAACCTTATGTTGTTCATAGCATCTAAAGTCTTGAGCTCACGACCTAGAATCGTTCTTATCATCCACAATCTTGAGTTGTTCATAGCATGTAAAGCCCTAAGCTCATGATTTAGAGTCATACATGTCATCCACAACTCTAAGTTGTTCATAGCATGTAGAGCACTGAGCTTACGACTCGGAGTCATTGATGTCAAGCATAGCACTGAGTTGTTCATAGCATCCAGAGCCTTGAGCTCATGACCCCAAGTCGTTTATGTCATCCACAACCCTAAGTTGTTCATAGCATCTAGAGGCTTTAGCCATGACCCAAAATCATTCATATTATCCATAGTCCTAAGTTGTTCATAGCATTCAGAGTGCTAAGCTCACAACCTGGAGTCATTCATCTCATCCACAGCCTAAATTTATTCATAGCATGTAGAGCCGTAAGCTCACGACCCAGAATCATTCATGTCAACCACATCCCTAAGTTGTTAATAACATCTAGAGCCTTGAGCTCACTACCCGGATGATTCGTTCCCAATTGGTATCTCAGTTGATTCATGTCCTCTTAATGGTCCTTGACAGTGGTGTCATTTCATACGTGTCCAGCTGGTGTCCCTTGATTGTGGCCCCCAAGGAGTAATCAACAAAATTTATAACCTATTACACCATGTACTAGGATAGCCTTAGCTAGCATAGCATAGTGGCTCTAGGGTCATTCACTGGGATGGGTTTTCACTTCACAATTGATATTAATCCAAAGCTAAATTGGTGCTTTTTCATTTCAAGGTTAGCTTTAAAAGAAAACATAATCTTTGGTGGAAAAAGGATTGGTTTTAAGCTAAGCAAAAATAGTAACTGATTTTAATTATAAAGAAAAGTGTTTCTTGGAGTTTAGATCACTAGGCTCAGGTTCCTCATACAAAAAGAAGAATTCCGATCACTTGTTTCTTTTCCTCGCATTAGAGAATTAACATATAGTTAATTCTCTAACTGGTGTGGTACAGATGCTTCCCATTAATGGGTTCAAACACTAAATCCCTCTCACTGATGCATCTTACAATGGCTCGTGCCTCTCACCTAGCATTTGCCATTCAAGGTGATCTTTAACCTTAGATTACCTGTCAAAAGCTCGCAAGAGATAACTAATGGATGTCTCCTTAGAGTCCAAAAGCTTACCAAGTGTTGGCTATTCTAGAAAATCCTACCTTCAAACCACCTCCCAAAGGCTCGCAAGAGGTAAACTAGTTCATCTCAATGGATTGAGATCACTTGCCTTACCAAGTGTTGGCCCATGTGATTTAAAGGCGTTTTAAGTTAACTAAAAAGATAAAAACCATTAACGGGTCACACTTTCTCTTCATTAAAAACTAAAACAACAAAACTTCCAATTTATGCATGTGGAAACTTACCCGGATTTCTTCACTCCAAGAGACGAAGAGCCTAGCCTCTCATCCTCTGAGGAAAAATCCTCAGAGTTTGATTAGCTAGAAATAAAAAGAACAAGAAAACAAAATATATATGAAAAGCAAAGCAAGTGCTCTGTATTTTACTTCCTTCCAAAACTATACAAAGGATGCGTCCCTGAGAACAAGCTCCCGAGATCCGATTTTAAAGAAAATTACAAACTATATATAAAAGGTTATTCACCCCTTTGTTCTTACTTAAAGACTAAGGAATCCTATGATAGGTAGGTTACAAGGAGACTTTGGGGATTTAGACATCAAATATCTAAAGAAAAATATCTCGAAATGTCGGTCGCACATATCGGGAAGCTTCAGGAGAACACCGCGGCACTGTGCAAAAAGGCTGCGAAACTCTCCGGGTAAGCGCTATCAGAGGATCCGGATATGTTTGACCGGGGAAGTTGAAACGCCCTCCTTTCCCATCCGGTGTCAGGCGCCGGATGTGAAATATCCGGAGAAAGTGGAATGTCGGCCGGACAGAATTTCGGATGTGGGATATCCAGAGAAGATGGAACGTCACAAGGGTGACCATCTGCGTGTGCATGGTGTAGGGACCCCTCCCCCTGATGACACAAAGTGTGCATCGCTATCCGGAGCAACTCCATCCAGATTCCCCAAGAGGACACGTGGCGCGCTCCCCTATCCGGACTCCCTCAAGGAGAAGTACACGGAACTCGCGATCATCACACCCCGAACGATAGCATATCCTATCCGGATATGTTGTCCGGATCATTGACTAAAGTGCACAAGCCTTGCTACGTCATTTTGACAGCCTGCCATAACCCATGTTCCCCGCTCTCCGATAGTGTGTCCGGATTTGCTTATGGAAAAGGACTTCAAAGCTTCGGTTCTTCATGTTTCTAAGCTTTCCATTGCTTTGCCATGGATTCCAAAGAACTCTCCTCAATCTCGGATTGCTTTGGTGATCAAAAAGCTATCAAAACACCAAAACTTAACACAATTTGATTAGAATTGATTGCAAGGGTCCTTAATATGTTAATTGGGTTAAAAGGTGATAACTACTACTCAAAAGTGTTTAAAAGAGTTAATTACAAGCGATGAAATAACACTTTTTGAGTAGTAATCACCGGACTCATTCATATCATCCATTATCATCAGTTGTTCATACGAGACTCCGAGTCGTTCAAGTTATCCATAGCCTTGAGTTATGAATAGCAACCAGAGCCATGAGCTCAAGGCCTGGAGTAGTTCATGTCATCTATGGCTTTGAGTTGTTCATAGCATCTAAAGCCATGAGCTCACAACACAAATTCATTTATATCAACCATGACCCTGAGTTATTCATTGCATCTGGAGGCCTAAGCTTATGACCCAAATTCATTAATGTCAGCCATAACCCTTAGTTGTTCATAGCATCTAGAACCCTAAGCTCACAACTTAGATTCATTCATGTCAAGCACATCCTTGAGTTATTCATAGCATTTAGAGCCCTAAGCACACAACTCAGAGTCGTGTGCATCATCCATATTCCTCATTTATTCATAGCATTTAAATCCTTGAGCTCACGACATGAACTCGTTCATCATCCATAATCATGAGTTGTTCATAGCATTTAGAGGCTTGATCTCATGGGACCCTCAGTCGTTGATGTCATCCACAACCTGAAGTTGTTCATAGCATCTAGAGCCCTAAGCTAATGACTGAGAATTTTTCATGCCATTCACATCCTTGAGCTGTCCATAACATGTAAAGCTTAGAGATGATGACTCATAGTTTTTCATGTCAACCACAACCTTGATCCATTCATAACATCTAGAGCTCTCATCTCAAGACCCAGAGTCATTCATGGAAACTACAACCGTTATCTATTCATAGCATCTAGAGCCTTAAGCCCACGACCTAGAGTCACTCATGTCACCACAACCCTAAGCTATTCATAGCATATAAAACGTTGATTTGGCAACTCAGAGTTGTTGATTTTAAGCATCGCCTTGAACTATTTATAGCATCTAGAGGCCTGAGTTGAGAACCTAGAGAGGTTGATGTCATCCATAGCCCTGAGCTGTTCATAGCATCTATAGGCATGAGCTCACGACCCAGTATCATTCATATCATCCATAGGCCTAAGTTGTTCATAGCATCTAGAGCTCTAAGCTCAAAACCTAAAGTCATTTATGTCATCCACAACCTAAGCTACTCATACCATGTATGGCCTTGAGCACACAACTCGGAGTCATAGATTTTAAGTAGAACCCCGAGTTGTTTATAGCATCCAAAGCCTTGAGCTCATGTTCTAACGTCCTTCATGTCATCCACAACCTTGAGCTATTCATAACAACTAGAGCCTTGAGCTCATGACCCAAAGTCATATCTTCCACAACCCTGAGCTATTAATAGCATCTAGAGCCCTGAGCTCATGACCCAAAGTCATTCACGTCATTCATAACCTTAAGTTGTTCATAGCATGTATAACCTTAAGGTCGTAACTCGGTGTCATTGATGTCAAGCATAACCCTCAACTATTCATAGCATCTAGAACATTGAGATGATGACCCAAAGTTGTTCATATCATCCACAATCCTACGCTATTCATAGCAACAAGATCTTTGAGCTCATGACCTAGAATCATTGATATCAGCCATAAGACTGAGTTGTTCATAGCATCTAAAGCTCTGAGCTCATGACCTGTAGTCATTCATGTCATCCATAGCTCTAAGTCATTCATTGCATGTAGAGTCGTAAGCTCACGACACGAAGTCATTGAATTCAAGTATAGTCCTCATCTATTCTTAGCATCTAGAACTCTCAGCTCATAACCTGGATTCATTTATGTCATCCATATCCTTGAGTTGTTCACAACATTTAGAGCCTTCAGGTCATGACCCGGAGTCATACACGTTAACATAACCCTGAGTTTTTCATAGTATCTAGAGCTCTAAGCTCACAACTAGAGTCATTTATATCAACCATAGCCCATAGCTATTTATAACATCTAGAGCCTTGAGTTGTTCATAGCATCTTAAGCCATATACTCATGACCCGGAGTCGTTTAAGTCATCTGATTCATGCCCACTTGGTGTCTCAGCTGATTCGTGTCCAACTGGTGCTCCTTGATTGAGAGAGTAATCAACAAAATTTATAACCTATTACACCATATACTAGGGTAGCAAAGACAAAGCTACTATAGCATAGTGGCTCTAGGATCGTTCACTGGGATGGGTTTTCACTTTACAAATGATATTAATTCAAAGTTGCATTGGTGCCTTTTCATTTCAAGGTTAGCTTTAAAAGAAAACATAAACATGTTTGAATGAAAAAGCTTTAGATTTAAACTAACCAAAAATAGTAACTCATTTTACTTACAAAAAAAAGTGTTTCTTGGAGTTCCAGATCACTAGGCTCAGATTCCTCATACAAAAAGGGAGTTCCGGTCACTTTTTTCTTTTCCTCGAATTAGAGAATTAACATATAGTTAATTCTCTAACCAATGTTGTACAGATGCTTCCCATTAATGGGTTCAAACACTAAATCCCTCTCACTGATGCACCTTGCAATGGCTCATACCTCTCACCTAGCATTTACCATTCAAGGTGATCTTTAACCTTGGATTACCCATCAAAAGCTCGCAAGAGATAACTAATGGATGTCTCCTTGGAGTCCAAAAGCTTACCAAGTGTTGGCTATTCTAGAAAATCCTACCTTTTAGTCACCTCCTAAAGGCTCGCAAGAGATAAACTAGTGAATCTCCATGGACGGAGATCACTTGCCTTACCAAGTGTTGGCCCAAGTGAATTGAAGGCGTTTTAAGTTAACTAAAAAGATAAAAACCATTAATGGGTCACACTTTCTCTTCATTAAAAACTAAAACAACAAAACTTCCAATTTATGCATGAGGAAACTTACCCGGCTTTCCTCACTCCAAGAGACAAAGAGCCTAGCCTCTCATCCTCTGAGGAAAAATCCTCAAAGTTTGGTTAGCAAGAAAATGAAAATGAAAATGAAAGAGAAGGAAAAAACAGAGCAAGGCTCTATATATTCTATATATTTATATATCTATATCTTTTACAGTGGATGTAAGGGAATATATATAGAGACGTTTTTCCAACCTTCCTAACTAAGAAATCTTATGGTTGGTGGATTACAAGGAGAAGAATGAAAATTTATACAAAAATATCTGAAGAAAAATATCCAAAAGTGTTGGTCGCAAATATCGGGAAGCTTCAGGAGAACACCCGTGCACTGTGCAAAATGGCTGCGAAATCATTTCGCAGTAGAAGGGTGATTTTGCAGCCGTGCAACATTCTTCCTTCAGCTTGGAGTGATTGGCTTCCAATGGCTGTAACTCCTTCATTTCAACTTCGAATTGAGTACCATTTGAAGCATTGGATTGTTAACTTCTTGAGCTTCGAAACGACATATAGCATGCATAAATTGGACTTCAGGAAGTGCTCCAAAAGTGGCTGACATGACTATCATCAAGAATGCTTCATGGCAGATTTCTCTTTGCTTCCCCTCCTTGCATTCCGGATTTGCTTATGGAAAAGGACTTCAAAGCTTCGGTTCTTCATGTTTCTGAGCTTTCCATTGCTTTTCCATGGATTCCAAAGAACTCTCCTCAATCTTGGATTGCTTTGGTGATCAAAAAGCTATCAAAACACCAAAACTTAACACAATTTGATTAGAATTGATTGCAAGGGTCCTTAACATGCCAATTGAGTTAAAAGGTAATAACTACTACTCAAAAGTGTTTAAAAGAGTTAATTACAAGCTATCAAATAGCACTTTTGAGTAGTAATCATCAACCAAAACCCTCAATTGTTCATAACATCTTAACCCTTAAGCTCTCGACCCTGACTCATTCATATCATCCATAGTCATGAGTAGTTCAATGCATTTAGAGCCCTAAGCTCACAACCTAGTGTCCTTCTTGTCATCCACATCCTTGAGTTGTTCATAACATATAAAGCCCTAAATTGATGACTCAGATTCGTTCATGTCAACCATAACCTTGAGTTGTTCATAGCATCTAGAGCCCTAGGCTCACGACCTAGATTCATTCATGTCATCCACATCCTTGAGCTATTCATAGTGTGCAGAGCCTTGAGCAGAGGACTCCGATTTCTTCATGTAAACCACAACCCTAAGTTGTTCATAACATCAAGAGCCTTCAACTCATGACCCAAAGTCATTCATGTAAACCATAGCCCCGAGTTGATTATAGCTTTTAGAGCCTTAAGCTCATGACCCAAAGTCATTCATGTTATCCACAACCTTGAGCTATTCATAGCATGTAAAGTTCTAAGCTCACAACTTGGAGTCGTTGATTTTAAGCATAGCCCTAAGTTATTTATAGCATTTAAAGCCTTGAGCTCACGACCCAGAGTTGTTCATGTCATCTATAGCCCTAATCTATTCATAACATCTAAAGCCTTAAGCTCACGACCCAATATCATTCATATCATTCATAGCCCTGAGCTGTTCCTAACATCTAAACTACTAAGCTCATGACCCAAAGTCATTCATGTCATTTACAGAGCTAAGTTGTTCATAGCATGTACAACTCTAAGATCAAGACTTAGAGTCATTGATTTTCGGCACAGTCTTGAGCTACTCATAGCATCTAAAGCCTTGAGCTCAGAACCTGGAGTCATTCATGTTATCCACAACCCTGAGCTGTTCATAGCATCTAGAGTCTTAAGCTCATGACCCAGTGTCATTCTTATTATCCACAACCTTAAGTTGTTCATAGCATCTAAAGCCCTAAGACTTGGAGTCGTTTATGTCATCCACGGCCTTGAGTTGTTCATAGCATCTAGAGCCTTAGGGTCATGACCTAAATTCATTCATGTCAACCTTAGCCGTGAGGATTTCATAGTATTTAGAGCCCTAAGCTCATGACCTAGAGTGTTCATGTCAACCACAACCCTTTCCTATTCATGGCATATAGATCCATGAGCTCACAACTTGGAGTCGTTCATCTCAACCAAAGTCCTAAGTTGTTCATAGCATCTTGAGCCTTATGCTCATAACCCGGAGTCATTCATGTCATCAACAACCCTCAATTATTGATAATATCTAAAGGCTTGGGATCACGAGACCCCAAGTAGTTCATGTCATCCACAACCTTAAGCTGTTTATAACATTTAGTGTCTAGAGCTCATGACCCAAAGTCATTCATGTCATCCACATCCCTAAGTTGTTCATAACATGTAATGCCTTGAGATGTTGTCATAGAATCATTCCTATCAACCACAACCCTAAGTTGTTAGTAGCATCTAGAGCTCTCACCTCATGACTCGAAGTCGTTCATGTAAACCACAACCCTGAGTTGTTCACAACATCTAGAGTCCTAAGCTCATGACCCAGAGTCATTCATGTCATCCACATCCTTAAGTTGTTCATAACATGTAGTGCCTTGAGTTGTTGTCATAGAATCATTCCTATCAACCACAACCCTAAGTTGTTAATAACATCTAGAGCTCTCACCTCATGACCTGGAGTCATTCATGTAAACCACAACCCTAAGTTGTTCACAACATCTAGAGCCCTAAGCTCATGACCCAAATTCATTCATGTCATCCACAACCCTCAGTTGTTTATCATCCATAGCCCTAAGCTCACGACTTAGAGTTATTGGTTTTAAGTAGCTCCCTGACCTATTCATAACATTTAGAGCCTTGTGCTCATGACCTAGAGTTGTTCATGTCATCCATATCCTTGTGTTGTTCTTAATATCTAGAGCCTTGAGACCACAACCCAAAATCATTCATATCATTTATAGTCATGAGCTAATCATAGCGTCTAGTGCCCTATGCTCATGACCCAGACTTGTTCATGTCATCCATAGCCCTAAGTTGTTCAGAGCATCTAGAGCCTTGAACTCACAACCCAAATTCGTTCATTTCATCCACAGCCTTGAACTCTGCATAGCATCTAGAGCCTTAAGCTCATTGTCAAGAGTTATTCATGTCAACCACAACCCTTAGTTGTTCATAATATTTATAGCCCTGAGCTCATAACTTAGAGTTGTTCATATCAAGCACAACCTTAATTTTTTTATAGCTTCTAAAGCCCTAAGCTCACAACCTATAGTCATTCATGTTGTCCACTACCCTTAGCTACTCATGGCATCTAGAGCCTTGAGCTCATGACCTGGACTCATTCATATAATCTGCAATCATGATTTGTTCATAGCATCAAGATACTTGAGCTCATGGGACCCCAAGTCGTTCATGTCATCCATAACCCTGAGTTGTTCATATCATCTAAAACATTAAGCTCATATCCTAGAGTCATTAATGTCATCCACATCCCTAAGTTGTTCATAGCATGTAGAGCCTTGACCTGACAACTCAAAATCATTAATGTTAACCACAACCTTGAGTTGTTCATAGCATCTACAACCCTCAGCTCACGACCTAGAGTCATTTATGTCAACCACAATACTGAGTTGTTCGAAGCATCTAGAGCCCTATGCTCACAACTCAATGTTGTTCATGTCAAGCACAACCTTGAGTTGTGATTACTACTCAAAAAGTGCTATTTGATAACTCATAATTAACTCTTTTAAACACTTTTGAGTAGTAGTTATCACCTTTTAACCCAATTAACATATTAAGGACCTTTGCAATCATTTCTAATCAAAGTGTGTAAGTTTTGGTGTTTTGATAGCTTTTTGATCACCAAAGCAATCCAAGAATGAGGGAGAGCTGTATATAGTTCATGGCAAAGCTTTTGGAAGCTCAAATTCATGAAGAACCAAGCTTTGGAGCTCCACAGCCCTTTGCCAAAGTCGTTCAAAGTATGCAAGAAAAGAACAACGGAGATAGGAAAAACAGAGTGAAGAAAATAGAGGACAACAGCTGCAGTCTTCCTTCACACTTTTGGAGCACTTTCCGAAGTCCATTTTCTACTTGCTATATACCATTTCAAAGCTCAGGAAGTCAAAAATCCAATACTTCAAACGGTGCGCAATTCGGAGTTGAAATGAAGGAGTTACAGCCATTGCAAGCCGATCACTCCAAGCTAAAGGAAGAATTTTGGATAGCGTTGCGAAATCACCCTTTTGTTGCGAAATGATTTCGCAGCCTTTTTGCACAGTGCTGTGGAATTCCTCCTGAAGTTTCCCGATATGTGCGACATGTTGGAAGCCAAACACTGCAAGTTGAAAGCCAACTTCGCAGCGTTGCGAAATCAGCCTTTTGCTGCGAAATGATTTCGTAGCCCTTTTTGTGCGTCTCCGAAATCTCGCAGACCTCGTTTTCACCTGCGAAATGGTCCTTAGTGCTTCCCGATATTTGTGACCGAAAATTTTGGATATTTTTCTTCATATATTTTTGTATAAATTTCCATTTTTCTCCTTGTAATCCACTGACCATAAGATTGCTTAGTTAGGAAGGTTGGAAAAACGTCTCTATATATATTCCCTTGCATCCAATGTAATCATATAGATAGATATATCATATATAGAATCAACGAACAGAGCACTTGCTCTATTTTTTCATATATATTCTTGTTTTTTCGTTAGTTTTCTTTCTAGCCAATCAAACTCTGAGGATTTTTCCTCAGAGGATGAGAGGCTAGGCTCTTTGTCTCTTGGAGTGAAGAAAGCCGGGTAAGTTTCCACATGCATAATTTGGAAGTTTTGTCGTTTTAGTTTTTAATGAAGAGAAAGTGTGACCTGTTAATGGTTTTTATCTTTTTAGTTAACTTAAAACGCCTTTAAATCACCTAGGCCAACACTTGGTAAAGCAAGTGATATCCGTCCATAGAGATTCACTAGTTTATTTCTTGCGAGCCTATGGTAGGTGGTTTGAAGGTAGGATTTTCTAGAATAGCCAACACTTGGTAAGCTTTTAGACTCTAAGGAGACATCCATTAGTTATCTCTTGCGAGCTTTTGACGGGTAATCCAAGGTTAAAGATCACCTTGAATGGCAAGTGCTAGGTGAGAGGTATGAGCCATTGCAAGGTGCATCAGTGAGAGGGATTTAGTGTTTGAACCCATTAATGGGAAGCATCTGTACAACACCGGTTAGAGAATTAACTATATGTTAATTCTCTAATGCGAGGAAAAGAAACAAGTGACTGAAACTCCCTTTTTGTATGAGGAATCTGAGCCTAGTGATCTAAAACTCCAAGAAACATTTCAATTTCTTTGCTCCGAAAGACTTCCTTTCAATTTCTTTGCATTTTCTCCTGATTTTGATCATCCAAAAACCTATATTACATAAAAAAAAAAATTAGAATTAAAGCATTGAAATCAAAATTAAAGCAAGTTGTTCGTAGCATGTAAAGCCCTAAGCTCACGACTCAGAGTCATTGATGTTAAGCATAATTTTAAGCTATTTATAGAATCTAGAGCCCTGATCTCACGAGTCAGAGTAGTTCATGTCATCCACAAACCATATTTATTCATAGCATCTAGAGTTTTAAATTGATGACCTCAAATCATTCATATCATCTACAACTCTGAGTTGTTCATAGCATTTAAAGTCTTGAGCTCACGACCTATTGTTGTTCATGTCATTCATAGCCTTGAGTTTTTCATATCATCTAGAGCCCTGAGTTCACGACCTAGAGCCGTTCATGTCAACCATAACCCTAAGCTATTGATAGCATCTAAAGCCCTAAACTCAAGACCCAGAGTTGTTCATGTCAACCACTACCCTAAGCTATCCATGGAAATCTAGAGGCTTGAACCCATAACTCAAAGTAATTCATGTCAAGTTCAACCTTCAGCTTTTCATAGCATTTGGTGCCTTGAGATCATGACTCGGAGTCATTCATGTCATCCACAACCCTCAATAGCTCATAACATGTTGATCCCTGAGCTAACGACTCAAAGTCATTCATGTCAACCACAACCTAGAGTTATTCCTAGCATCTAAAGCCCTCAGCTCACTACTTGGATTGCTTCATGTCAACTATACCCCTTAATTATTCATAGCATCAAAAGCCCTAAGCTCGTGACCCAAATTCATTCATGTCATCCACAATCTTGAGTTGTTCATAGCATGTAGAGCCCTGAGCTCACAACTCAAAGTCATTGATTTTAAGCACTGCCCTATCCTGATTATAGCATCTAAAGCCCTAAGCTCACGGTCTAAAGTCGTTCATGTCTTCCACAGTTGTCCATTGTTCATAGCATTTAGAAGCCTCAACTCACGACACAGAGTAGATCATGTCATCCATTAGCCTGAGCTGTTCATAACATCTAGAGCCCTGAGGTCATGACCCTGAGTCGTTCATGTCATCCATAGCCTTTAGTTTTTCATAGCATGTAAAGCCTTCAGCTCATGACCTAGAGTCATTCATGTCAACCACAACCTTGAGTTATTCATAGCATCTAGAGCCCTAAGCTCAAGACTCAGAGTTGTTCATGCCAACCACAACCCTTAGCTATTTATAGCAATCTAGAGGCCTAAGCTCACAACTCAGAGTAGTTCATGTCAAGCACAACCTTGAGCTGTTCATAGCACCCAAGTCATTCATGTCATCCACAACCCTCAACATTTCATAGCATGCAGATCACTAAGCTGACAGCTCAGAGTCATTCATGTCAATCACAACCTACAGTTGTTCATAACATCAAGAGCCCTTAACTCATTATCTGGAGTTGTTCATGCTAACCACAACCCTGAGTTATTCATAGCATCTAGATCCCTAAACTCATGACCAAGAGTCATTCATATCATCCATAGTCTTGAGCTATTCATATCATGTAGAGCCTTGAGCTCACGACTCAAAGTCATTAATTTTAAGCATTACCCTGTGCTGATCATAACATCTAAAGCCCCGAGCTCATGATCTGAGTCATTCATGTCTTCCATAGTCATAGCATCTAAAGCCTTAAGCTCACGACTTAGAATTGTTCATATCATTTACAGCCCTAAACTATTCATAGCATCTACAACCTTAAGCTGACGGTCTGAAGTCATTGAAGTCATCCACAACCTTCAGTTGTTAATAACATGTAGAGCCTTGAGCTCATGACTCGAAGTCATTCATGTCAACCACAACCTTGAGTTGTTCATAGCATCTAGAGCCTTGAGCCCATGAATCAAACTCATTCATATCATCCATAGTCGTGAGCTCTTTATAGCAGTAGAGCCTTGAGCTCACGGGACCCTGAGTCATTCATGTCATCCATAGCTTTGAGTTGTTCATAACATCTTGAGCCCAAAACTCATGACCTAGAGTGGTTCATATCATCCACAACCCTAAGTTGTTCATTGCATATAGAGCCTTGAGCTCACAATCCAGAGTCATTCATGTCAACCACTACTCTAATCTCATGACCTTGAGTCACTCATGTCATCCACAAGCCTGAGCTATTCATAGCAGTTTGAGCCCTAAGCTCACGACTCAGAGTCATTCATGTCATCCACAGCCTTGAGCTATTCATTGCATATAAAGTCATGAGCTCATGATCCAGAGTCGTTCATGTCAAACACAACCCAAAGTTGTTCGTAACATCTAGAGCCCGAAGCTCACAACCTGAAGTTGCATATGTCACCCACAACCTTGAGCTATTCATAGCATCTAGAGCTCTGAGCTCACGACCTTGAGTGGCTCATGTCATCCACAACCTTGAGTTGTTCATATCATCTAAAGCCCTTAGCTCACGACCCATAGTCATTCATGTCATCCATGACCCTAAGTTGTTCATAACATTTAGATCCATGGGCTCACGACCAAGAATCGTTCATATCAACTACAACCTTGAGCTTTACATATCATCTAAAGGCCTGAGATCATAGGATCCAGAATCGTTTATATCATCCACAACTTTGTGTTGTTCATAGCATGTAAAACCCTAATCTCACAACCCGAAGTCATTCATTTCATCCACAGCCTTGAAGTGTTCATTGCATCTAGTGCCTTGAGTTCATGGCCAAAATCATTCTTATCATCCACAACCTGATCTGTTCACAACATCTAGATCTTTGAGCTCACAACCTAGAATTGTGCATATCATCCAAAGCTTTGAGTTGTTCATAGAATCTAGAGACCAAAGTTTATGACCCATCGTAGTTTATGTCATGTCAACCACAACCTTAAGCGGTTCATAGCATCTAGAGCCTTGAGCTCATGACTAAGAGTCGTTCATGTCATCCATAGCCTTGAGTTATTCATAGCATCTAGAGCCCTAAGCTTATGACCCTAAATTGCTCATGTCAACCATAGCCCTAAACTGGTCATAACATCTAGAGCATAAACTTGAGTTGCTCATATCATCAACAACCCTGAGCTATTCATAACATCTATAGCCCTAAGCTCATGTCATCATAACCCTAAGTTATTCATAGCATCTAGAGTCCTTAGCTCACAACCCGGAGTCATTCATGTCTTCCACAACTTTGAGCTATTCATAGCATTTAGAGTCATGGGCTGACGACGAAGAACCATTCATATCATCTATAGCCCTAAGTTGTGCATAGCATTAAGAGGCTTAAGCTCATGGGATCCCGAGATGTTCATATCATCCATAACCCTGAGTTGTTTATAGCATCTAAAGCCTTGAGCTATGACCTAGAGTAGCTCATGTTATCTACAACCTTGAATTGGTCATTACATCTAGAGTCTTAAGCTTATGACCTTGAGTCATTCAAGTCATCCATAACCCTGAGGTATTCATAGCATTTAGAGCCATGGGCTCATGATGAAGAATCATTCAAATCCTCCTTAACCCCGACCAGATCATAGCATCTAGAGGCCTGAACTCAAAGGCTCTCGAGTCGTTCCTATCATCCATAACTCTGATCTATTCATAGCACGTAGAGCTCTAAGCTCATGACCTAGAGTCGTTCATGCCATCCACTGCCCTGAGTTCTTTATTCCATTTAGAGACTTAAGCTTGTTACCTAATGTAGTTCATGTCAGTCATAGCCTTAGTTGTTCCTAGTATCTAGAGGCCTAAGCTCCAAACCCTGAGTTGTTCATGTCATCCACAACCTTGTGTTGTTCATTACATCTAGAGCCCTAAGCTCACACCCAGAGTCGTTCATGTCAACCACAACTCTGAGCAGTTCACAATGTCTAAAGCTTTGAGCTCATGACCTAGATTCATTCCTGTCATCAATAGTCCTGAGCTGTTCATATCATATAAAGGCTTGAGCTCATGACATAGAATCATTCATATCATCCCCAACCTTGTGTTGTTCATAGCATCTAGAGGCTTGAGTTGACGACATCTTGAGTTGTTTATATCATTAATAATGTTGAGTTGTTCATAACATTAAGAATCTTAAGCTCACAACCCAAAGTAGCTTATGTCATATACAACCCTAAGCTATTTAAGCCATCTAAAGCCTTGAGCTCATGACTTAGAGTCATTCATGTCAACCACTACCCTGAGTCCTTCATTATATCTAAAGCCTTGAGATCACGACCCAGAGTCGTTCATGTCATCCAAAACCCTGAGTTGTTCATAGCATCTAAAGCACTAAGCTCACGCCCCGTTGTTCAAGTCAACCACAACCCTGAGCTATTCATAGCATCTAGAGCCTTAAGCTCACAACTCGCAGTCATTCATGTCATCCATAACCCTGAGCAGTTCATAGCATTTAAAGTCATGGGCTCATTACCAAGAATCATTCATATCATCCATAATCGTGTGTTGTACATAGCATCTACTGGCTTAAGCTCATGGGATCCCGAATTGTTCATATCATCCCCAATTATGAGTTGTTCATAGCATCTAGAGCCCTGAGTTTATGAGCCAAAGTCATTCATTTCATTAACATCCCTGATCAATTCAAAGCATCTAAAGCCTTAAGTTCATGACCTAGAATTGTTCACATCATCCATAACCGTAAGCAGCTTATAACATTTAGATCCTTGAGCTCACGACCTAGAATTGTGCATATCATCCACAGCCTTGAGTTGTTCATACCATCTAGAGACTTGAGCTCATGAACTTGGTAGCTTATGTCATCTACAACCTTTAGTTGTTCATAACATTTAAAGTGTTGAACCCATGAGCTAGATTCATTCAAGTAAACCACAACCTAAGTTATTCATGTTATCAATAACCCTAAGCTCATGACCCGGAGTCATTCATGTTATTCATAGCCTTGCATTGTTCATTGCATTTAGAGGCTTGAGCTCATGACCTGAAGTAGTTCATGTCAACCATAACACTGAGCTTTTCATGGAATCTCGAGCCCTAAGCTTGCGACCTTGAGTCGCTCATGTCATACATAGCCCTGAGCTGTTCATAGCATTCAGAGCCTTTAGCTCACAACCCGAAATCATTCTTTTCATCCACAACCTTGAGGTATTCATGGCATTTAGAGCCATTGGCTCATGACCAAGAATCGTTCATATCATCTATAGCCCTATGCTATTCATAGCATCTAAAGGCTTGAGCTCATTGGATTCCGAGTAGTTCATATTATCCACAACCCTACGTTGTTTATAGCATATAGAGCCTTGAGCTCATAACCCGAATTAGCTCATGTCATGAACATTTGTGAGTTGTTCATTACATTTAGAGCCCTGAGCTCACGACCTTGAGTTCTTCATGTGATCCACAACCTTGAGCTGTTTATAACATTTAGTGTCATGGGCTCACGACTAAGAATTGCTCAGATCATCCTCAACCCTATTCAATTCATAACATCTAAAGGCCTGATCTCACGGGATCCCAATTCATTCATATCATCCACAACTGTGAGTTGTTCATAGCATCTAGAGCCCTAAAGTCACGACTATGAATTGTTCATGTCATCCACAACCTTGAGCTATTCATTACATCTTGAGACCTAAGCTCATGACCCAAACTGGTTTATATCGTCCACAATGCAGATTTTTCATAGCATCTCTAGGCCTGATCTCATGCCATCCCGAGTTGTCTATATCATCCACAACACTGAGTTATTCATAGCATTTAGAGCCCTAAGCTCATAACTTAGAGTAACTAATGTCATCCATAACTCTAAGCTATTCATAGCATCTAAAGCCCTAAGCACATGACCTAGAGACTTTCATATCAGTCATAGCCTTAAGTTGTTCATAGTATAAAGATGCCTAAGCTCACAATCTGGAGTTGTTCATGTCAACCACAACCCTGAGTTGTTCAAAGCTTTTAGAGCCTTTAGCTCACAACCCATAATCATTCATGCCATTAACAGCCTTGAGTTGTTCATAGCTTTTAGAGTCATATGCTCACAACCAAAATTCGTTCATATCATCTATAATCTTGAGTTGCACATAACATCTAGAGGCCTAAGCTCTCGAGATCCCAAGTCGTTCATATCATCCACAACTCTCAGATGTTCATAGTATCTAAAGCCTTCAGCTCACTACCTGGAGTAGTTCATGTCATCCACAACCCTGAGTTGGTCATTACATCAAAAGCCTTAAGCTCACAACCCATAGTCGTTCATATCAACCACAACCTTGAGTTATTCATAATATTTAAAGGCCTGAGATGATGACGCAAAGTTGTTTAATTTAATCACATCCTTGAATTGTTCATAGCATTGAGAGGCCTGAGCTCATAGGATCCCAAGTCGTTCATATCATCCATAACTCTAAGTTGTTCATAATATCTAGAGCCTTGAGCTCATGACCCGAAGTTGTTTATTTCATCCACACCCCTGAGCAGTTCATAGCATTAAGATCGTTAAGATCATGACCTAGAATCTTGCATATCATCCACAGTCTTTATCTGTTCACAACATCTAGAGACCTAATATAATGAACCGAAGTCATTCATGTCAACCACAACCCTGAGTTGTTCATAGTATCTAGAGCCTTGAGCTCATGACGCTTAGTCATTCATGTCATCCACAACCCTGAGCTATTCATAGCATCTAGAGCCTTGACCTCATGACTTGGAGTCATTCATGTCAAGAATAGCCCTGAGTTGCTCATAGTATTTGGAGCTTTAAGCTTGAGACCTTGAGTCTTTCATGTCATCCACAACAATGAGTTGTTCACAGCATTTAGAGCATTGGGCTCAAAAGTAAGAATCTTTGATATCATCCACTTTCTTAAGCCATTCATAACATTTAGAAGCCCGAGCTCATGGGATCCTGAGTCATTCATAATATCCACAATCATGAGTTGTTTATAACATCTAGAGCCCTAAGTTGATGACTCAAAATAGCTCATGTCATCCATAGCACTGAGTTGTTCATTGCATCTAGAGCCCTAAGCTCAAGACCTTGAGTCGTTTAAGTAATCCACAACTTTGATGTGTTTATAGCATTTAAAGCCCTGAGCTTACTACCCAAAATCATTCATGTCATCCATAACCCTGAGATATTCATAGCATTCAGAGTCATGGGCTCATTGCCAAGAATCGTTCATATCATCCTAAGCATTGAGTTATTCATAACATCTAGAGGCCTGAGCTCTTAAGATCCAGAGTCATTCATATCATCCATAACTTTGAGTTGTTTATAGCATCCAAAGCTCTAAGTTGTTCACAACATCTAAAGGCCCGAGGTCTTGACCTAGAGTCGTTCATGTCAACCACATACTTAAGGTGTTCATAGCATGTAGAGCCCTGAGCACGCCACCAAGAGTTGTTCACATCAACCATAGATCTGAGGTATTCATAACATTCAAAGCCTTGAGTTCAGGACCCAAAATCGTTTATATCATCCACAACTGTGAGCTATTCATAACAGGTAGAGCCTTGAGCTCACCACCCAGAATTGTGCATGTCATCCACAACCTTGAGTTATTCATAACATCTATAGAATTGAGCTCATGACCAAGAGTAGTTCATGTCATCCACAACGTTAAGTTGTTAATAGAATTTAAAGCCCTAACCTCATGACCTGGAGTCATTCATGTCAACCACAACCTTGAGCTATTGATAGTATCCAGAGCCCTATGTTTACGACCTGTAGTCATTCAAGTCATCCACAACAATGAGCTGATTCGTACCCAGTTGGGTATTTTAATCAAAGATGTTTATAAATCCTATGACCTTATACTAGCGTAGCCAAGCTACAATAGTATAGTAGCTCTAGGGTCGAACTCTGGGATGGGTTTTCACTCTACCAGTGATAGACTCAAGATTAGAAATTGAATCTGATGATTTCCTTTGTCAAAAACTTAAAGTTTAAAAGAAAATAAAATTTGTTTTGAAAGTGGTGTTTGAAACTAAACTAACATAGAACTAGGTAAAAATGGAAGAAAGAAAGTCTCCCAGAGCTAAAGGTTGCTAGGATCAAGTTCAGAATGCAAAGTGGGAAATTCCAGATTTTTCTCCTCGTATTGGGGACAACAACATAAAGTATGGTTGTTTCCCGAACCGGTATAGGTTTAACAATGAAGATTTAATCCATAAAAAGTCAATAGAAATGGTAGTCAAGTTCCATTAATGGCTTTAGACACTATGGGTCTTCACCTTAAGCCACTTTCCAATGGCTCGTACATGATAACTAATGGTCTTAAGTGGATCTAGCAATAAGTATCCACAAAGATCTAAAAGCTTATCATGTATTGGCCATTCAAAGTGATTCTAAGGGATTTCAACCAAAACTTTTGATTTAAAAGCCATTTATGAACTCCAACTACCTATATTTAAAGCACGAGACTTTTCCACTTTTGCATCTGGACTTTTCACCTAGCTTCCTTCACTCCAAGAAACCAAAGGTTTAGCCTCTCATCCTCCGGGAAAACATCCTCACAGGTTGTTTGGCTTCCAAGAAAAAGAAAATAGAATAAAAAAATAATGAGAAGGTAAAAGTAGAGCAGATCTCTGTATTTTTCTTCCTTTGAAAATTATACAAAAGTTGCGTTGTTCCGAGAATAGGCTCCCGAGAGATATTTATATGAAAATTACAATAATAATATATGAAAGGTTATTTATCCTTTTTCCAAACTTTATAACTAAGGAATCCTATAATTGGTGGGTTACAAGGAGATTTTGGGGATTTAGACAACGAATATCTAAAGCAAAAATATCTCAAAATATCCCAAAATATCTCAAAATGCTAGTGGCACATATCGGGAAGCTTCAGGAGAACACCACAGCACTGTGCAAAATTGGCTGCGAAACTCTCTGGGCGAGCGCTGTCGGTGGATCCGGATATGCCTGATTGTGGAAGTTGAAACGCACTCTTCTCCCATCCGGATATGTCTGCCGGATGTGAAACATCCGGAGAATGTGGAACATCACCCGACCAGAATTCCGGATGTGAAACATCCGGATGGAATGGTGGCAGCAGATTTCCGGATGTGATACATCAGGGTGGAAAGCGGCGGCAGCTTGATGGAATGGCGGCGTCAGCCGGGTGTAAAGTGGCGGCAGCCGGATGGAATTCCTTCCCGGGTGGAATGTGCAGGATCCCATACTCCTTGTATTCTGGATTTGCTTATAGATTCCAAAGAACTCTCCTCAATCTCGGATTGCTTTGGTGATAAAAAAACTATCAAAACACCAAAACTTAACACAATTTGATTAGAATTGATTGCAAGGGTCCTTAATATGTTAATTAGGTTAAAAGGTAATAACTACTACTCAAAAGTGTTTAAAAGAGTTAATTACAAGCTATGAAATAGTACTTTTTGAGTAGTAATCATGAGCTCTTCATATCATCTAGAGCCTTGAGCTCACTACCTGGAGCCATTCATGTTAACCATAGCCTTAAGCTATTCATAGCATTTAGAGCCATGGGCCCACAACCAAGAATCGTTTATATCATTCATAGCCTTGAGTTGTTCATAGCCTCTAGAGCCCTAAGCTCATGACCCAAAGTCGTTCATGTCATCCACAACCTTGAACTATATATAGCACCTAAAGGCTTGAGCTCATGACGTAGAATCATGCATATCATCCATAACCTTGAGAAGTTCATAACATCCAGAGGCCAAAGCTCACGGGATCTCGACTCGTTCATACCATCCATAACGCTGAGTTGTTCATAACATCAAGAGCCTTAAGCTCATGACCCGAATGCATTCATGTCAACCACAACCTTGACCTATTCATAGTATCTAGGACCCTGAGCTCACAACTCGGAATCGTTCATGTCATCCACAACTATGAGTTGTTCATAGCATCAAAAACCTTAGGCTCATGGCCCAGAGTCATTCATGCCATCTACAACTACAAGTTATTCATAACATCTAGAGCCTTGAGCTCATAACCAAGAATCATTCATGTAATCCACACCCCTGAGCTATTTGTAGCATTTAAAGCTATGCGCTTAAGGCTAAGAATCGTTTATATCATCCTCAACCATGTTATATTCATAGCATCTTGAGGCCTGAGCTCAGGGATCCTGAGTCGTTCATATCATCCACAATTTTGAGCTTTTTATAGCATCCAGAGTCGTGAGCCCATGACCCTGAGGAGCTCATATCATCTACAATACTGAGATATTCATAACATCTAAAGCCTTGAGCTCAAGACCTGGAGTCGTTCATGTGAACCACAGATCTAGGGTGTTCATAGCATCTTAAGCCATGAGTTGGGGACCCAAAATACTTCATATCATCCATAGCCCTGAGTTGTTCATAACTACTGAACGTCACCCAGCCAGAATTCCTGATGTGAAAGATCCGGATGGAATGGTGGCAGCAGATTTCCGGATGTGATACATCCGGGTGGAAAGCGGCGGCAGCCGGATGGAATGGCGGCGTCAGCTGGGTGTAAAGTGGCGGCGGCAGCCGGACGGAATTCCTTCCCGGGTGGAATGTGCAGGATCCCATACTCCTTGTATTATGGATTTGCTTATGGATTCCAAAGAACCCTCCTCAATTTCGGATTGCTTTGGTGATCAAAAAGCTATCAAAACACCAAACCTTAACACAATTTGATTAGAATTGATTGCAAGGGTCCTTAATATGTTAATTGGGTTAAAAGGTAATAACTACTGATTACTACTCAAAAAGTGCTATTTGATAGCTTATAATTAATCCTTTTAAACACTTTTGAGTAGTAGTTTTGGCCTTTTAACTCAATTGGCATGTTAAGGACCCTTGAAAGCAACTTTAATCACTTTGTGTAAGCAATGGTGTTGTTGTTAGTAATTTGATCACCAAAGCAATCCAAGATTGAGGAGAGTTATGTGGAATCTAGGACAAAGCTTGGAAGTCATTTGCCAAGAGTAAATCCGGAATGCAAGGAGAAAAAGTAAAGAGAATCTGCCATGAAGCATATTCTTGATAACAGTCGTGGTAGCCAATTTTGGAGCACTTTCTGAAGTCCAATTGATGCATACTATATACCATTTCAAAGCTCAGGAAGTCAGTAATCCGATGCTTCAAACGGTACACAATTCGGAGTTGAAACAAAGAAGTTACATCCATTGCAAGTCAATCACTCCAAGCTAAAGGAAGCATTTTGCAAAGCGCTGCGAAATCACCCTTTTGTTGCGAAGTGATTTCGCAGCCTTTTTGTATAGTATGGTGTATTTCCTCCTGAAGTTGCCCAATATATGCCGCAAGCTGGAAGCTGGGAACCTCAAGATGGAAGCCAACTTCGCAACCCTGCGAGAATAGCCTTTTGCTGCGAAGTGATTTCGCAGCCCTTCTTGAGTATCTGCGAAATCTCGCAGACACCATTTTCTCTTGCGAAATGGTCCCTGGAGCATCCCGATATTTGCTACCGACATTGGGAGATATTTTACATCAGATTTTTGTTGTCTAAATCCTAAAATACTCCTTGTAAGCCACCAATTACAAGATTCCTTAGTAAAAAGAGAAAATATCTATGTAATAATTAGTTTTATATTATGTTCATATAAATACCTCTCGGGAGCCTGTTCTCAGAGAGGAGACCTTTTGTAAAGTTTTGAAAAGCAAGTAAAGTTCAGCCTCTTTGTTTTGCCTTACCTTCTCACTTTGTATTTTTATTTCTTACTAAGTTATGCACTCTCTGAGGAATTTTCCCCAGAGAATGAGTAACTAAACCCCTAGTTCCTTGGAGCTAAGGTTGCCGGGGAAGGTTCCAAGTGCAAGAATGCAAAGCTTTGTGGTTTCAGCCATTAATGAAGAGGAAGTGAAATCCTAAAGTGATTTATATGTTTTTAGTTAACTTAAAACACCTTAGAGTCACCTGAGCCAACACTTGGTAAGGCAAGTGATTTCCAACCATGGAGATGCACTAGTTTACCCCTTGCGAGCCTCTGGGAGGTGACTTTAAGGTAGGATTTTCTGGAATTGCCAACACTTGGTAAGCTTTTGGACTCCAAGGAGACATCCATTAGTTATCTCTTGCGAGCTTGAGAAGGAAAGTCCAAGGTTAAAGATCACCTTGAATGGTTAAGGCTTAGTGAGAGGCTTGAACCATTGCAAGTTGCATCAGTGAGAGAATTAAAGTTGAAATCTAATTAAAGGATGTATCTGTACAACACCGGTTAGAGAATTGACTATATGTTGAATCTCTAACGCGAGGAAATGAACCATCTGACCGGAGCTATGTCTTTTGCATGAGGAACCACCCCGGTGAACCTGACCCTCCAAGGAATGCTTTTCTTCCTAAGTTATTCCCATTACTTGTTTTGTTAGTTAGTTTAAATCTAAATCTTTACCAATTAAAGTTTGTGTTTTAGTTCTTAAGCTAACCTTGAAATGAAACACTACCAATTCACTTTGAATTGATATCATTGATAATTTGGAAACCCTTCCTAGTGAACGATCCTAGAGCCGCTATACTATAGTAGCTTTTTCTTTGCTACCCTAGTATATGGTGTAATAGGTTATAAATTTTGTTGATTACTCCCTCATCCAAGGAGCACCAGCTAGACATGAATCAGCTGAGACACCAATTGGGCATGAATCAACTACTACTCAAAAGTGTTTAAAAGAGTTAATTACAAGCTATGAAATAGTACTTTTTGAGTAGTAATCACTCCCCCCAACCGACATATTGCTAGTTCCTTAGCAATGAAGGAGAGAAAAATAAAAATAAACAGTACTATAATTTACAACATCATGCTTGATAAAAATAAAATAAAATTCAAGTGGCATGACGATCTAACTCTCACATGGAACATTAAAGAAATAAAACTCAAATTTCAACAAGAGTTATCAAATAACTTGTCTAATCACAATTCATAAAGAGAAGACATTATGCAAATTTAAGCTTTAAAATCATTTCCACTTCCACAGGACCAAACCTTACTCTACCACAAAAATCTAAGTGTTAGATGATAGTTTCCGAATATAGTATGCTAAACTAATCTCTCCCCCCAACCTAGTTCTTTTTTCACAGCTTAGCAAACTGATCAACCTCCAATAGGCTAAGAACGCACCTCTTTTCTCACAATTTTTTTTCATTGTAGGAGTACAAGGCTTAAAGGTATTTTTTCTAAATTGTCCATGTAACGGGGGTCCATGATGACTCCCAACCAATTAAGGTTTAGAGCATCAAGTTTTAAGGATCTTTCAACCACTAACTCCTCGGATTTTACCCCGGACTTTTGAGAATGAAATTTTAATACCCAAGCACCTACAGTATGTTAAACTCCACCTATCCACCCTTGTAACGAGTATTAAGGTCGGTGACTCCCAACCAATTAAGGCTTAGGGCACCAGGTTTTAAAGATTTTCACCATATACCCCTCAGACCTTGCTCGGGTTTCAAGGCAAGCAAACATTTTTTTCTTTCTTTTTCAAAGGCTCATTGGCCTTTTATAAGGTGTCCCAACACTATTAAATGAGGTCAAAGGTACCAAGTCTAAAATTTTGCTAAGTCAAGAGGGAAATAGTTTTTCATCTTATACTCGGAATCTATTGTGCACAGTGTGTGAATAGCTTAAAGTGGAAGACATAAGCTTGAATTCAATAGAAACTTCAACAATTCATCAACTTTAATAAACATAATGCGAACTTTAAGTCAAGTAAAAAGACAAAAATTCAATTTCTCCTTTTTCATTTTGAAAATTTTTCCTTAATAACCATGGAGAGTAGAATAAAAACTTAAAAAATTTTAAAATTAAGCAAAAAGCAACTAAATTACCAAAATAACTTAGCATTATTAACAAAAACTTCCTTCCTCAACTCTCCCCCCAACCAAGCTGAACATTGTCCTCAATGTGACAAAAGCGATTGAAAAATAGGGAGGAAGTAGTACCTCCTGAGTGACATGGAGTCTGAGTTGTATAGGAGGAACCATACGTTTCAAAAAAGACAATAGAGTTAGCGAGTAGAGGAAATAGAAAAATGCCAAGTTTAAACAAAAAAAAAAATGATGTCCATATATGAATCTGAGAAAGTACAATGAAATGATCATGCAATACATCCAATCCCAGAATATATAATATCAACTAATATACTAAGTAAATACAATATAAAGAAATGATCAAGGAGCGGGGTCCTCTAGTGGACATGATGGTGTAGCTGGAGAAGGTCCATCGGCTCCATAATGGCCGTCTGAGTAGTGGTCAAAGTTTGGAAAGAAGCGAGCAAGTCACGATACTCTGCACCAGGGATAGTAATGGGCGGCTCTGGGGTAGGAGGAACAGCAGGTGGGGCATCAGACGATGTTGCCTCTGGTACGGGCTCCGAAGGAGCTGAAGTGGACAGAGCAAATATAGATGGTAAGGGTTATGGAGGAACTTCCCTTGGCTCGGGAAGTTCTGGGGAATGCTAATGGTGCAATACATGATTCCATTGGTCAAGAGAGAAGCTCTCTTGACAATGACGGCGGGTCTCAGAATGAGGGTCTGCAGGGAAACCCATATGCGCTAGAACATGGCATAGCAACCGAGGGAAAAGTAAACGAATGGTGTCTACCCTCGTAAGACGCCTCTTATGCACCTTCTCCTCAAAATAGAGGAGGGAAGCCATAATCAAATGATGGGGGCCAAAGTAGTAGTCCTCAGAGATACAGAATAACGCCTCTAGAATGGCCCCTCGCCTCTGCACTTTATGCTGAAAAGGAAAAAGATTGGTGCAAAGCACAACATCAACTAGGAGCATTGCTGGGATTTTCGAAGACCGAGAGCATGCTTTCTGGAAAATGGTCATAAAGGCAATTTCGCACAAGGAGATAGGGTGGTGCGAATTTCGCACCAGAGAATTGAGTAGTGCGAAATTCCCTGTGTCTTGGCTTTTCTCCCCTGTTTTCCCTTTGACTTCATTCTTCAAGCTTTCCTACCTGCATGTTAACACAAAAACCAATTCAAACCACATTAGAGTGAAATTAAGGTCAAAAATAAAAATCAAAAGATGCATATACACAAGAAAAAACACTAGATTAATCTAAAATTAACGCAAAAGGAAACAAAAAGAGGATGAACTTTTTAGTCTTTGAAGAGACTAAGTTCAACCATGAACTGAGTGTTTTCATGTTAGAGGTGGATCAAGGAGGATAAATTCCTCCTTGTCTCGGGAAAATGATTCCATATAGGGCTTGAGACGATGCCCATTCACTTTGAAAGTTCGAGTACTCTGAAGTTGAGTAGTTCCACTACTTCATTTGATTGCACGTCATGAATTATGAAAGGACCCGTCCACCTTGATTTCAATTTTCCCGGAAAAAGATGAAGTTTAGAGTCATAAAGCAAGACTCTTTGTCCCTTGGTAAAATTCTTCTGATTTACCAACTGATCATGCCATTTCTTCAACCTCTCTTTTGCAATTTTTGAATTGAGGTAAGCATCATTCCTCATTTCCTCCAATTCATTCAAATCCAAACATCTCTTTAACCCGGATCTTGTCAAATCCATGTTGAGCTTCTTGATTGCCCACCATGCTTTATATTCAACCTCCACTGGGAGATGGCACGCTTTGCCATAAACAAGGCGATAAGGAGACATTCCAAGAATGGTCTTATAAGCTGTCCTATAAGCCCATAATGAATCCAGGAGCTTAATAGACCAATCCTTCCTATTCACATTCACCACCTTCATCAGTATATTCTTGATTTCCTAGTTGGCTAACTCAACTTGGCCACTTGTTTGGGGGTGATAATGTGTAGCTACCTTGTGCTTGACCCCATATTTGGCTAGAAGAGTCTCAAAAGGCTTGTTGCAAAAATGGGTTCCTCCATCACTGATAATGGCCTTAGGCACTCCAAACCTTGAAAAGATGTTCTCCTTGAGAAATTTGAGAACCACCTTATGATCATTGCTCCTACATGGGATTGCTTCTACCCACTTAGAGACATAATCCACTCCCACCAAAATGTAGGAGTGTCCAAATGACATTGGAAATGGTCCCATGAAGTCTATCCCCCAAACATCAAAGACATCCACCATCAAGATGGGGTTCAAGGGCATCATATTCTGGCGTGTTAGCTTCCCAAGCCTTTGACACTGATCACATCCCTTGCACATAGAGTGGGCATCCTTGAAAAGAAAGGGCCACCAAAAACCTGATTGGACCACTCTCATGGCTATTTTCTGGGAAGCAAAATGACCTCCACATGTACTATCATGACAATGGGATAAAATTCCTGATTGCTCTTGTTCAGGAACACATTTCCTTATGATTTGATCCGCACAATATTTGAAGAGAAAAGGCTCCTCCCAATAATAGGCATGGATCTTAGCAAAGAAATGCTTCTTGTCTTGGGCACTCCAGTCACTTGGAACTTCTCCAGTAACCAAGTAATTTGCAATGTGAGAATACCATGGAGCTACCTCTATTGACATGAGAGTCTCCTCAGGGAAGTCATCATTGATAAGCAGACCATGTGAGTTATGTGCTATCACAAGTCTTGACAAGTGGTCAGCTACCACATTTTCTACTCCCTTTTTATCCTGGATTTGGAGATTGAACTCTTGAAGCAAAAGGATCCATCTTATCAATCTTGCCTTGGCATCTTGCTTGGTGAGCAAGTACTTCAAAGCAGAATGGTGAGTGAACACCACTATAAAGGACCCTACCAAATAGGCACGAAACTTATCCAAGGCAAAAACTACTGCCAACAACTCCTTCTCAATAGTTGTGTAGTTCCTTTGAGCCTCATTCAAAGTTTTACTTGCATAATAAATCACATAGTGATTCCGTGAAAATCCAGTTGGGTCATTTAATAAAAAACATTTATAAAACCTATGACCTCATACTAGCGTAGCAAAGCTACTATAGTATAGTGGCTCTAGGGTCGAACTCTGGGATGGGTTTTCATTCTACCAGTGATATACTCAAGATTAGAAATTGAATTTAATGATTTCCTTTATCAAAAACTTAAAGTTTAAAAGAAAATAAAATTTGTTTTGAAAGGTGTTTGAAACTAAACTAACATAAACTAATTAAAAATAGAAGAAAGAAAGTCTCCTAGAGCTAGAGGTTGCTAGGATCAAGTTCAGAATGCAAAGTGGAAAAATCCGGATTTTTCTCCTCGCATTGGGGATTTAACCTATAGTTATTTCCCGAACCGGTATAGGTTTAACAATGAAGATTTAATCCATAAAAAGTCAATAGAAATGGTAGTCAAGGTCCATTAATGGCTCTAGACATTATGGGTCTTCACCTTGAGTCACTTTCCAATGGCTCGTACATGATAACTAATGGACTGATATGGATCTAGCAATAAGCATCCATAGAGACCTGAAGCTTACCATGTATTGGCCATTCAAAGTGATTCTAAGGGATTTAAAGCAAAACTTTGGATTTAGAAGCCATTTATGAACTCCAACTACCTGAATTTAATGCACGGGAGTTTTCCACCTTTGGATCTGGACTTTTCACCTAGCTTCCTTCACTCCAAGAAACCAAAAGTTTAGCCTCTCATCCTCCGAGAAAACATCCTCAGAGGTTGTTTGGCTTCCAAGAAAAATAAAATAGTAAAGAGAAAAGAGAAATGAGAGAGCTCTGTATATTTTCTAAGTGTCAAACATAACACATATCATATATCCAAGAGGTGATTTCCACCCCTTATATAGTCTTTACAAAAGCAAAAGCTTGTGATTGGTTAGTTACAAGGATAAGAAAGGAAATTACATCAAAAAATACATAAGAAAATATCTAAAGTGGAGTCGGCAAAAACAGAGGAAAATTCGCACCACGCATGGGTTGTGCTAATTTTGAAGGTGTTGTACGAAAATTTCGCACAAGCCTGGAGCAGTCGGCTTCCAAAGGCCATATCTTCCTCATTTCAGCTCTAAATCGTACACGGTTTGAAGTGTTGGATTCTTGACTTCCTGAGCTTTGAAATGGTATATAGCATGTAGAAAATGGACTTCGATAAGTGCTCCAAAAGTGCGAAAGAATATTGGAGCTGCTGTCCTCTTTGCTTGCTTTTCCTCTTTGCTTCTCTCCTTTACTTGGCTTGTTTTAATGATCCAAAAGGCTGTCAAAACACTAAAACTAGCCACAAATATGATTAGAAGTCATTGCTAGGTCCTTAACATGCCAATTAGAATAAAGATGGAGAATTACTACACAAAAGTGCTTAAAAGATATTGAATTAAAGGTAGAAAATAGCACTCTTTGGGTAGTAATCACTCCCCCCAACTAACACATTGCTAGTCCTTGAGCAATGAAGGAGAGAAAAAATAAAGAAAAATAGATAATATAATGTAATATTTTACAAAATCATGCTGATCACTCAAAAAAAATAATCAAGTGCCATGATTAGATCAAACTCTCACATGGCAAGTCAAGGATATAAAACTCAATCCTCAACAAGAGTCATCAAATAACTTACCTATCACAACATGCAGAGAGTGGGCATTATGCAATTTTGAGTATCAAAATAATTTCCACTCCCAAAGGACCAACTCTTAATCTTCCACAAAAATCTAAGTGTTAAGATGCTTAGTTTCCAGTTATAGTATGTCAAACTATATTCTCCCCCCTACTAAGGTTTTTCTCTAACTTTAGCAACACTAACTCATATATAGAAGGCTAAGAACGCACCTCTTATATATGTATATACTCCACCCATCCACCCATGTAACGAGCAGTGAGGTCGGTGACTCCCAACCAGTAAAGGCTTAGGGCACCAGGTTTTAAAGATTTTCACCATATACCCCTCGGACCTTGCTCGGGTTTCAAAGCGAGTGAAGCAAAATTTTTTTCATAAGACACATTGGTCGTTTATAAGGTGTCCCAACACTAATAGAATGAGGTCAATGGAACCAAGTTGAAAATTTCCTAAGTTTAGGGGGTGAGAAAGTTTTCCATCTTATAACTGGAATCTAATGTGTTCAGTGTGTGAAAAGATTAGAGTGGAAGACTTAAGATTGAAATCAAAAGGAGCTTCAACAATTTATCAACTTTAATAAGCATAATACAAACTCTAAGACTATGGCAATAAGATAAGAATTTAATTTCTCCTATTTATTTTTGAGAATTTATCTTTAAGAAAACAAGGAGAGTTTGCAAAAAATTTGTTAGCAAAAACTTAACCAAAATTCAACAAATTACTTCCTCAACTCTCCCCCCAACTAGGATGAACATTGTCCCCAATGTTCTAAAAGCAAGTGATAATAAAAGAAAGGAAGTGATACCTCCTGATAGTAAGGGACTCTGAATGAACAGGAGAAACCACATGTTGCATAAGAAAAGAAAAATCATAAGAGTGATGAATAGAGGAAATAAAAAGGAATAGCTAAAATACACAAAAAGGAAGATGTCTATATAAACTGAGAGAGTACAATATACAAGAGAAACATGGAATACATCTAATCCCAGTATAAAAGTGGTCCAAAATATATAAGACATCCAAAAACATAGAATATAGATACAAAAAAGGAGATGAGTGATCGTATGATCAAGTAGTAGGCTCCTCTGGTGGATAGGATGGGTCCTCTGCTGGAACTGAGGAAGGCACCTCTATAGGTGGAGCTGGTGGCAAAAGACCGAGGTGCTACTGAATCTCATGAAGAATGAGAGTCTGCTGGTCCTGCTAAAGCTGGAAGTGGTCCATCCGCTCCATAATGGCCGTCTGAGTAGTGGTCAGAGTCTGGAAAGAAGCGAGCAAGGCACGGTACTCTGCACCAGGGATAGTGATGGGCGACTTTGAGGTATGAGGAACAGCAGGTGGGGCATCAGATGATGCTGCCTCTGGTACAGGCTCCGAGGGAGTTGAAGTGGACGGAGCAGGAGGGACTTCCCTTGGCTCGGGAAGTTCTGGGGAATGCTGATGGAGCCATACCTGATTCCATTGTTCTAGAGCGAAGCTCACTCGACAATGGCGGCGGGGCTCAGAACGAGGATCTGTAGGAAAACCCATATGCGCCAAAACATGGCATAGCAGCCGAGGGAAAAGTAAATGAATGGAAGCCGCCCTCGTAAGACGCCGCTTATGCACGTTCTCCTCAAAATGGAGGAGAGCGGCCATAATCAAATGATGGGGGCCAAAGTAGTAGCCCTCAGAGATACGAAATAATGCCTCTAAAATGGCCCCTCGCCTCTGCACTCTATGCTGAAGAGGAAAAAGGTTGGCGCGAAGCACCACATCAACTAGGAGCATCCCTGGGGGAAGCTCCCTCCTGAAAATGGTCATCTGGGAAGATGTCCCTCGAGATAGGATACGAACCATGTCCCACTCAGAAAGTGGGACCTAGCGTCTAAATGCAGTGGGATCAGTTCGTGCATAAGGGATATGGAAAGCCTCGGCAATCTGTTTAGCCCCCAAAATACCCTGGCATCCATCAATGGTAAAAAGTATCGAGGCTGGTACCAGGACGCCACGAGTAGTCATAGACTGGTAAAAGTCTAAAGCTACTCGAGGATAAAAGAACTAGGGCGGAGTCATAAAGGGTACAAGATGGTACCTCTCAAGTAGGCTGTATGAATCCTGCAACTCAGTCTGCTGGCGCAAAATAGTGTGATCAAAATATGCCTCGACATGAAATGCTCTGGATCGGCAATCTGAGTTGCCCTCAATGGGCGAGCTAGGTCTAGGGCGCTTGGTGGAAGGAGGCTGAGACTGTGAATCCCGAGGTGCTCTAGAGGACTCTCCTAGCTCTAAAGTCTTGGCTTTCTTTGTAGGAGGACCCCGAGGTGGAATCTGAGTAGGGGCCACAAGCGTGGCAGATGCTCTCCTCGTATGGTATCTGCTCTGAGGGGCAGAATCAGCTAAATATGGAGGCGCATCTAGTGGGGCCCGCATAGGGGCGGCTCTCTGACTGCTCTGGGGAGCTGAGGTATGTCCTCCTCGTGTCTTAGGCATGATGAAGAAATGAAATGAGGCTCAGAGGCTTGGGATTGAGGAGGGTAGGGATGGAGAAATTGTAAAATTCGCACAAGGGGGGTGTTGTGCGAAAATTTCGCACAAGGGGGGGTGTTGTACGAAAAATTCGCACAAGGCACTATTCACCCGCCCTCTTGCAAATTTGAAGCTCGTTCAAATGGTGAAAAATTTTGGCTTTTGAGGGTGGGAAATGCTGGCTAAGGTAGGAAAAGGATTTTTCATGGTGGCTAGGCTTGGAAATTGGAGCTTTTTCACGAAGAGAATTTGAAATTTGGAGTTCCTCTACCCGGCGGCAATGGGTTTCCTTTGAAGAAAACGTGGCTTGAATCCTTAGCTTGAGGCTTTGGTTTGGTAAATGCAAGGTTGGGATTGGTTGAGGGATGGATTTAGAGTATTGAGTGAAGAATTGGAAGGTTTTTGATGGTGGAAAGAGGAGAAAATTGAAGGTGTGAACTATGGTGACACTACAAGAAAAGAAGTCTTCGTTGACAGTTTTTCACTGTCAATGTAAGGTATATCTGTGAAGGTAGGTTATTGTTCATATATGTTATCTATGCCAGTGACAAGAAAAGTTTAAAGGTAACTTAACATATACATATGTTAAGATTTCTCTATTTTTACAAATGATGAAATCTCATTAGTATATGATATGTCAATGTTTCTTTCATATATGTTAAGGTTTGATTCAACTTATATTAAGATTACTTAATCTTATGTCAATGTTAACTCACTCTTTTGTTAAGATTAGTCCAACAAATGTCAAGGTTAGGTATCATATATGTCATGATTAACCCCACATATATCAAGGCTTTTAGATACATATGTCAATGTTAGATTTTATATATATCATAATTGACTTATATATGTCAATGTAGGGAATAAGTACAATTGTCAAGGTTCCCATCGAAAAATTTTAAAATTATTTTTTAATATGAAAAATTGAACTTGTTGCCATGTATAATCAATTTGATATTATTTAAGAATGATAATGACAATCAAATTATCATGATTTTATATATAATCAAAACATATTTAATATACATTTAATTATTAATTAAAGCACAAATCAATGAACTTGTTTAAAGTTATCCCCAATTTCTCTATATAGAAGAAACTCATATAATATACAATGAAATTAAAAACACACTACAAGACAATATACATAAAATTAAATTAAGTTGCTCATGTATATATCTACAACCAAGTCTCTTGCCTCCATCTTGACGCATTACTTTATAGGAAAGCCTTAAATTTCCAACACCCAAACTTTGAATCTGTAGCAAAAAATATAGAGCATATTAACAAATTAAAAAGAAAAATGTATAATGAAGAGCAATCAAATATCAAGCTTTATGAATAATTTTAATAGCAAGCTAGCCACTACACCTTTATTAGATAATAATAGTGAATCTAGAAAGCCATGGGCAGTATAAGTTTTGATTCATCTAAATCTAGAGAGGAACTATGGCCCCTTGTTGGGGTTGAACCGACGACCAAGAATTTGCATCGATCCAATTGAAAGCAATTGGGCTCAAAAATGCGTCAAGGATGCCAAAGGAGCTGACCAAGGCAAGGGCATGTGGTCGCAATTCACTGCAGAGTATTGTTACTTCTTTTCTAATTCCAGCAGCATTGTCGGGTGACAAGTAACCATATTGGAGAAAGGAAGCATCTTCTTCCAAGATAATCAAGACATGCATGGATCTTAACAGACTTAACATACTCTGCATAAGGAAAAAAAATGCAAAAACAATCAGCAATTGGGTTTGCATCACTTCATTGTTCTACAAATGCTTGAGTTGGAAATAAGGATAGTTGTATATGTTACACAGTAGAAAAAATAGGGAAATTGTCACTCAAAATGCCATTACACAAAAATCCCATATTATATCTAATTCTGATAAGCATATCTGGGTTTTTAGCATGTTGAAGGTTCAATCACTAAGAAAGCAACAAGACTGCTGCATCTGTATCAGTGATATGTATAAAACAAAAGTAGAAGCTACTACTTACACTCATAACTTAAGTTTCCTTAATCAACACTTTTTTGGAATGTATAAATCCTATAATCTCTTCTAGTCTTCATCCAATTTTCCCCCAAACCCAGATATGGATAGACCGTGCAATACTTATTCACATCCAGCATTTTGTACCTTCCTTAGACTGACATTTTTTTGATTGGTAGAGTTACTTATATTTATGACAAAAAGGTACCGATATTTACCTTAAGTGGACCAGAAGACACAGTTGCCTCAGCATCTAAAAAGGTCTGCAAAATTGCTCGATCCAAGAAAGCTCTCCCCAAGTCTTCTACAAGTTGATAACTCTGGTGCATCAAAGGAAAAAAATTGTGAGAGTGATATACAGAGAGAAAGAGAGGAAACTCAAGTTAATGCGAAGATCCTGACCTAAAGAAGGGCATACTCTCTGCTTAGGCCCTGTGCTTGAAGCTGCGATATCTCAGTAGCAAAATGGATCAATAGATCTCGCTCCCTCAGGTAGAATATATCAGTTTGATAGCCAAATCAAGGGAGTAAGAAATTTCTCTCTACTTCATTGACTAACCAAATTGCTGCTAATAAAGCTACAATTACAGTACCTGGAATTGGCTACTTCTGAGGGTAGAACTTGTGAGTTGAGATTGAACGACAGGGTAAGATTTGTTCATGTGTTCTAACCCCAGTCCTTTAAATGGTTTATTCCTCTTCTGCACTACAATATATTCTACAAGGAGAGCCTTGCTAACCTGATTTCACACATTTAATCCATAAATTCCACCTCTACAAGCCCAAATCGTACATAAGAAGAAATTTAGTGAAGTAATAGTTTCTTAACATCTTTCAAGTTTATTAAAAACTGGCAAGTTGTATCCCCACTGGTCAATTGGTTCGGTCACATGATAGGCAGAGTGTTGGTTCAATAATTAGAACCAACCAATGTAATTCATAGGCTGTAGTCTGATCATGATTTGCAGGCAAAGGTTGTGTTTTTCAGCCTGGCTCAAAAATCGTGGATTTAAGATTCGTGAAATTTAAATCCAGTGGCACAAAAGCAAAGAGACCCCTAGAACATATCCAAAAAACACTGGGAGCAAAAAAAAAAAGCAATTTTTTTTTTTGTTTCCTTGGGGGTTTTGCATGGATTTTCTTGGAAATCAAACGAAGAAAACAGGGGTTTTGCAAAGAGAAAACACGGGGAACAAAAAAAAAACCAATTTTTATGGTTTTCCTTGGGGGTTTTACACAGATTTTCTTGGAAATCAAATGAGGATGAATTTTCCCGGAAATCGAATGGGGAATGAATTTTCTTGGGAATCAAATGAGGGTTTTACAAGTAGAAAACACAAGGAGCAAAAAAAAAAAATCAATTTTTTTTTGTTTTCCTTGAGGGTTTTGCATGGATTTTCTCGGAAATCAAATGATAATGAATTTTCCCGGAAATCGAATAGGGGATGGATTTTCTTAGGAATCAAATGGGGGTTGCAAAAAAAAAAAAAAAAAAACAATAATAACATGACTAGATTAGTACCTACTAGGATTGAGAGTCGTAGAGAATGGCGGATTCTGTCGTCTAGAGAGCAACTTTAGAAAAGGCCTTCTTGATGCCCAATACCCCAAGTGAGAGAAGCGGTGGCCCTTTTGATTTTTATAGTTAGCAGAGATAAAAAAATAAAAAAATAATAAAAAATAAAACAAACCATGAGAACAATTTTCCTCTCTCTATATAAATAATTATTAGTTACCCTTCTTTATTTTGATTAAATCACATTGAAATTTCCATTTTTATGGACAATATTTTATGAATTAAAATTAAATTGATAAAATAAATTATTAATAATCTTAATTATTTAAATAAATTAATATTAATAGAAAAAGTTGTTACCATATATTTTTAATAAAATTTTAGAAATTAAATCTCAAATAAAATATTTTATATAAATTAATTTAATTTTTCATTTAAAATATAATAAAACGTGTTTTAATAAAAATATTTTAAAATATTTTAAACAAATATTGTCTTCAACAAGATGGGCTCCCTTCATCTAACAATATGGTGGAACTACATCAATCTTCATTTTGATACTAAGACTATTGCAATGTCATATGTATTATATTTATGTATAAATTATTTTTATTCACTAAAATCAAATATTTCTTAACTCAATTCTAACTTTATACACTTCCAAAATTCATATTTATTATTCTTAAAATTCAAATATCGAATTTATTGATATATAGGTCTACCAATGTTTTATTTATTTATCATATTTATATGAATTATATTTACAAAATAACTTTAAAATATGAATCCTTACTTATTTTATCATTTTTTTGGAGGTTTTTTCAAGCATTCATATATATTTTAAATAATTTTCGCTCCACCAATATTTGTGAAAAAATATCCATCGATATTTTTTCGATATTTCTGATATATCCGTAAAATCAAAGTACTGATTTATTCGTAATTACCGATATTTTCATTCTTGGTTTAGAGCAAAAAGTTTGAAACCCTAAGCTCTCAAAATGAATATCGGGTTTTGAGAAAAGGAGGAGTGTTCTTTGTAAATACCACAGGGAACCTTGACAGGTAATTATAACATGATATCTTGACTTATAATCCATAGGTCATTTAAGATCTTTTTACTAGAATTAAAATGGCATATATGTTTAAAATCATACCTTGACTTTTGATTTTATGTCAAGCTAGCCACATTATATAAGTACCTTGACATATGAACATACTAACTATACATTGACTTATAAATTATCTGTCAAGATTCTATTATATAAGTCATGAAAGAATTCAAAAAAAATTTATACATGTCATTACTGGTTTAAACAAGTTGTATATGTCGTAGTTGTTAATTTAAATAGGCAATATTGACACATATCACCTTAAGTCAAGATAATATATGTCAACAATGACCTTTTTTCTTGTAGTGTGAATAGTGAATGTCGCGGCTATGGAGTGAAGTTATGGAGATGGGCTGCCATGGTGGTGCTAAGAATGGGGAATGATGAAGAAAAGGGGCTTAAGGAAAGGATTGGGTGATCGGAAGAGAGGTGTTGAGAGAAATGAAGAAGAAGCTTAGCATTTGGAGAGGAGAACACGACCTTTAAAGAGGAAGTGCAAATTTCGCACGACACCTTGTGTTGTGCGAAAATTTCGCATTCTTGTGGAGTACCAAGACAGAGAGCATGGTTTTGAAAATTTGTCCCAAAAACGAATTCGCACAAGGTTCGCACAAGGGATTTTGGGAAGGGACCGAGAGCATGCATTTTTTGAAAATTGGCACAAAAGCATTTTCGCACAAGGGATGTGTCGTGCGAAAATACTCACAACAGGAAGTGTTGTGCGAAAATGGCTGAGTCTTGGTTTTTTCTCCCCTGTTTTCCCTTGTTTTCACCATGACTTCATTCTTCAAGCTTTCCTACCTGAATGTTAACACAAAAAAAACCAATTCAAAACACATTAGAACGAAATTAAAGTCAAAAATAAATATCAAAACATGCAAAAACACAAGAGAAACTAGATTAAACTAAAATTAATGCAAAATGGAACAAAAAGAGGATGAACTTTTTAGTCTTTGAAGAGACTAAGTTCAACCATGAACCAAGTGTTTTCATGTTGGAGGTGGCTCAAGGAGGATGAATTCCTCCTTGTCTTGGGAAAATGATTCCATATAGGGCTTGAGACGATGCCCATTCACTTTGAAAGTTCGAGTGCTATTGAAGTTGAGTAGTTCCACTACTCCATTTAATTGCACATCATGAATTATGAAAGGACCCGTCCACCTTGATTTCAATTTTCCCATAAAAAGATGAAGCTTAGAGTCATAAAGCAAGACTCTTTGTCCCTTGGTAAAATTCTTTTGATTTACCAATTGACCATGCCATTTCTTCAACCTCTCTTTTGCAATTTTTGAATTGAGGTAAGCATCATTCCTCATTTCCTCCAATTCATTCAAATCCAAACATCTCTTCAACCCGGCTCTTGTCAAATCCATGTTGAGCTTCTTGATTGCCCACCATGCTTTATATTCAACCTCCACTGGAAGATGACATGCTTTGCCATAAATAAGGCGATAAGGAGACATTCCAAGAATGGTTTTGTAAGCGGTCCTATAAGCCCATAAGGAATCTAGGAACTTAATAGACCAATCCTTCCTATTCACATTCACCACCTTCATCAATATATTCTTGATCTCCCGGTTGGCTAACTCAACTTGGCCACTTGTTTGAGGGTGATAAGGTGTAGCTACCTTGTGCTTAACCCCATATTTGGCTAGAAGAGTCTCAAAAGTCTTATTGCAAAAGTGGGTTCCTCCATCACTGATAATGGCCTTAGGCACTCCAAATCTTGCAAAGATGTTGTCTTTGAGGAATTTAAGAACCACCTTATGATCATTGCTCCTACATGGGTTGCTTCTACCCACTTAGAGACATAATCCACTCCCACCAAAATGTAGGAATGTCCAAACGACATTGGAAATGGTCCCATGAAGTCTATCCCCCAAACATCAAAGACATCCACTATAAAGATGGGGTTCAAGGGCATCATATTTCGGCGTGTTAGCTTACCAAGCCTTTGACACCGATCACATCCCTTGCACATAGAGTGGGCATCCTTGAAAAGAGAGGGCCACCAAAAACCTGATTGGATCACTTTCATAACTGTTTTCTGGGAGGCAAAATGACCTCCACATGCACTATCATGGCAATGGGAAAGAATTCCTGATTGCTCTTGTTCAGGAACACATTTCCTTATGATTTGATCCGCACAATATTTGAAGAGAAAAGGCTCCTCCCAATAATAGGCATGGATCTTAGCAAAGAAATGCCTCTTGTCTTGGGCACTCCACTCACTTGGAACTTCTCCAGTAACCAAAAAATTTGCAATGTGAGAATACCATGGAGCTACCTCTATTGACATGAGAGACTCCCCAGGGAAGTCGTCATTGATAGGTAGACCATGTGAATCATGTGTTATCACAAGTCTTGACAAGTGGTCAGCTACCACATTTTCTACCCCCTTTTTATCCCGGATTTGGAGATTGAATTCTTGGAGTAAAAGGATCCATCTTATCAATCTTACCTTGGAATCTTGCTTGGTTAGCAAGTACTTCAAAGCAGAATGGTCAGTGAACAACACTATAGAGGACCCTACCAAATAGGCACGAAACTTATCCAAGGCAAAAACTATTGCCAACAACTCCTTCTCAGTAGTTGTGTAGTTCCTTTGAGCCTTGTTCAAAGTTTTGCTCGTATAATAAATCACATAGGGCATTCCATCTTCTCTTTGCCCCAAAACAGCCCCCATAGCAAGATCACTTGCATCACACATTACCTCAAAAGGTAATTTCCAATTTGGGGCTCTCACTATTGGTGTAGTTGTGAGGAATTGCTTCAGTTCCTCAAAACTCTTCTGACACTTCTCATCCCACACAAACTTGGCATCCTTTACAAAGATTTCACAAAGAGGCTTTGAGATTTTTGAGAAATCCTTAATGAACCTCCTATAGAACCTGGCATGTCCGAGGAATTGCCTAATTCCCTTAACATTTGTGGGAGGTGGCAGCTTAAGAATTAGCTCCACCTTTGCCTTATCTACCTCAATGTCATTCTTGGAGATGATATGTCCTAAGACAATTCCTTGTTGTACCATAAAATAGCACTTTTCCCAATTTAGCACTAGGTCTTTCACAATACATCTTTGGAGAACTCTTCTAAATGCAACAAACACTCCTCATAAGAACTTCCATATACAGTGATGTCATCCATGAAGACTTCCATGATGCGTTCCACCATATCACTGAAGATTCTTAGCATACATCTTTGGAAAGTTGCAGGAGCATTACATAGACCAAAGGGCATTCTCCTATACGCAAAAGTACCAAAGGGGCAAGTGAAGGTTGTCTTTTCTTGATCTTCCAAATCAATTTCTATTTGGAAGTACCCCGAGTAACCATCCAAAAAACAGTAGAAAGGATGTCCTGAGACTCTCTCAAGGACTTGGTCCATGAAAGGCAATGGGAAATGGTCCTTCCTAGTCACTGAATTCAACCTCCTATAGTCTATACACACCCTCCATCCTGAGGTAGGACGTGTAGAGACTTCCTCTCCTTTCTCATTCTGGACCACAGTAATTCTAGATTTCTTTGGAACTACTTGGGTGGGGCTCACCCACAAGCTGTCTGAAATGGGATATATGATCCCAGCCTGAAGTAGCTTCAGAACTTCACCCCTCACCACCTCTTGCATGTGAGGGTTCAACCTCCTTTGGGGCTGCCTCACTGGTTTTGCATCTTCCTCCATATAGATATGGTGGGTGCACAGCAAAGGGCTAATCCCTTTCAGCTCAGAAATTTGCCATCCAATGGCTTTCTTGCATTTCCTGAGGACTCCCAAAAGACTATCCTCTTGATCACTAGTGAGAGTTGAAGAAAGCACCACTGGACATTTCTCATCTTCCTCCAAATATGCATACTTCAAATCAATAGGAAGTGGCTTCAAAACAAGCTTTGGAGGGTCCTCCACAGCTGCTCCTTGTGAGTCCTCCTTATTGAACAGTGGTAAGATCTCTTCCCGTCTCTTCCAAGGAGACATGATGGCTAGCACATCAGAGGGTTCAGGTAACCCTTCCTCAAGCAAGGCAAGGCTTTCATTCAAGATCTCTTCTACATTCTTGTCACAATGCTCTTCAACCAAAGTGTTGATCAAGCACACCTCCTCCAATCCTTCCTCCTCTTCTGGGTGAAGATGCCTCTTGCATAGGTGGAATATATTTAATTCCAAGTTCATGTTTCCAAATGTGAGCTGCATCACCCCATTTCGAAAATTGATAATGGCATTGGAGGTAGCTAGGAAAGGTCTCCCAAGGATGATTGGCATGTAATTTGCCTCCTTAACAGTGGGATCAGTATCAAGCACCACAAAATCCACAGGATAGTAGAATTTGTCCACTTGAACAAGAACATCCTCTATCACCCCCCTTGGGATTTTGACTGACCTGTCAGATAAGGAGAGAGTGATGGCTGTGGGCTTCAATCCTCCAAGTCTCAGTTGCTTGTACACAGAGTATGGGATCAAATTCACACTTGCCCCCAAGTCTAGTAAAGCTTTCTCCATATGTGTCCCTCCAATGTTGACTGAAATGGTGGGGCATCCCGGATCTTTATACTTTACTGGAGACTTACTCTGAATGATAGCACTTACTTGCTCAATGAAGAATGCATTCTTTGTCACATGTAACCCTCTCGTGACCGTGCACAAGTCCTTTAAAAACTTTGCATATGTGGGGACTTGCTTGATCATATCAAGTAAGGGTATATTCACCTTCACTTGTCTCAACACTTCAAGAATTTCTGATGAATTCTTGATTTCCTTCTTTCCATGTAAAGCTTGAGGAAAAGGGGAAGGCATATGTTTCTTCATCATATCCTCTTTAATCACTATCCTTGGCTCTTCTTCAATGCTTGATTTGGATGCACTTTTCTTCCCACTCTTCTCTTCTTGGTTATTGCTCTCTTTAACCAAGGTTTTCTTTGACATGAGTTCTTCATCTTGCCTCACCTTAGGCAAGGGTTGATCAACCTCCTTTCCATTCCTCAAAGTGATCACAACTTTGACCTCCCTCAACTTTGAAGACTCCCCCTCTTGGGTTTCAACTTCATGAACACCCTTGGGATTTTGGCTTGGTTGAGAGGGAAACTTTCCTTTCTCATTCACTGTGTTGAGGTTGGTAAGCCTAGAGATGGAGTATTGAATATTATCTATCTTTTGAGATAGATCATTTTGCATCCCCTCCATTCTCTTAATTTGAGAACTCTCAACATTTTCAATCTTTTGATGCAATTGGGAGTTAATTGCCTTTTGTTCACCCACAAAGTCACCCATGACTTTACTTAGGTTCACAATGGCTTGCTCCACTGAAGAGGTTTATTGAGGTGCTTGGGTTTGGGCTTGTGGTTGGTATGGAGGTGGTCTTGGTTTCCAAGAAAAATTTGGATGGTTTCTCCAGCTTCAATTATAGGTGTTTCCATAAGGTGCATTGTTGTTAGGCCTGAATTGTCCCACAACATTGGGTTGATCACCTAACATCTCCCTTACAGCTGGCATGGTTGGGCACTCATCTACCACATGATGACATGATTGGCAAATGGTGCATGGCATGACATGGGATTGGGTCTCGGAAATGGCTTGGACTTCATGCATCTTTTTCAACTCAAGTTCTTCCAACCTCCTTGCTATTGTTGCCACCTTAGCTTTCATGTCCATGTCTTCACTTAACACGTACATTCCACCCTTTGGATTTTGGGTTGGTTGAGAGGGAAACTTTCCTTTCTCTCTTGAGTTGGGCTCATCCCATCCTCTTGGCACCTCAAACACATAACTTAAAAAGTCTATGGCTTCTTCCGGATTCTTGCTCATAAAATCTCCCCCACACATGGTTTCAAGAATTTGCTTCATGGAGGAAGACATCCCATCATAAAAATAGCTCACCAAAAGCCATGTATCAAAGCCATGATGAGGACAAGCATTGATGGCTTCCATATACCTTTCCCAACATTCATGGAACTTCTCATTTTCTTTTGCAGAAAAAGTTTGAGATTTGTCTCTTCAACCCATTGGTCCTATGGGTGGGGAAAAATTTCTTCAAAAATTCGGCCTGAAGATCAACCCAATTCCTTATGCTCCTTGGCCTTAAAGAATTAAGCCATATTTTTGCCTTGTCCTTCAAATTAAAAGGGAATTGCTTGAGTCTCATCAAGTCTATTGAAGCTCCTCCCTCTCTAAAGGTATTGCACACCTCCTCAAACTCCTTGATGTGGGCATATGGATTCTCACTCTCCATTCCATGGAAATTTGGTAGGAGGGGCACAATATGGGGCCTTATAACCAGCTGCTCAAGAGGAGGTACAATGCATGAGGGTGCACTCATCCTTGGTGGGTGTATTCTATCCCTCATGGATAGATATGCATTTGGATTACCCCCTTGACCGTGTTGAGAATTCTGATCCTCTGGTGGAGGGTCCATGATGTTTACACAGATATCCAACTCTGTGTCATGAGGATTCTCAATCCTCACTAATCTTCCCTCTTGGTCCCGAATCCAATAAGGCATGCACAAGTTACAATACCTGAAATAAAAAAAACAACAAAAACAAAAGAAAACTAGCAAAAAGGTTAAAGTTAGAAAGAAAACGAAAATAAACTTAACAAAAGGAAAATGAAAGGAAATGAAGTTAGTGAAAAAGGAATTCACCAAACTTGTGATGAAAATCACAAGTAGCCTCTAAAAGGTTGTATCACTGTATTGTGGCACCATCCCCGGCAACGGCGCCATTTTGATTCCGTGAAAATCCAGTTGAGTCATTTAATAAAAAACATTTATAAAACCTATGACCTCATACTAGCGTAGCAAAGTTACTATAGTATAGTGGCTCTAGGGTCGAACTCTAGGATGGGTTTTCATTCTACTAGTGATATACTCAAGATTAGAAATTGAATTTAATGATTTCCTTTATTAAAAACTTAAAGTTTAAAAGAAAATAAAATTTGTTTTGAAAGGTATTTGAAACTAAACTAACATAAACTAATTAAAAATAGAAGAAATAAAGTCTCCTGGAGCTAGAGGTTGCTAGGATCAAGTTCAGAATGCAAAGTGGAAAATTCCGGAATTTTCTCCTCGCATTGGGGATTTAACCTATAGTTATTTCCCGAACCGGTATAGGTTTAACAATGAAGATTTAATCCATAAAAAGTCAATAGAAATGGTAGTCAAGGTCCATTAATGGCCCTAGACACTATGGGTCTTCACCTTGAGTCACTTTCCAATGGTTCGTACATGATAACTAATGGACTGATATGGATCTAGCAATAAGCATCCACAGAGACCTGAAGCTTACCATGTATTGGCCATTCAAAGTGATTCTAACGGATTTAAAGCAAAACTTTGGATTTAGAAGCCATTTATGAACTCCAACTACCTGAATTTAATGCATGGGAGTTTTCCACCTTTGGATCTGGACTTTTCACCTAGCTTCCTTCACTCCAAGAAACCAAAAGTTTTGCCTCTCATCCTCCGAGAAAACATCCTCAGAGGTTGTTTGGCTTCCAAGAAAAATAAAATAGTAAAGACAAAAGAGAAACGAGAGAGCTCTGTATATTTTCTAAGTGTCAAACTTAACACATATCATATATCCAAGAGGTGATTTCCACCCCTTATATAGTCTTTACAAAAGCAAAAGCTTATGATTGGTTAGTTACAAGGATAAGAAAGGAAATTACATAAAAAAATACATAAGAAAATATCTAAAGTGGATTCAGAAAAAACAGAGGAAAATTCACACCACGCATGGGCTGTGCGAATTTTGAAGGTGTTGTGCGAATTTCCCACAACACTCGCACAACACAAGGTGTTGTGCGAAAATTTCGCACAAGCCTGGAGCAGTTGGATTCCAAATGCCATATCTTCCTCATTTCAGATCCAAATCATACACAGTTTGAAGTGTTGGATTCTTGACTTCCTGAGCTTTAAAATGGTATATAGTATGTAAAAAATAGACTTCGGGAAGTGCTCCAAAAGTGTGAAAGAAAACTGCAGCTGCTGTCCTCTTTGCTTCTCTTCACTTTGCTTACTTTTCCTCTTTGCTTCTCTTTGATTATCTCCTTTACTTGGCTTGTCTTAATGATCCAAAAGGCTGTCAAAACACTAAAACTAGCCACAAATATGATTAGAAGTCATTGCTAGGTCCTTAACATGCCAATTGGAATAAAGATGGAGAATTACTACACAAAAGTGCTTAAAAGATATTGAATTAAAGGTATAAAATAGCACTCTTTGGGTAGTAATCACATAGGGCTTTCCATCTTCTCCTTGCCCCAAAACAGCCCCCATAGCAAGATCACTTGCATCGCACATTACCTCAAAAGGTAATTTCCAATTTGGGGCTCTCACTATTGGTGCAGTTGTGAGGAATTGCTTCAATTCCTCAAAACTCTTCTGACATTTCTCATCCCACACAAACTTGGCATCCTTTACCAAGAGTTCACAAAGAGGTTTTGAGATTTTTGAGAAATCCTTAATGAACCTCCTATAGAACCCGACATGTCCTAGGAATTGCCTAATTCCTTTAACATTTGTGAGAGGTGGCAACTTAACAATTAGCTCCACCTTTTCCTTATCTACCTCAATGCCATTCTTGGAGATGATATGTCCTAAGACAATTCCTTGTTGTACCATAAAATGGCACTTCTCCCAATTTAGTACTAGGTCTTTCTCAATACATCTTTGGAGAATAGCTTCTAAATGCAACAAACACTCCTTATAAGAACCTTCATATACAGTGATGTCATCCATGAAGACTTCCATGATGTGCTCCACCATATCACTGAAGATGCTTAGCATACATCTTTGGAAAGTTGCAGGTGCATTACATAGACCAAAGGGCATCCTCCTATAGGCAAAAGTACCAAAGGGGCAAGTCAAGGTTGTCTTTTCTTGATCTTCCAAATCAATCTCTATTTGGAAGTACCCCGAGTAACCATCCAAAAAACAGTAGAAAGGATGCCCTGAGACTCTCTCAAGGACTTGGTCCATGAAAGGCAATGGGAAATGGTCCTTCCTAGTCACTGAATTCAACCTCTTGTAGTCTATACACACCCTCCATCCTGAGGTAAGACGTGTAGAGACTTCCTCCCCTTTCTCATTCTGGATCACAGTAATTCTAGATTTCTTTGGGACTACTTGGGTTGGGCTCACCCACAAGCTATCTGAAATGGGATATATGATCCCTGCTTGAAGTAGCTTCAGAACTTCACCCCTTACCACCTCTTGCATGTGAGGATTCAACCTCCTCTGGGGCTGCCTCACTAGTTTTACATCTTCCTCCATGTATATATGGTGGGTGCATACCAAAGGGCTAATCCCTTTCAGATCAGAAATTTGCCATCCAATGGCCTTTTTGCATTTTCTGAGGACTCCCAAAAGACTATCCTCTTGATCACTTGTGAGAGTTGAAGAAACCACCACTGGACATTTCTCATCTTTCTCCAAATATGCATACTTCAAATCAACAGGAAGTGGCTTCAAAACTAGCTTTGGAGGGTCCTCCCTAGCTGCTCCTTGTGAGTCCTCCTTATTGAACAAGGGTAAGATCTCTTCCCTTCTCTTCCAAGGAGACATGATGGCTAACACATCAGAGGGTTCAGGTAACCCTTCTTCAAGCACTCCAAGGCTTTCATTCAAGCTCTCTTCTAAATTCTTGTCACAATGTTCTTCAACCAAAGTGTTGATCAAGCACACCTCCTCCAATCCTTCCTCCTCTTCGGGGTGAAGATGCCTCTTGCATAGGTGGAATATGTTTAGTTGCAAGGTCATGTTTCCAAATGTGAGTTGCATCACCCCATTCCTACAATTGATGATGGCATTAGAGGTAGCTAGGAAAGGTCTCCCAAGGATGATTAGCACATAATTTGCTTCCTTAACAGTGGGATCAATATCAAGCACCACAAAATCCACGGGATAGTAGAATTTGTCCACTTAAACTAGAACATCCTCTATCACCCCCTTGGGATTTTGACTAAACTATCAGCTAAGGAGAGAGAGATGGTTGTGGGCTTCAATTCTCCAAGTCCCAGTTGCTTATACACAGAGTATGGGAGCAAATTCACACTTGCCCCCATGTCTAGTAAAGCCTTCTCCACATGTGTCCCTCCAATGTTGACTGAAATGGTGGGACATCTCGGATCTTTGTACTTAACTGGAGACTTACACTGAATGATGGCACTTACTTGCTCATTGAGGAATGCCTTCTTTGTCACAATTAACCCTCTCTTGACCGTGCACAAGTCCTTTAAAATTTTTGCATATGTGGTGATTACAACTCAAAACATGCTATTTTGTAGCTTGTAATTAGCTCTTTAAACACCCTTGAGTAGTAATTATTACCTTTTAACTCAATTGACATGTTAAGGACCCTTGCAATCATTTCTAATCAAATTGTGTTAAGTTTTGGTGTTTTTGATAGCTTTTAGCTACACCAAAGCAATCCAAGAATGAGGGAGAGTTGTATATAGTTCATGGCAAAGCTTTTGGAAGCTTAAATTCATGAAGAACCAAGATTTGGAGCTCCATAGCCCTTTGCCAAAGTCGTTCAAAGTAGCAAGGAAAGAACAATGGAGAAGAGGAAAACAGAGTGAAGAAAACAGATGACAGCAGCTGTAGTCTTCTTTCACACTTTTGGAGCACTTCCCAAAGTCCATTTTCTACATGCTATATACCATTTCAAAGCTCAGGAATTCAAGAATCCAACACTTCAAACCGTGTATGATTTGGAGATGAAATGAGGAAGATATGGCCTTCGGAAGACAACTGCATCAAGCCATGGGAACACCATTTCGCAAGGAGATTTTCTTCATGGTGCGAAATTTAGCCATTTCGCACCATGAAGAACCACCTTGCGAAATTTTGCAGGGTGGCTTTTCACCTTGCAAAATTTGGACCCTTCATCCATTCCACTTCCGGTTCTCCAAGATATTTTGCTTGATTTTTAGCTTTGTAAATACCTATTTTACCCTTGTAATCAACCAATGAATAGGTTGCTTTTGTAATAGCTCTTGTAATTTAGCTTGTTATTGTCTTTAAATAAAGGTGAAGAGCCTCAGACAAAGATATCTTATAACCTGTAACTTTATAAGTTATAAGAGCACTTTTGTTCATACGCTTCTTTTCTCTTTTCTTTCTCATTTTCTTAGTAGCCAAACATCCTTGGAGGATGAAATCCCCAAGGATGAGAGGCTAAAACATTTTAGTTTCTTGAAGTAATGGATGCCATGTGAAGCTCCCGTGTCAGGATGGAGATTTCCAAGCCATAAATGTAAGTAGTTGAGCGTCATAAATGTTTTCATTCAAAGTAAAGCTTTTAATCCCTCTGACTTGCTTTGAATGGCCAATACTTGATAACCTTTTGGTCTCAGTGGATTCTTATTGTTAGATCCACTGACGTTCGTTAGTTAACTCCTACAGGCCATTGTATTGCAAGTCGAGGAGATGACCTATACCAATAAAAGAGCATTTATGAGTTTCAACTACCCTTTTTGTAAGTTTTCAAGGACTAAAACTCAATTGTTAAACTCATACCGGTTCGGGAAGTAAGTATCACCTTAGTTGCTTCCCCAACTTGAGGTGAAGAGTCCCAAAATCTCCATTTTTACACAGTGAGTTAAGCATGGCTATCCGAAGCTTTGAGAAACTTATTTTTCCCTCTTTTAACCTATTTTCATGTTAGTTTAGTTTACAACACCTTCATATTTTTATGTTTTCATCTTAACCTAATTTTTATTAAGAAAAGTTCACTCCATCCTCCGAACTTCACCAGTTAAAGTAAAAACCCTTCCCAGTGTTCGATCCTAGAGCCACTATGCTATAGTAGCTTTGCTACTTTAGTGTAAGGACCTTAGGTATAAATTTTGTTGATACCCTTACATGCCAAGCTACCAAGAGTTGGGTTATCATGTGGGGACTTGCTTGATCATATCAAGTAAGGGTATATTCACCTTCACTTGTCTCAAAACTTCTAGAATTTTTGATGAATTCTTGATTCCCTTCTTTCCATGTAAATCTTGAGGAAAAGGGGGAGGCATATGTTTCTTCATCATATCCTCTTTAATCACTATCCTTGGCTCTTCTTCAATGCTTGAATTAGATGCATTTTTCTTTCCACTCTTCTCTTCTTGGTTATTGCTTTCTTTAACCAAGGTTTTCTTTGACATGAGTTCTTCTTCTTGCCTCACCTTAGGCAAGGGTTGATCAACCTCATTTCCATTCCTCAAAGTGATCACAGCTTTGACCTCCCTCAACTTTGAAGACTCCCCCTCTTGGGTTTCAACTTCATGAACACCCTTGGGATTTTGGCTTGGTTGAGAGGGAAACTTTCCTTTCTCATTCACTATGTTGAGGTTGGTAAGCCTAGATATGGAGTATTGAATATTATCTATCTTCTGAGATAGATCATTTTGCATCCCCTCCATTCTCTTAATTTGAGAACTCTCAACATTTTCAATCTTTTGATGCAATTGGGAGTTAATTGCCTTTTGTTCACCCACAAAGTCACCCATGACTTTACTTAGGTTCACAATGGCTTGCTCCACTGAAGAGGTTTGTTGAGGTGCTTGGGTTTGGGCTTGTGGTTGGTATGGAGGTGGCCTTGGTTTCCAAGAAAAATTTGGATGGTTTCTCCAGCTTGAATTATAGGTGTTTCCATAAGGTGTATTGTTGTTGGGCCTAAATTGCCCCACAACATTGGCTTGATCACCTAACATCTCCCTCATAGCTGGGATGGTTGGGCACTCATCTACCACATGATCAAATGATTGGCAAATGGTGCATGTCATGACATGGGCTCGTGTCTCGGAAATGGCTTGGACTTCATGTATTTTTTTCAAGTCAAGTTCTTCCAACCTCCTTGCCATTGTTGCCACTTTAGCTTTCATGTCCATGTCTTCACTTAACATGTACATTCCACCCTTTGGATTTACAGGAGCTTTCATTCTTCCCATTTCTCTTGAGTTGGGTTCATCCCATCCTCTTGATACCTCAGATACATAACTTAAAAAGTCCATGGCTTCTTCCGGATTCTTACTCATAAAATCTCCCCCACACATGGTTTCAAGAATTTGCTTCATGGAGGAAGACATCCCATCATAAAAATAGCTCACCAAGAGCCATGTATCAAAGCCATGATGAGGAGAAGCATTGATGGCCTCCATATACCTTTCCCAACATTCATAGAACTTCTCATTTTCTTGTGCAGAAAAGTTTGAGATTTGTCTCTTCAACCCATTGGTCTTATAGGTGGGGAAAATTTTCTTCAAAAATTCGGCTTGAAGATCAACCCAATTCCTTATGCTCCTTGGCCTTAAAGAGTTAAGCCATATTTTTGCCTTGTCCTTCAAATTAAAAAGGAATAGCTTGAGTCTCATCAAGTCTATTGAAGATCCTCCCTCTTTAAAAGTATTGCACACCTCCTCAAACTCCTTGATGTGGGCATATGGGTTCTCACTCTCCATTCCATGGAAATTTGGTAGGAGGGGCACAATATGGGGCCTTATAATCAGCTGCTCAAGAGGAGGTACGATGCATGAGGGTGCACTCATCCATGGTGGGTGCATTCTATCCCTCATGGATAGATATGCATTTGGATTATCCCCTTGACCGTGTTAAGAATTCTGATCCTCTTGTGGAGGGTCCATGATGTTTACACAGATATCCAACTCTGTGTCTTGAGGATTCTCTATCCTCACTAGTCTTCCCTCTTGGTCCCGAATCCAATAGGGCATGCACAAGTTACAACTTCCCTGAAAACAAAACAAAGACAACAAAAACAAAAGAAAACTACAAGAAAGTTAAGGTTAGAAAGAAAATGAAAGTAAACTTAACAAAAGGAATTCTATAATTAAAAGAAAGGAAATGAAGTTAGTGAAAAAGGAATTCACCAAACTTGTGATGGAAATCACAAGTAGCCTCTAAAAAGTTGTATCACTGTATCGTGGCACCATTCCCGGCAACCACACCATTTTGATTCATGCCCAGTTGGGTATTTTAATAAAAAAATGTTTATAAATCCTATGACCTTATACTAGCGTAGCAAAGCTACTATAGTATAGCAGCTCTAAGGTCGAACTCTGGGATGGGTTTTCACTCTACCAGTGATAGACTCGAGATTAGAAATTGAATCTGATGATTTCCTTTGTCAAAAACTTAAAGTTTAAAAGAAAATAAAATTTGTTTTGAAAGTGGTGTTGAAACTAAACTAACATAGAACTAGGTAAAAATGGAAGAAAGAAAGTCTCCCGGAGCTAAAGGTTGCTAGGATCAAGTTCAGAATGCAATGTGGGAAATTCCGGATTTTTCTCCTTGTATTGGGGACAACAACATAAAGGATGGTTGCTTCCCGAACTGGTATAGGTTTAACAATGAAGATTTAATCCATAAAAAGTCAATAGAAATGGTAGTCAAGTTCCATTAATGGCTTTAGACACTATGGGTCTTTACCTTGAGCCACTTTCCAATGGCTCGTACATGATAACTAATGGTCTTAAGTGGATCTAGCAATAAGTATCCACAGAGATCTAAAAGCTTATCATGTATTGGCCATTCAAAGTGATTCTAAGGGATTTAAAGCAAAACTTTAGATTTAAAAGCCATTTATGAACTCCAACTACCTGTATTTAAAGCACGAGACTTTTCCACTTTTGCATCTGGACTTTTCACCTAGCTTCCTTCACTCCAAGAAACCAAAGGTTTAGCCTCTCATCCTTTGGGAAAACATCCTCAGAGGTTGTTTGGCTTCCAAGAAAAAGAAAATAGGATAAAAAAATAATGAGAGGGTAAAAGTAGAGTAGAGCTCTGTATTTTTCTTCCTTTGAAAATTATACAAAAGTTGCGTCGTTTCGAGAACAAGCTCCCGAGAGATATTTATATGAAAATTACAATAATAATATATGAAAGGTTATTTATCCTTTTTCCAAACTTAATAACTAAGGAATCCTATAATTGGTGGGTTACAAGGAGATTTTAGGGATTTAGACAACAAATATCTAAAGCACAAATATCTCAAAATATCCCAAAATATCTCAAAATGTCAGTGGCACATATCGAGAAGCTTCAGGAGAACACCGCGGCACTGTGCAAAATTGGCTGCGAAACTCTCCAGGCGAGCGCTGTCGGTGGATCCGGATATGCCTGATCGTGGAAGTTGAAACGCCCTCTTCTCCCATCCGAATATGTCTGTCGGATGTGAAACATCCGGAGAATGTGGAATGTCACCCGGTGATTACTACCAAAAAGTGCTATTTTGTTGACCTAATTATAATGGTTTTAAGCACTTTTGAGTAGTAATCATATTCATTTAACCCAATTAATTCATTAAGGTCCTTAGTAATTGGTTTTAACCATTTTGTGGCAAGTTTACATGTTTTTATCAGCTTATGAATCAATTCAAGCATGCCAAATGATGGAGGAGCTACTTGGAAAAGTTATGGAAAAGCTTTTGGAAGCTCAAATTCATGAATAACCAAGCTTTGGAGCTCCATAGCCCTTTGCCAAAGTCGTTCAAAGTATGCAAGGAAAGAACAATGGAGAAGAGGAAAACAGAGGACAGCAGCTGCAGTCTTCTTTCACACTTTTGGAGCACTTTTCAAAGTCCATTTTCTACATGCTATATACCATTTCAAATCTCTGGAAGTCAAGAATCCAACACTTCAAACCGTGCATGATTTGGAGTTGAAATGAGGAAGATATGGCCTTCGGAAGCCAACTGCTCCAGGTTATGCGAAAATTTCGCATAACACCTTCAAAATTCGCATAACCCATGCGTGTTGCGAATTTTCCCCTGCTTTTGCTGACTCCACTTTAGATATTTTCCTTTGTATTTTGTGATCTAATTTCCTTTCTTATCCTTGTAACTAACCAATCACAAGCTTTTGATTTTGTAAAGACTATATAAGGGGTGGAAATCACCTCTTGGAAAATATATAGAACATAGGTTACGTTTTACACTTAGAAAATATACGAAGCTCTCTCATTTCTCTTTTCTCTTCCCCATTTCTATTTTCTTAGTAGCCAAACAGTCTCTGAGGGCTTTTCTTCAGAGGATCATTGGCTAAAACTTTTAGTTTCTCAAAGTATGGATGTTATGTGATGACTTGGATGCAATCCCATGGAAACTTCTCGCACCCGGAAGGTAAGGTAGACGTTTTTCATTAAGGGTTCATTAATGCAAAGTTTGGTTTTTATTTCCTTTGGACAACTTCCAACGGCCAATACTTGATAAGCTTTTGGATTTCTATCCATTAGTTATCTCCTACGAGCTATTGGAAGGTGAGGTTTTCAATTCCAAGTTTTGCATTAATCCGTTAGAACCAATTTCAATGGCCATTAAAAGGTGAGTTTATCACCTGGAATGACTTTGAGTTGCCAATATTTGGTAAGCTTTTGGTTTTAGACCGTTAGTTATCTCTTACGAGCCATTCAAAGGGAGTCTAAGGTGAATAACCATTGATGAAATTCACTACCATCTGTTTTGCTATTTTAAAGGATTAAAACTTGATTTGTTAAATCCATACCGGTTCGGGAAGCAAGCATCACCATAGTTGCAACCCCAACGCGAGGAGCCTATCTTGAGATTTCCAATTTGCATAAGAGCCAGAGCATAGCTATCCTATCTTTGAGAAACTTGTTTTTACACCCTTTCATTTTAGTCTTTAATGTTAGCTTAGATTAGTTTAAATCTTTCTAAAACATTTACATCTTCTTTTAAAGCTAACATCCATAAGAAAATCACCTATTTTCCTAATTTGAATATCACTAGTGTTTGCAAAAACCCTTCCCAGTGAATGATCCTAGAACCACTATGCTATAGTAGCTTGGCTACTTTAGTAATAGTATCTAAGGTATAAATTTTGTTGATACGCCTTTAAAGCTAAGCTACCATGAGTCGAATCACCCGGCCAGAATTCCGGATGTGAAACATCCGGATGGAATGGTGGCAGCAGATTTTCAGATGTGATACATCCGGGTGGAAAGCGATAGCATCCTGATGGAATGGCGGCGTCAGCCGGGTGTAAAGTGGCGGCAGCAGTCGGGTGTAAAGTGGCGGCAGCCGGATGGAATTCCTTCCCAGGTGGAATGTGCAGGATCCCATACTCCTTGTATTCTGGATTTGCTTATGGATTCCAAAGAACTCTCCTCAATCTCAGATTGCTTTGGTGATCAAAAAGCTATCAAAACACCAAAACTTAACACAATTTGATTAGAATTGATTGCAAGGGTCCTTAATATGTTAATTGGGTTAAAAGGTAATAACTACTACTCAAAAGTGTTTAAATGAGTTAATTACAAGCTATGAAATAGTACTTTTTGAGTAGTAATCATGAGCTCTTCATATCATCTAGAGCCTTGAGCTCACTATCTGGAGCCATTCATGTTAACCATAACCTTAAGCTATTCATAGCATTTAGAGCCATGGGCCCACAACCAAGAATTGTTTATATCATTCATAGCCTTGATTTGTTCATAGCATCTAGAGCCCTAAGCTCATGACCCAAAGTCGTTCATGTCATCCACAACCTTGAACTATTTATAGCACCTAAAGGCTTGAGCTCATGACGTAGAATCATGCATATCATCCATAACCTTGAGAAGTTCATAACATCCAGAGGCCTGAGCTCATGGGATCTCGACTCGTTCATACCATCCATAACACTGAGTTGTTCATAACATCAAGAGCCTTAAGCTCATGACCCGAATGCATTCATGTCAACCACAACCTTGACCTATTCATAGTATCTAGGACCTTTAGCTCACAACTCGGAATCGTTCATGTCATCCACAACTATGAGTTGTTCATAACATCAAAAACCTTAAGCTCATGACCCAAAGTCATTCATGCCATTTACAACTACAAGTTATTCATAACATCTAGAGCCTAGAGCTCATAACCAAGAATCATTCATGTGATCCACACCCCTGAGCTATTTGTAGCTTTTAAAGTTATGCGCTTAAGGCTAAGAATCGATTATATCATCCTCAACCATGTTATATTCATAGCATCTTGAGGCCTGAGCTCAGGGATCTTGAGTCGTTCATATCATCCACAACTTTGAGCTTTTTATAGCATCCAGAGTCGTGAGCCCATGACCCTGAGGAGCTCATATCATCTACAATACTGAGATATTAATAACATCTAAAGCCTTGAGCTCAAGACCTGGAGTCGTTCATGTGAACCACAGATCTAAGGTGTTCATAGCATCTTAAGCCATGAGTTGGGGACCCAAAATCATTCATATCATCCATAGCCTTGAGTTGTTCATAACTACTAAAGCCTTGAGCTAACAACCAAGAATCGTGCATATCATCCACAACCCTAAGTTGTTCATATCATCTAGAGACTTGAGGTTATGACTGAGAGTAGTTCATGTCATCGATAACCCTAAGCTATTCATAGCATTTTGATCCCTCAACTCATGACCTGGAGTTGTTTATGTCAGCCACAAACCTTCGTTAGTAATAATATCCAGAGCCATGAGCTCACGACACAACATCATTCATCTGATCAAAACCCTTATGTTGTTCATAGCATTTAAAGGCTTTTTCAATTCACATAGAACCGTTCATATCATTCACAACCTTCAAATGTTCATGGCATGTAGAGACTTGAGTTCATAGGATCCTGAGTCGTTCATATCATCCACAATGCTTAGTTGTTCATAGCATCTAGAGCCCTCAGCTCACTACCCAGAGTAGCTCATATCATCCATATCCCTAAACTATTAATAGCATATAATGCCTAAAGCTTACAACCCATAGTTGTTCATGTCAACCACAACCTTCAACTGTTCATAGTATTTGGGGCCCTCAACTCGCGACCTGGAGTCGTTCATTTAATCAACAATCCTGAGTTGTTCATAGTATTTAGAGCATTGAGATCATGATCCAAAGTTGTTGATATCATCCATAGCCCTGAGCTATTTAAAGCATCTAGATGCCTAAGGTCACGGGATCTTGAGTCATACATATCATCCAAAACCATGAGTTGTTCACTGCATCCAAATTCATGATCTCACAACTCGGAGTAGCTCATGCGATGCACATGGCTAAGCTGTTCATAACATCTATAGCCCTAATCTCACGACCCAGAGTCATTCATGTGAACCACAACTCAGACCTGTTCATAGCATCTATAGCCTAAGATCATGACTGAAAATCGTTCATGTCATCCACAACCTAGAGTTGTTCATAGCATTTAGAGTCATGGGATCATGACCAAGAATCATTTATATCATCCACAGCCCTGAGTTATTCATAGCATCTAAAGGCCTAAACTCACAAGTTCTTGAGACTTTCATATCATCCACAACCATGAGCTGTTAATGGCATCTAGAGCCTTGAGCTCATAACCTGCAGTAGCTTATGTGGTTCAAAACCCAAAGCTATTCATAGCATTTAGAGCCCTAAGCTCATAACCTAGACTAATTCATGTAAACCATAGCCTTAAGTTGTTCATAGCATCTAGAGACCTAAGTTCACAAACCAGAGTCGTTCATGTCATCCATAATCCCAAGTTATTCATAACATTTAAAGCAATGAGCTCATGATCAAGAATCGTTCGTATCATCCACAAACTTGATCTCTTCATGCCATCTAGAAGCCTGAGCTCACCGTATCCTGTGTCATTCCTATGATCCACAACCATTAGCTATTCATAGCATCAAAACCCTTGAGCTCAGGACCCGGTGTATCTTTTGTCAACCACAATCCTGAGTTGTTCATAGCTCATAACCCGGAGTTGTCAATGTCAGCCACAACCCTAAGTTGTTCACATCATTTAAAGTCCTAAGCTCACGACCCAAAGTCGTTAATGTCATCTACATCCCTGAGTTGTTAAAAGCAATTTGAGTCCTGGGCAAACAACCAGAATCATTTATATCATCCACAACCTTGAACTATTCATAACATCTAGAGGCCTGAGCTCACAGGATCTTGAGTCGTTCATATCATCCATAACTTTAAGTTGTTCATAGCATCTAGGGCCTTATGCTCACAACCCAAAGTCGTACATGTTCTAGAGCCTTGAACTCACGACCTAAAGTCATTCATGTCAACAATAACCCTAAGTTATTCATAGCTTCTAGAGCCCTGCGCTCACGACCCTAATTCATTCATGTCATCCACACCCTTGAGTTGTTCATAGAATTTAGATCCTTGGGCACATGACCGAGAATCGTTCATATCATCCACAACCTTGAGTTATTCATAGCATCTACAGCCTTAAGCTAAAGGTGAACTCGAGCCCTGAGCTCAAGGGAACTCGAGCCCTGAGCTCAAGGGAACTCGAGCCCTGAGCTGAAGGGAACTCGAGCCCTTCATGGCATTTATAGCCCTAAGCTCACAACATAGAGTTGTTCATGTCAAAGACACCATTGAGTTCTTCATAGCATCTAAAGTCTTGAGCACACAACTCATAGTCGTTTATATCATCCACAACCCTGAGCTGTCCATAGCATCTAAAGCCTTAAGCTCACAATCCAAATTCATAACATGTACAACCTTGAATTTTTTTCATAACATCTAGAGCCCTCAGCACACAACTCAGAGTCATTCATGTAAACCACAACCATGTGTTTTTCATAGTATCTAAAGCCTTGAGCCTATAACCTGGAGTTGTTCATGTCATCCAGAGCCTAGATTTGTTCATAGCATCTTAAGCCCTAAGCTCACAAGCCAGAGTAGTTCATGTCAACCATAGCCCTGAGTTGTTCACAACATCTAAAGCCCCGATTAAATGACCCAGAAGCACTAATGTCATCCATAACCCAGAGTTGTTCATAGAATTTAAAGTCATAGGCTTAGAAACAAGAATCATTCATATCATCCTCAGCCCTATGCTATTCATAACATCTGAAAGCTTGAGCTCATGGGATCCTTAGTAGTTCATATCATTCACAATGCTGAGCCATTCATAGCACCCATAGCCACAAGCTCACGACCCAGAGTAGCTCATATTATCCACAGCCCCAAGCCGTTAATAGCATTTATAGCCTTAAGGTCACAACCTAGAGTCATTCATAACAACCATAACCCTAAGTTGTTCATAATATCTAGAGCACTCAGATCACAACCTAGAGTCGTTCATGTCAACCATAGCCCTGAGCTATTCATAGCATTTAGATCCATAGGCTCACAACCAAGAATCGTTTATATCATCCTCAGCCCTAAGTTGTTCATAGCATCTAGAGGCTTGAGCTTACAGGATCTCGAGTTGTTCATATCATCCACATAACTGACCTATTCATAGGATCCATACACAATAGCTCACAAACCAAAGTAGCTCATATAAACCAAAACCTTGAGTTGTTGTTCATAGCATCTAGAGGCCTCAACTCACATCCCAAATTCATTCATGCCAACCACAACCATGAGTTGTTCATAGCATTTAGAGCAATAGGCTCATGACCAAGAATTGTTGATATCATCCTTAGCCTTGAGTTATTCATAACATCTAGAGGCTTGAGCTCATGGGATCTCGATTCATTGATATTATCCATAGCTCTAAGTTGTTCATAGCATTTAGAGGCTTAAGCTCACAGGATCCCATGTAGTTCATATCATCCACAATGCTGAGTTGTTCATAGGATCCATAGCCATGAGCTCACGACTAAAAGTCGTTCATGTCAACCACAATCCTATGGTTTTCATAATATTTAGAGCCTTGAGCTCACGACCCAAAGTCGTTCATATCATCCAAAGCCCAAATTCGTTCATAACCTCTAGAACCATGAGATCATGACTCAGAGTTGTTCGTGTCAACCACAACCGTGAGTTGTTCAAAGTATCTAAAGCCTGAAGCTTGCAAACTGGAGTTAGTTATGTCAAACACGTCCCTGAGTTGTTTGTAGCATTTAGATCCATACACTCATGACTAAGAATTGTTCATATCATCCTTAGCCCTGAGCTCTTCATAGCATCTAGAGGTCTAAGCTCATAGGATCCCGAGTTGTTCATATCATCCATAACTCTGAGTTGCTCATAGCATCTAGAGGTTTAAGCTCACAAGATCTCGAGTTGTTCATAGTATCCACAATGCTAAGGTATTCATAAGAGCCATAGCCATGAGGCCACAACCCGAAGTAGCTCATACCATCCATAACCTAAACCTATTCATAGCATCTAGAGCCCTAAGCTCACGACTCGGAGTCGTTCATGTCAATCGTAACCCTATGTTTTTTATAGTATATAAAGCCTTAACCTAACGACCTAGAGTCATTCATGTCAACCACAACCCTGAGCTGTTCATAGAATCTAAAGGCCGAAGCTCGCAACCCAGAGTCATTTATGTCAACCATGACCCTGAGTTGTTCATAGGATCTAGAGCCTTGAGATCATGACTTGTATTCATTCATGTCAACCACAACCTTGAGCTATTCATAGCATCTAGAGCCCTAAGATCATAACTTGGAGTTGTTCATGTCAACCACAACCCTTAATTGGTCAGAGTATCTAGAGCCTAAAGCTTACAAGCTGGAGTCATTATTGTCAATCATGACCTTGAGTTGTTCGAAGTATTTAGAGTTATAAGCTTAGAACCAAGAGTCATTCATATCATCCTCAGCCTTGAGGTGTTCATAGCATCTAGAGGCTTGAGCTCACAGGATCCAGAGTCATTTATATCATCCATAACGCTGAGTTGTTCATAGCTTCTATAGCCATGAGCTCACGAACTAGAGTAGCTCATATCAATAACAACCTTGAGATTTACATAGCATCTAAAGCCCTAAACACATGACCTAAAGTCGTTGATGTCAAACACAACCCTTAGTTGTTTATTACATCAAGAGCATTGAGCTCACACCCTAGAGTCATTCATGTCATCCACAACCCTAGGTTGTTCTTAGCATTTAGAGCTATAGGCTCATAACCATGAATCGTTCATATCATCCTCAAATTTGAGCTATTCATAGCATCTAGAGGCCTGAGCTCATGGGATCCCAAGTCGTTCATATCATCCATAATGTTAAGTTGTTCATAGCATCCAAAGCCATGAGCTCACGAACTAAAGTAGCTCATATCAACCATAACCTTGAGCTGTTGATAGCATCTAGAGCCATGAGGTCACAACCCAAAGTCATTTATGTCATCCACAACCCTGAGCTGTTCATAACCTTTAAAACCACAGGCTCACGACCATGAATTGTTCATGTCAACCACAGCCTTGTGCTTTTCATAGTATCTAGAGCGTTGAGCTCACGACCCAAAGTCGTTCATGTTAACTACATCCTTGAGTTGTTCATAGCATATTGAGTCTTGAGTAAACGACCTAGAGTCACTCATGTCATCTAGAGCCCAGAGTTTTTCATAGCATTTGGAGCCATAGGCTCACGACTATGAATCTTTCATATCATCCTCAACTCTGAGTTGTTCATAACATCTATAAATATCATCATTATCATTATTCTTATTAATCCTAATATCTCCTCTTACTTAACAAAATATCTCATATACTTTTAACAACTCCAACAAACCCACAAATCCTACTCATTATTATTATTTTAATTTACTCCACTACCACCATTTGCCTCTCACGGTTACATATTGAATTTTTTTTTTTTTTTTGTCACCCCAACACAATGCCTCAAATCTAAAATCCAAAAACATGCAATTCTTCAATCACTTAAGCCACATATAATCATATATTTATTTACTCATTTAATTTTTAAAATTTCATTGTTTAGATATATTCATCTAAAAAAAATTCAAATTTCCATATTGTCATCAATGAAACAACCTATATTCATAATTTCAATATTTTGATCTTAAAATAAAGTAATTAAACTAACCCTAATCTAAATAGAAATTTTATAAAGAATATCTAATGTGTTCAAAACTAACTAACGAATATAATATATTAATCTAGGGTTAGAATCTTACCTAGAAAAAAAATCTGAACTTTAAACTCTAGACTTTCAAACCTTCAGCCCTACGTTCTCTAATTCTTTGATTTTTGGTTAATAAAGTTTCCTTAATAAAGAAGATAAGAGGAAAATCTAATTTATACCTAGAATTATTAATTGTAAAATGACTCTCTCACCTTTAATGAATTTAGTTAATTAATTAATTTATTTATAATTTACTATTTTGCCCCTAAAGTTTATTTTGGGGTGTCACACTAGATGCTATGAACAACTTAGGGTTATGGATGACATGAACAACTCCAGATCGTGAGCTCAGGGCTCTAGATGCTATGAATGACTTAGGGCTTTAGATGATATGAATGACTAGGGGTCTCGTGAGCTAACAACTCCAAATGCAATGAGCAGCTTAGAACTGTGTATGATATGAACAATTCTAGGTCATGAGCTCAAGGCTCTAGATGCTATGAATAGCTCAGGGCTCTATATGACATGAATGAATCAAAGGTTATGAACTTAGGGCTTTAAATGCTATGAAAAAACTAGGGCTATGGATGATATAAAAAAACCCAAGGTCATAATCTCAAAGCTCTAAATGCTATAAACAACTCAGGGTTATGGTTGACATGAACGATTGTGGGTCATGAGTTCAATGTTCTAAATGTTAGGAATAGCTCAAGGTTGGGGTTAACATGAATGGCTCTAGGTCATGAGCTCAGGACTTTAGATGTTATGAATAGCTCAAGGTTGTGGATGACATGAACTACTCTAGGTCATGAGCTCAGCATTCTAGATGCTATGAACAACATAAGATTATGGATTGCATGAATGACTTAGGGTCCCGTGAGCTCATGCCTCTAGATGCTGAGAACAACTCAGGGCTATGAATGATATGGACAATTCTAGGTCATGAGCTTAAGGCTCTAGATGTTAGGAATAGTTCAAGGTTTTGTATGACACGAACGACTCCGGGTCTTGAGCTAAGGGGTCAAGTTGCTATGAACAACTCGAGGTTGTGGATGACATGCATGATTCTAGCTCATGAGCTTAAGGTTCCAAATACTATGAACAACTAAGGGATGTGACTCATAGGAACAATTTTGGGTCATAAGATCAAGGCAATTGATGCTATGAACAACTTAGGGTTGTTGATGACATGAACAACTCTAGGTTGCAATCTTAGGGCTCTAGATGCTATGAATGGCTCAGGGTTGTGGGTAGATGATCTAAACAATTTCGGGTTGTGAGGTTATGGATTTGGATGCTATGAACAACTCATGGGTGTGGTTGACATGAATGACTTCAGGTCGTGACCTTTGGTTGTAGATGCTATCAAAAACTAAGGGCTTTGGTCAACACGAACGACTCTAGGTTGTGAGGTTAGGGCTTTAAATGCTATGAACAACTTAGGATTGTGGATGACATGAACGACTATAGGTCATGAGCTTAGGGCTCTAGATGATATGAATAGCTCAGTGGTGTGGATGACATGAACGACTTTAGGTCATGAGCTTTGGGCTTTAGACACTATGAACAACTCAAACCTATGGTTGAGATGAATGACTCAGGGTCGTGAGCTCATGGCTCTAGATGCTATGAACAGCTCAGTGTTCTGGATGATATGAATGATTCGACGTTGTGAGCTAAACCCTTTAAATGCTATGAATAGCCTAAGGTTGTGGATCACATGAACAACTCTAGGTCATGAGCTCAGGATTCTTAATGCTATTAATAGCTTATGGTTGTGGATGACATGAATGACTCTAGATTCTATGAACAACTCATGGTTGTGGTTGGCATGAACGATCCTAGGTTGTCAGCTCAAGGTTGTAGATGCTATGAACAACTTAAGGTTATGGATGACATTAACGACTCCGAATTGTGAGCTTAAGGCTCTAGATACTATGAACAAATCAATGTTATGGATGATATCAACGACTCGGGGTCCTATTAGCTTAAGGCTCTAGATGCTATGATAGCTCAAAGTTGTGGATGACATGAACTACTACAAGTTGTAAGCTTAGGGCTCTAAATGCTATGAACAGCTTAAGGTTGCAGATGACATGAACAGCTTCGCACCATGAACCAATGGCTCCAGATGCTATGAATAGCTTAAGGACATGTTTGGCATGAACTACTTTGGGTCGTGAGCTTAGGGCTATAGATGCTATGAACTGCTCATAGCTATAGGTGACATGAATGACTTCAGGTTGTGAGCTTAGTGATTGAAATGCTATGAGCAACTTACGACTATGGATGATATAAAAAAATTAGAGTTGTGAACTTTGGGATCTAGATGTTATGAATAACTCAGGGTCATGGATGACATGAATTACTCTAGGTCGTGAGCTCAATGCTCTAAATGCTATGAACAACTCAGGATAGTGGTTGTTTACTACTCAAAAAGTGTTATTTCATAGCTTGTAATTAACTCTTTCAAACACTTTTGAGTATTAGTTATCACCTTTTAACCCAATTAACATATTAAGGACCCTTGCAATCAATTCTAATCAAATTGTGTTAAGTTTTAGTGTTTTGATAGCTTTTTGATCACCAAAGCAATCCGAGATCGAGGAGAGTTCTTTAGAATCCATGGCAAAGCAATGGAAAGCTCAGAACCATGAAGAATCGAAGCTTTTAAGTCCTTTGCCATAAGCAAATCTGGACACACCATCAGAGGACGGCGGAAAGTGGGTTGTGGCAGGCTGTCGGAATGACGTAGCAAGGCTTGTGCACTTTAGTCAATGATCCAGACAACATATCTGGATAGGATATGCTATCGTTCGGGTGTGATGATCGCGAGTGCCGTGGGCTTCTCCCGAGGGAGTCCAGATAGGGGAGCGTGCCACGTGTCCTCTTGGGGAATCCGGATGGAGTTGATTTGGATAGCGATACGCGCTCCGTGTCATCAGGAGGAGGGGTCCCTACACCATGCACACACGGATGATCACCTTTGCGACGTTCCATCTTCTCCGGATATCCCACATCCGAAATTCTGGCCGGGTGACGTTCCACCTTCTCCGGATATTTCACATCCGACGCCTGACGCCGGATGGGAAAGGAGGGCGTTTTAACTTCCCCGGTCAGACATATCCGGATCCTCTGATAGCGCTTACCCGGAGAGTTTCGCAGCCATTTTGCACAGTGCCGCGATGTTCTCCTAAAGCTTCCCGATATGTGTGACCGACATTTTGAGATATTTTTCTTTAGATATTTGATGTCTAAATCCCCGATATGTGCGACCGACATTTTGAGATATTTTGCTTTAGATATTTGATATCTAAATCCCCAAAGTCTCTTTGTAACCCACCTATCATAGGATTCCTTAGTCTTTAAGTAAGAACAAATGGGTGAATAACCTCTTATATATAGTTTGTAATTTTATTTATACAAAAAGAGAATATCTCGGGAGCTTGTTCTCAGAGACGCATATGTACAGTTTTGGGAAGGAAGTAAAATACAGAGCACTTGCTCTGCTTTTCATATATATTTTTGTTTTCTCGTTATTTTTCTTTCTAGCTAATCAAACTCTGAGGATTTTTCCTCAGAGGATGAGAAGCTAGGCTCTTCGTCTCTTGGAGTGAAGAAAGCCGGGTAAGTTTCCACATGCATAAATTGGAAGTTTTGTTGTTTTAGTTTTTAATGAAGAGAAAGTGTGACCCGTTAATGGTTTTTATCTTTTTAGTTAACTTAAAACGCCTTTAAATCACCTAGGCCAACACTTGGTAAGGCAAGTGATCTCCATCCATTGAGATGCACTAGTTTACCTCTTGCGAGCCTTTGGGAGGTGGTTTGAAGGTAGGATTTTCTAGAATAGCCAACACTTGGTAAGCTTTTGGACTCTAAGGAGACATCCATTAGTTATCTCTTGCGAGCTTTTGACGGGTAATCCAAGGTTAAAGATCACCTTGAATGGCAAGTGTTAGGTGAGAGGTATGAGCCATTGCAAGATGCATCAGTGAGTGGGATTTAGTGTTTGAACCCATTAAAGGGAAGCATTTGTACCACACCGGTTCGGGAAATAACTATATGTTAAATCCCCAATGCGAGGAAAAGAAACAAGTGACCGGAACTCTTCTTTTTGTACAGATACATCCTTTAATTAGATTTCAGCTTTAATTCCCTCTCACTGATGCAAATTGCAATGGTTCATGCCTCTCACTAGCACTTACCCTTCAAGATGATCTTTAACCTTGGACTTCCCTTCAAAAGCTCGCAAGAGATAACTAATGGATGTCTCCTTAGAGTCCAAAAGCTTACCAAGTGTTGGCAATTCTAGAAAATCCTATCTTCAAGCCACCTCCCAGAAGCTGGCATGGGGTAAACTAGTGCATCTCCATGGTTGGAAATCACTTGCCTTACCAAGTGTTGGCCCAGGTGACTCTAAGGTGTTTTAAGTTAACTAAAAACATAGAAATCACTAAAGGATTTCACTTCCTCTTCATTCATGGCTGAAACCACATATCTTTGCATTCTTGCACTTGGAACCTTTCCCGGCAACCTTAGCTCCAAGGAACGAAAGGTTTAGTTACTCATTCTCTGGGGAAAATTCCTCAGAGAGTGCATAACTTAGTAAGAAATAAAAAATACAAAGTGAGAAGGTAAGGCAAAACAAAGGACCTGAACTTTACTTGCTTTTTCAAAACTTTGGCAAAAGGTCTCCTCTTCTGAGAACAAGCTCCTGAGAGTTATATATATGAACATAATATAAACTAATTATTACATGGATATTTTCTCTTTTTACCAACTTAAAAGCTAAGGAATCTTGTAATTGGTGGCTTACAAGGAGAATTTTAGGATTTAGACAACAAAAATCTGATGGAAAATATCTCATAATGTCGGTAGCAAACATCGGGAAGCACTACGGACCATTTCGCAAGAGAAAATGATGTCTGCGAGATTTCGCAGACACTCAAAAAGGGCTGCGAAATCACTTCGCAGCAAAAGGCTATTCTCGCAGGGCTGCGAAGTTGGCTTCCATCTTGAGGTTCTCAGCTTCCAACTTGTCACATATATCGGGCAACTTCAGGAGGAAATCCACCACACTGTACAAAAAGGCTGCGAAATCACTTCGCAACAAAAGGGTGATTTCGCAACACTTTGCAAAATGCTTTCTTCAGCTTAGAGTGATTGACTTGCAGTGGCTGTAACTTCTTCGTTTCAACTCCAAATTGTGCACCGTTTGAAGCATTAGATTTTTGACTTCCTAAGCTTTGAAATGGTATATAGTACGCATCAATTGGACTTCAAAAAGTGCTCCAAAAGTGGCTGCCATAACTATCATCAAGAATATGCTTCATGGCAGATTCTCTTTACTTTTTCTTCTAGCATTCCGGATCAACTCTTGGAAAAGGGCTTCAAAACTTTAGTTCAAGATTCCACATAACTCTCCTCAGTCTCGGATTGCTTTGGTGATCAAATTACTAACAAAAACACCAAAACTTAACACAATTTAATTAGAAACGATTGCAAGGGTCCTTATCATGCCAATTGAGTTAAAAGGGCAAAACTACTACTCAAAAGTGTTTAAAAGGATTAATTACAAGCTACCAAATAGCACTTTTTGAGTAGTAATCACTCCCCCCAATCGACATATTGTTAGTCCCTTAGCAATGAAGGAGAGATAAATAAAAAATAAAAATTACTACAATTTACAACATCATGCTGATCAACAAATAATTTTCAAGTGGCATGATGATCTAACTCTCACATGGAACATTAAAGAAATACAAACCCAAATTTCAACAAGAGTTATAACAAACTATGCTAAACACTGTCAAACAAGGGAATGCATTATGCAAACTGAAGTTTTAAAATCATTTCCACTTTCAAAGAACCAAACTTTACTCTTCCACAAAAATCTAAGTGTAAGATTCCTTAGCTTCCGAATATAGTATGCTAAACTAATCTCTCCCCCCAACCTATCTCTTTTCAACACTTAGCAAACTAACCAAAATCAATAAGAAAAGAACACACTTTTTTTTTTTTTTTTTTTTTTAAGGAGGCTTAATGAGGTACTCTTTCTGAATTGTCCATGTAATGGGGGTCCATCGATGACTCCCAACCAATTAAGGTTTAGGGAATCAAGCTTTAAGGATCTTTCAACTACTAACTCCTCGGATTTTTCCCCGAACTTTTGAGAATGAATTTCTAATACTGATTCGACTCATGGTAGCTTAGCTTTAAAGGCGTATCAACAAAATTTATACCTTGAATACTATTACTAAAGTAGCCAAGCTACTATAGCATAGTGGTTCTAGGATCGTTCACTGGGAAGGGTTTTCGCAAACACAAGTGATATTCAAATTAGGAAAATAGGTGATTTTCTTATGGATGTTAGCTTTAAAAGAAGATGTAAATGTTTTAGAAAGATTTAAACTAATCTAAGCTAACATTAAAGACTAAAATCAAAGGGTTTCAAAATAAGTTTCTCAAAGATAGGATAGCTATGCTTTGGCTCTTATGCAAATTGGAAATCTCAGGATAGGCTCCTCGCGTTGGGGTTGCAACTATGGTGATGCTTGCTTCCCGAACCGGTATGGATTTAGCAAATCAAGTTTTAATCCTTTAAAATGGTAAAACAGATGGTAGTGAATTTCATCAATGGTTATTCACCTTAGACTTCCTTTGAATGGCTCGTAAGAGATAACTAATGGTCTATAGCCAAAAGTTTACCAAATATTGGCAACTCAAAGTCATTCCAAGTGATAAACTCACCTTTCAATAGCCATTGAAATTGGTTCTAACGGATTAATGCAAAACTTGGAATTGAAAACCTCACCTTCCAATAGCTCGTAGGAGATAACTAATGGATAGAAATCCAAAAGCTTATCAAGTATTGGCCGTTGGAAGTTGTCCAAAGGAAATAAAAACCAAACTTTGCATTAATGAACCTTTAATGAAAAACGACTACCTTACCTTCCGGGTGCAAGAAATTTCCATGGGATTGCATCCAAGCCATCACATAACATCCATACTTTGAGAAACTAAAAGTTTTAGCCAATCATCCTCTAAGGAAAAGCCCTTAGAGGCTGCTTGGCTACTAAGAAAATAGAAACGGGAAAGAACAGGAGAAGAGAGAAAAAACAGAGCAAGGCTCCGTCTTTGTATATATGCGTCTCTATATTCAAGAGGTGATTTCCACCCCTTATATAGTCTTTACAAAAGCCAAAGCTTATGATTGGTTAGTTACAAGGATAATAAAGGAAATTACATCACAAAATACAAAGGAAAATATCTAAAGTGGAGTCGGCAAAGGGCAGAGCAAAATTTGCAACACGCATGGGTTATGCGAACCATATGCGAATGTTATGCGAATTTCGCATAACCTCTTGTGGAATGCGAAATTTTCGCATAACCTGGAGCAGTTGGCTTCCGAAGGCCATATCTTCCTCATTTCAACTCCAAATCGTGCACGGTTTGAAGCGTTGGATTCTTGACTTCCAGAGCTTTGAAATGGTATATAGTATGCAAAAAATGGACTTCGGGAAGTGCTCCAAAAGTGTGAAAGAAGACTGCAGCTACTGTCCTCTTTGCTTCTCTTCACTTTGCTTGCTTTTCCTCTTTGCTTCTCTTTGCTTGTGCTCGTGTTTCCACTTGAAATTCAAGCTTGTAAATGTCCAAAATCCTTGCTTTAACTTGTCCAAGTAGCTCCTCCATCATTTGGCATGCTTGAATCGATTCATAAGCTGATAAAAACATGTAAACTTGCCACAAAATGGTTAAAACCAATTACTAAGGACCTTAATGAATTAATTGGGTTAAATGAATATGATTACTACTCAAAGGTGCTTAAAACCATTATTATTAGGTCTACAAAATAGCACTTTTTGGTAGTAATCAAATACCCAAGCACCTACCATATGCTGACTCTACCTATTCACCCTTGTAACGAGCATTGAGGTCGGTGACTCCCAACCTATTAAGGCTTAAGGCACCAGGCTTTAAAGATTTTCACCATATACCCCTCAGACCTTGCTCGAGTTTCAAGGCAAGAAAACAACTTTCTTTCTTTATTTCAAAGGCTCATTGGCCTTTCATAAGGTGTCTCAACTTTATCAAATGAGATCAAATGTACCAAGTCCCAAAATTATCCTAAGTCAAGAGGGAAATAGCTTTTCATCTTATAGTCGGAATCTATTGTGCACAGTGTGTGAATAGCTTAAAGTGGAAGAACTAAATTCAATTTCAATAGAAGCTTCAACAATTGAACCACTTTAGTAAGCATAATCCATACTCTAAGTCAAGTGAAAAGCAACAGTTCAATTTCTCCTATTTTAATTTGAAATTTTTTCCTCAAAATCCATAGAGAATAGAATAAAAAGAGTAAAAAGCAAAAACTACAACTGATTTACCAATATAATTGTATTACCAAAATGACTTAGCATACTTCCTTTAACTTAACCTACTTCCTTCCTCATTTTCTCCCCCCCCCCCCCCAACCGAACTGAGCATTGTCCTCAATGTGATATGAGTGATTGCAATTAAAGGGAGGAAGTGGTACCTCCTGAGTGATATCAATTTCGAATACTGATTGGAGAAACCACATGTTTCAAAAAGAATAAAAGATGTGAGAAAAGGAAATAAGAATAAATTAATGCTAAAGATTAACAAAAAAAATTAAACTTGTATTGCTTTAAATCCATTTGAGTACAATGAAAAAGAAAGGCAATACAAGCAATCCCAAATATGGTACCAAAATAATGGGATTTCTTACAAACTAACAAATGAAATACATAAAAAAAAACATAGGCAGTATATATATATATATATATATATATATATATATATATATTAATCTGATGAGTGGGTGGTGCTGGGGCTAGGTAGATGGATCTACCTCTTCAGTAGCTGCTCCAGATGGGGCCTAAGGCTCTGTGGGATGAGAGTGTGGCACTGCTGTGGTATAGGTGGAGGGCTCAGCAGCTGGTGGCAGATCAAAATGATGCTGGAGCTGCCTTAAGATGGCAGTGTGCTGAGCCTGGGTGGCCAACATCTGCTCTTGGCATGCTCGAATGGCTGCCATCTCATGAGCAAGGCTGCTCTAAGATGCTGTGAGGGTCTCCAATGAACGACATAACTCTCTATATTCAGAAATGGGAATGGCCATCCTTGGTTCAGTTGAAGTGGATGGCTGAGATGAAGCTGGAGTAACTGGTGGAGCTTTGGGAATGGTAGGAGCAGCAATAGGTATACCCTCAGGTATATGTCGTGGGGATGCTCTCCTAGCAGCTGGCTATGGGCGCTCTGGCTGGTCAACTCTATAGGCTGTCATGTTGTTCCATTTGTCGAGAGTAAATACCTCTTGGCAAATGCGTTTGCGCTCCAACTGAGGCTCAGAAGGATGCCACAGGTGCTCCAGAATTTGGCACAGCAGCCTTGGAAAGAGAAGAGGAATGGCATCAGCTCTCTGTAACTTCTTTTTATGTACCTTATCTTCGAAATAGAGAAGGGCTGCCATAATTAGATGGTGAGGGCCGAAGAAATATCCCTCAGACATCTTGAACAGGGCTTCTAACAGGACTCCTCTCCTTTGAGTCCAATGTTGTAGTGGGTAGAGGTTATGATGCAAAAATGCATCAATAAGAAACATGATTGGAGGAAGCTCCCCCCTCAACAGATGTGGTCGTGTGGAAGCTCCTCTAGACAGGATATGCACCATTTCCAGCTCAATAGGACTGGTCCACACTCTAAAATCATCAAAATGAGTTGGCTCATAGGGTATATGCAAGGCCTCAGCTATATGGCGAGCTCCCAATATGCCATGCCTCCCATCAATGGAAAATGAATTAGAGTTGGATCCCTGACCTGTTTGGTAGTCATGGACTGATAAAAATCCATGGCTACCCTGGGGTAGAAGAAGTCTCTAGGGTTCAGCAGGTGTTGCATATGGTATCTTCGCAGCAGGTGGAATGACTGTGCAATCTTCGATCGCAATTGGAATGTAGCTATGTCAAAGCACAGCTCGGAGTGGAATGGCTGAGCTCTATAGTCCAAATTTCCCTCAATTGGAGGCTGAGTCAGCATTGGCCACCTGATTACTGCTTCAAGGGCTATCTCAGATGGATTTTGGGGCTCGGGAAGTGGTGGCTGAGGCTCCTCAAGCTCTGCTGGCGGCGCCGAAGATGGCACCGGAGATGGAACTGGCGAGGGAACCAACGAGGGTTCTAGGGACTGCTCCGTCAAGTTAATGGGCTCTGAGCTTTCAACCTTGGCTCTCTTTTGCAGTGGCCGACCCCAGGACCTGGTGAGATAACGCCTCACCGGAGACTTTGGCGGCGCGGGCTTCAACGGAGGGGAAACTGCTTTTGGCCGCGGAGGCTCAGAAATGGGACCTGGAACGGGCTCCTCTCGCAGGACTTTCTTGTGGCTTGAAGGAGAGGAAGACTTGGCCCCTTTGGTTCGCGCCATTTTGGGTTGCCGAAATTTGGCCGGAATTGATGACCGGAGAAGATGAACGGAGGTTTGTGCGGTGTCGGGCTCGAGCAAGGAGATGAACAGTCTGCGAGAATGGCGCGCTCTATTTTTGAAACCCTTTCGCAGCTCAAATGACCGGTATATATAAAAATAATGGAAGATTAAGGGTCATTTTGAGTTTCGCAGAAAAAGGCCAATTTCCCAGCAAAAATCCATTTTCGCAGCCACTTCTCAATCCGGTTCGCAGCTGCGAATTGAGTGTCACTGTGCTGCGAAGTGGCACACGTGTGCCAAAATCGCTTTCGCAATTGCGAAATACCCTGCGAAATGGAACTTTGGTTGCGAAATCAGGGATTTTCATGCTTTATCGCTTCGCAGCCGTTTCGCAGCTGCGAATTGGGGGTTCCTGTGTTGCGAAGTGGCACACGTGTGCCAAACTTGGCTTCGCAACTTCGAAAATTTTCGCAGAGGAGAAAATAAAGCTGCGAAATGATTTCGTGAAGGATGGCCGCTTTCGTAGAGAAACGTCGATTCCGCAGCGACTTCTTTTAGGTTGCGAAATGGCTTCGTAGCGAAGTGCTAATTTCGCAGAGGTTGCGAAATCTCGCAGACCCCTGTTTTTGCTCTGTTTGCACTCTGTTTTTTGTCCGATTTCGCTCCGATTTCTTCCTTTGAATTTATTTGCATTTTCTTCCACCTGGGATCATTCAAAAAGATTAAAACACACATAAAAATATGATTTAAGATCAAAAACTAAGATCAAAAGTATGGAAAAAACTTGGAAAATTACAAAATTTACAAAAAAATTTGGACTGTGGTAAAACCACGTCCACCAAACCCTTCTTTGCTTAGGTTTTTTGTGGCTCAAGGAGGTTGATTTCCTCCTTTTCTGGTTTGAATGGCTCCATGAACGGCTTGAGACGATATCCATTGACTCTAAAGGTATCGTTGCCATTGGAAATCAATAATTCCACTACTCCATTGGCATATACTCGGTGAATAATAAACGGGCCTATCCACCTTGACTTAAGCTTCCCAGGAAAGATATGGAGTCTTGTGTCATACAGTAAAACTCTTTGCCCTTTCTGAAATTCCTTGTTGGAGATTAGTTGATCATGCCACTTCTTCATCCTCTGTTTTGCAAGTTTGGAATTGATATAAGCATCATTTATTAATTCCTCCATCTCATTAAGGTCTAGATATCTCTTTTCTCCGGCTCTGATCAAGTCCATGTTCAGCTTCTTTATTGCCCACCAAGCTTTGTATTCAACTTCCACAGGGAGATGGCATGCTTTGCCATAGACAAGACGATAGGGAGACATGCCAAGAATAGTCTTATAAGCTGTTCTATATGCCCACAATGAATCATGAAGCCTAATAGACCAATCTTTTCTACTGGAATTCACCACTTTCATCAATATGTTCTTTATTTCCCTGTTAGCTAGCTCAACTTGCCCGGAAGTCTGAGGATGATAAGGTGTAGCTACCTTATGCTTCACTCCGTACTTGGCTAATAAAGCTTCAAAAGGTTTGTTGCAAAAATGAGCACCTCCATCACTGATTATGGCTTTGGGCACCCCAAATCTTGAGAAAATGTTCTCTTTAAGAAACTTGAGAACCACCCTATGATCATTTTGTTTACAGGGGATTGCCTCAACCCATTTAGAAACATAATCCACCCCCACCAAGATGTAAGAATTACCAAAAGACATTGGGAACGGTCCCATGAAGTCAATGCCCCATACATCAAATAGTTCAACTATTAGAATGGGGTTCATAGGCATTTGATTTCTTTTTGTTAGCTTTCCAAGCCTTTGGCATCTATCACAACTCCTACACATGATGTGGGCATCTTTGAAAAGAGATGGCCAAGTAAACCCTGATTGCAACACCTTCATGGCTGTTTTCTGAGAGGCAAAGTGGCCTCCACATGCATTCTCATGACAATGGTTTAGAATCCCTTGCTGCTCATCTTCAGGGACACACTTCCTTATGATCTGATCTGCACAATACTTAAAAAGAAAGGTCTCTTCCCAATAATAAGCATGAATTTTTGCAAAGAAGTGCTTCCTGTCCTGTGCATTCCACTCACTTGGAATTTCACCAGTAACTAAATAATTAGCAATATGAGCATACCAAGGAGTTTTCACTAGGAACATGAGTGATTCTTCAGGAAAATCATCATTAATAGGCAAGGAATGAGAGTTATGTGCTATAACTAACCTTGAAAGGTGGTCAGCTACCACATTCTCCACTCCTTTCTTATCTTTGATTTGGAGATCGAATTCTTGTAGCAAAAGAATCCATCTAATCAACCTTGCTTTTGCATCTTGCTTTGTCAATAAATACTTCAAGGCTGAATGGTCAGTGAAAACAATGATGAAAGACCCTACTAAATAAGCACGAAATTTGTCCAAAGCAAATACCACAGCTAACAATTCTTTCTCTGTAGTTGTGTAGTTCCTTTGAGCTTCATTCAGTGTTTTGCTTGCATAGTAGATCACATAGGGCTTCCCATCATCTCTTTGGCCAAGCACAGCTCCTTTAGCAAAGTCACTGGCATCACACATCAGTTCAAAGGGTAGTTGCCAGTTAGGGGCTCTCACTATTGGAGTTGTTGTTAAAAATTTCTTCAGCTGATCAAAGCTATTTTGACACCTTTCATCCCATATAAACTTAGCATCCTTAGCTAGCAGCTCACAAAGAGGTTTTGAAAGATTTGAGAAACCTTTTATAAACCTCCTATAGAACCCTGCATGGCCAAGGAACTGCCTTACTCCTGTCACAGTTGTTGGGGATGGTAATTTGACAATAAGCTCCACCTTTGCTTTATCTACTTCAATGCCTTTTTCAGAGATGATATGGCCAAGGACAATTCCTTGACGTACCATAAAATGACATTTCTCCTAGTTGAGCACCAGGTCTTTTTCAATGCATCTGTGAAGAACCGCTTCCAAATTGACTAAGCATTCCTCAAATGTACCTCCATATACGGTGATATCATCCATGAAAACCTCCATAATTCACTCCACCATATCACTGAAAATACTTAACATACATCTTTGAAATGTTGCAGGTGCATTGCATAAACCAAATGGCATTCTTCTGTAAGCATATGTTCCAAATGGACATGTAAAGGTGGTTTTTTCCTGATCTTCCACATCAATTTCAATCTGAAAATACCCTGAATACCCGTCCAAGAAGCAATAGAACGGATGTCCAGAGACTCTCTCCAGCACTTGGTCAATAAATGGCAATGGAAAATGATATTTCCTGGTTACAACATTCAACTTTCTATAATCAATACACACCCTCCAACCTGAAGTGAGGCGTGTAGTAATCTCTTCCCCTTTTTCATTCTAAACTACGGTAATTCCTGACTTCTTTGGTACCACTTGAGTAGGACTCACCCAAGGGCTGTCAGATATAGGGTAAATAATGCCTGCTTGAAGTAGCTTCAGCACCTCAGCTCGCACCACCTCTTGTAAATGAGGATTCAATCTTCTTTGAAGTTGACGAATTGGCTTTGCTTTCTCCTCCATATATATATGATGAGTACAAACTAAAGGACTAATGTCTTTCAAGTCGGATATTTGCCATCCTATTGCCTTCTTACACCTCTTGAGAACTTCCATTAAACAATTCTCTTGATGACTAGTCAGAGATGAAGATATCACAACAGGACATTGATTATTTTCTTCAATATATGTATATTTCAGCTCCACAGGTAGAGGCTTCAGATTGAGTTTTGGAGTCTCTTTTTCAGCAGCTGCCTCTTCTTCTTTATTGAACAAAGGTAGAATTTCTTCTATCATTCTCCAACTTTGTAGAGTAGCAAGCACATTAGGGGGTTCAGACAAACCTTCCTCAAAATCCACAAGACTTTCACTCAGTTTATCCTGCATATTTTGATTACAGTGCTCCTCTACTAGAGTGTCAATAATGCACACCTCTTCTGGACCCTCTTCTTCTTCCGGAGTGGTTTGTTTTTTAGACATATAGAAAATATTGAGATCAAGTGTCATGTTGCCAAAAGTGAGTTGCATAAGCCCATTCCTACAGTTGATGATTGCATTTGAGGTAGCAAGAAATGGTCTTCCAAGGATGATAGGAACTAAATTAGCTTCCTTTACAGTAGGATCTGTATCAAGAACAATAAAATCTACCGGATAGTAGAAATTATCAACTTGAACCAAGACATCCTCAATTACCCCCCTTGGAATTTTCACTGATCTATCTGCTAGAGATAGAGTGATTGTTGTTGGCTTCAACTCTCCAAGTCCCAATTGCTTGTAAACAGAGTATGGAAGCAAATTCACACTTGCTCCCAAGTCTAACAAAGCTTTCTCCACTACCTTTCCTCCAATCATGACTGAAATGGTAGGACTTCCCGGATATTTGTACTTCAATGGAGACTTACATTGTAAGATTGCACTTACTTGCTCAATTAAGAAGGCTTTCTTGTTTACAGTCAACCCTCTTTTGATAGTACATAAGTCCTTTAGGAATTTTGCATACGTTGGAACTTGTTTAATCATATCCAGCAATGGGATATTGACTTTCACTTGTCTCAATACCTCAAGAATTTCAAATGCATTTCTAATCCCCTTTTTCCCATGTAATGCTTGAGGAAAAGGTGGAGAAGTTGATTTCTTCAGCATTTCTTCCTTCAGAAGTTCCTTCTCTGGAATTGCATTCATTGTTGAATCAGAGTCCTTCTTCTTTTCACTGATCTCCTTCTCTTTATCTTCCATTTCATCCCCTTTCTTTATCTCTGTTTCTTTTTCAACATGTGGCTTGGGTGTTGGCTTCTCAATTTTTTTACCACTCCTTAGAGTGATCAAGGCTTTGACATCTTTCATCTGTGATGATTCCCCCTCAAGGCCTTCCACTTCATGGACACCCTTGGGGTTTTGGTGGGGTTGAGAAGGAAATCTTCCCTTTTCTTGCAATGTGTTCAAATTTGTGAGCCTTGAAATTGAGTATTGGAGATTATCAAACTTTTAGGACATATCATTTTGCATTCCATCCATACTTTTATTTAAAGTACTCTCCACTCTGTCAATTCTTTGATTGATTTGGGCATTGATGGCTTCTTGGTTTACAACAAAATCTCCCACTACCTTGCTGAGATTTGCTATTGCTTGTTCAAGACTTGAAGATTGTTGAGATGGTGGATCCGACTGTTGGTACTGAGTTGCTTTGGCCTTCCATGAGAAATTTGGATGATTCCTCCAACTTGAGTTGTAAGTATTTCCATAAGGCGCATTGTTATTGGGCTTAAATTGTCCAACAACATTTGCTTGATCTCTAAACATTTCCCTTTCAGCTGAAATTTCAGGGCATTCCTCCACCAAATGTTCATATGATTGACAATTGGGACACAACTTCACTTGCACTGGTGCTTCAGCAACAGCTTGCACTTCATGCACTTTCTTCAGTTCCAGCTCCTCCAATCTTCTTGTCACAGCTGCCAATTTTGCTTTCATATCATCATCTTCTTTCAAGGTATACATCCCAGCCTTAGCATTAAAAACACTCAGTTGAGACTTCATCTTCCCCACTTCTCCTTTGGTTGGTTCATCCCATCCCCTTGAAACATTAGCTACATAGCTCAAGAAATCCATAGCTTCCTCCGGATTTTTGCTCATGAAATCTCCTCCACACATTGTCTCGAGGAGTTGCTTCATTGAGGAAGACATTCCATCATAAAAATAGCTCACCAATAGCCAAGTATCAAAGCCATGGTGAGGGCAAGCATTTATAGCTTCCATGTATCTTTCCCAACACTCATAGAATTTCTCATTCTCTTTAGCTGAGAAGTTTGAAATTTGCCTTTTCAAGCCATTTGTTCTATGAGTGGGAAAAAATTTCTTGAGGAATTCAACTTGTAAGTCAATCCAAGTGTGGATACTCCTTGGCCTTAAAGAATTAAGCCAAATTTTGGCTTTATCCTTTAAAGTAAAAGGAAATAACTTAAGCCTCATCAAATCGATTGAAGTTCCTCCCTCTTGGAATGTATTACAAACATCTTCAAATTCCTTGATATGTGCATAGGGATTCTCACTTTCCATCCCATGGAAAGTTGGTAGAAGTGGAACAAGATACGGTTTGATCACTAGCTGCTCTATAGGGGGCACTATACATGATGGTGCACTCATATGAGGTGGATGCATACGATCCCTCATTGATCTGAATTCATTGAGATTGTCTTGACAACCTTGGTGACTATGCTGATCTTCAGGTGTAGCTTCCATGATATTCAAGCTCAATTCGAATTATTTGTTATGAGGTGTATCACATTTAACTAGCCTTCCTCCACTGTCTCGTATCCAATTTGGCATACACAACTAGTATCTATCTGTAACTAAAATGAAAATAAAGGACAACAAAAGAAAACAAGGCTACAAAAACAAAATAAAACTTAGCTGAATTTAAAAGATAAATTTGGATTATGAATAAATAAAGAAGAAATGAGAATTAGTAAAATGAAAGAAACGTTACCAAACTTGTGATGAAAATCACAAGTGCTCTAAAATGGTATCACTATAAACTTAACACCTTCCCCGGCAACGGCGCCATTTGATTTGTGCCCAATTGGTGTCTTAGCTGATTCATGTCCAGCTGGTGCTCCTTGTTTGAGGGAGTAATCAACAAAATTTTTAACCTATTACACCATATATTAGGGTAGAAAAGAAAAAGCTACTATAGTATAGCGGCTCTAGGATCGTTCACTGGGAAGGGTTTCCAAATTACAAATGATACCAATTCAAAGTGAATTGGTACTTTTTCATTTCAAGGTTAGCTCAGGAAATAAAACAAAAACTTTGATTGGTAAAGATTTAAATTTAAACTAACTATAAAACAAGTAATGGGAATAACTTAGGAAGAAATACATTCCTTGGAGATTTAGGTTCACAGGGGTGGTTCCTCATGCAAAAGACATAGCTCCGATCAGTTGGTTCATTTTCTTGCGTTAGTGAATCAACATATAGTCAATTCTCTAACCGGTGTTGTACAGATACATCCTTTAATTAGATTTCAGCTTTAATTCCCTCTCACTGATGCAAATTGCAATGGTTCATGCCTCTCACTAGCACTTACCCTTCAAGATGATCTTTAACCTTGGACTTCCCTTCAAAAGCTCGCAAGAGATAACTAATGGATGTCTCCTTAGAGTCCAAAAGCTTACCAAGTGTTGGCAATTCTAGAAAATCCTACCTTCAAGTCACCTCCCAGAGGCTCGTAAGGGGTAAACTAGTGCATCTCCATGGTTGGAAATCACTTGCCTTACCAAGTGTTGGCCCAGGTGACTCTAAGGTGTTTTAAGTTAACTAAAAACATAGAAATCACTAAAAGATTTCACTTCCTCTTCATTCATGGCTGAAACCACATAGCTTTGCATTCTTGCACTTGGAACCTTCCCCGGCAACCTTAGCTCCAAGGAACTAAAGGTTTAGTTACTCATTCTCTGGGGAAAATTCCTCAGAAAGTGCATAACTTAGTAAGAAATAAAAAATACAAAGTGAGAAGGTAAGGCAAAACAAAGGACCTAAAATTTAATTGCTTTTTCAAAACTTTGCAAAAGGTCTCCTCTTCTGAGAACATGCTCCCGAGAGGTATATATATGAACATAATATAAACTAATTATTACATGGATATTTTCTCTTTTTACCAACTTAAGCTAAGGAAACTTGTAATTGGTGGCTTACAAGGAGAATTTTGGGGTTTAGACAACAAAAATCTGATGAAAAATATCTCCCAATGTCGGTAGCAAACATCGGGAAGCACTACGGACCATTTCGCAAGAGAAAATGATGTCTGCGAGATTTCGCAGACACTCAAAAAGGGCTGCGAAATCACTTCGCAGTAAAAGGCTATTCTCGCAGGGCTGCGAAGTTGGCTTCCATCTTGAGGTTCTCAGCTTCCAACTTGTCACATATATCGGGCAAATTCAGGAGGAAATCCACCACACTGTACAAAAAGGCTGCGAAATCACTTCGCAACAAAAGGGTGATTTCGCAACACTTTGCAAAATGCTTCCTTCAGCTTAGAGTGATTGACTTGCAATGGCTGTAACTTCTTCGTTTCAAATTCAAATTGTGTACCGTTTGAAGCATTGGATTGTTGACTTCCTAAGGTTTGAAATGGTATATAGCATGCATCAATTGGACTTCAGAAAGTGCTCCAAAAGTGGCTACCACGACTGTCATCAAGAATATGCTTCATGGCAGATTCTCTTTACTTTTTCTCCTAGCATTCCGGATCAACACTTGGAAAAGGGCTTCAAAGCTTTAGTTCAAGATTCCACATAACTCTCCTCAGTCTCGGATTGCTTTGGTGATCAAATTACTAACAAAAACACCAAAACTTAACACAATTTAATTAGAAACGATTGCAAGGGTCCTTATCATGCCAATTGAGTTAAAAGGGCAAAACTACTACTCAAAAGTGTTTAAAAGGATTAATTACAAGCTACCAAATAGCACTTTTTGAGTAGTAATCACTCCCCCAACCGACATATTGCTAGTCCCTTAGCAATGAAGGAGAGATAAATAAAAAATAAAAATTACTACAATTTACAACATCATGCTGATCAACAAACAATTTTCAAGTGGCATGATGATCTAACTCTCACATGGAACATTAAAGAAATACAAACCCAAATTTCAACAAGAGTTATAACAAACTATGCTAAACACTGTCAAACAAGGGAATGCATTATGCAAACTGAAGTTTTAAAATCATTTCCACTTTCAAAGAACCAAACTTTACTCTTCCACAAAAATCTAAGTGTAAGATTCCTTAGCTTCCGAATATAGTATGCTAAACTAATCTCTCCCCCCAACCTATCTCTTTTCAACACTTAGCAAACTAACCAAAATCAATAAGAAAAGAACACACTTTTTTTTTTTTTTTTTTTTAAGGAGGCTTAATGAGGTACTCTTTCTGAATTGTCCATGTAATGGGGGTCCATCGATGACTCCCAACCAATTAAGGTTTAGGGCATCAAGCTTTAAGGATCTTTCAACTACTAACTCCTCGGATTTTTCCCTGAACTTTTGAGAATGAATTTCTAATACTGATTCGACTCATGGTAGCTTAGCTTTAAAGGCGTATCAACAAAATTTATACCTTGAATACTATTACTAAAGTAGCCAAGCTACTATAGCATAGTGGTTCTAGGATCGTTCACTGGGAAGGGTTTTCGCAAACACAAGTGATATTCAAATTAGGAAAATAGGTGATTTTCTTATGGATGTTAGCTTTAAAAGAAGATGTAAATGTTTTAGAAAGATTTAAACTAATCTAAGCTAACATTAAAGACTAAAATCAAAGGGTTTCAAAATAAGTTTCTCAAAGATAGGATAGCTATGCTTTGGCTCTTATGCAAATTGGAAATCTCAGGATAGGCTCCTCGCGTTGGGGTTGCAACTATGGTGATGCTTGCTTCCCGAACCGGTATGGATTTAGCAAATCAAGTTTTAATCCTTTAAAATGGCAAAACAGATGGTAGTGAATTTCATCAATGGTTATTCACCTTAGACTTCCTTTGAATGGCTCGTAAGAGATAACTAATGGTCTATAGCACTTTTTGAGTAGTAATCAATCCCACATCCGGAATTCTGGCCGGGTGACGTTCCACCTTCTCCGGATATTTCACATCCGGCGCCTGACGCTGGATGGGAAAGGAGGGCGTTTCAACTTCCCCGGTCAGACATATCCGGATCCTCTGATAGCGCTTACCCAGAGAGTTTCGCAGCCATTTTGCACAGTGTCGCGGTGTTCTCCTGAAGCTTCCCGATATGTGCGACCGACATTTTGAGATATTTTGCTTTAGATATTTGATATCTAAATCCCCAAAGTCTCCTTGTAACCCACCTATCATAGGCTTCCTTAGCCTTTAAGTAAGAACAAAGGGGTGAATCACCTCTTATGTATAGTTTGTAATTTTATTTATACAAAAAGAGAATATCTCGGGAGCTTGTTCTCAGAGACTCATCCTTTGTACAGTTTTGGGAAGGAAGTAAAATACAGAGCACTTGCTCTGCTTTTCATATATATTTTTGTTTTCTCGTTATTTTTCTTTCTAACTAATCAAACTCTGAGGATTTTTCCTCAAAGGATGACAGGCTAGGCTCTTCATCTCTTGGAGTGAAGAAAGCCGAGTAAGTTTCCACATGCATAAATTGGAAGTTTTGTTGTTTTAGTTTTTAATGAAGAGAAAGTGTGACCCATTAATGGTTTTTATCTTTTTAGTTAACTTAAAACGCCTTTAAATCACCTGGGCCAACACTTGGTAAGGCAAGTGATCTCCATCCATTGAGATGCACTAGTTTACCTCTTGCGAGCCTTTGGGAGGTGGTTTGAAGGTAGGATTTTCTAGAATAGCCAACACTTGGTAAGCTTTTGGACTCTAAGGAGACATCCATTAGTTATCTCTTGCGAGCTTTTGATGGGTAATCCAAGGTTAAAGATCACCTTGAATGGCAAGTGCAAGATGAGAGGTATGAGCCATTGCAAGATGCATCAGTGAGAGTGATTTAGTGTTTGAACCCATTAAAGGGAAGTATATGTACCACACCGGTTCGGGAAATAACTATATGTTAAATCCCTAATGCGAGGAAAAGAAACAAGTGACCGGAACTCTTCTTTTTGTATGAGGAACTTGAGCCTAGTGATCTAAACTCCAAGAAACACTTTTCTTTGTAAGTAAAATTAGTTACTATTTTTGGTTAGTTTAAAACCAAACCTTTTTCATTCAAACATCTTTATGTTTTCTTTTAAAGCTAACCTTGAAATGAAAAGACACCAATTGAGCTTTGAATTAATATTAGTTGTGAAGTGAAACCCATCCTAGTGAACGATCCTAAAGCCACTATGCTATAGTAGCTTTGTCTTTGCTACCCTAGTTCATGGTGTAATAGGTTATAAATTTTGTTGATTACTCCCTCAATCAAGGAGCACCAGCTGGACATGAATCAGCTGATACACCAAGTGGGCACGAATCAGTGGTTAACATAAACGACTTTGGTTCTTGAGCTTAGGGATCTAGATGTTATGAACAACTCAGGGTCGTGCTTGACATGAAAGACTTCAAGTTGTAAGCTTAGGGCTCTACATGCTGCAAACACCTCAAGGCTATGGATGACATGAAAGACTCCGAGTCGTGAGCTTTGGGCTCTTGATGATATGAATAGCTCAAGGTTGTGCTTGATATGAACAACTTCAAGTCGTAAGATTAGGGCTCTAGATGCTATCAACACTTCAGGGTTTAGGATGATACAAATGACTCAGGGTCTGGTGAGGTTAATTATCTAGATGCTTTGAATAGCTCAAGGTTATGGATGACATGAACTACTTCAGGTCGTGCGCTTAGTACTCAAAATGTTATGAGCAGCTTAGAGTTATGGATGATATAAATGAATTGGGGTCGTGTACTCTAGAATCTATATGCTATAAAAAAACTCACGATTGTCCTTTATGTGAACGACTTCGATTCGTGAGCTTAGGGTTTTACATGTTTTGAACACATTAGGGCTATGGATGACATGAACAAGTCCGGGTCATGAGCTTAGGGCTCTAGATATGATGAACAACTTAGTCTTATGGTTCACATGAATGACTACATGTCGTCAACTCAAGGCTTTAGATGCTATGAACAACTCAAGGTTGTGGATGACATGAACAACTCCATGTCTTAACCTCAAGGCTCTAGATGTTATAAACAACTCAGGACTACACTTGACATGAATGACTCCGAGTCATGAGCTCAAGGCTTTACATGCTATGAATAACTCAAGGATGTAAATCACATGAAAAACTCTAAGTCGTAAGCTTAGGGCTCTAGATGTTATGGATAACTCACGATTGTGGTTGATATGAACGACTCCAGGTCGTCATCTCAAGGCTCTAGATGTGTGGACCCTCACCCAATCCACCGGACCGACGCGACTCGCTTTTAAAAGAAAAGAAAGAAATGAAAAAGTTGGTGTTTTCCAGTTTTGAAAAACCAGCCCCCGGTGAGGAACGGTGTTGTTTGGAGTCACCACTTACTTTTTATTTTTGTTTTTAAACTGGGGAAAATTAAGTAAGAACAAAAACCCCTAATGACCCCAGTATGGAAAAAGCGGTCTATGAAAACTAGATTCTGGGTCCGGGGATCAGGTTACCCGTTGGGAAGGTACCTCATGCGAGGTAACACCCCTTTAGGCCCGAAACTCAGTCTCTACTAATGAATTGGGTATGTGGGAGCATATGGGTCAAAGGTCAAATGAAACCTTAGGCTAAATAGATGTCATGAATCACACAATCCTAATTGGTATTTGGCATGCATATGAATTCAACCAAACAAAACAATGGGTGCATACCTGTGGCCCCTATCCAAGCGCTGCATAAAAGGTCAGCCAAACACAAATAAACACATAACAAACATTCAAGATTAAACATCATGCATGCATATGAATTCAACAACCAAAGCCAACGATGCGTACCTGTGGTCCCTAGCTAAGCGCTACAGCAGAGGGTGAGTCAATCACGCAACATGTATTCAAAATCAAGCATCAAAGCTTGTGCCAAAAAGGAAGATAGCTGGTTGAAATGAGGTAAGGGACTCCCCAAATGTCATACAAATCGAACTAGACTCATCTAGACCACACCACCCATAACTTCAAAATTGCCCATACTAACTGAAATCAAACACTGACTTAAACCTTCAAGATGGCTCACAAGTGCCCTATAGCAAATGGGTTTGAGCCCCCATGGATAAGGGCTCGAAAAATGCCAAAATTGAGGGCTACCTAAAGTCCTCCAGTAGAACAGGTTGAACTAGTTCTCAACTGGTACAACCTATTGAGAAGAATTCCCAAATTTTTTTAGAAAACTCCTAAATGAGTGAGGATTCAAACAAAAGAAACGACACTCAATCCCGAGCCCGGATGAGTGAGAACCAGACAAAGAAAGGCAGGTGTTCCTCATGGCTAACAGAGGCAGCCAGCTATGGTGCTGAACTGGTTGAACCGGTTCCCAACTAGTTCAGCTGGTTGATAAAAAATCCCAAATTCGGTCAGAAAGTTCTTAAGTGATTAAGGAAGCAAAAAAAAGAAAAGGTTCTCAATTCCGAGCCCGGATGAGTGAGAACCAGACAAAGAAAGGCAAGTGTTCCTCATGGCTGATAGAGGCTGCCAGCTATGGTGCTAAACCGGTTGAACCGGTTCCAAACCGGTTCATCCGGTTGGTAAAAAATCCCAAATTTGGTCAGAAAGTTCCTAAGTGATTAAGGAAGCAAACAACAACAATCATGTGTGGCCTTTATTATCCACACCCAAGCAATACAATCTTCATATCAAAGGGAAGAAAATATGATGAGGAAGGAGAAAAAGCATATGAAGACGAGGAAGATAAACTGTAAGTAAAGAAAATTCAGCATGCTTACCTCAGAATCTCTACCAAATATGATCCGTGTATGCAGATGATGACTTCCAAAACTGAGATGTTGTCACTCTCCTCTTCAAAAAAAACCACAGTGTTGAAGCTTTCCCCCATGCTCTCAACTCAGAAGATGCTACTGACCTTTTGTTTTTCTCACCATCAAAATTTTCTCTCTCCAAAATGTCCCCTCCTGTCCTTTGCTCTCCTATCCTCTCACCTTTTATACTCATACCCCTCTTAGCATTTGAGCCTCCTGGGTTCCTTCCCCTTTAGCACCGAAATCCCCTTCATCAGCATGGGAACCACACCCCTCATTACTTCTCTTAAACTTACGAGGCCAGCTCACTCCTTCAGTTTTTAGCTTGCTTCACCACCAAGAATCCATATGGATTCGTGGTGGGATGCAAGGAACCCAAACCAAGTCCCAAAATGGACCCAAAACATTGCCCAAAACCGATCTGGAGCTTACGGGCCTGAGCCATGTAGGATTTGGGCCTCAAAATTACTAGAATTAGTGTTTTACCTCAGCTGACTCAATGAACCGGTTGAACCAGCCAAACCGGATTCCAACTGGTCGAACTGATGGAAAAAAAATTCTGAAAATTTGACAGAATGTTCCTAGCAGAGTAAGAAATCCATTAAAAAAAACGGTGCATGATTCCAAGTTCGGAAGAGGGAGATATGATCAAAACAATTACCAAAAATCAGTGTTCTACACCAGCTGACTCGATGAACCGGCTGAACCGGCTGCCAACCAGCCGACCAGTTGTAAAAAAGTTTGAAAATTTTATAGAATGTTCCTGCAAGAATAAGGAATCCATAAAAAGAAACGGTTATTGATTCCGAGTTTGGATGAGGGAGATACAATCAAAACAAGCCCGAGTGCTTCGAACCTCAACATACCCCTATAAACTCCAACTAAGCTAAAACATCGGGATGACCCCACTTTCTTCCTATAGCGTGATGTGAACGACTAGGAAAATGGCCATGGTGACCCTCCAAAATGAACCACATATGCACCACAATGGACCACATACAAACCCACATGAGGCTCGAACACCGACTAAGCCCAAAAGGGGCCCTAGTGGTGCCATATGCGAACGATGGGTGGATGTGACACCCGAAGGATAAATGCCAGTGTCGAGGGAGAAAATTGAGGGTCTACAAGATGCTATAAACAACTCAAGATTCTGGATTACATCAATGACTCCGAGTCTTCATATTAGGGCTTTAAATGCTATGAACATCTCAATGTTGTGGATGACATCAACGAATCAGGTCTCATGAGCTCAAAGCTCTAGATGTTCTGAATAGCTTAGGGTTATGGATGATATGAATGATTCAGTATCATGAGGTAAAGCCTTTAGATGCTATGAATAGCTTAGGGTTGTGGATGACATGAATGAATTTGGGTTGTGAGCTCAGTGTTCTAAATTCTATGAACAACTTAGGGCTATGGATGACTTTAACGACTCTATGTTGTGAGCTCAGTCCCTTAGATGGTGTGAACAACTCATGATTGTGGATGACATGAATAACTCTGAGTCATGAGCTAATGGCTCTATATGATATGAATAGATCATAGTTATGGTTGACATGAATGATCCCAGGTTGTCAGCTCAAGGCTCTAGATGCTATGAATTGCTCAAGGTTGTGGATGACATGAATGACTCTGAGTCTTTTTAGTTGAGGGCTCTATATGCTTTGAACAACTTTGGGTTATGGATAACATGAATGACTCTGGGCCATGAACTAATGACTTTATATGCTAAGAATAACTCAAGGTTATGGTTGACATGAATAACTCTGGGTCATGAGCTCATGGCTCTGGATGCTATGAATAGCTCAAAGCTACGGATGACATGAACAACTCCAGATCATGAGCTTAAGGCTTGAAATTCTATGAGCTACTTATGGTTATCGATGATATAAAGGGTGAAATTCTATGAGTTTCTATGAAAAACTCAGGCCTATCAATGACATTAAAGACTATAGGTGGTGAGTTGAAAGCTTTAGATGCTATAAACAGCTTAGGGCAGTAGTTGACATGAACGACTATGAGTCTTGAGCTTAGGGCTCTAGATGCTATGAATAGCTCAAGGTTGTGATTGACATGAACGACTTCAAGTTGTGAGCTTAAGGCTTTATATGCTATGAACACCTCAATGTTGTGGATGACATGAACGAATTCAAGTAGTGAACTCTGGGCTTTAGATGTCATGAATAGAAAAGGGTTGTGGTTGACATGATCAATTCAGGGTCATTAACTTAAGGCACTAGATGCTATGAATAGCTCAAAGCTCTTAATGACATGAACTACTCTAAGTCATGAGCGTAGGGCTCTAGATGCTATGAACAGCTCAAGGTTGTGGATGATATGAATGACTTGAGGTCCTGTGAGCTCAATCCTCTAAATGTTATGAATAGCTCAAGCTTGTGGATGATATGAATTATTCTAGGTCATGAGCTCAAGTCTATAGATGTTATGAACAGCTTCGAGTTGTCAATGAGATGAACGACTTTGAGTCGTAAGGCTAAGGGTAGTTCAAGGGTAAGGATGACATGAACAACTTCGGGTCATGAGCTCTAGGCTCTAAATGGTATGAATAGTTCAGGGTTGTGGATGATATGAGCGACTCGAGGTCCCATGAGCTCATGCCTCTAAATGCTATGAACATTTGAGGGCTACGAATGATATAAGAGATTCTAGAATATGAGCTCAAGGCTTTAGAACATGAACGACTCCAGGCTCTTGAGCTTAATGCTCTAGATGCTATGAACAACTCAAGGTTATGCTTTACGTGAATGACTTAGAGTCATGAGCTCAGGGCTATACATGTTATAAACACCTCCGAGCTATGGATGACATGAATGGCCCCGGGTCATGAGCTTATGGTTCTAGATCCTATGTCAACTAAGGGTTGTGGATGATATGAATGACTCGGGGTCCCCTAAGCTAAGGCTTCTAAATGGTAGGGTTGGCATCTTAACTCTAAGAAATGGAAGCAATGGCAATTTTTAAAAAACTCATCATACCTCAGATTTTGATGTTCCCAAATCAAATCCACATGGTGAAGATGAAGATCGAAATTGTAAAAGTCTCGTAAACCCAAAGTCCTTCACGTGATGACTTAACCTTGTTCTTAGCACACTTTTAGTGGAGAGGAAAGGAGGATGAAAACTATGGTTGTCTTTCTCTTTGGATGGTGGAAGACAAAAGTTATGAAAACTGTAACCCCTATGGGGTATTTATAAGGTTTCTAATCGGGCTTAATTGACTTGAGCCCACACGGGCTTGGGTCACTTAATCTAGCCTAAAATGGGTCCTAATTGATTAATTAACCCAATAGGGCCTATTAATTAATCAGTTAACCCAATCTAGAGACCTTGTTCACTTACCCCTGTGCAACCTAACGTAATTACCAAAATGCCCTTATGCGCAAAAGTGAACCTGAAGCTAATCCAACCCTCATAATCCACGCCAACAAAGAATATGAGCTCAGAGCAGGGACCACTAGGATCCACAAGAGTTCTGGCTCCCTCAAAATCTAATTATGAAGTTGATTCAACATCTCTCTACAAAGAATCAACTAAATTCCAATATCCTATGTAAATAACAATGAGACACTATGTGCTCGGGTTTGTGACCTGCTATCCATTGTGTTTAGTCTCCCCATTAATTGGTGTCCATAGTTTAACAAGGTGAAAGTTATCAGTCTTTCAAGACTACCTATACTATCCTTGAGTTACAGATCCTCCTATTGTGCATGCAATTGACATGTCTTAACTCTAAAAGAGCCTATGTTAAGTTCCACTTAAGGAACTACTATGGTCATAGTTTCCATAAACACACCTCCTTAGGATCACCCAAAAGGACACACTGTCCTAATCCCATGAGATATCATGGTGCCTCTATTGACAATACCTATTGCTACCAGTTTCCATCAACAGTGACCTAATCCATAGGGAATATATGATTAACTTAAGATCTCACCCATGGGTCAAAACCACTGCTAACTTTAGCACAAGCTCAATATTCTCTCAACGTTGAGAGACAACGTAATAAAGCAGCTTGGTGAAGTCATGACTACTTGACAGCCTTAAGTCATGACTCACCATAAGTCTTGTCCAATGTGTAACCATACACACTAGTGTACTCACCATGGGAAACCCATCTCGATAGTCAAGACCAACCATCCCTCCAATTGGGAGGTGGTGCACTACAACCTCTAATGGGTTGCCTAAACCCATAATCAGGTTGTGACCAAGTCATTTATTTGCAAGGAACCCATGACTTATATTTGTTGTGCAAATCCTAATGCACCTAAGTCACATATAATGCAAACGATGCAGATAAGAATGCTCATAAAGTATAATACATGAAATAAGGATAGATAAAAGTGAAACTGGAACATCATAAAACAAATAACGAATTCCAAATTTATTACATCATGTTATCTTTTTAAAGACTTTATCCTAACAGATACGAGTAGCTCGTGGCTTGAATGATATGAACGATTCGTGGTCATGAGCTTAAGGCAATAGATGTTATGAATAGCTCCAAGTTATGTATGACATGAACAACTCTGGGTCATAAGGTCAGAGCTTTAGATTCTATGAGTAGTTTAAGGCTAAAGATGAACTGAACCACTTTGGGTCGTGAGTTCTGGGCTCTAGATGGTATGAATAGCTTAGGGTTATGGATTATATGAATGACTCGGGGTCCTATGAGCCTCTAGATTCTATGTGTAGCTTAAGGTTTTGGATGATATGTAAGATTCTACGTTATGAGCTAAAGCCTCTAAATGCTATGAAGAGCTCAGAGTTTTGCTTGACATGAACGACTTTAAATCATGAGCTCAAGGCTCTAGATTCTATGAATAGCTTAGGGTTCTAGATGAAATGAACAACTTTGGGTCATAAGCTTAGGGCTCTAGATTCTATTAACAGCTTAGGGTAGTAGATATAATGAACCACTCTAGGTCGTGAGCTTAGGGTTCTAAATGCTACGAACAACTCAAGGGTGTGGTTGTCACGAACATCTTCGGGTTATGAGCTCAGGGATCTAGATGTTATGAACACCTTAGGGCTATGGATGACATAAACTACTTTGGGTCATGAGGTCAAGACTCTAGATACTATGAACAACTAAAGGTTATGGATGATATGAACAACTTAGGGTCCCATGAGTTCAAGCCTTCAGATGATATGAACAAGTCAAGGTTGTGGATGATATGAACAATTCTAGGTCATAGCCTTAAAACTCTATATGCTATGAATAGTTGAGGGTTATCGATGACATAAATGACTCTAGGTTGCTTGCTCAGGTCTCTAGATGCTAAGAACAACTCAGGGTTGTAAATGACATAAATGTCTCTATGTCATGAGCTTAAGGACTTAGATGTTATGAATAGCTTAGGCCTGTGGATGACATGAATGACTCCTTGTCGTGAACTAAGGTCTCTAGATGTTTTGAACAACTCAAGGTTGTGGTTGACATGAAGGACTCTGGGTCGTGAGTTGAGGGCTCTAAATGCTATGAATACCTCAAGGTTATGGATAACATGAAGGACTATAGATCATGAGCATAAGGCTCTAAATGCTATGAACAACTCAGGCCTATGGATGATATAAATGACTCGGGGTTATGAGCTTTAGGATGTAGATTCTATGAACAACTCAAGGATATGGATGACATGAATGAGTCCAAGTTGTGAGCTAAGGGCTCTAAATGCTATGAAAAGCCTAGGGCTATGGATGACATGAACTACTTTGTGTCATGATCCTAGAACTCTAGAAGTGATGAACAACTCTGGGTTGTGGTTGACATGAACGACTCCGGATCGTGAGCTTAAGGATCTAGATGATATGAACACCTCAGGGTTGGGGATGACATGAACTATAACGGGTTATGAGCATTAACAAAAATGATTTTGGGTCGTGAGCTCAAGGCTTTAGATCTTATTAATAGCTCAGGGTTGTGGATGACAAGAATGACTTTGGGTTGTCAGTTCAAGGCTCTAGATGTTAGGTATAGCTCAATGTTGTAGATGACATGAATGACTCTAGGTCATGACTTGAATACTCTAGGTGCTACAAACAACTCAAGGTTGTGGATGATATCAACTACTCAGGGTCCTGTTAGCTTAGGGCACTAGATCTTATGAATAGCTCAAGAATGTGGATGATATGAATGATTTTGTATGTTGTGTTAAAGCCACTATATGCTATGAATAGCTCAGGGCTGTGGATGACATGAACGACTTCGGGTTGTGAGCTGAGTACTCTAGATGCTATGAATAGCTTAAGGCAGTGGTTGACATGAAGGACTACAGGTCGTGAGGTCAGGGCTTTAGATGCTATAAATAGCTCATGGCTAAGGATGACATGAAAAACTCAAGGTTATGAGCTTAGGGCTCTAAATGATATGAATAGATCAAGGTTATGGATGATAAAATTGACATGGGGTTCTAAGCTCTAAGATATAGATGCTATTAACAACTCAGAGTTGTGGATGACATGAACGACTCCAAGATGTGAGCTCCTAGATCTAGATGTTATGAACAACTGGGGGGTGGGGTTAACATAAATAAATCTAGGTTGTGAGCTTTGGGCTCTAGATGCTATGAACACCTAAGGGTTGCGGATGACATGAACTACTCTAGGTCGGGAGCTCAGGGCTCTAGATGCTATGAACAACTCAGGGTTGCGGATGATATAAACGACTTAGGGTGTCATGAGCTCAAGCCTTTAGATACTATGAACAACTCAAGGCTATCGAATATATGAATGATTATGTGTCATGAGTTAAAGCCTCTACATGTTATGAATAGATCAGGGTTGTGGATCACATGAACGACTGCGGGTCATGGGTTGAGTGCTCTAGATTTTATAAACAGCTCATTGCTATGCTTGACATGAATGACTATGGGACATGAGCTCAAGGCTTTAAATGTTATGAATAGCACAAGGTTGTGGATGACATGATAAACTCAAGGTTGTGAGCTTAGGGCTCTAAATGCTATGAACAGCTCAGAGTTGTGAATGATATAAATGACTTAGGGTTGTGAGCTCTAAGATTTAAATGTTGTGAACAACTCAAGGCTATTGATGACATAAAGGAGTCCGGGTTGAGAGCTAAGGGCTCTAGATGGTATGAATAGCTAGGGTTGTAGACGACATGAACTACTTCATGTTGTAATCCCAGGGATCTAGATATTATGAACACATTTGGGTTGTGGTTAACCTGCATGACTCTGGGTTGTGAGCTGAGGGATTTAGATGTTATGAACACCTCACGATTATGGATGACATGAACTACTTCGGGTTGTGAGCTTAGGGATTTAAATGCTATGAATAGTTCTAAGTTATGGATAATTAAAATGATTCTTTGTTTGTAAGCTCAAGCTCTATATCCTATGAATAGCTCAGGGTTATGGAAGACCTGAACAACTTTGGGTTATCAACTCAAGGCTAAAGATGCAATAAATAGCTCAAGGCAGTAGATGACATGAACAACTTCGAGTCGTGAGCTCATGGCTATAGTTGACATGAACTACTCTGGGTCTTGAGCTAAACACTCTAAATGCTATGAATAACTCAAGGTTGGCGATGACATGAGTGACTCCAGGTCGTAAGCTTAAGTTTCCAAATGTTATGAGCACCTTAGGGCTGTGGATGATATAAATAAATCAAGGTCCTTAGCTCTAAGATCTAGATGCTATGAACAACTTAGGGGTGAAGATAACATGAATGACTATAGATCGTGAGCTGGGGGCTCTAGATACTATGAATAGCTCAGGGTTATGGTTGACATGAACGACTTTGGATCTTGAGCTAGAGGCTCTAAATGCTATGAACAGCTCAGGGTTGTGTTTGGCATAAAGGACTCTGAGTCATGAGCTCAAGGCTCTAGATGCGATGAACACCTCATCACTATGGATGATATGACCTACTCTAGGTCGAGAGCTCAAGGCTCTAGAGACTATTGATTACTACTCAAAACATGTTATTTTGTAGCTTGTAATTAGCTCTTTTAAACACTCTTGAGTAGTAATTATTACCTTTTAACTCAATTAGCATGTTAGGGACCCTTGCAATTATTTCTAACCAAATTGTGTTAAGTTTTGGTGTTTTTTGTTAGCTTTATGCTCACCAAAGCAATTTAAGAATGAGGGAGAGCTATATATATAGTTCATGGCAAAGATTTGGAAGCTCAAATTTATGAAGAAACCAAGCTTTGGAGCCTCATAGTCCTTTGCCTTAGTCGTTCAAAGTATGCAAGGAAAGAACAATGGAGAAGAGGAAAACAGGGTAAGGAAAATAGGGGACACAACTGTAGTCTTCCTTTGCACTTTTGGAGCACTTATTGAAGTCCATTTTCTACATTATATATACCATTTCAAAGCTCAGGAAGTCAAGAATCCAATGATTCAAACCATGTACGATTTGGAGCTGAAATGGAGAAGATATGGCCTTCGGAAGACAATTGCATCAAGCTGAGGGACAATTTCGCACCGTGCGAAATTGGAACTCCAACGTGCGAAATGTAAAAGTGGATAGCAGCTGTGTAGTCGTGGTGAAGCCAGCATGCGAAGTTGATTTTTCAACTTGTGAACTTAGATCTCAATGTGTGAAAGTGAATTCTAAGTTGCGAAATCAACTTGCGAAATTTTCGGAAGTCACCATGCAAGGTGCGAAAATTGGATATTTTTGCCGACTCTTTTTCTTCTGATATTTTTGTGTCTAAATTTCCATTTTCTCCTTGTATTCAGCCACTCATGTAATTCCTTAGCTAGGAAGTATCCAAGGAAGGGTAAAATTACCTTCCTATTTAAACTCTCTTGTAAACACTGAAAGGACACTCTCGGGGAACTTTCTCCAGGAGACCAACTTATGTAAATTTTACACTTAGTGAAATACAGAGATCTCTTTTGCTTTCTTTTTCTCTCTAATATTTTATATTTTCTTAGAAGCCAAACAGCCTTTGAGGATGTTTTCCCAGAGGATGAGAGGCTAAACTTATAGTTTCTTGGAGTAAAGGAAGCTAGGTGAAAAGTCCAGATAAAAAGGTGGAAAGCTTTCGTGCATTAAATTCAGGTAGTTGGAGTTCATAAATGGCTTCTAAATCCAAAGTTTTGCTTTAAATCCCTTTGAATCACTTTGAATGGCCAATACATGGTAAGCTTCAGGTTTCTGTGGATGCTTATTGCTAGATCCATATCAGTCCATTAGTTATCATGTACGAGCCATTGGAAAGTGATTCAAGGTGAAAACCCATAGTGTCTTAAGCCATTAATGGACCTTGACTACCATTTCTATTGACTTTTTATGGATTAAATCTTCATTTTCAAACCTATACCGGTTCGGGAAATAACTATAGGTTAAATCCCCAGTGCGAGGAGAAAAATCCGGAATTTTCCACTTTGCATTCTAAACTTGAACCTAGCAACCTCTAGCTCCGGGAGACTTTCTTTCTTCCATTTTTTTACTTAGTTATATGTTAGTTTAGTTTCAATCATCACTTTCAAAACAAATTTTCTTTTCTTTTAAACTTCAAGTTTATGATAAAGGAAGTCATCAGACTCAATTTCTAATCTAGAGTCTGTCACTGATAGAGTGAAAACCCATCCCTGAGTTCGACCCTAGAACTGCTATACTATAGTAGCTTTGCTACGCCAGTATAAGGTCATAGGATTTATAAATATTTTTGGTTAAAAGACTCGACTGGGCATGAATCAAATGGCGCCGTTGCCGGGGATGGTGCCATAATACAGTGATACAACCTTTTAGAGGCTACTTGTGATTTTCATCACAAGTTTGGTGAATTCCTTTTTCACTAACTTCATTTCCTTTCATTTTCTTTTTGTTAAGCTTATTTTCGTTTTCTTCCTAACTTTAACTTTTTTCTAGTTTTCTTTTGTTTTTGTTTTTGTTGTTTTTTTTTTTATTATTACGGGTATTGTAACTTTTGCATGCCCTATTGGATTCGGGACCAAGAGGGAAGATTAGTAAGGATTGAGAATCCTCGAGACACAGAGTTGGATATCTGTGTAAACATCATGGACCCTCCACCAGAGGATCAGAATTCTCAACAAGGTCAAGGGGGTAATCCTAATGCATATCTATCCATGAGGGATAGAATGCATCCACCAAGGATGAGTGCACCCTCATGTATTCTACCTCCTCTTGAGCAGTTGGTTATAAGGCCCCATATTGTGCCCCTCCTACCAAATTTCCATGGAATGGAGAGTGAGAATCCATATGCTCACATCAAGGAGTTTGAGGAGGTGTGTAATACCTTTAGAGAGGGAGGAGCTTCAATAGACTTGATGAGACTCAAGCTATTCCCTTTTACTTTGAAGGACAAGGCAAAAATATGGCTTAATTCTTTAAGGCCAAGGAGCATAAGGAATTGGGTTGATCTTCAGGCAGAATTTTTGAAAAAAAATTTCCCCACCCATAGGACCAATGGGTTGAAGAGACAAATCTCAAAATTTTCTGCAAAAGAAAATGAGAAGTTCCATGAATGTTGGGAAAGGTATATGGAAGCCATCAATGCTTGTCCTCATCATGGCTTTGATACATGGCTCTTGGTGAGCTATTTTTATGATGGGATGTCTTCCACCATGAAGCAAATTCTTGAAACCATGTGTGGGGGAGATTTTATGAGTAAGAATCTGGAAGAAGCCATGGACTTTTTAAGTTATGTGTCTGAGGTGTCAAGAGGATGGGATGAGCCCAACTCAAGAGAGAAAGGAAAGTTTCCCTCTCAACAAACCCAAAATCCAAAGGCTGGAATGTACATGTTGAATGAAGACATGGACATGAAAGCTAAAGATGCAACAATAGCAAGGAGGTTGGAAGAACTTGAGTTGAAAAAGATGCATGAAGTCCAAACCATTTCCGAGACCCAAGCCCATGTCATGCCATGCACCATTTGCCAATCATGTGATCATGTGGTAGATGAGTGCCCAACCATGCCAGCCGTGAGGGAGATGTTAGGTGATCAAATCAATGTTGTGGGGCAATTTAGGCCCAACAACAGTGCATCTTATGGAAACACCTATAATTCAAGCTGGAGACACCACCCAAATTTTTCTTGGAAACCAAGGCCACCTTCATACCAACCACAAGCCCAAACCCAAGCACCTCAACAAACCTCTTCAGTGGAGCAAGCCATTGTGAACTTGAGTAAAGTCATGGGTGACTTTGTGGGTGAACAAAAGGCAATCAACTCCCAATTACATCAAAAGATTGAAAATGTTGAGAGTTCTCAAATTAAGAGAATGGAGGGGATGCAAAATGATCTATCTCAGAAGATAGATAATATTCAGTACTCCATCTCTAGGCTTACCAACCTCAACACAGTGAATGAGAAGGGAAAGTTTCTCTCTCAACCAAGCCAAAATCCCAAGGGTGTTCATGAAGTTGAAACCCAAGATGGTGAGTCTTCAAATTTGAGAGAGGTCAAAGCTATAATCACTTTGAGGAGTGGGAAGGAGGTTGATCAACCCTTGCCTAACGTGGGGCATGATGAAGAACTCATGTCAAAGAGACCCTTGATTAAAGAGAGCAATAACCAAGAAGAGAAGAGTGGGAAGAAAAGTGCATCCAAATCAAGCATTGAAGAAGAACAAAGGATAGTGATTAAAGAGGATATGATGAAGAAACATATGCCTCTCCCTTTTCCTCAAGCTTTACATGGAAAGAAAGAAATCAAGAATTCATCAGAAATTCTTGAAGTTTTGAGACAAGTGAAGGTGAATATACCCTTACTTGATATGATCAAGCAAGTCCACACATATGCAAAGTTTCTAAAGGACTTGTGCACAGTCAAGAGAGGCTTACAGGTGACAAAGAATGCATTCCTCACTGAGCAAGTGAGTGCTATCATTCAGAGTAAGTCCCCAGTTAAGTATAAAGATCCGGGATGTCCCACCATATCAGTTAACATTGGAGGGACACATGTGGATAAAGCTTTACTAGACTTGGGGGCAAGTGTGAATTTGCTCCCATACTCTGTGTATAAGCAACTGGGACTTGAAGGATTGAAGCCCACAACCATGACTCTCTCCTTAGCTGATAGGTCGGTCAAAATCCCAAGGGGAGTGATAGAGGATGTTCTAGTTCAAGTGGACAAATTCTACTATCCTATGGATTTTGTGGTGCTTGATACTGATTACACTGTCAAGGAAGAAAATTATGTGCCAATCATCCTAGGGAGACCTTTCTTAGCTACCTCCAATGCTATCATTAATTGTAGGAATGGGGTGATGCAGCTCACATTTGGAAACATGACTTTGGAATTAAACATATTCCACCTATGCAAGAGGCATCTTCACCCCGAAGAGGAGGAAGGATTTGAGGAGGTGTGCTTGATCAACACTTTGGTTGAAGAGCACTGTGACAAGAATTTAGAGGAGAGCTTGAATGAAAACCTGGAAGTTCTTGAAGATGGGTTCCCTGAACCCTCTGATGTGCTAGCCATTATGTCTCCTTGGAGGAGACGGGAAGAGATCTTACCACTGTTCAATAAGGAGGACTCACAACCAGTAGCTGTGGAGGACCCTCCAAAGCTTGTTTTAAAGCCCCTTCCTGTTAATTTGAAGTATGCATACTTGGAGGAAAATGAAAAATGTCCAGTGGTGGTTTCCTCAACTCTCACTAGTGATCAAGAGGATAGTCTTTTGGGAGTCCTCAAAAAATGCAAGAAATCCATTGGATGACAAATTTCTGATCTGAAAGGGATTAGCCCTTTGGTGTGCACCCACCATATCTATATGGAGGAAGATGCAAAACCAGTGAGGCAACCCCAGAGAAGGCTGAATCCTCACATGTAAGAGGTGGTGAGGGGTGAAGTTCTTAAGCTACTTCAAGCTGGGATCATATATCCCATTTCAGACAGCTTCTGGGTGAGTCCCACCCAAGTAGTCCCAAAGAAATCTGGAATTACTGTGATCCAGAATGAGAAAGGGGAGGAAGTCTCTACACATCCTACCTCAAGATGGAGGGTGTGTATTGACTATAGGAGGTTGAATTCAGTAACTAGGAAGGACCATTTCCCATTGCCTTTCATGGACCAAGTCCTTGAGAGAGTTTCAGGACATCCTTTCTACTGTTTTCTAGATGGTTATTCAGGGTACTTCCAAATAGAAATTGATTTGGAAGATCAAGAAAAGACAACCTTCACTTATCCCTTTGGTACTTTTGCGTATAGGAAAATGCCCTTTGGTCTATGTAATGCTCCTGCAACTTTCCAAAGATGTATGCTAAGCATCTTCAGTGATATGGTGGAACGCATCATGGAAGTTTTCATGGATGACATCACTGTATATGGAAGTTCTTATGAGGAGTGTCTATTGCATTTAGAAGTTGTTCTCCACAGATGTATTGAGAAAGACCTAGTGTTAAATTGGGAGAAGTGCCATTTTATGGTACAACAAGGAATTGTCTTAGACATATCATCTCCAAAAATGGCATTGAGGTAGATAAAGCAAAGGTGGAGCTAATTGTTAAGTTGCCACCTCCCACAAATGTTAAAGGAATTAGGCAATTCCTAGGACATGACAGGTTCTATAGGAGGTTCATTAAGGATTTCTCAAAAATCTCAAAACCTCTTTGTGAACTCTTGGTAAAGGATGCCAAGTTTGTGTGGGATGAGAAGTGTCAGAAGAGTTTTGAGGATTTGAAGCAATTCCTCACAACTGCACCAATAGTGAGAGCCCCAAATTGGAAATTACCTTTTGAGGTAATGTGTGATTCAAGTGATCTTGCTATGGGGGTTGTTTTGGGGCAAAGAGAAGATGGAAAGCCCTATGTGATTTATTATGCAAGCAAAACTTTGAATGAGGCTCAAAGGAACTACACAACTACTGAGAAAGAGCTGTTGGCAGTAGTTTTTACCTTGGATAAGTTTCGTGCTTATTTGGTAGGGTCCTCTATAGTGGTGTTCACTGACCATTCTGCTTTGAAATACTTGCTAACCAAGCAAGATGCCAAGGCAAGATTGATAAGATGGATTCTTTTGCTCCAAGAATTCAATCTCCAAATCCGGGATAAAAAGGGGGTAGAAAATGTGGTAGCTGACCACTTGTCAAGACTTGTGATAGCACATGACTCACATGGTCTGCCTATCAATGATGACTTCCCTGAGGAGTCTCTCATGTCAATAGAGGTAACTCCATGGTATTCTCACATTGCAAATTTTTTGGTTACTGGAGAAGTACCAAGTGAGTGGAGTGCCCAAGACAAGAGGCATTTCTTTGCTAAGATCCATGCCTATTATTGGGAGGAGCCTTTTCTCTTCAAATATTGTGCGGATCAAATCATAAGGAAATGTGTTCCTGAGCAAGAGCAATTAGGAATTCTTTCCCATTGCCATGATAGTGCATGTGGAGGTCATTTTGCCTCCCAGAAAACAGCTATGAAAGTGATCCAATCAGGCTTTTGGTGGCCCTCTCTTTTCAAGGATGGCCACTCTATGTGCAAGGGATGTGATCGGTGTCAAAGGCTTGGTAAGCTAACACGCCAAAATATGATACCCTTGAACCCCATCTTAATAGTGGATGTCTTCGATGTTTGGGGGATAGACTTTATGGGACCATTTCCAATGTCATTTGGACATTCCTACATTTTGGTGGGAGTGGATTATGTCTCTAAGTGGGTAGAAGCAATCCCATGTAGGAGCAATGATCATAAGGTGGTTCTTAAATTCCTCAAGGACAACATTTTTGCAAGATTTGGAGTGCCAAAGGCCATTATAAGTGATGGAGGAACCCACTTTTGCAATAAACCTTTTGAGACTCTTCTGGCCAAATATGGGGTTAAGCACAAGGTAGCTACACCTTATCACCCTCAAACAAGTGGCCAAGTTGAGTTAGCCAACCGGGAAATCAAGAATATATTGATGAAGGTGGTAAATGTGAATAGGAAGGATTGGTCTATTAAGCTCCTGGATTCCTTATGGGCTTATAGGACCGCTTACAAGACCATTCTAGGAATGTCTCCCTATCGCCTTGTTTATGGCAAAGCGTGTCATCTTCCAGTGGAGATTGAATATAAAGCATGGTGGGCAATCAAAAAGCTCAACATGGATTTGATAAGAGTCGGGTTAAAGAGATGTTTGGATTTGAATGAATTGGAGGAAGGAGGAATGATGCTTACCTCAATTCAAAAATTGCAAAAGCAAGATTGAAAAAATGGCATGATCAGTTGGTAAATCAGAAGAATTTGACTAAGGGACAAAGAGTTTTGCTTTATGACTCTAAACTTCATCTTTTTCCAGGAAAATTGAAATCCAGGTGGACGGGTCCTTTCATAATTCATGAAGTGCATCCCAATGGAGTGGTGGAAATATTCAATCTCACAGGCAATCAAACCTTCAAAGTCAATGGCCATCGTCTCAAGCCATTCATAGAGCCTTACAGTACGGACAAGGAGAAGATCAACCTCCTTGAACCAAAGCAACTTTGAGGGAAAGCAGGGTTTCATGGACTATATAAGTCCATGAATTTTTTGTTTTAGTTTTATAGTTATAATATTATTTCTTTTGATTTTAATTCTTGCTCAAACTTGGTTTATTTTGTCTTAATTCAAGACAATTTTGATGTTAAATTTCAGAAAAAAAATCAAGAAAAATGTGAAGAACCCTTCAAAAGCAAGGCAGGGGAGCAAAGCAAAGGGAACAGAGCACTGCAATTCAAGGTGCGAAAATTTCGCACGATGGAATCCAAGGTGCGAAAATTCATTTCAAGGTGCGAATTCCCTAAATGAAAATTTCGCACACCTCTGTTCAAGGTGCGAAAATTTTCGCACCGTGCGAAATTCTCTCCTGGCACACGAGTGCCATTTCGCACACCTCAAGTTCATTTTCGCACCGTGCGAATCAAGGTGCGAAAATTCATTTCAAGGTGCGAATTCCCTAAATGAAAATTTCGCACACCTCTGTTCAAGGTGCGAAAATTTTCGCACCGTGAGAAATTCTCTCCTGGCACACGAGTGCCATTTCGCACACCTCAAGTTCATTTTCACACCATGCGAATCAAGGTGCGAAAATTTCGCACACCTCAATTCAAGGTGCGAAAATTTATTCCAAGGTGCGAAATTCTCTTTTCAAGGTGCGAATTCTCCAGACATCATTTTCGCACACCACTGTTCAAGGTGCGAAAATTTTCGCACCGTGCGAAGCATCCTCCTGGCACACGAGTGGAATTTCGCACACCTCAAGCCAAATTTCGTACCGTGCGAAACAAGGTGCGAAAATTTCGCACAGTAAAATTTTAAGCTGCAAAAATTTCTAACTGACTTTTAAACTCAAATTTTACCCCCAAAATTGTGCCTAACGTCCAAAAACGACTTTTCGGTTGCCTTCAAAATTTTTAAACATCAAAACCCCCCCAAACCCGATCCCTATATAAACCCTTAAAGGCGAGAAGCTCAAAAGACTAGCCCGCGCACCAGCTGAGAGCATCTGGAACTCACGAACAGTCATTTCCCTCCATTTCAGCCATGGCAAAGACTAGAGGAGGCCTTTCCGCATCCCCATCCTCGCCGATGCCTCGACCACAGCAATCCGCCATTGGAGGTGCCAGTTCGCTACCTGCTCAGGACCCGACCATTCCCCCATCTAAGGGGGGAACCCCTTCTCAGCGCCGATACCCCACCAGGAGGCCACCCACTGACCCTGTGCCACCCGTCAATCAATCCAAGAGGCCTGCTTCTCGGCCACCTGCAAAGAGAACCAAGTTCTCGGGTTCTGGAGAGCCATCCCAAGCGTCTCAGGCAGAGCCGCCTACAGAGGAATCTCAGATTCCTGTAGGGATTCCTCTTGAGACCATCATCAGGTGTCCTATGATTGCCGGACCACCGATGGAGGGCAACCTGGATTGCAGAGATCGATCCTTCCACTCCGAGACCTACTTTGATATCGAGGCCCTCAGACAGCAGCCAGAGCTCAGAGATTCATTCCGACTGCTACAGAGGTATCACATGGAGCATCTTCTCACCCCTAGGCAATTCTATTATCCCAGAGTAGTTCTAGATTTTTATCAATCTATGACTACTCGAGGCGTCCGCAATCCTACTCTCATCCACTTTACCATAGATGGACGCCAGGGTGCCATTGGAGCTCGCCACATTGTTGAGGCCCTCCGTATACCTTATGAGCCTGTGACTCGGGCAGACTTCAAGGAGTGGTCCTCATTTTCTCAGACGGACATGGTTCGTATCTTGTGCAGGGGGACTTCTACAGCCTCAGTATTGACTAGGAGAGAGCTTCCATCTGGGATGCTCCTTATTGATGTCCTCCTGCGTGCCAACATCTTCCCACTTCAGCATAAAGTTCAGAGGAGAGGAGCTATACTTGAGGCATTATTTAGGATTTCTGAGGGCTATTACTTCGGCCCTCATCATTTGATTATGACTTCTCTTCTTCATTTTGAAGAGAAATTCCATCAGAAGAAGCTTCAGAGGGCAGATGTCATCCCATTATTATTTCCGAGGCTCCTCTGCCAGATTTTAGAGCACCTGGGCTATCCTGAAGAGCCCTGCCTTGAGAGGCACCGCCATTGCCAAGAGGACTTCTCTCTCGACAAATGGCATCACTTGGCAGCCTACTTTGCACCTCAGGGAGCCCCAGCTGTGCCTGTACCTTAGGGAGCCCCAACTGTGCCTGCACCTCACGGACCCCCACTTATGCCCCCACCTCCAGAGATACCCCAAGATGAGCAGCTACCTCAGGCCCAGCAGGATGAGATTCTCACAAACACTACACCTTCTGCCCCTACAGCACACACCTCAATGCATATCCCTGAGGATATACATCCTACTTCTCCTATCACTCAGGGTGCTCCACCAGTCATACTAGCTACCCCAGCACCTCCTCCTTCATCTAAGCCCAATGTCACCGTTTCTCTTACGGAATTCAGAGGCTTAGTGCATTCATTGCAGACACTGAGCACTGCTCAGGATTCTCTTATCCAGCAGATGGCCACTATTCGTGCTCACCAGGATCAGATCATTGCTACTCAGACCCAGCATACCACGATCCTTCATCAGATCCAGCAGCATTTGAGTATGCAGACACCTCTTGGGCATGATAGGTCTGGACCATCCGAGCCTCTAGTACCAGATGAGGAGACCATACCAATTGAGCAGCCCATATCAGCTGACGAGATCAGAGCAGAGCCATCACATGATCCCACTACTATCTAATCTTTTTATGTTTTTGTTTTACTTGCCTTTTATATTAGACTTGTAAATCCCATCTTTTTCATGTTTTATAAACTGGGATTGGATGTATTACTTGAACATCATGCATAGTATATTTCTTTTCCGAGTAATGCATATATATATATCCTTTTTTATTATATTCCCTTTTCTCATTACTCTTTTGTCTTTGGAACATGTGGTTTAAGATATTGCATACCTCCTATACACTCAGACTTTGCCTCACTCAGGAGGTACCACTTCCTCCATTTCCTTTTAAATCGCTCTTGAAACATTGAGGACAATGTTCAGCTTGGTTGGGGGGAGAGTTGAGAAAGGAAGTTTTGTTACTAATGCTAAGTTATCTTGGTAATTTAGTTGATTTTTGCTTAATTTTTAAAATTTTTAAAAGTTTTTTGAATCATTCTCTATGGTTGTTAAAGATAATTTCTCAAAAATAAAATAGGATAAGTCGAGTTTTAACTTAATTACTTAAGTCTTAGAGTTTGTTTTATGCTTTCAAAGTTAATAATCTATTGAAGCCCTCTTTGATTTCAAACTTATTTCTTCCATTTCAAGCTTTACACACACTGTGCACATTAGATCCCGGATATATGATGTAAAACTTTCTCACCTTCTAAGCTTAGGAAAATTTTGACTTGGTTCATTACTTAACCTCTCTTTAATAGTGTTGGGACACCTCATAAAGACCAATGAGTCTTTTGCTATAAAAAATAAAAAAAATAAAAATAAGCTTCTATTCTTTCCTTGAAACCTAAGCATGATCCGAAGGGGTGGCGAAAGCCTTTAAAACCCGATGCCCTAAACCTTGATTGGTTGGGAGTCATCAATCCTCTGCTTGCTACATAGGTGAATTGGTTAAGTTTAGTGAGTAAAAAGAATTGTGAATAAGAAGGTGCGTTCCTAACCTATTAAGAGTTGGATAATTTTGCCATTATTCAAGAAAAGCTTAGGTTGGGAGGAGAGGATAGTTGTACATACTATATCCGGAAGCTAATCTCATTAACACTTAGCTTATTATGGAAGAGTTTGATTTGGAACCTTGAGAGTAGAGATTCTTTTGATACTTAATTGCATAATCTCCACTCTTTGTACTTTTTGTTTAAGTTTTAGCTTTGACAACTCTTATTTCATTTTGAATCTTCATATCTTTAGTTCACCATGAGAGATGTGTTTTGATATCAGTCATGCCACTCAATTATTTTTTGGAGTGATTTGCATGACCTCTTTTATGTATATTATTATGTTTGCTTAGTTTTTCTCTCCTTCATTGCTAAGGGACTAGCAATATGTCGGTTGGGGGCAGTGATTACTACTCAAAACATGCTATTTTGTAGCTTGTAATTAGCTCTTTTAAACACCCTTGAGTAGTAATTATTACCTTTTAACTCAATTAGCATGTTAGGGACCCTTGCAATTATTTCTAACCAAATTGTGTTAAGTTTTGGTGTTTTTTGTTAGCTTTATGCTCACCAAAGCAATTTAAGAATGAGGGAGAGCTATATATATAGTTCATGGCAAAGATTTGGAAGCTCAAATTTATTAAGAAACCAAGCTTTGGAGCCTCATAGTCCTTTGCCTTAGTCGTTCAAAGTATGCAAGGAAAGAACAATGGAGAAGAGGAAAACAGGGTAAGGAAAACAGGGGACACAACTGCAGTATTCCTTCGCACTTTTGGAGCACTTCCCGAATTCCATTTTCTACATTCTATATACCATTTCAAAGCTCAGGAAGTCAAGAATCCAATTATTTAAACCATGTATGATTTGGAGCTGAAATGAAGAAGATATGGCCTTTGGAAGACAACTGCATCAAGCTGAGGGACAATTTCGCACCGTGCGAAATTGGAACTCCAACGTGCGAAATGTAAAAGTGAATAGCAGCTGTGTAGTCGTGGTGAAGCCAGCATGCGAAGTTGATTTTGCAACTTGTGAACTATGATCTCAACGTGCGAAAGTGAATTCTAAGTTGCGAAATCAACTTGCGAAATTTTCGCAAGTCACCATGCAACGTGCGAAAATTGGATATTTTTGCCGACTCTTTTTCTTTTGATATTTTTGTGTCTAAATTTCCATTTTCTCCTTGTATTCAGCCACTCATGTAATTCCTTAGCTAGGAAGTATCCAAGGAAGGGTAAAATTACCTTCCTATTTAAACTCTCTTGTAAACACTGAAAGGACACTCTCGGGGAACTTTCTCCAGGAGACCAACTTATGTAAATTTTACACTTAGTGAAATACAGAGATCTCTTTTGCTTTATTTTTCTCTCTACTATTTTCTATTTTCTTGGAAGCCAAACAGCCTCTGAGGATGTTTTCCCAGAGGATGAGAGGCTAAACTTATAGTTTCTTGAAGTAAAGGAAGCTAGGTGAAAAGTCCAGATAAAAAGGTGGAAAGCTTTCGTGCATTAAATTCAGGTAGTTGGAGTTCATAAATGGCTTCTAAATCCAAAGTTTTGCTTTAAATCCCTTAGAATCACTTTGAATAACCAATACATGGTAAGCTTCAGGTCTCTGTGGATGCTTATTGCTAGATCCATATCAGTCCATTAGTTATCATGTACGAGCCATTGGAAAGTGATTCAAGGTGAAAACCCATAGTGTCTTAAGCCATTAATGGACCTTGACTACCATTTCTATTGACTTTTTATGGATTAAATCTTCATTGTCAAACCTATACCGGTTCGGGAAATAACTATAGGTTAAATCCCCAATGCGAGGAGAAAAATCCGGAATTTTCCACTTTGCATTCTGAACTTAAACCTAGCAACCTCTAGCTCCGGGAGACTTTCTTTCTTCCATTTTTTTACTTAGTTATATGTTAGTTTAGTTTCAATCATCACTTTCAAAACAAATTTTCTTTTCTTTTAAACTTCAAGTTTATGATAAAGGAAGTCATCAGACTCAATTTCTAATCTAGAGTCTGTCACTGATAGAGTGAAAACCCATCCCTGAGTTTGACCCTAGAACTGCTATACTATAGTAGCTTTGCTATGCCAGTATAAGGTCATAGGATTTATAAATATTTTGGTTAAAAGACCCAACTGGGCATGAATCAACTATGAATAACTTAGGGCTATGGATTATAAGAACGACTTGGGGTCCCATAAGCTTAGGCCTCTAGATTTTATGAATAGATCAGGGCTATTAAGGATATAAATGATTGGGGGTCATGATCTCAAAGTTATAAATGCTATGAATAAATCAAGGTTGTGGATGGCATGATTTACTCCAAGTCATGAGTTGAAGGCTCTAGATGCTAGGAAAATCTCAATGTTGTAGATGACATGAATGACTCTAAGTCATGAACTTTAGGCTTTAGATGCTAAGAATAGCTCAAGGCTAGGGATGATATCAATGACTTGGTGTACTATGAGCTCAAGGCTCTAGATACTATGAACAACTCAGGGTTATGGATGATATGAATGATTTTGCGTCATCAAATAAAGCCTCTAGATGCAATGAATAACTTCAATCTATGGATGACAAGACTCCTAGTCATGAGCTTAGAGCTCTAAATGCCAAGACAACTTAAGGTTGTGGATGATATGAACAAGTTGGGGTCGTGTGCTCGGGACTTTAAATGTGATGAACAACTTAGGGTTGTAAATGATATGAATGACTCGTGGTAGTGTGCTCAAGGCTCTAAAGGCTATGAACAACTTTAGGTTGTGGATGATATGAATGACTTAGGGTCATGTGCTCAAGGCTCTAGATGATATGAACCGCTCAAGATTGTGGACGACATGAATTACTCCGGGCCATAAGCTTAGAGCTCTAGATTCTAAGAATAGCTTAGGGTTGTGCTTGACATGAATGACTCCGAGTCATGAGCTTAGGGCACTAGATGCGATAAACAGCTTAAGGTTATCAATGACATGAATAACTCTATGAGCTTAAGATTCCAAATGCTATGAGCAGCTCAGGGTCATAGATAATATAAATGAATCAAGGTCATCAGCTTTGGGATCTAGATGCTATAAACAACTCAAGGCTTTGGATGACATGTGATTCGACTCATGGTAGCTTAGCTTTAAAGGCGTATCAACCAAATTTATACCTTGAATACTATTACTAAAGTAGCCAAGCTACTATAGCATAGTGGTTCTAGGATCGTTCACTGGGAATGGTTTTCGCAAACACAAGTGATATTCAAATTAGGAAAATAGGTGATTTTCTTGTGGATGTTAGCTTTAAAAGAAGATGTAAATGTTTTAGAAAGATTTAAACTAATTTAAGCTAACATTAAAGACTAAAATGAAAGGGTGTAAAAACAAGTTTCTCAAAGATAAGATAGCTATGCTCTGGCTCTTATGCAAATTGGAAATCTCAGGATACGCTCCTTGCGTTGGGGTTGCAACTATGGTGATGCTTGCTTCCCGAACCGGTATGGATTTAGCAAATCAAGTTTTAATCCTTTAAAATGGCAAAACAGATGGTAGTGAATTTCATCAATGGTTATTCACCTTAGACTTCCTTTGAATGGCTCGTAAGAGATAACTAATGGTCTAAAGCTAAAAGCTAACCAAATATTGGCAACTCAAAGTCATTCCATGTGATAAACTCACCTTTCAATGGCCATTGAAATTGGTTCTAATGGATTAATACAAAACTTGGAATTGAAAACCTCACCTTCCAATAGCTCGTAGAAGATAACTAATGGATAGAAATCCAAAAGCTTATCAAGTATTGGCCGTTGGAAGTTGTCCAAAGGAAATAAAAAACCAAACTTTGCCTTAATGAACCTTTAATGAAAAACGTCTACCTTACCTTCCGGGTGCGAGAAATTTTCATGGGATTGCATCCAAGCCATCACATAACATCCATACTTTGAGAAACTAAAAGTTTTAGCCAATCATCCTCTGACGAAAAGCCCTCAGAGGTGGTTTGGCTTCCAAGAAAAAGAAAATAGTAACGAGAAAAGAGAGATGAGAGAGCTTTGTATATATTCTAAGTGTAAAACGTAACCTATGTTCTATATATTCCAAGAGGTGATTTCCACCCCTTATATAGTCTTTACAAAAGCAAAAGCTTGTGATTGGTTAGTTACATGGATAAGAAAAGAAATTACATCACAAAATACAAAGGAAAATATCTAAAGTGGAGTCGGCAAAAGCAGAGGAAAATTCGCAACACGCATGGGTTATGCGAATTTTGAAGGTGTTATGCGAAATTTTCGCATAACCTGGAGCAGTTGACTTCAGAAGGCCATATCTTCCTCATTTTAGCTTCAAATCATACACGGTTTAAAGCGTTGGATTTTTGACTTCCAGAGCTTTGAAATGGTATATAGTATGTAAAACATGGACTTCAGGAAGTGCTCCAAAAGTGCGAAAGAAGACTGAAGCTGTTGTCCTCTGTTTTCCTCTTCTCCATTGTTCTTTCCTTGCATACTTTGAACAACTTTGGCAAAGGGCTATGGAGCTCCAAAGCTTGGTTCTTCATGAATTTGAGCTTCCAAAAGCTTTGCCATAACTTGTCCAAGTAGCTCCTCCATCATTTGGCATGCTTGAATTGATTCATAAGCTGATAAAAACATGTAAACTTGCCACAAAATGGTTAAAACCAATTACTAAGGACCTTAATGATTTAATTGGGTTAAATGAATATGATTACTACTCAAAGGTGCTTAAAACCATTATAATTAGGTCTACAAAATAGCACTTTTTCGTAGTAATCAACATGAACGATTACAAGTCGTGAGCTGACGGTTCTAGATGCTATGAACAACTTAGGGTTGTGGTTGACATGAATAACTCTGAGTCATGAGCTTAAGGCTCTATATGCTATGAACACCTCAAGGTTGTGGATGACATGAACTACTCTGGGTCATGAGCACAAGGCTCTCGATTCTATGGACAACTTAGGGCTATGGATGACATGATCGACTATGGGTCATGAGCTAAAGGCTCTAGATGGTAGGAACATCTCAATGTTGTAAATGACATGAACGACTCTAAGTTATGAGTTAAAGGCTCTAGATGCTACGAATAGCTCAAGGCTAGGGATGATATCAACTACTCGGTGCACCGTGAGCTCAAGGATCTAGATGCTATGAACAACTTAGGGTTGTGGATGATATGGACAATTTTGCATAATAAGCTAAAGCTTTTAGATGCAATGAATAGCTCCAGTCTGTGGATGACATGAATGACTCTAAGTCATGAACTTAGAGCTTTAAATGCTTGATTCATGCCCAGTTGGTGTGCCAGCTGATTCGTGTCCAGCGGGTGCTCCTTGAATGAGGGAGTAATCAACAAAATTTATAACTTATAACACCATATACTAGGGTAGCAAAGACAAAGCTACTATAGTATAGCGGCTCTAGGATCGTTCACTGGGAAGGATTAACAAGCTATCAATGATATCAATTCAAAGTGAATTAGTTTTGTTTCATTTCAAGGTTAGCTTAAGAAATAAAACACAAACTTTGATTGGTGAAGATTTAGACTTAAACTAACTAACACAATAAGTAATGGGAATAACTTAGGAAAAAAAACATTCCTTGGAGAGTTAGGTTCACTGGGGTGGTTCCTCATGCAAAAGACACGGCTCCGGTCAGATGGTTCATTTCCTCACGTTAGAGATTCAACATATAGTCAATTCTCTAACTGATGTTGTACAGATACATCCTTCAATTAGATTTCACTTTAATTCTCTCACTGATGCAACTTGCAATGGTTTAAGCCTCTCACTAAGCCTTAACCGTTCAAGGTGATCTTTAACCTTGGATTACCCGTCTCAAGCTCGCAAGAGATAACTAATGGATGTCTCCTTGGAGTCCAAAAGCTTACCAAGTGTTGGCTATTCTAGAAAATCCTACCCTAAAGTCACCTTCCAGAGGCTCGCAAGGGGTAAACTAGTGCATTTCCATGGTTGGAAATCACTTGCCTTACCAAGTGTTGGCCCAGGTGACTCTAAGGTGTTTTAAGTTAACTAAAAACATAGAAATCACTAAAGGATTTCATTTCCTCGTCATTAATGGCTGAAACCACAAAGTTTTGCATTCTTGCACTTGGAACCTTCCCCGGCAAACTTAGCTCCAAGGAACTAGAGGTTTAGTTACTCATAATATAAAACTAATTATTACATAGATATTTTCTCTTTTTACTAACTTAAAGGCTAAGGAATCTTGTAATTGCTGGCTTACAAGGAGTATTTTGGGATTTAGACAACAAAAATCTAATATAAAATATCTCCAAATGTCGGTAGCAAATATAGGGGTGCTTCAAGAACCATTTCGCAAGAGAAAATGGTGTCTGCGAGATTTCGCAGGCACTCAAGAAAGGCTGCGAAATCATTTCGCAACAACATGCTATCTTCGCAGGGCTGCAAAGTTGGCTTCCATCTTGAGGTTCTCAGCTTGCAGCATATATTGGGCACCTTCAAAAGGAAATACACCCTACTATACAAAAAGGTTGCGAAACCACTTCGCAACAAAAGGGTGATTTTGCAACACTTTGGAAAATGCTTCCTTCAGCTTGGAGTGATTGGCTTGCAATGGCCGCAACTTCTTCGTTTCAACTCCGAATTGCACACCGTTTGAAGCATTGGATTGTTGAATTCTTGAGCTTTGAAATTGTATATAGCATGCATTAATTGGACCTCAGAAAGTGCTCCAAAAGTGGCTGCTACGACTGTCATCAAGAATATGCTTCTTAGCAGATTCTCTTTACTTTTTCTCCTTGCAATCCGGATTTACTCTTGACAAATGACTTCTAAGCTTTGCCCAAGATTCCTCATAATTCTCCTCATTCTTGAATTGCTTTGGTGATCAAATCACTAACAAAAACACCAAAACTTACACAAAGTGATTAAAATTGCTTTCAAGGGTCCTTAACATGCCAATTGAGTTAAAAGGCCAAAACTACTACTCAAAAGTGTTTAAAAGGATTAATTATAGGCTATCAAATAGCACTTTTTGAGTAGTAATCACTCCCCCCAACCGACATATTGCTAGTCCCTTAGCAATATAGGAGACAAAAATTGAAAATAAAAAGCAAACTAACCTATAATGTACAACATCATGCTGATCAAAAACAATTCTCAAGTGGCATGATGATCTAATTCTCTCATGAAACCTTAAAAAAATATCAAAGCAAATTACAACAAGAGTTATAAAAAACTATACTAAACAAGGGAATGCATTATGCAAACTGAAGTTTTAAAATCATTTCCACTTTCAAAGAACTAAACTTTATTCTTCCTCAAAAATCTATGTGTATTGGTTCCTTGGCTTCCGAGAATTATATGCTAAACTAATCTCTCCCCCCAACCTATCTCTTTTCAACACTTAGCAAACTGACCAAAATCAATAAAGAAATAACACACTTTCTCTTTTCTTTTCTTTTTCTTTTTTTTATTTTTTTTATTTTTTAGAGAGGCTTTATGGGGTACTCTTTCTGAATTGTCCATGTAATGGGGGTCCATCGATGACTCCCAACCAATTAAGGTTTAGGGCACCAAGCTTTAAGGATCTTTCAACCACTAACTCCTTGGATTTTTCCCCGGACTTTTGAGAATGAATTTCTAATACCCAAGCACCTACCACATGCTAACTCCACCTATCCACCCTTGTAATGAGCATTGAGGTCGGTGACTCCCAACCAATTAAGGCTTAGGGCACTAGGCTTCAAAGATTTTCACCATATACCCCTCAGACCTTGCTCGGGTTTTAAGGCAAGCAAACAACTTTCTTTATTTCAAAGGCTCATTGGCCTTTTGCAGGGTGTTTCAATTTTTATCAAACGAGGTCAAATATACCAAGTCCCAAAATTATCCTAAGTCAAGAGGGAAATAGTTTTTCATCTTATAATCGGAATCTAATGTGCATAGTGTGTGAATAGCTTAAAGTGGAAGAACTCAATTCAATTTCAATAGAAGCTTCAACAATTGAACCACTTTAGTGAGCATAATCCATACTCTAAGTCAAGTGAAAAACAACAGTTCAATTTCTCCGGGTTCAATTTGAAAAATTTTCCACAAAATTCATGGAGAATAGAGTAAAATAAATAAAATAAAAAAGCAAAAACTACAACTAATTTACCAAAATAATTGCATTACCAAAAAGACTTATCATACTTCCTTCCTCATTCCCTCCCTCCCCCCCCCCCCCCCCTCCCAACCGAACTCAACATTGTCCCCAATATGATATGAGTGACTGTAATTAAAGGGAGGAAGTGGTACCTCCTGAGTGATATCAAATTCGAATACTGATTGGAGAAACCACATGTTTCAAAAAGAATAGAATATGTGAGAAAAGGAAATAAGGATAAATTAATGCTAACTGTTAACAAGAAATATTAAACTTGTATTACTTTGAATCTATTTAAGTACAATGCAAAAGAAAAGTAATACAAGCAATCCCAAATATAATACCAAAATAATGGGATTTCTTTCAAACTAAAAAACGAAATACATAAAACAAAGATAATAGATATATATATAATGATGAGTGGGTGGTGCTGGGGCTAGGCAGATGGGTCTGCCTCTTCAGTTGGTGCTTCAGTTGGGGCCTGAGGCTCTGTGGGATGAGAGTGTGGCTCTGCTGGAGTAGATGTGGAGGGCTCAACAGCTGGTGGCAGGTTGAAATGAAGCTGGAGCTGCCTTAAGATGGCAGTGTGTTGAGCCTAAGTGGCCAACATCTGGTCTTGGCATGCTCTAATGGTTGTCATCTCTTGAGCAAGACTGCTCTGAGATGCTGTGAGGGTCTCCAATGTACGACACAACTCTCGATATTCAGAAATGGGTATGGCCATCCTCGGCTCCGCTGAAGTGGATGACTGAGATGAAGCTGGAGCAGCTGGTGGAGCTCTGGGAATGGCAGGAGCAGCAACTGTTATACCCTCAGGTATGTGTCATGGGGATGCTCTCCTTGCAGCTGGCTGTGGGCGCTCGGGCTGGTCAACTCGATAAGCTGTCATGTTGTTCCATTTGTCAAGAGTAAAAAGCTCACGGCAAATGCGCTTTCTCTCCAACTGAGGCTCAGAAGGATACCCCAAGCGCTCCAGAATTTGGCAAAGCAGCCTTGGAAAGAGGAGGGGAATGCAATCAGCTCTCTAAAGCTTCTTTTTGTGTACCTTCTCTTCGAAATAGAGAAGGGCTACCAGAATCAGATGATGAGGCCCAAAGAAAAATCCTTCAGACATCTTGTATAGGGCTTCTAAGAGGATTCATCTTCTTTGAGTCCAATGCTGTAATGGGTAGAGGTTATGACGCAAAAATGCATCAATCAAAAACATGATTGGAGGAAGCTCTCCCCTCAACAGATGTGATCGATTGGCAACTCCTCTGGATAGGGTGCGCACCATCTCCAGCTCAATAGGATTGGTCCAAGCTCTAAAATTATCGAATTGGGTTGGCTCATAGGGAATTTGCAAGGCTTCAGCTATATGGCATGCTCCCAATATGCCATGCTTCCCATCAATAGTGAAATGAATTAAAGTTGGATCCCTGACCTGGTTGGTTGTCATGGATTGATAGAAATCCATGGCTACCCTAGGGTAGAAAAAGTCTCTCGGAGTCAGCAGGTGCTCCATGTGGTATGTTTTAGCAGGTTGAATGTCTGTGCAAGCTCCGGCTGCAATCGAAATGCGGCTATGTCAAAGCACAGCTCGGAGTGGAATGACCAAGCTCTACAATCCAAATTTCCCTCAATTGGGGGCTGAGTTAGCATTGGCTGCCTGATTCTTTCTTTCGGAGCTATTTCGGATGGAATTTGGGGCTCGGGAAGTGGCGGCTGAGGCTCCTATGGTTCTGCTTGCGGCGACGGAACTGGCGAGATACCGGAGATGGAACCGGCAAAGGCTTTGGAGATTGTTCAGTCAGGTCAATGGGTTCTGAGCTTTCAACCCTTGGCCTCTTTTGCAGTGGCCGACCTCCTGACCTGGTTAGGTAACGTCTCGCCGGAGGCTTTGGCGGCGCTGGCTTCACCGGAGGAGGAACTGCTCTTGGCTGCGAAGGCTCAGAAATGGGATCTGGAACTAGCTCCTTTCACAAGCTTCTCTTGCGGCTTGAAGGGGAGGAAGACTTGGCCCCTTTGGTTCGCGCCATTTCGGGTTGCCGAAAGTTGGCCGGAACGGATGGTCGGAGAAGATGACCAGAGACTTGCGCGGTGAGGCTCGAGGAAGGAGATGGACGGTCTGCGAGAATGGGGCGCTCTGATTTTGAAACCCTTTCTGCAGCTCAAATGACCGGTATAAATAGGAATAATGGAAGACTAAGGGTCAGTTTGAGTTTCGCAGCAAAATGCCAATTTCGCAGCAAAATGCCATTTTCGCAGCAAAATGCCATTTTCGCAGCCACTTCGCAATGCGTTTCGCAGCTGTGAAATTAATGTTACTGTGCTGCGAAGTGGCACACGTGTGCCAAAATCGCTTTCGCAATTGCGAAATACCCTGCGGAATGGGACTTTTATTGCGAAATCTGGGCTTTACCACTTCGCAAGTCGTTTCGCAGCTGCGAAATGGGGGCTCCTGTGCTGCGAAGTGGCACTCGTGTGCCAAACTCGCTTTCGCAGTTGCGAAAATTCTCGCAGAGAATCCCAAAGTGTTGCGGAATGATTTGGCAACAAAATGCTCATTTCGCAAAAGTTTTCTTTAGGCTGCGAAATCTCGCAGAGCTCTGTTTTTGCTCTGTTTTTGCTCCGATTTCGATCCGATTTTTTTTCTTTCAATTTTCTTGAAATTTCTTCCACCTGAGATCATTCAAAAAGATTAAAACACACATAAAAACATGATTTACGATCAAAAACTAAGATTAAAAGTATGGAAAAAACTTGAAAATTTACAAAATTTACAAAAAATTTGGACTGTGGTAAACCACGTCCAGCAAACCCTTCTTTGCCTAGGCTTTTTGAGGCTCAAGGAGGTTGATCTCCTCCTTTTCTGGTTTGAATGGCTCCATGAATGGCTTGAGACGATATCCATTGACTTTGAAGCTATCCTTGCCATTTGAATTCAATAATTCCACCACTCCATTGGAACATACTCAGTGAATTATGAACGGGCCTATCCACCTTGACTTGAGCTTCCCAAGAAAGATATGGAGTCTTGTGTCATACAGTAAAACTCTTTGCCCTTCCTGAAATTCCTTGTTGGAGATGAGTTGATCATGCCACTTCTTCGTCCTCTATTTTGCAACTTTGGAATTGATATAAGCATTATTTCTTAATTCCTCCATCTCATTAAGGTCTAGATATCTCTTTTCTCCTGCTCTGATCAAGTCCATGTTCAGCTTCTTTATTGCCCACCAAGCTTTGTATTCAACTTCCACAGGGAGATGACATGCTTTGCCATAGACAAGACGATAGGGAGACATGCTAAGAATAGTCTTATAAGTTGTTCTATATGCCCACAATGAATCACGAAGCTTAATAGACCAATCTTTTCTGTTGGAATTCACCACTTTCATCAATATGTTCTTTATTTCCCTGTTAGCTAGCTCAACTTGCCCGGAAGTTTGAGGATGATAAGGTGTAGCCACCTTATGCTTCACTCCATGCTTGGATAACAGAGCTTCAAAAGGTTTGTTGCAAAAATGAGCACCTCCATCACTGATTATGGCTTTGGGCACCCCAAATCTTGAGAAAATGTTCTCTTTAAGAAACTTGAGAACCACCCTGTGATCATTTTGTTTACAGGGGATTGCCTCAACCCATTTAGAAACATAATCCACCCCCACCAAGATGTAAGAATTACCAAAAGACATTGGGAAAGGTCCCATGAAGTCAATGCCCCATACATCAAATAGCTCAACTATTAGAATGGGGTTCATAGGCATTTGATTTCTTTTTGTCAGCTTTCCAAGCCTTTGGCATCTGTCACAACTTCTACACATGATGTGGGCATCTTTAAAAAGAGATGGTCAAGTAAACCCTGATTGCAATACCTTCATGGCTGTTTTCTGAGAGGCAAAGTGGCCTCCACATGCATTCTCATGACAATGATATAGAATCCCTTGCTGCTCATCTTCAGGGACACACTTCCTTATGATCTGATCTACACAATACTTAAAAAAAAAGGGCTCTTCCCAATAATAAGCATGAATTTTAGCAAAGAAGTGCTTCCTGTCCTGTGCATTCCACTCACTTGGAATTTCTCCAGTTACTAAATAATTAGCAATATGAGCATACCAAGGAGTTTTCACTAGGAACATGAGTGATTCTTCAGGAAAATCATCATTAATAGGCAAGGGATGGGAATTATGTGCTATAACTAACCTCGAAAGGTGGTCAGCTACTACATTCTCCACTCCTTTCTTATATTTGATTTGGAGATCGAATTCTTGTAACAAAAGAATCCATCTAATCAACCTTGCTTTTGCATCTTGCTTTGTCAATAAATACTTCAAGGCTAAATGGTCAGTAAAGACAATGATGAAAGACCCCACTAAATAAGCACGAAATTTGTCCAAAGCAAATACCACAGCTAACAATTCTTTCTCTGTAGTTGTGTAGTTCCTTTGAGCTTCATTCAGTGTTTTGCGTGCATAGTAAATCACATAGGGCTTCCCATCTTCCCTTTGGCCAAGCACAGCTCCTATAGCAAAGTCACTGGCATCACACATCAGTTCAAAAGGTAGTTGCCAATTAGGGGCTCTCACTATTGGAGTTGTTGTTAAAAGTTTCTTCAGTTGATCAAAGCTATTTTAACACCTTTCATCCCATATAAATTTAGCATCCTTAGCTAACAGCTCACAAAGAGGTTTTGAAAGACTTGAAAAACCTTTTATAAATCTCCTATAGAACCCTACATGGCCAAGGAACTGCCTTACTCCTTTTACAGTTGTTGGGGATGGTAATTTGATAATAAGCTCCACCTTTGCTTTATCAACTTCAATGCCTTTTTCAGAGATGATATGGCCAAGGACAATTCCTTGACGTACCATAAAATGACATTTCTCCCAGTTGAGCACCAGGTCTTTTTCAATGCATCTGTGAAGAACTGCTTCCAAATTAACTAAGCATTCCTCAAATGTACCTCCATATACGGTGATGTCATCCATGAAAACCTCCATAATTCGCTCCACCATATCACTGAAAATACTCAACATACATCTTTGAAATGTAGCAGGTGCATTGCATAAACCAAAAGGCATTCTCCTGTAAGCATATGTTCCAAATGGACATGTAAAAGTGGTCTTTTCTTGATCTACCACATCAATTTCAATCTGAAAATACCCTGAATACCCATCCAAGAAACAATAGAATGGATGTCCAGAGACTCTCTCCAGCACTTGGTCAATAAATGGCAATGGAAAATGATCCTTCCTGGTTACAGCATTCAACTTTCTATAATCAATACACACCCTCCAACCTGAAGTGAGGCGTGTAGTAACTTCTTCTCCTTTTTCATTCTGAACCATTGTGATCCCTGACTTCTTTGGTACCACTTGAGTAGGACTCACCCAAGGGCTATAAGATATAGGGTAAATGATTCCTGCTTGAAGTAGCTTCAGCACCTCAGCTCGCACCACCTCTTGTAAATGAGGATTCAATCTTCTTTGAAGTTGACGAATTGGCTTTGCCTCCTCCTCCATATATATATGATGAGTACAAACTAAAGGACTAATGCCTTTCAAGTCGGATATTTGCCATCCTATTGCCTTCTTACACCTCTTGAGAACTTCCATTAAACAATTCTCTTGATGATTGGTCAGAGATGAAGATATCACAACAGGACATTGATTATTTTCTTCAAGATATGTATATTTCAGCTCCACAAGTAAAGGCTTCAGATTGAGTTTTGGAATTTTTTTTTCAGCAGCTGCCTCCTCTTCTTCATTGAACAAAGGTAGAGTCTCTTCTATCTTTCTCCAACTTTGTAGAGTAGCAAGCATAGTAGGAGATTCAGACAACCCTTCCTCAAAATTCACAAGACTTTCATTCAACTTGTCTTGCATATTTTGATTACAGTGCTCCTCCACCAAAGTATCAATAATGCACAGCTCTTCTGGACCCTCTTCTTCTTCCGGAGTGATTTGCTTTTTAGACATATAGAAAATATTCTTGCAATTGATGATTGCATTTGAGGTAGCAAGAAATGGCCTTCCAAGGATGATAGGAACTAAATTAGCTTCCTTTACAGTAGGATATGTATCAAGAATAATAAAATCTACTGCATAGTAGAAATTATCCACTTGAACCAATACATCCTCAATTACCCCCCTTGGAATTTTCACTGATCTATCTGCTAGAGATAAAGTGATTGTTGTTGGCTTCAACTCTCCAAGTCCCAATTGTTTGTAGACGGAATATGGAAGCAAATTCACACTTGCTCCCAAGTCTAACAAGGCTTTCTCTACTACCTTTCCTCCAATCATGACTGAAATGGTAGGACTTCCCAGGTCTTTGTACTTCAAAGGAGACTTACATTGTAAGATTGCACTTACTTGCTCAGTCAAGAAGGCTTTCTTGTTTACAGTCAACCCTCTTTTGATAGTACATAAATCCTTCAGGAATTTTGCATACGTTGGAACTTGTTTAATCATATCCAGCAGTGGAATATTGACTTTCACTTGTCTTAATACTTCAAGGATTTCAACTGCATTTCTAATCCCCTTTTTCCCATGTAATGCTTGAGGAAAAGGAGGAGAAGTTGATTTCTTCAGCATTTCTTCCTTCATAAGTTCCTTCTCTGGAATTGCATTCATTGTTGAATCAGAGTCCTTCTTTTCTTCACTAATCTCACTCTCTTTATCTTCCATTTCCTTCCCTTTCTTTATATCTTCTTCTTTCTCAACATGTGGCTTGAGTGTTGGCTGCTCAATTTTTTTACCACTCCTTAGAGTGATCAAGTCTTTGACATCTTTCGTATGCGATGATTCCCCCTCCTGGCTTTCCACTTCATGGACACCTTTGGGGTTTTGGTAGGGTTGAGAAGGAAATCTTCCTTTTTCTTGCAGTGTATTCAAATTTGTAAGCCTTGAAATTGAATATTGGATGTTATCAAACTTTTGGTTCATATCATTTTGCATTCCATCCATCCTTTTATTCAACATACTCTCCACTCTATTAATTCTTTGATTGATTTGAGCATTAGTGGCTTCTTGCTTTCCAAAAAAATCTCCCACTACCTTGCTGAGATTAGCCATTGCTTGTTTAAGACTTGAAGATTGTTGAGATGGTGGATCCGGCTGTTGGTATTGAGTTGCTCTGGCCTTCCATGAAAATTTGGATGATTCCTCCAACTTGAGTTGTAGGTATTTCCATAAGGCGCATTGTTATTGGGCCTGAATTGTCCAACAACATTTGCTTGATCTCTAAACATCTCCCTTTCAGCTGAAATTGCAAGGCATTCCTCCACCAAATGTTCATATGATTTACAATTAGGATACAGCTTCACTTGCACTGGTGCTTCAGCAACAGCTTGCACTTCATGAATTCTTTTCAGCTCCAGCTCCTCCAATCTTCTTGTCATAGCTGCCAACTCTGCTTTCATATCATCATCTTCTTTCAAGGTATACATCCCAGCCTTTGCATTGAAAGGATTCAGTTGAGACTTCATCTTACCCACTTCTCCTTTGGTTGGTTCATCCCATCCCCTTGAAACATCAGCTACATAACTCAAGAAATCCATAGCTTCCTCCGGATTTTTGCTCATGAAATCTCCTCCACACATTGTCTCGAGGAGTTGCTTCATTGAGGAGGACATACCATCATAAAAATAGCTCATCAATAGCCAAGTATCAAAGCCATGGTGAGGGCAAGCATTTATAGCTTCCATGTATCTTTCCCAACACTCATAGAATTTCTCATTCTCATTAGCTGAAAAGTTTGAAATTTGCATTTTCAAGCCATTTGTTCTATGAGTGGGAAAAAATTTCTTGAGGAATTCAACTTGTAAGTCAGTCCAAGAACGGATACTCCTTGGCCTTAAAGAATGCACTCATACGAGGTGGATGCATGCGGTCCCTCATTGATCTGAATTCATTGAGATTGTCTTGACGACCTTGGTGACTATGCTGATCTTCAGGTGTAGTTTCCATGATATTCAAGCTCAATTCGAATTCTTTTCTCTAAGGTGTATCACACTTAACAAGCCTTCCTCCACTGGCTCGTATCCACTTTGGCATACACAACTAGTATCTCTTTGCAACTTAAATGAAAATAAAGGACAACAAAAGGAAAACAGGGCTACAACAACAAAATTAAACTAGGTTAAATTTTAAAATATAAACTTAGATTATGAATAAATAAAGAAAGAATGAGAATTAGTAAAGTGAAAGAAACGTTACCAACTTGTGATGAAAATCACAAGTGCTCAAAAATGGTATCACTATAAATTTGACACCTTCCCCGGCAACGATGCCATTTGATTCGTGCCCAGTTGGTGTGCCAGCTGATTCGTGTCCAGCTGGTGCTCCTTGAATGAGGGAGTAATCAACAAAATTTATAACCTCTAACACCATATACTAGGGTAGCAAAGACAAAGCTACTATAGTATAGCGGCTCTAGGATCGTTCACTGGGAAGGATTAACAAGCTATCAATGATATCAATTCAAAGTGAATTGGTTTTGTTTCATTTCAAGGTTAGCTTAAGAAATAAAACACAAACTTTGATTGGTGAAGATTTAGACTTAAACTAACTAACACAATAAGTAATGGGAATAACTTAGGAAAAAAAACATTCCTTGGAGAGTTAGGTTCACTAGGGTGGTTCCTCGTGCAAAAGACATGGCTCCGGTCAGATGGTTCATTTCCTCGCGTTAGAGATTCAACATATAGTCAATTCTCTAACCGGTGTTGTACAGATACATCCTTCAATTAGATTTCACTTTAATTCTCTCACTGATGCAACTTGCAATGGTTTAAGCCTCTCACTAAGCCTTAACCGTTCAAGGTGATCTTTAACCTTGGATTACCCATCTCAAGCTCGCAAGAGATAACTAATGGATGTCTCCTTGGAGTCCAAAAGCTTACCAAGTGTTGGCTATTCTAGAAAATCCTACCCTAAAGTCACCTTTCAGAGGCTCGCAAGGGGTAAACTAGTGCATTTCCATGGTTGGAAATCACTTGCCTTACCAAGTGTTGGCCCAAGTGACTCTAAGGTGTTTTAAGTTAACTAAAAAAATAGAAATCACTAAAGGATTTCACTTCCTCATCATTAATGGCTGAAACCACAAAGCTTTGCATTCTTGCACTTGGAACCTTCCCCGGCAACCTTAGCTCCAAGGAACTAGAGGTTTAGTTACTCATTCTCTAGGGAAAACTCCTCAGAGAGTTCATAACTTAGTAATAAATAATAAATACAAAGTGATAAGGTAAGGCAATATAAAGAACTGAACTTTACTTGCTTACCCAAAACTTTACAAAAGGATCTCCTCTCTCAAAACAGGCTCCCGAGAGGTATATATATGAACATAATATAAAACTAATTACTACATAGATATTTTCTCTTTTTACTAACTTAAAAGCTAAGGAATCTTGTAATTGCTGGCTTACAAGGAGTATTTTGGGATTTAGACAACAAAAATCTAATAGAAAATATCTCCAAATGTTGGTAGCAAATATCGGGGTGCTTCAGGAACCATTTCGTAAGAGAAAATGGTGTCTGCGAGATTTCGCAGGCACTCAAGAAGGGCTGCGAAATCATTTCGCAACAACATGCTATCTTCGCAGGGCTGCGAAGTTGGCTTCCACCTTGAGGTTCTCAGCTTCCAGCTTGTGGCATATATCGGGCACCTTCAGAAGGAAATACACCCTACTGTACAAAAAGGTTGTGAAACCACTTCACAACAAAAGGGTGATTTCGCAACACTTTGGAAAATGCTTCCTTCAACTTGGAGTGATTGGCTTGCAATGGCCGTAACTTCTTCGTTTCAACTCCGAATTGCACACCGTTTGAAGCATTGGATTGTTTACTTCTTAAGATTTGAAATGGTATATAGCATGCATTAATTGGACCTCAGAAAGTGCTCCAAAAGTGGCTGCTACGACTATCATCAAGAATATGCTTCTTGGCAGATTCTCTTTACTTTTTCTCCTTGCAATCCGGATTTACTCTTGGCAAATGACTTCTAAGCTTTGCCTAAGATTCTTCATAATTCTCCTCATTCTTGAATTGCTTTGGTGATCAAATTACTAACAAAAACACCAAAACTTACATAAAGTGATTAAAATTGCTTTCAAGGGTCCTTAACATGCCAATTGAGTTAAAAGGCCAAAACTACTACTCAAAAGTGTTTAAAAGGATTAATTATAGGCTATCAAATAGCATTTTTTGAGTAGTAATCAATGCTATGAACAGCTTAAGGTTGTGGATGATATGAACAAGTCAAGGTTCTGTGTTAGGGCTTTAAATGCTACTAACAACTTAGGGTTGTGGATGATATGAACGACTCGATGTCATGTGCTCAGGACTCTAAAGGCTATGAACATTTTTGGGTTGTGGATGATATGAATGAGTTAGGGTCGTGTGCTCAAGGGTCTAGATGCTATTAGCAGCTTAGGGTTCTTGATGACATGAACAACTCTAGGTCATGAGCTTAGAGCTATTGATGGTATGAACAATTTAAGGCTCTAGATGCTATGAACAGCTCAAGGTTTGTTGATGACATGAATGACTCCAAGTCATGAGCTAAAGGTTCCAAATGCTATGAGTAGCTCAAGGTTGTGGATGATATAAATGAATCAAGGTTGTCACCTCTCGGATTTAGATTCTATGACAAATCATGGCTTCAGATGACATGAACTACTATGGTTCATGACCTGATGACTCTAGATGCTATGAAAAGCTCAGGTTTGTGGTTAACATGAACAACTCAGAGTCATGAGCTTAAGGCTCTAGATGCTATGAACACCTCAAGGTTATGGATGACATGAACTACTCCTAGTCGTTAGCCCAAGGCTTAAGATGCTATGAATAACACAGGTCTATGGATTACATGAATGACCTAGGATCCTATGAGGTTAGGCCTCTAGATGAAATGAATAACTCAAGAGTGTGGATGATAAATTCAATTTTGGGTCATGAGCTCAAAGCTCTAGATGTTATGAATAGCTGATTACTACTCAAAAAGCGCTCTTTTATAGCTTGTTATAAACTCCTTTAAACACTTTTGAGTAGTAATTAATACCTTTTAACTCAATTGGCACTTTAAGGACCCTTACAAATGTTTCTAATCAATTTTTGGCTAGTTTTGGTGTTTTTAGTAGCTTTTTGATCATTGAAGCTAGCCAAGAATGAAAGAGAATTTTGTGCAACCCTTGAGAATGAGCTTCCAAGCCAATCAAGAGATGCAAGGAAGAGGAACAAAGAAAGAAATCTATCATGAAGCAATTTCACATGGTAATGCAAAAGCTTCACATGCTACGCGAAATTCAAAGGACATCAGTTTCAAGGAAAATTTGGAGCACTTTCTGGAGTCCATTGTCTACATACTATATATCATTTCGAAGCTTGGGAATTCAGGAGTCCAATGCTTCAAACGGTGTACAATTTGGAGTTGAAACGAAGAAGTTATGGCCAATTGAAGGCAACTACGTAAAGTTGAAAAGGAATTTCGCATTAACATTTCCTGGTGCGAAAATTTTCGCATTGACATTCCCTGATGCGAAAATTTTCGCACTGACTTTTCCTAATGCAAAAATTTTCGCACTGACTTTCTCCAATGTGAAAATGTAATAGTTAGATATTTTACACCGACTCCATTAGATTTTTACGTTAAGATATTTGGTGTAATTATCCATTCTCTCCTTGTAATCAGTTGAAGATCTTTTAAGATATTTAGGATATCTAATTAAGAGGTTGAAAATATCTCTCTTTATATATCCTAAAATATTTCCTTGTAATATCTATCCCTCATATATCTCAGACATCTCTCGTATCTCTCGTTTCTCTGAAGAGAGGAAGACATTGGAGGGGGGATCACTTGTACATGTTTTTAGTAAGAAATATACAGAGCATTGCTCTGCCTTACCTACTCATTTTAATTGTATTTTTCATTCTATCCAAACAACCTATGAAGATGTTTTCTCATAGGATGAGTGGCTAGACTTTTTGTATCTTGGACGAAAGGGAGCTAGGTAAGGGACCCGACTACAAAAGTGGGAGTTTTCCTTTTTTCAGTTTTTAATGAAGAGGAAGTTGTGACCCATTAATGGTTTTTATATTTTTAATTAACTTAAAATGCCTTAAAATCACTTGGTCCAACACTTGGTAAGGCAAGTGAACTCCGTCCATTGAGTTACACTAGTTTATCTCTTGCGAGCCTCCGGTAGGTGGTTTAAAGGTAGGATTTTCTAGAATAGCCAACACTTGGTAAGCTTTTAGACTCTAAGGAGACATCCATTAGTTATATCTTGCGAGCTTGTGAAAGGTAATCCAAGGTTAAGGATCACCTTGAATGGCAAATGCTAGGTGAGAGGTACGAGCCATTGCAAGATGTATCAGTGAGAGGGATTTAGCGTTGAAACCATTAATGGGAAGCAACTGTAACACACCGATTGGGAGGATAACTATAGGTTAAATCCCCAATGCGAGGAAAGATCCAGAATCTCCATTTTTTGTATAAGGGGCCTGAACCTAGTGACCTGAAAATCCAAGAGACCCTTTTCTTTGTAATTAAAATCAGTTACTATTTTTGGTTAGCTTAAAACCAAACCTTTTTCAACCAAAGATTATGTTTTCTTTTAAAGCCAACTCAAAAAAGAAAAAGCACCAAACCAATTCTTTAAACTAATATCAGGTGTGAAATGAAAACCCATCCCAGTGAACGATCCTAGAGCCACTATGCTATGCTAGCTATGCTACCCTAGTATATGGTGAAATAGGCTTATAAATTTTTGTTGATAACTCCCGTCTGAGGACTAAATCAGAGTACACCAGTTGGGCACGAATCAATAGCTCAAGGTTGTAGATGACATGAATGACTCTTAGTCGTGAGCTCAAGGCTTTAGATGCGATGAACAACTCACAGTTGTGGATTACATGAATTATTTTGGGTCGTGACCTTAGGGCTCTAAATGTTATGAACAACTCAAGGATGTTGATGATATGAACGACTTGGGATCCCGTGAGCTCTAGCCTCTAGATGCAATGAATAGCTTAGGGTTGTGGATGATATGAATGATTCTAGGTCATGAGCTCATGGCTATAAATGCTATGAATAGCTCAGCGATGTGTATGATATGAACCAATCCGAGTCGTGAGGTTAGGGCTCTAGATGCTATGAATAGCTATGGGTTGAGCATGGCATGAATGACTTCGGGTCATGATCTCTATGCTCTCAATGGTATGAATAGCTTAGGGTTGTGGATGACATAAACTAGTCCGAGTCGTGAGCTTATGGCTCTAGATGCTATGAACAACTTAGCTTTATGGTTGATATGAATGACTCGGGGTTTTGTAAACTCAGGCCTCTTAAAGTTATAAGGAGCTTAGGGCTATGGATGATATGAAGGATTCTTGGTTTTGAGCTCAAGGCTCTAGATGGTATGAACAACTCAGGCCTGTGGATGACATGAACAACTTCACATTGTCAGCTTAGGGCTCTAGATCCTATGAATTGCTCATGGTTGTAGATGACATGAATAACTCCGAGTCATGAACTCAAGGCTCTAGGTTCTATGAACAAATCAAGGTTGTGGATGATATAAATGACTAGGGGTCTCGTGAGCTTAGGGCTTAAGCTAAAGGTTGTGGATGGCATGAATGATTCTACGTCTTGACCTAAAGCCTCTAGATGCTATGATTAGCACAAGGCTATGGATGTCATTAACGATTCTAGGTTGTAAGCTTAAGGCACTAGATGCTACAAACAGCTCAGGGCTATGGTTGACATGAACGACTCTAGGTCATAAGCTCAAGGCTCTAGATGCAATGAACACCTCAGGTTTGTGGATGACATTAATAGTCTGGGTCAAAACTCAAGGCTCTAGATGCTATCAATACCTTAGGGTTGCGAATGATATGAACGACTCGGTGTCTCATGAGCTCAAGGCTCCTGATGCTATGAACAACTCAAGGTTATGGATGATGTGAACGATTATGAGTCATGAGCACAAGACTCTAGTAGCTATAAACAGATCAAGGCTGTGGATGACATCAATAACTCCAAGTTGTCTGCTCAGGGCTTTAGATGCTAGGGACAGCTCAAGGTTGAATATGACATGAACAACTCTGGGTTATGAGCTCAAGGCTTTAAATGTTATGAACAACTAAGGTCTTTGGATGACATGAATGAGTCCAAGTTGTGAGCTGAGGGGTTTAGATGCTATGAATAGCTTACCTCTATGGTTGACTTGAAATACTTTGTGTTGTGAGCTTAGGGCTCTACATGTTATGAACAGCTCAGAGATATGCTTGACATGAATGACTCTGAGTCATGAGCTCAGGGCTCTAGATGCGATGAACACCTCACGGGTGTGGATGACATGAACTATTTTTGGTTATGAGCTCTAGGCTTTAGATGATATAAATAGCTCAGGGTTGGCGATGGTATGAATGACTTGGGTTCTGGTGAGCTCAAGCCTCTAGATGCTATAAGGAGCTTAAGGCTATGGATGATAGGAAAGGTTTTAGGTCATGAGCTTAAGGCTCTATATGCTATGAAAGATTCAAGGTTGTAAATCACATGAATGACTTTGGGTTATCAACTCAAGGCTCTAGATCCTATGAAAATCTTGAGGTTGTAGATAACATGAATAACTCTAGGTCATGAGCTCAAGGCTCTAGATGCTATGAACAGGTTAAAGTTGTGGATGATATCAACGACTCGAGGTCCTGTGAGCTAAGGGCTCAAGATGGTTTGAATAGCTTAAGGTCATGGATGATATGAATGATTTTGCATCATGAGCCAAAGCCTCTAGATGCTATGATTAGCTCAAGGTTGTTGATGTTATGAACGAATCTGGGCCATGAGCTTAGCACTCCAGATGCTACAAACAATTGAGGGTTGTTGTTTACATGGATGACTCTAGGTTGTGATTGCATCGCTCTTGATGTTATTAACACCTCAGGGCTATAGTTGACATGAACTAATCTAGGTCATCAGCTTAGGGCTCTAAATGCTATAAATACCTTAGGATTGTGGATGATATGAACAACTTGGGGTCCCGTGAGCTTAGGCCTCTAAATGATATGAATGGCTCAAGGTTGTGGATGATGTGAATGATTCTAGGTCGTCAGCTTAATGCTTTAGATACTATGCACAACTCAGGGTTGTCGATGACATGAACAACTCCAGGTTATCTGCATAGGACTCTAGATGCTAGAGACAACTCAGGGTTGTAGATGACGTGAATGACTTTAGGTCATAAGCTCAAGGCTCTTAATGCTATGAACAATTAAGGGTTGTGGACGACATGAACGACTCTGAGTTATGATCTAAGGGATTTAGATGCTATGAACAACTTAGTGTTATGGCTAATAAGAATGACTCCGTGTCATGAGCTAAGGGCTCTGGATGCTATAAATAGCTCAAAATTGTGGATGACATGAAGGACTCTAAATCATGAGCTTAGGGCTGTAAATGCTCTAAACGACTTAGAGTTGTGAATGATGAAAACAACATAAGGTTGTGAACTCTAGGATCTAAATGTTGTGAATAACTCAAGGTTATGGATGACATGAATGACTCCAACTCATGACTTGAGGGCTCTAGATTATGTGAATCGCTTAGGTCTATGGTTGACGTGAATGACTCTAGGTTATGAGCTCGGGGCTTTAGATGCTACGAACAGCTCAAGGGTCTAGATGTTATAAATAAGTTATGGTTGTGGTTGACATGAAGGACTTCGTATCTTAAGCCCATGGCTCTAGATTCTTTGAACAAATCAGGGTTCTAGATGACATGAACTACTCTGAGTTGTGAGCCTAGGGCTTGAGATGCTTTGAACAACTCAAGGGTGTGGATGATATGAAAGATTCTGGCTCATGAGCTCAAGCCTTTAGATGCTATGAACAGCTCTCGGCTATGTATGACATGAAAGAGTCTATGTTGTGAGGTCAGGGCTCTAGATGCTATTAATTGCTCAAGGCTGAGAATGACATGAATGACTCTGGGTTGTAAGATTAGGGCTCTATATGCTATGAACAACTTAGTGTTATCGATGATATGAATGATTTTGGGCTATTGTTTCAAGGCACTAGATGTTATGCACATCTCAGGGCAGTGGATGACATGACTAACTCTGCATAATGAGCTTAAATTTGTGGATGATATAAATGACTCAAGGTCAAGAGGTCAGGACTTTACATGTTGTGAACAACATACGTTTATGGATGACATGGACAACTATGGGTGGCGAGCTTAGGGCTCCAGATGCTATGAACAACACAGGGTTGTGGATGACATGAATGACTCCGAGTTGTGAGCTCAAGGCTCTAGATGCTACGAATGAATCAAGCTAATAGATGATATCAACGATTAGGGGTCTGAAGAGTTTAGGGCTCTAGATTTTATGAATAGCTTAGGGGTGTGCATGACATGAATGACTCCAGGTTGTGAGCTCAGTGCTCTGGATGCTATAAATAGTAAAGGGTTGTGGATGGTATGAATGACTCGGGGTTCCATGACTTCAGGGCTCTAGATGTTATGAATAACTTAAGGCTATAGATGATATGAAGGACTCTAGGTCGTGAGCTCAATTATCTAGATGCTATGAAGAGTTAAAGGCTTTGGATGGCATAAACGACTCCAGGTCCTCAACTAAGGGCTCTAGATGCTGTCAACAGCTCAAGGTTATGGATGACATAAATGACTTTGGGTCGTCATCTTAGGGCACTAGATGCTGAGAACAGTATACAACTATGGATGATATGAACAACTTGGGGTGCCATGAACTCAGGGCTCTTAATGTTATGAACAACTCAAGGTACTAGATGATATGAACAATTCTAGGTCATGAGCTCAAGGCTCTAAATGCTATGACCGGCTCAATGTTGTGGATGACATGAAGGATTTTAGGTCATGAGCTTAAGGCTCTAAATACTGTGAACTGTTTTGGGCTGTGTATGACATGGACGAGTCGGGGTCATGAAGTCAAGGCTCTGATGTTATAAATAGCTTAAGGCTAAGGATGACATGAATGATCAAGGGTCATGAATTTAAGGCTCTAAATGCTATGAATAGCTTAGCGTTGTGGATGATATGAATTATTTTAGGCCCTAATCTCAAGGCTCTAGATGCTATGATAAGTTCAGGGTGGTGGACGACATGACTGACTTCGCATAAAGTGCTCAGGTCTCTGAACTCTATGAACAACTTAGGGTTGTGGATAATAGAAATGACTCTAGGTTATGAGGTCAAGACTCTTGATGCGATGAACAGCTCAAGGCTATGTATAACATGGATGACTCTAGGTTGTGAACTCAGCACTCTAGATGCTATGAATAGCTTAGGGATATCGATGATATGAATGATTCTAGGGTGTGATCTCAAGGCTCTAAATGTTATGATAAGTTTAAGGCTATGGATGACATGAATGACTCCATGTTGTGAGCACACAACTCTAAATGATACGAACCTATGGATGGTGTTTGATTGTGGGTTGTGAGACTAGGACCCTAGTGTGGACCCACATTTCTCACATGCGCCCCCACTCGATCAGCGAGACTCGCTTTTATTGGTGAAAATTTTATTTTTGGAAAAGTCGGAGTTGCCACTTATTTTATTTTTATTTTAAAAGGGAAAATAAAACAAGAAAGAAAACCCTAAAAAATGACTCCATAATTTTTGGAAAAGCATGTCTTTAAAAAAAACCAAGTCTAGGTCTAGGGATCATGTTACTTATTAGGAAAGTAATTCTAGGAGGTAGCACCCCTCTAAGCCCTACATAGGTCTCTACTAACTAAGTTGAGGGAATTTGGGCAATTAATTGGTTGATTGAGGGTACCTAGGTAGACTATTGTGATTTCCAAAAAAACATGGTTAATAAGAAAACCAATCACAAAGCATGAAGAAAATTTAGGCTGCGTACCTGGACTGATCCTTAAGTGCTATCACAAGACATCAAAGTTAGTTCAAATAATATATCATCCATAATAATAGAACAATGAAACATATATATTAAAACACTCAAGCACTATCAAGTATAGGTGCAATTCACAATGACAAGCATATTTACAGAATTTAGAAGGTGGGTGATAGAGGACTTACCAAGACAACATAGATAATTTATAATGCATTTCCACAAGACATGAGGGGTTAGATAATAATAATATAAAGAAATCCTAGCATGCTTGTTATCTAATTAGCATACCAAAAATAATCAAAGTATACGAAATCAACAATTATCGCACACATCTTGTATATAATTCCTAAAAAATAGATAGATATGATTTCAATAAATGGCAAGGGTGGCTGATTACTACTCAAAACATGCTATTTTGTAGCTTGTAATTAGCTCTTTTAAACACCATTGAGTAGTAATTATTACCTTTTAACCCAATTAGCATGTTAGGAGCCCCTGCAATCGTTTCTAACAATTGTGTTAAGTTTTGGTGCTTTTTGATAGCTTTATGCTCACCAAAGCAATTTAAGAATGAGGGAGAGCTATTTATAGTTCAGGGCAAAGCTTTTGAAAGCTTAAATTTATGAAGAAATCAAGCTATGGAGCCTCATAATCCTTTGCCTTAATCGTTCAAAGTTTACAAGGGAGAAACAATGGAGAAGAAGAAAACAGGGGATGAAAACAGGGGACACAACTGCAGTCTTTTAGTGCACTTTTGGAGCACTTCCCAAAGTCCATTCTTTACATTCTATATACCATTTCGAAGCTCAGAAAGTCAAGAATCCAATGGTTCAAACCACGTATGATTTGGAGCTGAAATGAGGAAGATATGGACTTCGGAAGACAACTGCATCAAGCTGAGGGACAATTTCGCACACCACTGTTTAAGGTGCGAAATCCTCAGTCCACTGTGCGAAATTTTCGCACACCTCAAACCAACATGCGAAATTGGAACTCAGCGTGCGAAAATTGGATATTTTTGCCGACTCTTTTTCTTCTGATATTTTTGTGTTTAAATTTCCATTTTCTCCTTGTATTCAACCAACCATGTAATTCCTTAGCTAGGAAGTATCCAAGGAAGGGTAAAACTACCTTCCTATATAAATTCTCTTGTAATCACTGAATATATATCTTCGTCGGGGAGCTTTCTCCAGGAGACCAACTAATGTAACTTTGTTATACAGAGATCTCTTTTGTTTATTTTCTCTCTTCTATTTTCTATTTTCTTGCAAGCCAAACACCCTCTGAGGATGTTTTCCCAGAGGATGAGAGGCTAAACCAATAGTTTCTTGGATTAAAGAAAGCTAGGTGAAAAGTCCAGATTAAAAGGTGGAAAGTTTCCGTGCATTGAATTCAGGTGGTTGGAGTCCATAAATGGCTTTTAAAGCCAAGGTTTTGCCTTAAATCCCTTCGGATCACTTTGACTGGCCAATACATGGTAAGCTTAAGGTCTCTGTGGATGCTTATTGCTAGATCCATATCAGTCCATTAGTTATCATGTACGAGCCATTGGAAAGTGATTCAAGGTGATAGCCCATAGTGTCTTAAGCCATTAATGGATCTTGACTACCATCTCTAGTGACTTTTTATGGATTAAAACTTCATTGTCAAACCTATACCGGTTCGGGAAATAACTATAGGTTAAATCCCCAATGCGAGGAGAAAAATCCGGAATTTTCCACTTTGCATCTGGAACTTAAACCTAGCAACCTTTAGCTCCGGGAGACTTTCTTTCTTCCGCTTTTTACTTAGTTCTATGTGAGTTTAGTTTAAATCACCACTTTCAAAACAATTTTATTTTCTTTTAAACTTTAAGTTTGTGCTATAGGAAATCATCAGAATCAATTTCTAATTTAGAGTCTATCATTGGTAGAGTGAAAACCCATCCCTGAGTTCGACCCTAGAACTGCTATACTATAGTAGCTTTGCTACTCCAGTATAAGGTCATAGGTTTTATAAATGTTTTTGATTAAAAGATCCGGTTGGGGAAGTCAAGCTCAAAGAATCAAATGGCGCCTCTGCCAGATTTTAGAGCACTTGGGCTATCCTGAAGAGCCCCGTCTTGAGAGGCGCCGCCATTGCCGAGAGGACTTCTCTCTCGACAAATGGCATCACTTGGTAGCCTATTTTGCACCCCAGGGAGCCCCAGCTGTGCCTGCACCTCCAGAGCTACCCCGAGATGAGCAGATACCTCAGGCCGAGCAGGATGAGATTCTCACAGAGACACCACCTCCTGCCCCAGCAGCACACCCCTCAGTGCACATGCCCGAGGCTATACATTCTACCCCCCTATCACTCAGGGTGCTCCACCAGTCGTGCCAGCTACCCCAGCACCTCCTCCTCCATCTGAGCCCACTGTCACCATTTCTCTTACAGAATTCAGAGGCTTAGAGCGTTCATTGCGGACACTGAGCACTGCTCAGGATTCTATTATCCACCAGATGGCCACTATTCGGGCACACCAGGATCAGATCATCGCTACTCAGGCCCAGCATACCACGATCCTTCATCAGATTCAGCAGCATCTGAGTTTGCAGACCCCTCTTGGGCATGATAGGTCTGCACCATCCGAGCCTCTAGTGCCAGATGAGGAGAGCTTGCCAGCTGAGTAGCCTATACCCGAGGAGGAGATCAGAGCAGAGCCATCACATGACCCCACTCATATCTGATCTTTTTATGTTTTACTTGTTTTTTATTTTAGACTTGTAAATCCCAGCTTTTGCATGTGTTATAAACTGGGATTGGAAATAGTACTTGAAATCATACATTGTATTTTTTTTTTTTTTTTCAAGTAATATATATATATATATATCCTTTTTGATTATATTCCCTTTTCTCATTACTCTTTTGTCCTTGGAACATGTGGTTTAAGGTACTCCATACCTCCTTTACACTCAGACTTTATCTCACTCAGGAGGTACCACTTCCTCCCTCTATTTTTAATCGCTTTTGAAACATTGGGGACAATGTTCAACTTGGTTGGGGGGGAGAATTGAGAAAGGAAGTTTTGTTGTCAATATTAAGTTATTTTGGTATTTTAGTTGATTTTTGCTTAAAATTTAAAAATTTTAAAAGTTTTTTGAATCATTCTCTCTGGTTGTTAAAGATAATTTCTCAAAAATAAAATAGGATAAGTCGAGTTTTAACTTAATTATTTAAGTCTTAGAGTTTGTTTTATGCTTTCAAAGTTGATAATCTATTGAAGCCTCTTTGATTTTGAACTTTCTTCTTCCATTTCGAGCTTTACACACACTGTGCACATTAGATCCCGTATTTAAGATGTAAAACTTTCTCACTTTCTAAGCTTAGGAAAATTTTGACTTGGTTTATTACTTAACCTCTTTTTAATAGTGTTGGGACACCTCATAAAGACCAATGAGTCTTAGAAAAAGACCAATGAGTCTTAGAAAAAGAAAAAGAGAATAAGCTTCTATTCTTTCCTTGAAACCTAAGTATGATCCGAAGGGGTGGCGAAAGCCTTTAAAACCCGATGCCCTAAACCTTAATTGGTTGGGAGTCATCGATCCTCTGCTTGCTACATGGGTGAATTGGTTAAGTTTAGTAAGTAAAAAGAATTGTGAATAAGAAGGTGCGTTCTTAACCTATTAAGAGTTGGTTAATGTTACCAATATCCGAGAAAAGCTTAGGTTGGAAGGTGAGGATAGTTGTACATACTATATCCGGAAGCTAATCTCATTAACACTTAGCTTATTATGGAAGAGTTTGATTTGGAACCTTGAGAGTAGAGATTCTTTTGATACTTAATTGCATAATCTCCACTCTTTGTACTTTTTGTTTAAGTTTAAGCTTTGACAACTCCTATTGCATTTTGAATCTTCATATCTTTAGTTCACCATATGAGATGTGTTTTGATATCAGTCATGCCACTCAATTATTTTTTGGAATGAATTGCATGACTTCTTTTATGTATATTATTACGTTTGCTTAGTTTTTCTCTCCTTAATTGCTAAGGGACTAGCAATATGTCGGTTGGGGGGAGTGATTACTACTCAAAACATGCTATTTTGTAGCTTGTAATTAGCTCTTTTAAACACCATTGAGTAGTAATTATTACCTTTTAACCCAATTAGCATGTTAGGAGCCCTTGCAATCGTTTCTAACAATTGTGTTACGTTTTGGTGCTTTTTGATAGCTTTATGCTCACCAAAGCAATTTAAGAATGAGGGAGAGCTATTTATAGTTCAGGGCAAAGCTTTTGAAAGCTTAAATTTATGAAGAAATCAAGCTATGGAGCCTCATAATCCTTTGCCTTAATCGTTCAAAGTTTACAAGGGAGAAACAATGGAGAAGAAGAAAACAGGGGATGAAAACAAGGGACACAGCTGCAGTCTTTTAGTGCACTTTTGGAGCACTTCCCAAAGTCCATTCTTTACATTCTATATACCATTTCGAAGCTCAGAAAGTCAAGAATCCAATGGTTCAAACCACGTATGATTTGGAGCTGAAATGAGGAAGATATGGACTTCGGAAGACAACTGCATCAAGCTGAGGGACAATTTCGCACACCACTGTTTAAGGTGCGAAATCCTCAGTCCACTGTGCGAAATTTTCGCACACCTCAAACCAACATGCGAAATTGGAATTCAGCGTGCGAAAATTGGATATTTTTGCCGACTCTTTTTCTTCTGATATTTTTGTGTTTAAATTTCCATTTTCTCCTTGTATTCAACCAACCATGTAATTCCTTAGCTAGGAAGTATCCAAGGAAGGGTAAAACTACCTTCCTATATAAATTCTCTTGTAATCACTGAATATATATCTTCGTCGGGGAGCTTTCTCCAGGAGACCAACTAATGTAACTTTGTTATACAGAGATCTCTTTTGTTTATTTTCTCTCTTCTATTTTCTATTTTCTTGCAAGCCAAACACCCTCTGAGGATGTTTTCCCAGAGGATGAGAGGCTAAACCAATAGTTTCTTGGATTAAAGGAAGCTAGGTGAAAAGTCCAGATTAAAAGGTGGAAAGTTTCCGTGCATTGAATTCAGGTGGTTGGAGTCCATAAATGGCTTTTAAAGCCAAGGTTTTGCCTTAAATCCCTTCGGATCACTTTGACTGGCCAATACATGGTAAGCTTAAGGTCTCTGTGGATGCTTATTGCTAGATCCATATCAGTCCATTAGTTATCATGTACGAGCCATTGGAAAGTGATTCAAGGTGATAGCCCATAGTGTCTTAAGCCATTAATGGATCTTGACTACCATCTCTAGTGACTTTTTATGGATTAAAACTTCATTGTCAAACCTATACCGGTTCGGGAAATAACTATAGGTTAAATCCCCAATGCGAGGAGAAAAATCCGGAATTTTCCACTTTGCATCTGGAACTTAAACCTAGCAACCTTTAGCTCCGGGAGACTTTCTTTCTTCCGCTTTTTACTTAGTTCTATGTGAGTTTAGTTTAAATCACCACTTTCAAAACAATTTTATTTTCTTTTAAACTTCAAGTTTGTGCTATAGGAAATCATCAGAATCAATTTCTAATTTAGAGTCTATCATTGGTAGAGTGAAAACCCATCCCTGAGTTCGACCCTAGAACTGCTATACTATAGTAGCTTTGCTACTCCAATATAAGGTCATAGGTTTTATAAATGTTTTTGATTAAAAGATCCGGCTGGGGAAGTCAAGCTCAAAGAATCAGTGGCAGCAAATATGAGTTTTGAAAAGATGATTTTAGGTAGGGGCTTCACCAATTCCCCAATTGATATACACAAATCTAACCTGGAATTATCCCATTTGTTAGGGACCACAAGCTTGGATTCATGTCTTACTCAAAACTGTAGTTTTTATTGAAAACTAAGTAGGATGCGAACAAAAAAAAAATGGTTGCATATTATTTTTTAAAAAAAATGAGATTTTGATTCTAAATACTCTAAATGAATTATTTTTAACACAAAAATTTCAAAGGTATCTTTTTGAGAAAAACATTTGATCTAAAAATAAAGGGAATTAATATGAGAACAACAAAACATAAGAAATAAAATACCGAGCAAAAAAAAGGAAAATGAATTCACAAAGTGAAATTTTTTACAATCCGAGCAAACTAAAGTGGTGAGAATGGAGGTCAATCTTCACTATTTTCCGATGACCTCTGAAAATTAAAGAGAAAATTATTATAGCAACCTACCAGAGATTTTTAGATCAAGTAAACTAACATTTTAACAAATCTAACTTTCAATTTACCACCAAGAATTACAAGATAACATTTTAAAAAATCTAACTTTCTTTCTATTACTAAGAACTATGGAAAACAAGTGTCTAAAAAAAAATCTATCTTTTAAATGATCATCAAGAATAAGAAAAAAAAAAGGGGCAGTTTGATTTCCACAATATGACACATTTTCGAAAGATTTCATGAGTGTTGATTTATAAAGAAAACAATTAATTTCCAATTCGATAGTTTTAATGAATTTTATTTTCAAAACAAAGATTTGATTTAAAAAAAAAAATGCTTTAACTTCATTTAAAGAAAATGCTTTTAAAAAAATTATTTACAAAAAAATAAATAAATGTTATTACTTTTGTAAAAGAAATATTTCATGAGTATTAAAAAAAATTGTTGATTTCCAATTCGATAGTTTTAATGAATTTTATTTATAAAATAAGGTTTTGATTAATTTAAATAAAAAATGCTTTGATTTCATATAAAGAAAATTCTTTAAAAAAAAATATTTACAAAAAAAATAAATAAATACCATGATTCCCACGTGAAACAGTTCAATGTGAAAACCTCATATAAAAAATACCATGAATGATTCTACTTTATTTACAAAGGAAAGAATTTCCTAGGAAAGAAAATACCAAAAAAATAAATAAATAAATAAATAATAATAATAAAACCTCATATAAAAAAAATTATTCCACCATTTAAAAATATTTTATAAATGTAAAAATATCTTTTATAATTTTATTTAAATTTTTCTTTAATAATTTTATTTATTTATTTATTTTAGACTTTATTTTATTTACAAAAGGATGATTTCCACAACTTTTTATTTAGAAAGCAAAGAAATTATTAATATTATTTTTTAAACATATGATACATATTAGCTTAATATTTATATTCAAGTTTTATGGTTTATAGGGTTGTGTATAATTTATATCATTATTTTAAAAAAATGAAAATAATATATAAAAATGTGACGAATAAAAAAAAAACATAAGAAATTATAATTAAAAAGCTCATAATAGTAATTTGAATACATACAGAGTATGAAAGCTTTGTTTGACTAATTTTCCTTCTTAATTTTTTTGGGTAAAGTAAATAAAAAAATAAATAATAATAATAATAAGCACCATGGAACCACTCTAGGACCCTACAATAGAATATGTTATTGTTTAGGTGTAGAGAATCAGCATTAGCTGTTTGACTCTAATAGCACCCACAATGTGGCAACCAATTTGGCTTCTCAAATTGCTATTTCTCAATTATATGGAAGATCTCTTTTTTGACATTAAAATTATGAAGAAGATGAAATATAAAAAAAAATTTAAGGATTTTTTTTCGTAAATGAAATAATTTAAACAATTTGATTTTATTTTTAAAATATCTATTATTTAAATTGTGGGAAGAATATTTTATAGCAAGTTCCTAATTTTTAAAATAAGCTTGGGGTTGTGATTACATCCTCGGTCCCACGTGTATTAAGATCCTATTGGTTATTTTATTTATTTATTTATTTATTTTTTAAGTTTTAAAAATATTCATCTACTTAAATCTTTGCTCAAACCACTCAACCTTGGTCAAACTTCGTATCGGAACTTGAGTTAGACTAAGTCATAATGTATATATATAAAATATTACTACTACTTTTACAAAACTTTGACATACCCTATTGTGAATTATTATTATTGTTATTGCTCCCTAGAGGAAGAATATTGCATTTAAAGTTCTTGACAATTGAAACGATTAACATATATTTACTTTTATTAAAATAATACATTGATGAAATCTTAGCATGAACATTTCAAAGTCAAATAATAATTTACAATTTTTATATTAAAATTTTAGTAATAGATAAAAATGTTAAAATTCTTAAATTATTTTTTTACATTTAAAGCCCTAGTTTCAATATAACTCAAAACATATCTATCAAGAGGTTTAATTCTACTAGAATTGGTTTATTGATAAACGAATCATAATTATTACAAATTTTTTAGTCTTAAAAAAATATTTATAAGATAAATTAATGACCTTTATTTTAGTTGATGTTTTTATTTATTTTTCTATTTGATAAAATTTTTACATCCTAACAATTTACTTCTTCAAAATTATTATATAACTATAATTTGTCACTTTAATGATCTTATATTATATTTAATATTAAACATATATAGTTTCTAATTAATCTAGTTTTATTGTAAATGACTTTATGTTGTTCTAGTTGCCTTATTACAAACCTTCTAATTTTAGTTATGTTTTGACTAGTTTTTATGCACGGTTTTTAATATTTTGAGTAGCTCAAATTTTTTAAACATGGAATATTGAATCCTTAGATCTCTCGTTCAAGCATCATTGCATGACAAATGAATTTTATCACATAAGGAAGAAGATAAGGTGTAAAATTGTGGAAATGGCTTTCTTATTAGGTCATACGCAAGTTTACAACTTATATATCTACCATATGATTGATGATTTGTTTGCAAATGATGCTTGAATTGTCTATTTGGACAATTTAGAATTATATGGTATCTATTAAGTCATTTGCTGGTGGTTTTTCCATATTGAGAGATTTTGATAATCATTCTTCTCGTTCTTTGGGTGCATATTTGGATAAGGAACATTATGTACTTGTGCCTTAACCAAATCATGTACTTGGAGAACCATGGGGAAATGTTGCCAAAATTTTTTCAAAATGGAGAATTGAGCACCCTGACAGTTAACTCTTAGAGATCATGTATTCTTAAATGGGATAAGAACCACCACCTTATTTATATTAGGAATTATAACAAACACATTGGTAGTTGACACTTACATTCCTTGTTATGAGGTTGAAGGACATTCTTAGCAAAGAACCACGAAAAAAAATGGACATGAGTTAGATGCAAAAGTCAAGGATAAGCAATGAATATGATAATGGAGTTTTGCAATTCTTAGAATTTACCCTTAGTGATGCAATGGGTAGAAATAAGCTCTCATGTTTTTGTGTTTGTTGCAATAATTGTCTTATGCGAAATCGAGAAACAATGCATCACCATTTATTAGACAATGGGATAGCTCGAAATTATGTGTGTTGGTTGATGCATGGTGAATATGAGATTGATGAACTAGAAGATGCTAGTGATGAGTTTCACATGGATGATGATATGCAAGGAATGTTACATGATGCATTTAAGTGTCAAATATTGATGATTTAGTAGATTGTGGAAGTAGTTCACATGTTTAGCATAAGCCTGAAGATCCTAATGAAGATGCAAACAAATTCTATAAATTTTTAAGGGCAACTGAGCAAGAATTGTATCCTCGATGTAAAAAATTCTCAAAGTTGGCTTTTATCATAAGACTATTTCATATAAAATGTCTCAATGGATAGAGTAATAAGTTATTCAAGAAGTTACTTGAATTATTAAAGGAGACACTTCCGGAGGGTGAGAAGCTACCTAGTAGTTACCATGAAATAAATAAAAAATATTTCATGAACTTAGACTTCATTATAAGAAGATACATGCATGGCCCTCAAATTGCTTGTTATACTCAAAAGGTTTAGCATGCAGATGCTAATGAGTGCACTGTATGTGGTATGTCTAGATGGAAATCAAGCAAGTGTTATTTTAATGATGAAACTAATAAATCATAATAATAATAATAATAAAAATCCTGCTAAGGTCTTGCAATACTTTCCTTTAAAACCAAGACTTCAAAGGTTATTTATGTCATTGAGGATAGCTTCTCACATGAAATGGCACACCGAGGATCGTGTGAAAGATGGGATAATGAAACATCTAACTAACTCTCTGGCTTGGAAAACATTTGATGAGATGCACCCTTCATTTTCATTAGAGCCTCAAAATGTTAGTCTTTAGCAAGTGGTGGGTTTAATCCATTTACCAACATGTCTATCCCATACAACATGTGGCCAATTATTCTTATTCCATGTAATTTACCACCTTGGATGTGTATGAAACAATCATTCTTTATGTTGTCCTTACTTATTCCTAGTCCAAATGCTATTGGGAATGATATTGATGTGTACTTACAACCATTGATAGATGAATTGAAAGAATTGTGGGACAATGGAGTTGAAACATATGATGCTTCGAAAAAACATAATTTTTTTTTTATGCATGCAACTTTATTACAAACAATAAGTGATTTTCTTACATATGTGATTTGTCCCCAGTAACAACGCCATTTGATTCTTGCGCCATATAGGTGTTATCAACAAAATTTATAAAATCTAAATCACCTTACACTAAGGTAGCATGGCTACTATAGTATAGTGGCTCTAAGATCGTCCACAGGGATGGGCTTTCTTCGTACAAGTGACTTTAGTGAAGGTAATGAAATGGTGCTTTTCCTTATGAAAATTAGCTTTTAAAGAAAATGGAATTGTGGTTGAAAAAATTCATTTTAAGTTAAGCAAAAATAACAATTGAAGTTAACTACAAAGAGAATGTCTCTTGGAGCTTTAGGTCACTAGGATTGGGTTCCTTAAGCAAAGAGGGAGATTCTGGATCTTCTCCTCGCATTGGGGACAATAACATAAAGGATGGTTATCTCCAGAACCGGTTTTGTATTTAGCAATTAAGATTTGATCCAAAGGGTTCATGAAAAATGGTAGTTACTTCCCATTAATGGCTTCAAACACTAAAGACCCTCACCTTGAACCACCTTCCAATGGCTCGTACTTGATAACTAATGAACATCCATAGATCTAGCAATAAGCATCCATAGAATCCGAAAAGCTTACAAGGTATTGGCCATTCAAGGTGATTCTCACCTTAAACCACCTTCCAATGGCTCGTACTTGATAACTAATGGACATCCATGGATTTAGCAATAAGCATCCATAGAATCCGGAAAGCTTACCAAGTATTGGCCATTCAAGGTGATTCTAAGGGATTTAAAGCTAAACCTTGAAATAAAAACCATTAATGGTTAATAACTACCTTCATTTAAAGTAAGGAAAACTCCTACCTTTGCATCCGGGTCCTTCACCTAGTTTCCATCACTCCAAGAAACATAAAACTTAGCCACTCATCCCTTGAGAAATCATCCTCAGAAGTTGTTTGGCTAGAAAGAAAAATGAAAACAAAATGAGAAGGAAAGGCAGAGCAAGGGCTCTGTATATTTCTTCCTATGGGAATTACAAGTGTCGTCTCTTCTTTTTTTCTTCTTAGATTATACAAAAAAGATCTTATATAGGGAGGTCTTTCCAATCCCCCTTTATAGTTCCTAAGCAAGAAATCCTATCATTGGTTGATTACAAGGAGAAAATAGTAATTTACACAAAAATCTGGAGATAAAAATCTAACGGAGTTAGTGCACAGGAAGATTTCGCAGACCATGTGAAATTTCGCATCTTGTGGTTTCGCAGGGCATGCGAAATTGTCCTTCACTCAATCCTGCAACTGCTCCTCCTCTTGATTTCTCATGCTATGCGAAATTGCTACACGTTGGATTTCTTCCTCTGGTTTTCTTCCTTGCATCTCTAATTGGCTTGGCAACCTATTGCCAAGCTTGGAAAAGGGCTATGAAGTGCTTCAAAACTCATATTCTTCATGTATTTGAGCTTCAACTTGCATTGCCATGGATTGCACAAAATTCTCCTTCATTCTTTGCTTGTTTCAATGATCAAAAAGCTACCAAAAACACTAAAACTAGCCAAAAACTTATTAGTAACCCTTGCTAGGTTCCTTAATGTGTCAATTGAGTTAAAAAGTATTAACTACTACTCAAAAGTGTTTAAAATAGTTAATTTCAAGCTATAAAAGAGCACTTTTTGAGTAGTAATCATTCCCCCCAACCGACACATTGCTAGTCCCTTGGCAATGAAGGAGAGATAAAGAAAAATAGACAGTAAAATAATTTAGAAAATCATGCTAATCACTCCAAAAAAATTTCAAGTGGCATGATGCGGATCATTCTCTCTCATGGAACATCAAAGAGGCAAAACCCAACCTTCAACAAGAGTCATCAAATATCTTGATTAATCACAATTTATAAAGAGTAGGCATTATGCAAATTTAAGCATCAAAAGAATTTCCACTCCCAAAGGTCTAATCCTTACTCTTCCACAAAAATCTAAATGTTAAGCTTATTAGTTTCTGATTATAGTATGTTGAACTATTCTCTCCCCCTAACCTAGTTCTTTCTCAAACCTTAGCAAACTGACCAACCTCCAATAGGCTAAGAATGCACCTCTTTTATTTCATAATTTTTTTCATTGTAGGAGTGCAATGCTAAAGGTATTGTTTTCTAAAGTGTCCATGTAACGGGGATCCATCGATGACTCCCAACCAATCAAGGTTTAGGGCATCAAGCTTTAAGGATATTTCGACCACTAACTCCTCAGATTTCACCCCGGATTTTTGAGATTGAAATTTAATACCCAAGCACCTACAATATGTTAAACTTCACCTATTCGCCCTTGTAACGAGAATTGAGGTCGGTGACTCCCAACCAATAAAGGCTTAGGGCACCGGGTTTTAAAGACTTTCACCATATACCCCTCGGACCTTGCTCGGGTTTCAAGGCAAGTGAAACACTTTGTTTTTTTCTTTTTTTGAAGGCTCATTGGCCTTTTATAAGGGTGTCCCAACACTATTAAAATGAGGTCAAAGGTACCAAGTCGAAATTTTCCTAAGTTCAGGTGGTGAGATAGTTTTTCATCTTATAACCGGAACCTAATGTGCACAATGTGTGGTAAGATTAAAGTGGAAGAAATAAGGCTGAATTCACTAGGAGTTTCAATAATTCATCAACCTCAATAAGCATAATACAAACTCTAAGATTCAAGTAAAAAGGTAAGAACTCAATTTCTCCCATTTCATTTTGAGAATTTTTCCTTAATAACCATGGAGAGTAGAGTAAAAACTTTTAAAATTAAGCAAAAAGTAACTAAATTAACAAATTAACCTAGCATTATTAACAATACTTCCTTCTTCAACTCTTCCCCAACCAAGATCAATATTGCCCTCAATGTGTCAAAAGCAATTGAAAATAAAGGGAGGAAGTGGTATCTCCCGAGTGAAATGGAGTCTGAGTCGTATAGGAGAAACCACATGAGTTAAAAAACAAAAGAATAATGAGTAGAGGAAATAAAAAAATGCCAAGTATAATAAAAAATGATGTCTATATATTAATATGAGAAAGTACAAATGAGATATCATCAGGTAATACATCCAATCCCATAATATAAAGCATCAAAATAAGGAACAATCTCCACTAATATAATATGTAAATATAATAAGATAAAGAGATGTCCTATGATCAAGTAGTGGGAGCCTCAAGCGGAGATGATGCATCTTCAGGGGTAGTTGTGATTGTGTCAACCGTCTGAGGCTCATCCTAAGGATCAAATGAAGCAATGGCATCTGTGGTGGCCTCCTAAGGTGGCGGGATCTGGACCTCTACTGTGGTAGTGTCCTCAACTAGAATAATATCCTTAATTGGAGCTAAAGGCTCTGATGATGTAGAAAAGTCAGGTTGAGGAGGAGGCAGAAGACTCAGGTGCTGCTGGATCTGGCGAAGTATAGTAGTCTGTTGGGAACACATCTCAGCCATCTGCTGGAAGAGAGGCGTGTGTGGTGGACAGTGTCTACAAGGTAGGTACAAGGCCACGAAACTCTAAAGCAGAGATGGTGATGGAAGGCTCGGATGTAGTAGGAGCCACAGATTGAACAATAGGAGTCATAGGGGGAACAACAGAAATAGCCTCAGGCATGGGCATTGGTGGTGCTGAAGTAGGTGACGCAGGGGTAGGTGGTGTAGTCTCTGTCAGAAGCTCGCCCTGCTCTGTAGGTACTAGAGTAGACTGTGCCTACTCTGTCTGTGGGGGCTCTGAAGGTGCTACCATAGGATGGGCTCCTGGAGGTGCAAAATAGCTCGCCAACTGATTCCATTTGTCAAGAGTGAATTGCTCTCGACAAATGCGGCGGCGCTCATGCTAAGGTTCAGTAGGAAAACCCATATGCTCCAAGATCTAGAAAGCAACCTCGGGAATACCAATGGAATGGTGTCCGCCCTCTGAAGCTTCTTCCTATGGACTTTCTCCTCAAAGTGGACGAGGAAGGCCATGATCAAGTGGTGTGGGTCAAAGTAGAAGCCCTCTGATATGTGGAATAAAGCATCCAAGATAGCTCCTCGCCTCTGTACCGAATACTGTAGGGGAAAGAGGTTGGAGCGTAGCACCTCATCTACGAGGAGCATCCTAGGTAGAAGCTTTTTTTTAAGAAGGATCGAATCTGTAGAGGTCCCCCTTGATAAAATGCGGACCATGTCCCTCTGAGATACTGGGGACCACTGGCGGAAAGCAAATGGATCAACTAGCTCGAAAGGAATCTGTAGAGCCTCTGCAATATCTCTGGCCTCGAGGATACCATGACGTCCATCAATGGTGAAGTGAATCGAGGTCGGACTCGGGACGCCACTAGTCATGGACTGGTAAAAGTCTAATGCTACTTTGGGATAAAAGAACTCACAAGGAGTCATAAGCTGCTCAAGATAGTACCTCTGCAGTAGGCCATAAGAGTCTCGGAGCTCAGGCTTCTGTCGAAAGGCCTCCTAATCAAAATAGGACTCTGAGTGGAAAGATCTCGATCTGCAATCTGCGTTGCCCTCAATGGGCGGTGTTGTGAGCATCTGGTGTCTGATAATAAACCCCGGTGACATGTCGGAAGGAAGCTCAGAATTTGCAAGAGCTCGAGCATGTGTAACAACAGGAGGCTCAGGCTATGAAGCTCTGGATGATTCGCCTGGGCCTGAAGTCCTAGCCTTCTTGGCAGGAGGGCGTCGCATTGAACTCTGAGGGCACGAAGCAATCGCCCTTTGTGTAGTAGCTGGTTTCCTAGTCTCATACTTGCGTTGAGGAGCAGAAGATGAGGGACTAGTGGGCGCTCCACCCTCAGAATGGGGAATCTGCGGGGCCTCTGTAGTGGCCTCCTTGGGTGGCAAATCATGAAGCACCTGAGTAGAGAAGGCTCTTTGCCTTGGAGTGCGACTCTACGAAGGACAGCAAGGGCCTTTCAGGTCTGTGCCATATGGAAATGGAGAAATGAGCCTCGGGTCCATGCTCGAAGGGGGGTGTCAAATGGGAGAGGGACGAAGGAGTGAGATGCAAGGGGGGGGCGTGTGAACAGAAGGTGGAACTAGAACAGAGGCACGGGGTGACACTATGAAGAGGCCATAAGGTGGCAAAGAGATTCACAATGGGAAGGTGCTTGCGAAATGGGAAAAAAATGGGGGAGTTAGGGTTCAGGAGGTATTTAAAAATAAATTCGCAAGGATATTTCGCACAGTGTTAGGTGTATGAAATGGGTTCGCAGACCCCTTAGATTTTCACACAGTTTTGGGTGTGCGAAATGGAATTTAAAGGGCTCAAAACTAGTAGTAGCTGACCTTACCATTTGAAAAGGGTTTCTCATACCCTGTGAAATTTTTGCAAGGGTGTGCGAAATGCCTTGGTGAATTTTTTTTTTCTTCAGGGTTTTTCCTCTGCCAAGAATCTTTAAGGACATGCCCAACTGCTTTGAAGTCCCCCCTGAAATTGATCATCAAAAACCTAAGTAAATCAAACCAAAATGAAATTAAAGCGAGAAATCAAAATCAAAACAAGTTACAATATAAGAAAACTCTCAAATAAAAAATAAAACAAAAAGATATGAACTTGATAGTCTTTAGAAAGACTAAGTCCATCCAAAAACTGGTCTTGTCAAGCTTGATGTGGATCAAGGAGCATGAATTCCTCCTTGTCACGAGAAAAAGGCTACACAAAGGGCTTGAGACGATGGTCATTCACTTTGAAGCTACTGGTGCTGTTGGAGTTGAGTAGTTCCACTACTCCATTTGAATGCACTTGGTGAATGGTAAAAGGACCTATCCACCTTGATTTCAGCTTGCCCGGAAAGATGTGGAGCTTAGAGTCATAGAGCAAGACTATTTGTCCCTTTTGAAAATCTTTGCGAGAAACCAACTAATCATGCCACTTCTTCAATCTCTTTTTTGTAATTTTTGAATTGATGTAGACATCATTTCTCAGTTCCTCCAACTCATTGAGGTCTAAGAACCTCTTCAACCCAGCTCTACTCAAATCCATGTTGAGCTTCTTGATTGCCTACCAAGCCTTGTATTCCAATTCCACAGGGAGATGACGTGCTTTGCCATAGACTAGACGATAAGGAGACATCCCAAGAATGGTCTTATAAGTTGTTCTATATGCCCATAGTGAATCAAGGAGCTTGGCAGACCAATCTTTTCTATTTGTGTTCACCACCTTCATCAATATGTTTTTAATCTCCCTATTTACTAACTCAACTTGCCCACTAGTTTGAGGGCGGTAAGGTGTAGCTACCTTATGCTTCACCCCATACTTGGCTAGGAGAGTTTCAAAAGGCTTGTTGCAAAAATGAGTACCCTCATCACTAATTATGGCTTTGGGCACCCCAAATCTTAAGAAGATGTTTTCCTTGAGAAACTTGAGAACCACTCTATGGTCATTGTGCTTGCATGGGACTGCCTCAACCCACTTAGAAACATAATCTACTCCCACCAAGATGTAAGAGTAGCCAAAAGACATAGGGAATGGTCCTATGAAGTCAATGCCCCAAACATAAAATAGATTAACTATTAAAATGGGGTTTAAAGGCATCATGTTCCTACGTGTCAACTTCCCAACCCTCTAGCGTCGATCACAACTCTTGCACATGGTGTGGGCATCTTTGAAAAGTGATGGCCAACAAAAACCCGATTGCAACACCCTCATGGTTATCTTTTGAGACGCAAAGTGGCCTCCACATGCATTTTCATGGCAATGACTGAGGATCCCTTGTTGCTCTTCTTTAGGAACACACTTCCTTATTATCTGATTGCACAATACTTGAATAGAAATGGCTCTTCTCAATAGTAGGCATGAATTTTTGCAAAGAAGTACTTCTTATCTTGTGTTTTCCACTCACTTGGAACTTCTCCTATGACTAGGTAGTTAGTAATGTGAGCATACCAAGGAGCAACTTCCACCAACATGAGAGACTCCTCTGGAAAACCATCATTGATGGGCAAACCATGGGAATTATGTGCAATAGCTAGCCTTGAAAGGTGGTTTGCTACCACATTCTCCACTCCTTTCTTGTCTTTGATCTAGAGATTGAACTCTTGAAGTAAGAGGATCCATCTAATCAGCCTTGCTTTAGCATCTTGCTTAGTCAACAAATACTTCAAAGCAGAGTGATCAATGAAAACCACAATGAAGGACCCCACCAAGTAAGCATGAAACTTATACAAGGCAAAAACTACAACTAACAATTCTTTCTCGGTGGTTGTGTAGTTTCTTTGCACCTCATTCAATGTCTTGCTCGCATAGTAGATCACATAGGGTTTTCCATCTTCTCTTTGCCCAAGAATAACTCCTATGGAAAAGTCACTGGCATCACACATTACCTCAAAGGGTAGTTGCCAGTTGGGAGCCCTCACTATTGGTGCGGTTGACAGAAATAGCTTCAATTCTTTAAAACTCCTTTAGCATCTATCATCCTACATGAATTTAGCATTCTTCCCCAATAGTTCACAAAGAGGCCTTACAAGCTTAGAGAAATCCTTGATAAACCTCCTACAGAACCCGACATGGCCAAGGAATTGCCTTACTCCTTTGACATTTGTTGGGGATGGAAACTTAACAATGAGTTCAACCTTTGCTTTGTCAACTTCAATGCCTTGCTTGGAGATGATGTGCCCAAGGACAATCCTTTGTTGTACCATGAAATGGCACTTCTCCCAGTTAAGCACTCAATCTTTCTCAATGCATCGATTCAAAACAGTTTCTTAGTTAACCAAGCATTCATCAAATGCACTTCCATAGATGGTGATATCATCCATAAAGACTTCCATAATACGCTCTACCATATCACTGAAAATGCTTAACATGCATCTTTGGAAAGTTGCAGGTGCATTGCATAAGCCGAAAGGCATTCTTCTGTATGCATAGGTGCCAAATGGGCACGTGAAAGTGTTCTTCTCCTGGTCTTCAACATCAACTTCTATCTAAAAGTACCTGGAATAGCCATCCAAGAAACAATAAAAAGGATGCCTAGAGACCCTCTCAAGCACCTGATCAATAAAGGGCAATGGTAAATGGTCGTTCCTTGTCACTACATTCAATCTCCTGTAATCGATACACGCCCTCCAACCTATAATGAGGCGTGTAGAGACATCTTCTCCCTTATCATTTTGCACCACCGTGATCCCAAACTTCTTTGGCACAACTTGAGTAGGACTCACCCATAGGCTATTTGATATGGGGTAGATAATACCGGTCTGAAGCAACTTAAGAACTTCAGCTCGCACCACCTCTTGCATCTAAGGGTTCAACCTTTTCTATGGTTGACGAACTAGCTTAGCTTTATCCTCCATGTAAATATGATGGGTGCAGACTAAAGGGTTGATCCATTTCAAATCAGAAATTTGCCACCCTATTGCCATCTCACATCTTCTAAGGACTTCAAGTAGACAATCCTCATGATGAATGGTAAGAGTTAAAGATATAACAATAGGGCACTGCTTGTCTTCTTCCAAGTATGCTAACTTCAACTCTGTGGGTAGTGGCTTAAGAATAAGCTTTGGGGGCTCCTCCTTAGCAGCTCTTTGGTGGTGTTTGTTTTTTTGACTTTTTACTAAAAATCATTTAGTTTTAGAATTTAGGTTGTTTGTTGTTTTACTTTTTCATGACTTATTATAAACTTTTTACTAAATAGAAAAAACCAAAATATGTAGCTTTTTCTAAATAAAAAAAATAACACAATGGTTTTTTTTAGTTTTTAATACTTAATAGAAATAAAATAGTACAAAAACAAATAACCTAATATTTAATACTATTAAGTATTAAGGTTCTATTTAGAATTAAGTAAAAAAAACAAACACCACCTTTGTGTCTTCTCCTCATTGAATAAGGGTAGAATTTCTTCTCTCCTCCTCCAAGGAGACAGGGTAGCAAGCAAATATGAGGGTTCAGGTAACCCTTCATCAAGATCTCCAAGACTCTCAATCAAATCCTCCTACATTCTCTGATCACAATGCTCCTCCACTACAGTGTCAATCATGCACACTTCCTCTAGACCTTCTTCTTCTTCCAAATGGACATGCTTCTTGCACAAATGGAAGATGTTGAGCTCTAATGTCATGTTGCCAAACGTGAATTACATGACTCCATTCTTACAATTGATGATTGCATTTGATGTAGCTAGGAACGGTCTTCTAAGTATGATAAGAACATAATTAGTTCCTTTGACAACCGGATCCGTATCAAGAACAACAAAATCCACTGGATAGTAGAATTTGTCAACTTGAACCAAGACATCTTCGATCATCCCTCTTAGAATCTTCACTGATCTATCTACCAGAGATAGAGTAATGGATGTTGGCTTTAACTCTCCAAGTCCCAACTGCTTGTAGATAGAGTAGGGTAGCAAATTGACACTTGCACCCAAGTCCAACAAAGCTTTCTCCACACAAGTCCCTCCAATACTCACTGAGATGGTAGGGTAGCCCGGATCTTTGTACTTCACTGGAGACTTGCACTGTATGATGGCACTCACTTGCTCAGTCAAGAAGGCTTTCTTGTTCACATTCAAGCCTCTCTTTATAGTGCATAAGCCCTTCAAGAATTTTGCATATGTCGGCACTTGTTTGATCATGTCTAGCAAAGGGATATTGGCCTTCACTTGCCTCAACACTTCAAAATTTTCTGATGCATTATTGGTTCCCTTTTTGCCATGCAAAGCTTGGGGGAAAGGTGGAAGCATGTGTTTCTTCAGCATATCTCTCTTGATGACTATCCTCTCGGGTTCTTCATCCACATTAAAATCATGGTCATCTTTCTTTGTACTTTTCCCTTTTCTCTTTCCTTTAATTTCCTCACTCTTTTCTTTTTCTTCTACACTCTCTTCATCATGCTTTGGCTTGGATGTGGGCTGATCAACCTCTTTACCACCCCTCAAGGTGATAACTGCTTTGACTTCCCTCACCTTTGAAGATTCTCTCTCTTGAGCCTCCAGTTCATGGATACCCTTGGGATTTTGATGAGGTTGAGAAGGAAACTTTCCTTTCTCTTGCACTGTGTTGAGGTTGGTAGGCCTTGAGATTGCGTATTAGGCATTGTCTATCTTCTGAGACAGATCATTTTGCATCCCATCCATCATTTTTTTCAATGTACTATCCACACTATCAATTCTCTGATTCAGTTAAGCATTGATGGACTTTTGATCTCCCACAAAGTCTCCCACAACCTTGCTAAGGTTCACAATAGCTTGTTCAAGATTCGAGGCTTGCTCAGGTGCTTGAGCAAGTTGTGTGTACTAAGGTGGCTTTGGTTTCCAAGAGAAATTTGGATGGTTCCTCCAAATTGAATTGTAGGTGTTGCCATATGAAGCATTTTTATTAGCCTTGAATTGACCAATAACATTTTTTTGATCACCAAACATCTCTCTCACTGTTGGAATGATAGGACACTCCTCCACCAAGTACTCATAAGATTGACAAATGGAACAAGGCATAGCTTGCACTGATGTCTCAGAAATGGCTTGCACTTCTTGTACCTTCTTCATTTCTAGCTCTTCCAATCTCCTTGCCATAGCTGTAACCTTTACCTTCATGTCAATGTCTTCATTCAAAAGATACATCCCACCCTTAGCATTAGGTTGAGACTTCATTCTTCCCACCTCTCTAACGTTTGGTTCATCCCATCCTCTTGAAACTTCAGCCACATAACTCAAAAAGTCCATGGCTTCCTCCGGATTCTTACTCATGAAGTCTCCTCCACACAGTTTCTAGGAGTTGCTTCATTGAAGAAGACATACCATCATAAAAATAGCTCACTAAGAGCCATGTGTCAAAGCCATGGTGAGGACAAGCATTAATAGCTTCCATGTATCTCTCCCAACACTCATAGAATTTCTCATTCTCTTTAGTTGAGAAGTTCGAAATTTGCCTTTTCAAACCATTGGTCCTATGAGTAGGGAAGAAATTCTTGAGAAACTCGGCTTGCAAATCAGTTCAAGTTTGGATACTCCTTGGCCTTAGAGAATTGAGCCAAATCTTGGCCTTATCCTTCAAGGTGAAAGGAAATAGCTTGAGCCTCATCAAGTCAATTGAAGCTCCTCCTTCTTGGAATGTATTACAAACCTCCTCCAATTCCTTAATATGCGAGTAGGGATTCTCACTTTCCATCCCATGGAAAGTAAGTAGAAGTGGCACAATGTGAGGTCGGATTACTAGCTGCTCGGTGAAAGGCACTATGCATGAAGGTGCACTCATATGAGGTGATGCATGTTGTCCCTCATGGATTGGTATCCATTAAAATTATCCTCTCGACCATGTTAGTTATTCTGGTCTTCAAGTGGAACATCCATGATGTTCAAGCACACTTTCAACTTAGTTTCTTGAGGAGTTTCAATCTTCACAAGTCTTCCCTCAATATCTCTTATCCAATAGGGCATGCACAACTAGAGATCATTGAAACAAAAACAAAGAAAACAAAATAAATACAATTCTAGGAAGAGGTTAAGGTTAGCTAAAAACTAAATAAAAGATAAGCTAAAATAGAGACAAAGAAAACAAATTAGTAAAAGAAAAATCACCTTACGTGTGATGAAGATCACAAGTGTTCACCAAAAGTAATGTCAATGTACTTTGGCACCATCCCCGACAGCGGCGCTATTTGATTCGTCCCCCATAACGACGCCATTTGATTCTTGCACTAGACGGGTGTTATCAACAAAATTTATAAAACCTAAATCACTTTACACTAGAGTAGCATGGCTACTATAGTATAGTAGCTCTAGGATCATCCATAGGAATGGGTTTTCTTCATATAAGTGACTTTAGTGAAGGTAATGAAATGGTGTTTTTCCTTATGAAAATTAGCTTTTAAAGAAAATGGAATTGTGGTTGAAAAAGTTGATTTTAAGTTAAGCAAAAATAGTAATTGAAGTTAACTACAAAGAGAATGTCTCTTGGAGCTTTAGGTCACTAGGATCAGGTTCCTTAGGCAAAGGGGGAGATTCCGAATCTTTTCCTCACATTGGGGACAATAACATAAAGGATGGTTATCTCTCGAACCGGTTTTGTATTTAGCAATTAAGATTTGATCCAAAGGGTTCATGAAAAATGGTAGTTGCTTCCCATTAATGGCTTCAAACACTAAAGACCCTCACCTTGAACCACCTTCCAATGGCTCGTACTTGATAACTAATGAACATCCATAGATCTAGCAATAAGCATCCATAGAATCCAGAAAGCTTACCAAGTATTGGCCATTCAAGGTGATTCTCACCTAGAACCACCTTCTAATGGCTCGTACTTGATAACTAATGGACATCCATGGATAGAGCAATAAGTATCCATAGAATCCGGAAAGCTTACCAAGTATTGGCCATTCAAGGTGATTCTAAGGGATTTAAAGCTAAACCTTGAAATAAAAACCATTAATGGTTAACAACTACCTTCATTTAAAGCAAGGAAAACTCTCACCTTTGCATCCGGGTCCTTCACCTAGTTTCCATCACTCCAAGAAACGTAAAACTTAGCCACTCATCCCTTGAGAAATCATCCTCAGAGGTTGTTTGGTTAGAAAGAAAAATGAAAACAAAATGAGAAGGAAAGGCAGAGCAAGGGCTCTGTATATTTCTTCTTACGGGAATTACAAGTGTCATCTTTTTTTTTTTCTTCTTAGATTATACAAAAAAAATCTTATATAGGGAGGTCTTTCCAACCCCCCTTTATAGTTCTTAACCAAGAAATCCTATCATTGGTTGATTACAAGGAGAAAATAGTAATTTACACAAAAAATCTGGAGGTAAAAATCTAACGGAGTTCGTGCATAGGAAGATTTCGCAGACCAAGCGAAATTTCGCATCTTGTGGTTTCGCAAGGTGTGTAAAATTTCACACAGTGTGCGAAATTGTCCTTCACTCAGTCCTGCAACTCCTCTTCCTCTTGATTTCGCATGCTATGCGAAATTTTTGCATAGACATGCGAAATTGCTACACATTGGATTTCTTCCTCTAGTTTTCTTCCTTGCATCTCTGATTGGCTTGGCAACCTATTGCCAAGCTTGGCAAAGGGCTATGAAGTGTTCCAAAACTCGGATTCTTCATGTATTTGAGCTTCAACTTGCATTTCCATGGATTGCACAAAATTCTCCCTCATTCTTTGCTTGTTTCAATGATAAAAAAGCTACCAAAAACACCAAAACTAGCCAAAAATTGATTAGTAACCCTTGCTAGGTTCCTTAATGTGCCAATTGAGTTAAAAAGTATTAACTACTACTCAAAAGTGTTTAAACAGTTAATTTCAAGCTATAAAAGAGCACTTTTTAAGTAGTAATCAATATGTAAACTTTTTTAGGTGGAATACTAAGGGGCAATTTGCTTGTGCTGATTGTAATAATGACACTAGCTCATATCGACTACAAAATGGACATAAATGATGTTATATGGGTCATCGTTGATTTCTATCAACCAATCGTCCATTTCAACATGATAGAAAGTCATTTAATGGCATTGAGAAACATAGAACAACACCTAAACAATTATCTAGAGAGGAAGTATTGGATCAATTAGATAAATTGAAACACATTTCTTTAGGTAAGAAATCAAAAGCTAAGATGTCAGCTAAAAGGCAACAAGAAAATATTACAATTGAGAATAATTGGAAGAAGAAAATCATTTTCTTCCAATTTCCATATTGGAAAACCCTCTTTTTGCATTACAATATGGATGTAATGCATATTGAAAAAATATATATGAGACAATATAGATGGCACCCTATTGAATATTGAAGGGAAAATATAGGACAACTTGAATAGTCGCCTTGACTTACAAGTTACAATACAAAGAGGGGATGGAGTTATATCACTTGTTGTTTGCTACTCGCTTACTTCAAATAAGAAAAAGGAACTTTGTAAATTTTTTAAGGAGGTGAAGGTCCTAGATGGTTATGCCTCTAACATCTCTCGATGTGTGAACTATAACGATAAGAAGAGTTATGAATTAAAGTCACATGATTATCATGTTCTTATACAACTTCTCCCTCTTGCAATTCATGGAGTTTTACCTAAAAATGTTTGTTTTGTTTTAGTTGAGTTATGCAATTATTTTCAATAATTGTGCTCCAAATTGTTAAGGGTGGGTCAACTAAAGCACCTTGATAATGATGTATCACTCATACTTTGTAAATTGGAAAGGATATTTCCCCCATCATTCTTTGACATTATGCTCCATCTACCTATCCATCTTGCGAGTGAGGCGAAGATAATTGGAGCAATGTAATATCGATGGATGTATCCTATTGAACAATATGTTCTCATTCATAAGTCTCATGTCTATAGACTTGTATGTGGATTTAAAATCCATGTATATTAATTTTTATATGAATGATATTAGGTATTTACGCACATTGAAGTCTTATGGATGTAATAAAAGTCACCTTGAAGGCTTCATAGTGGAAGGCTACATAGTAGAAGAATTTGAAACATTTTGTTCAATGTACTTACATGATGTTGAGACTAGGTACATTCATGAGGAAAGAAACTATGTCAATGCAAATGACACAACAATTGGAGGGTTAGCCATTTTATATGGGACGCCCTCTGGGGAAGTTAACATCTTGTGTTCTAAGCTCGAAAGAATGGTCATGAACACATTTGTATGTGTTAACTAATTATAACAAATTAACCCCATTTATTGAGTAAGACACTTTTTAAAATAAAACTTTAGCTTTCATTTTGTTACATACAATTTATTTTATGTTTTTCTAAGGATGATGATCACTAATATTTTTATTTTCGGAGAACACAAACAATGCATTAAGGGCAAGTCTCGTATACGCTCACAAGAGATAGATTTGATTCATAATAAGAAGTTTATTAGTTGGTTCTAAGAACGTGCAAGTATATCTCATTGTGTAAGTTGTTTTTTTAACCTGTAAACTTGTATTCAATATTATTTATTTTTTGATAAATAGGTTATACAAATGCACCATGAAGATCGGATTTTGAACATCTATTATCACTATCTTGAGGTTCAAGTAAATCAATTTGTGCTACAAGGGATACATCATTAGGTTTCACACAAAGGAACGTGAAAAAGAAAGAAAACTCAAAATAGTGGAGTTGTTGTAACTGTGGAAGTATCAAGCTTTTCTAATGCAAGAGATATACATATGGTATTGTTTCACATTATAGGTTTCTAACTGAAGTAATTAAGTTACACTATCTTGGTAGGAATAGGATCTTTTGTTTCAAATGTGATTGGTGGGATGTAATAAATATTGGAAGAGGGATGAATGTTGGAAGAGGGATCAATACAAGTGGGTAACTAGTAGATAAGGATAAGGGTAGAAAATTGGCAAGTTCCATGGGGACTTTGGTACGATGTCTAACCAATATACCTCTTCAATTCAAAATTTGGCACAAAGTAACTAGTGATGTGAAAGAGTTATGGACTCTAGGTACTGGTATATGCAAACTCATATTAATTTATGTTTTAATATTCTTATTTTAAATAAATTTAATTTATATTTCACATTTCAATGAAATGTAAGAAAAATATCATGTAGATGAAAAACATAAACCATATATACTAAAGTGCTTTGGAGACAAGTATAGAAGCTATAAAAGCAAGTTGAAAGTCAAGTACTATGAGCCATATGATACTATTGAGGATAGATTGCAACATAAGCCTCCACAAGTAGTAGGGGATGATTGGAGATGGCTTGTTCACTTCTGGAGCTCAGAGGAAGCAAAGGTAAGATAATTACAAAATTGGTATGCTTCATTGTTTCATTTACTATCATTTATTTAGTTAACATGCTATGTTTATTTCATATTGTCGGAGATGTCAAGGAAAAGTAAAGAAACCAGGGTCAAACAGGTGATTAGACATACATCTAGTTCAAAGAGTTATGCTTTGATACAATATGAGTAGGTAGAAAATATAGAACCATCAAAATTGTTTCTTGATTCATTATTAATGATTTTGAAGTAAAAAATGCATTTTTCTTACCATGATAGGCACAAATGAGGCATTATTTTTATTTCTAAAAATAAAAACTGTTTTTAAAAATTTATAAGATTATTCAATCATTGTTTTCTATTTCTAGTTTTTTTAAAATAAAGTGAAATAAAGAACAATTTAAAAGAATATGTAGAAGTTATTTAAAAAATAAAAAAAAAACATAAAAAAATAAAAATAAAAAAGTAAAAAATAAATAAAATTGAATATAATATCATTCTTCTTCTCTCTTCATGATCACCAATACCGAAAATATTCAAATATGATCTTTCTTTAAATTATAAATATTTTTTGAATTTCTTTTAACTTCTCTAAATTTTTTCATTAAACAAATAATTTTTAAATCAAACTATACCTGATATAAAAAATTTATTAATTTTTAAAAATAGTTTGAAATTCAATTATGATTATTATTATTATTATTATTATTATTATTATTATTATTATTATTATTATTATTGTTATTATTTTGATAAATAAGCAAAAGAACTGTATTATGAAGAGGCGCTAAAATAGTGACCCACAGAAGTATAGTATAGAGACTCATCCTCTTATAGTTAGACCCAAAACAACAAGGAAAACAAAAAAACCTTCTCCTTCATCGTGAACCCACCCAATCTATAAAATCTATTAAGGTCGAAGGACCACCTTTTATCCACAATTTGATCTCCGACCAAAGTAAATGCACAAAAGAAGCTTTCAGCCTTTGGATGGACAACACACTATCTTCAAAGGCAATTTTATTCCTTGCCTTCCAAATAACCCAAAATAGCATAACGGTCCCACTTGCCACACCTCGTTCCTCTTTTTACCCATAGAAGAACCCCTCCACCCTAAAAGGGTTTCCTTTACCAAATAAGGAAACACCCAAGACACTCCAAATCAAGAAAGGAGCAACATCCACACTTCCCTTGTTTTTTCACAATGAAGAAGTAGGTGATCAATTGACTCATCAACCATTTGGCACAGAAAGCATCTATTAGTCAAAGCCTAACCCCTCTTTTACAAACAGTCCAAGGTTAGAACTCTTTCCCACAAAGCCTCCTAAGCAAAGAAACTTAACTTAGGCTATACACAAGAGTTCCATATAATCTTCGAAGGGAAAGAAACAAGAGAAACCAACTGCAAGGCTCTATACGAAGACTTTACCAAAAACAAGTCATTCTTTGAGTCCTTCCACCTCACCCTATCCAAACTTCATTTACCCAAGCCTCTTTGGAAGTTGCTAGAGCAAATAAACAAGGGAAAGACTGGCGCAAAGGGGTGGTTCTACACCACTTGTCTTTCTAAAACCTTACCTTTCTTCCATCACCCACCACAAAGTCAAAAGAAGGGGTCATTAAATGTCCCAATTTTCTAATTGCTTTCCACAACCCAATAGGCCTCTCTAGCCTCACAAGAGCTCTACCCTCATCTTTCCTCCCCATACTTCCTTCTAATCACTTGATTCCAAAGGGCCTTTCTTTCAATTGCAAAGCGCCAAACTCACTTGCAAAGGAGAGCCCTATTGAAAGTCCCAAGACTCTTAACCCCCAGCCCTCCTTTTCTTTTTTCTAAACAAACAATCGGCCACCTTACTAAGTGAGGTTTTTGCTCAAGAACCTCACCACCCCACAAAAAATCCCTTTGAATCTGCTCTAGTCTCATTCTAACCACTTTAGGCAACTGGAAAATAAACATGAAATAGATCGACATATTAGAGAAAGTACTACAAATTAAGGTGATCCTCTTCCCTTTAGAAATGTATTGACGTTTCCACATAACCAACCTCTTATAGAATCTTTCTTATATTCCATCCCAAGCGGCAACAGATTTAAAAGGAGCATCCAACGACATTCCTAAGTAAGTGGAAGGCAATCTCCCCACCTTATAACTGAACTCTTCAGCCAACTCTTCCATATTCTCTACTCTACCAACTGGAATTAACTCATTTTTTTCTAGATTCACTCTTAACCTTGAAATTGCCTCAAACCACATTAGCAGCCAGCACAACCACATCAAATGCTCCTCCCTTGTCTCATAAAAAATCAAAGTATCGTTAGCAAACAACAAGTGAGAGACCTGGACCCCTTCACCCCTTCAATCAAGCAAGGCGATAAAAAACCTTCAAAAACTGCTCTCTTTAACAGACAGTTGAAAGCCTCCATCACAATTATGAACAAATAAGGCAAAATGGGATCTCCTTGCCTTAAACCCCTTGAGCTCTGAAAAAATCCAGTAGGGGTTCCATTCACCAAAACAAAGAATCTAGCAGTGGATAAACACCACTTTATCCATCTACACCACTTTTCCCCAAACCCCATCTTATACAACATCGCTAAAACAAAATATCAATCCACATGATCGTAGGCTTTCTCAATGTCCAATTTGCATAGAATAACCCCTCTATTGCTTTTCAAAATCTAGTATATTGCTTTATTAGCAATAAGCACTGCATCCATAATCTACCGCTCCTTCACAAACGCATTTTGAGACGTTGAAATCACCTTAGCTAACACCTCATTCAGCCTATTAGCCAACACCTTGGTTAACCACTTATAAAACCCTCCCAACTAAGCTACTTGGCCTAAAATCCTTCAAGTCTTCAGCACCCCCCCCCCTCCCCTTTCTTAGGAATCAGCACTAGAAAGATTGCATTCAGGCTCCTTATAAAGCTCCCGAACTCATGGAACTGTCTGAAGAAGTTCATCATCTCCACATTTACAAAGTCCCAAGAATATTGCTAAAAAGCCATTGGGAAACTGTCAGGACATAGCGTTTTTTCCCCGCAGAAACCTAACAACGCACCAAAGACCTTCTCCTCCGAAAAAGGCTTCTCCAACCCTTCCACATCCAGTTCTTCCAACCTCTAAAAAATCAACCCATCTATATTGGGCTTCCATCCACTAGGATTTGACAACAGACCCTGGAAAGCTCTGCTCACTTCCTCTATAATTCACTTTCCTCAGTGAACCACCTCCCATTGACTTTTATTCTAGTAAGTTGATTCTTTCTTCTATGAGCATTAGTCATCTGATGAAAGAACCTTGTATTTCTATCCCCCTCATTCAGCCAAATTTCTCTAGACTTTTGCCTCCACGACACCTCTTCTAAAAGGACCCACTTTTTATAAGCGTCTCTTGCCTCTTTCCTAGGTTTCTCCTCTTCCATAGATAGTGAACGAGCACTCTCTTCCTTGTCCCAAAAATCCACCAAATTCAAAGCACTCTACTTCTGATTTTCGACCTTACCAAAGACCTCTTTATTCCAGCTTCTTAGAATCGGTTTCAAGGTCTTCAACTTTTCAGCCAGAATGAAGTTGGCTGACCCGTTAACCCAAATCCCCTTCCACTACTTTCTCAACATCTCCTTAAATCCCTCCTCCTTCAATGACATATTTTCAAATCTAAATGACATGGGCCCTTTCCTCATCCCTCCCCCATCAAGAAGAATCAAAGAGTGATCAGAAACCGGCTTAGCCAGAACAACTTGAATGCCCCTCTAAAAATGAACTTCCCAATCTTTAGAAATGAGAAACTGATCAATTCTCAACTTTAACCAATTATTGAAGCCTCCACTCCAAGTGAACAACCCCCCCTAAAGAGGCAAGTCCCTTAGCTCTAATTCCTCAATCACCTCTGAGAATCTTCTCATTGCCGAAAACAAACGACCTCCTCTACTGTGCTCAGAAGGGAATCTTATCATGTTAAAATCTCCTGCTATGTACCAAGGCTCACTCCACAATCCTCTAATGGCCCCCCTCTCACTCAAAAAATCTTCTCTATCCAACTTCACAGTGGGTCCATACATTCTTGTGAAAATCCAGCAAAAACTATCCTCACAATTCTTGAAGTGACAAGAGACTGAAAATTTGCCCACCTCCATCTCCACCATTTGTAACACCCTGTTGTCCCAGAAAACCACCATCGCCGCACCCCTTGAATTCACAGCCCCCCACTCCAAACATCTTCCTACCTCGAGACTTCTCACAATCCTACTAGTCATCTCCTAAATTTTTGTTTCCCGGAGGCACACTAAATTCACCTTCTTAGTTTTAATAACATCCTTTATCAATTTTCTCCTGTCTCTATCATTTGACCCTCTTACATTCCACAAAAGGATTAGAAGCTTCATCTAACACACTCTTATTGACCCCGATCCTCTCCTAACCCACCGTAATTTACCGAATATTCAAGTTTCTTTAGCTCTTGATCAAATATAAAGGATCTCTCTCCTTTCCTCTTTTTTCCGCTTACCCTCTCAAATTGTTCTCTTCTTTTTTCCTTCATTCTATTAAGAAGCTTCAAAATCTCTCCTTCAAATCCCTTAGCGGGCATTCCCAAACAATGATAAAATTTCGCCAAGCAATTGTATCTCCATGACTCCACATCCTCTCTCTCTTCCTTAGCCTTCCCATCCTTCCCCTCCCTTATCATGAAAGATCCAACATTACCCTTCTTAAAATCCTTTTCTTCCGCTAACAACACCCTCAAAGGATTTACAGATATGTCCCTTTTGTTTTCCTTAAAATTGACAACTACATCATGGCCACCCTCTACCTCGATCAAAACCCTCTCTACTCTAGAGAAATGAGAAGAAGAAGAGTCTCATCCCCCCCAAACGCAGACAAAAGGAGGCAAAAAGATGGAGTACCTGAAAGCTTCCTCCATAAGGCATGCTTCAGTTGGAGAAACCTTACCAGGAGCCCCTTCTACCTTTTCAGACCCCTTTCTGTTGACCAAATCTTCTTTTGCAATCCACCCCTTAAAGAGCAATCGAAATCCTGGTGCCCTACCCTTTTTTAAAAGCTTCTCCAAGAAAACCTGATCTGGATCCGAATCCCGCTTCGTTGCCTCACTGAACTGTCCTGCCTCCCAAACAAAATGGGTCTGCACCTCTCATCTTCCCTTCAAGCACTGCCCTGCCCTACCTAAAACTTAAAAGGTTTGTAGGGCCTTCAAATTCCCTTGACAGGCTTGCATCCCCTTGGGCTTGAGCATCCAAACAAACGAGCCTGCTTCCATTAAATGTTGTTGACCCCCCGTCCTCTCTTAAGCCCACTCTTACCCCCCTCCTTCTCTCCATTCCCCTTCTCAAAGCCTAATAAGCCATCAATGATTTTTGCAGTCTTGTCTCCATCACCTTTCCCTTCACCCCCGGCCTTTATGACTAAACATGCCCCATCATCCCCTGCTACACACCAATAATCCTTCCCCATACCCTCGTTGTTTCCCACGTGTGAACTCACTTCCCTATCTTCCCTAACCTTTTTCTCTCTCACTCTTTTTCAAATTATTCATCGGCACCACTATAGAAACCCGCGACGGCACCTCCCACTACAATTGGACTACATAACAATAAGAATTCACCACCAAAATGCATCGTCCCTAGAAGATTCCCCCCCGTCTTCAGCAAAATTTTGGCCCATTAGAGTTCAGAAAACCTTTTTGTTTCATCATCCACCTCAACGAAACCTCCACAGCGATCACCATTTTTTTCTAACACCTCCCCACTCTAACAGTGAAGCGGGAGACCCACCACCCTCACCCACACTTTTTGTTGGACTTCCTGAGTGCAAGCAACTCGCCTCCTCACTCCACCTTTACAAATGCAACAATTTATCCTTGTAGCGACGCATCCCCCTCTTTAACACTCTCTCTGCCTCCTCTTCATCTTCAAACTCCAGCAGAAAGAAAGTTCCTCCCAGCTTCATAACTTTCATGTCTTTCTTGAGATTCCAAAAGCACTCCTCCCATTTCCTTAACGAGTCCAACTCCAACTCCACCACCGACCCATCACCCCACCTACCAACTAAGCATTAACCCAGCATGTCCTCCCTACCCCTCAACTCTCTACCTCCAAAATATAGCCACAACGCATCTTCTATCCTTCTAGTCAACTTCCTAGCAACATCCATAAACGCCTTCTTCTCACCCTCCACCAATTTTCCAAGGCTTTTCTCGAACTTGCCGATTTTGGTCACTACTTTCATCTTTGCTTAAGCTTGGGTAGCCCCCGCTTCAATCATTGCTTTAGCTCGAGTAACCACCCCTATAGCCCGTAGTTTCTTAGCGCAATTTGCCTAACTCCCTAGCAATCCCTTTCCTTCAGGGAAAACTAAGCAAAATCTCTTTGTCTCCAAATCGACAACAAAACACAAGATGAATCTCCTCGCCCCGTTTACACGCCTATCTAGCCTGAACTTTTTCCCCTATTCCTCCTATACTTTTACCAACCTTCCTTCCTTTTCCTTCCTACAACATTCTTCAAATCCTTCCAATAGGTTTCTTAAACTCAAATCTCCAAATCGAATCCAAGAGGAGAAACCTCTACTTCTGTCCACAATAGTACCTTTTAACTTCCCTCGGACTTCCTCTACTGATACTTCAAAAGACTTCGACTCAATCGCAAACCAACACTTTCTCCCTCTCATTCTTCCCTTAATTCCCTCCATCCCCCATAGTGAAAAAGATACAACTCTAAGACCAACTATGATTATTTTAATAACCAATTGAATTAGTACTAGAAAATCACAAAATTGGATAATAGACCAAAGTTTATTTTGAATCATTTTGTCTGTTTCTTCTTTGTCTATACTATATACTCATATTTTTGTCAATTTTTTTCAGGTAAATAAACTTCAAATCAAGTAACTTAATACATTGGATTCATTAACAAATTTAATAATTTCAAATAATTTTTAAATATAAATTAAAACTTAAATGGTAATCCAATAAATACAAAAAAAATTATAAACTAAAATTCTTTCTAACAATAAGGTTAGAAACAAACATTTTCAAATTTCAAGAGCGGCCCTTCATTGAAAAATGGGGTTGTAGCAATATGATGGGCAGGAAAGAAAGCATAATAGGAGGCATTTCTTAGGCTTGAGTGACCATGGAGAACTTTACAGGTTAGGCTAGAAAGGAAAGAAAGAGAAATGCTAGCAGTAGTATAGGCCAAAAGCAAAAGTCAATTCGTTTTTCATTGGTATTGTGCTCCCATGGTAGGATGAGATTTGTAACGATAACTTGAAGCGTAACCTAATTGTTTAAGCAAATTCTATTAACTAATTAAAATGAGAGAGTACCTTCCCTATAGTTCGCAACATGGATAATTTTAAGGCTAATTATTTTTTTCCTCCAAGCCTAATATTTGTACAAGATATATGAATTACATTTTCACATTACTAACAATTCCATTTAGAAGACAAAATACAATTACAATCACAAGAGAATTTCAAAGAAATCGTATCATTTTAAATGAAATGCAACACTAAATATATAATGGGAATGTGCAAGTACTACTAGAAGGAAATCTTATCTGCAACTAGCATAAAAAGTGAGTATTTTCAAGAGGACTTACAAGAGTTCTTGATGATATAGGGGGATATAGCAGGTAGCAATAGGGTCAATGAAGGATAAGACTATAATTAGATTCCCATCCAGATATTATCTGCAACTGCAATAAAAGTGAGTATTTTCAAAAGAACTCATAAGAGTTCTTGATAATATAAAGGGATACAGCACAACAGCCTCGACAAAGGATAAGACTATAATTGGATTTGAGGCCCTGCATACCTATTATACTGATCCAAATCTTATCTTCTTGCCATTTCTCTTTATTAATTTATTTATTCTCAATCAAAACATCTCATGACCAATCAGGTAACCAAGCCAGAAAATTAAAATATCAAAGCAATAACATTTGGACCTTAAAAAGAGAGCAAACAAAATAGTACCTTTGCCCTAAAAAGATTTAAATTTTCATACTTGGGTAAAAAGATCTTGCAGCAGAACCAGACCAAGCTGAGTCATTTCTAAGATATTGGTACCATCAGTCCTGATCTCTTTTTAGTTTTGGTCTCAAAACTATGGTAGTAAATCTTCTGATCAAGCTGGAGGGTGCTGCATAATTGAGCAGCCTCGATATATCATCTAATATGAACAAGTTCATGAAAACATAGGATATGAGCCCTTGAGGTATGAATAATTTGTCTTTGAATAATTAAAGATTTGTATGCAGTGTATTCATATTGAAAACCTAAGGAAAGGTACAAAGTACTAGAAACTAACAAATTGCAGGTTGAATTTTCAACGATTATATAGAGAACTTGGAAACATAAGTTACCTATTAAGCCACCAGTAAACATTCAGTCAAATAAATCAGAGCCAGTCATTTAGAACAAGACATTGTGAATTATCAATTGACCAAAGCCAGGCTTAGACAAAGCACTGTATTCAAGAGAAAGAATAGTATCATTGACTACAACAATTGAATGGAAGGTAGGACTCCGTAAGCAACGGCCAACATAAATCAAAGCAGCAGGGAATCCACCCAATGGCAAGCATACAAATCTAAACTATCATCACTTTTCAATATTCTAATAATACCCTAATAATAATGCTAACCAACAATTTACCATCACTATAAATTCTGGAATGATTCTATTGGTTACGCCATTATAATTGGTACCATCGCATAAATTTACTCTACAGCATCAAATGTTGACACATCTTAATTTCAATGAACTTTTAATGCTAGTTTCTAATTATAACAATAAAATATGAAAAATGAAAACATAGAATGTTACAAAGGATGTGTTAACTATTATAAAGATTTTTAAATGGGGTTGTGGGAGACCAAAAGATAAAAAAAATAAATAAATAAATAAAAAATTTTACGTGAAGGCTAGCTTCCAGAGGCTGCAAGCAATATAATTTAAGATCTGATATGGTGGGTGCTCATACTAAAAAAGATTACTTTATTTAGCCTCAAATAGGAAGGTGGGACTTTTACTAACACAATTGAGGACAAAGCTTCTAATGCTAATTTTTTGGCACATAAAATATATGGTGTATCAAATAGCAAAAGAAGGCATATATGGTATATCCTGCACAGTATGAATTTTACTAAAATAGAAAATTTTGAAGGTGGAAGAATATAACTTTGGGCATGTTACCTTAAGATATATTGACATCCTATCCAATTTCCCATATTTTCCATCTATAGATGATCTGTCTCCACATTTCTGATAAGTAATGAGAAATGAAAGTGCTTTCATGGATATTCATATGAAGATGAAAGAGGAAGCTCTTCAGAGCGTTCTATGTTACTTTCCATTCTTCCCATGATTTGAGATGTGACATTTTTTATATTTGAAACCCGAAAATTAAGTCAATAAAGTAGTTTGGAAACACTAGGATAGTAACGTTTTTGTATGCAATTGTAAGGCTTCAACATTTTTCTCTTTAGAAGTTCTAACAAATTACAAAACAAAAAGAAAATGATTGCATGCATGAAGGTACCTGGATTATGAACCTCAACTTATAGATCAATTAAAAGATAGTACTAAAATATTATTTTAGCAGATATGTAATAGAGGCAAAAGTGATAAGCATAAATAATAAAGAGAAAAAAGTAAAACAAGATTTTACAAGGGTAAAAATAAAAAGAACAATCACACAACACACTTATACTAAAAAATGGCTAGAACCAATAAAATTTTATTTATGTTTTACTAGAAATAAGATAATACTTTCTACTACATTTAAGCAATTATGATAGTAAACCTCAAAAAAATTTCACAAGTAATGTGTGGATAAGTTCATATATAGATCAAGAGTGACATTGTGCCTATTGTTTGCTTTAGAATGGAACCTACTGCTTCTAGTGAATCCAGATCTTATCTACATTTGCAATAAAAAGTGAGTACTTACAAAAAAACTTATAAGAATTCTTGATAATATATAGGGATATAGAGCAACAACCTTGACGAAGGATAAGACTATAATTAGATTTGAGGCCCTTGCATACTTATTATATTGATCCAGATATTATCTTCTTGCCATTTCTCTTTATTTATTTCTTTATTCTCACTTAAACATATCATGATCAATCAGGTAACCAAGCCAGAAAATTAAAATAGTTAATCAGTAACATTTAGACCTTAACAAGAGAGCAAACAAAAATAGTACCTTTGCCCCAAAAAGATTTAAATTTTCATTCTTGGGTAGAAAGATCTTGCGGCAGAACCAGACCAAGCTGAGTCCTTTCTAAGGTATTGGTACCGTCAGTCCTGATTTCTTTTTAGTTTTGGTCTAAAAACTATGGTAGGAACTTTTCTGATCAAGCTGGAGGGTGCTACATAATTGAGCAGCCTCGACATATCATCTAATATGAACAAGTTCATGAAAACATAGGACATGAGCCCTTGAGGTATAAATAATTTGTCTTTGAATAATTAAAGATTTGTATGCAGTGTATTCATATTGAAAACCTAAGGAAAGGTACAAAGTACTAGAATAAAACAAATTGAAGGTTGCATTTTCAATGATTATATACAGGATTTGGAAACATAAGTCCTATTAAGCCACCAGTAAGCATTCATTCAAATAAATCAGAGCCAATCTTTTAGAACAAGACATTGTGAATTACCAGTTGACCAAAGCAGGGCTTAGACAAAGCATTGTATTCAAGGGAAAGAATTATCATTGACCACAACAATTGAATGGAAGGTAGGACTTTGCAACCAATTGCCGACAGAAATCAAAGCAGCAAGGAATCCACCCAATGGCAAGTATACATATCCAAACTGCCAGCACTATTCAATATTCTAATAATACCCTAATAATAATGCTAATCAACAATTTACCATCACTAGAAATTCTGGAATGATTCTATTGGTAAGCCCATTATAATTAGTACCATCACATAAATTTACTCTACAGCATCAATGTTGACACATCTTAATTTCAATGAACTTTTAAACAGTTCCTGATGGTGCATTCTCCACAACAGTTCAAGAGAAGGAGGAGATTTGCTTCACTAAAAAGTCATTCGATTTGAAGCTTACAAAGATGTTAGAGAGAGAGGGGGGAGAGAAATAAAGAGGATCAAGATAAGAAAAGGTTGAATGCTTCAGCCCAATTATCTTTCCATGCATATGCTGTAATCAATGAATTCCAAGACACTATATCTCTTTTTGGCATGCCACACAAAACGCGTCTCCCAAAATCTGTCTTTCCAATCTTAATATACATTGAAACCAAGGAATTCAATTAGAAACTCATGAACCAACACTCCCTTTTTTCAGGTTTCCCCATCCACCACAAGCCATAATTACATGAAATGCAGGATCCAAAGAAGGTAACAAACCCACATCTAGCATCTACTCAAAGAGAACCAACACCTCATCATAAAACCAATTTGACCAAAAACCGGAAACTAAAGAATTAAAAAAATCTTCATCTCTAGACATTTCTTCAAACACACTGTGAGCACCCCAAATATGCTCAAATGCAACAACAAGGATTCGAACACCGTGCAAGAAAAAGGATAGAGAACAAATAAAAAACAAAGTAAAACTCGAAGAAGAAGAGAGCGAAAGATATTGATCAATAAACATTAATAGCTCCACTTCAAGTATTGATTACTACCCAAAAAGTGCTATTTTACACCTTTAATTCATTATGTTTTAAGCACTTTTGTATAGTAATTCTCCATCTTTATTCCAATTGGCATGTTAAGGACCTAGCAATGACTTCTAATCATATTTGTGGCTAGTTTTAGTGTTTTGACAGCCTTTTGGATCATTAAGACAAGTCAAGTAAAGGAGAGAAGCAAAGAGAAGCAAAGAGGAAAAGCAAGCAAAGTGAAGAGAAGCAAAGAGGACAGCAGCTGCAGTCTTCTTTCGCACTTTTAGAGCACTTCTCGAAGTCCATTTTTTACATTCTATATACCATTTCAAAGCTCAGGAAGTCAAGAATCCAATGCTTCAAACTGTACGATTTGGAGCTGAAATGAGGAAGATATGGCCTTCGGAAGACAACTGCTCCAGGCTTGTACGAAAATTTCGCACGACACCTTGTGTTGTGCGAAATTCGCACAACACCTTCAAAATTCGCACAACCCATGCGTGGTGCGAATTTTGCTCTGTTTTTGCCGACTCCACTTTAGATATTTTCTTATGTATTTTTTGATGTAATTTCCTTTCTTATCCTTGTAACTAACTAATCACAAGCTTTTGCTTTTGTAAAGACTATATAAGGGGTGGAAATCACCTCTTGGAAGATATAATATATGTTACGTTTTACACTTAAAAAATATACAGAGCTCTCTCGTTTCTCTTTTCTCTTTACTATTTTATTTTCTTGAAAGCCAAACAACCTCTGAGGATGTTTTATAGGAGGATGATTGGCTAAAACTTTTAGTTTCTCAAAGTATGGATGTTATGTGATGACTTGGATGCAATCCCATGGAAATTTCTCGCACCTAGAAGGTAAGGTAGTCGTTTTTCATTAAAGGTTCATTAATGCAAAGTTTGGTTTTTATTTCCTTTGGACAACTTCCAACGGCTAATACTTGATAAGCTTTTGGATTTCTATCCATTAGTTATCTCCTACGAGCTATTCGAAGGTGAGGTTTTCAATTCCAAGTTTTGCATTAATCCGTTAGAACCAATTTCAATGGCCATTGAAAGGTGAGTTTATCACTTGGAATGACTTTGAGTTGCCAATATTTGGTAAGCTTTTGGCTTTAGACCATTAGTTATCTCTTACGAGTCATTCAAAGGAAGTCTAAGGTGAATAACCATTGATGAAATTCACTACCATCTGTTTTGCCATTTTAAAGGATTAAAACTTGATTTGCTAAATCCATACCGATTCGGGAAGTGATTGGTGCCCAATTGGTGTCTCAGCTGATTCATGTCCAGCTGGTGCTCCTTGATTGAGGGAGTAATCAACAAAATTTATAACCTATTACACCATATACTAGGGTAGCAAAGAAAAAGCTACTATAGTATAGCGGCTCTAGAATCGTTCACTGGGAAGGGTTTCCAAATTACAAATGATACCAATTCAAAGTGAATTGGTACTTTTTCATTTCAAGGTTAGCTTAAAAAAATAAAACAAAAACTTTGACTGGTAAAGATTTAGATTTAAAATGACTACAAAGCAAGTGATGGAAATTACTTAGAAATAAAAACATTCCTTGGAGAGTCAGGTTCACTGGGGAGGTTCCTCATGCAAAAGACATAGCTCAGGTCAGTTGGTTCATTTTCTCGTGTGAGAGAATCAAAATATAGTCAATTCTCTAACCGGTGTTGTACAAATACATCCTTTAATTAGATTTCAGCTTTAATTCTCTCACTGATGCAACTTGCAACGGGTCGAGCCTCTCACTAAGCCTTAACCATTTAAGGTGATCTTTAACCTTGGACTTCCCTTCTCAAGCTCGCAAGAGATAACTAATGGATGTCTCCTTGGAGTCCAAAAGCTTACCAAGTGTTGGCAATTCTAGAAAATCCTACCTTCAAGTCACCTCCCAGAGACTCGCAAGGGGTAAACTAGTGCATCTCCATGGTTGGAGATCACTTGCCTTACCAAGTGTTGGCCCAGGTGACTTCAAGGCGTTTTAAGTTAACTAAAAACATAAAGAAATCACAAAAAGGGCACACTTACTCTTCATTCATGGCTGAAACCACAAAGCTACTAATTCATGCACTCGGAACCTTTTCCGGCAACCTTAGCTCCAAGGAACTAAAGGTTTAATTACTCATTCTCTAGGGAAACTTCCTCAGAGAATTCATAACTAGTAAATGAAAAATACAATCAAAGTGAGAAGGTAAGGCAAAGCAAAGCTCTGTATTTTACTTCCTCACCAACTTTTACAAAAAGGGTCGTCCCCCTTTTACAGGCTCTCAAGAGTTATTTATGTGAAAAATTACAATACTAATTATTACATGGATATTTAGTCTTTTTCCTAACTTAAAAGCTAAGGAAACTTATAATTGGTGGCTTACAAGGAGAATTTTGGGATTTAGACAACAAAAATCTGATGAAAAATATCTCCAAGTGTCGGTCGTAAATATCGGGAAGCACTAGGGACCATTTCGCAGGCACAACCGAGGTCTGCGAGATTTCGCAGATGCACACAAAGGGCTGCGAAATCACTTTGCAGCAAACGGCTGATTTCGCAATGCTGCGAAGTGGTCTTTCAGCTTGTTGTATTTGGCTTCCATTGTGACGGGAAACTTCAGGGGGGAAACCACAGCACTGTATAAAAAGGCTGCGAAATCATCTCGCAACAAAAGGGTGATTTCACAGCGCTGTGCAAAATTCTTCCTTCAGCTTGGAGTGATCGGCTTGAAATGGCTGTAACTCCTTCATTTCAACTTCAAATTGTGCACTGTTTGAAGCATTGGATTGTTGACTTCCTGAGCTTCGAAATGACATATAGCATGCATAAATTGGACTTCAGGAAGTGCTCCAAAAGTGGCTGACATGACTGTCATCAAGAATATGCTTCATGACAGATTTCTCTTTGCTTCTTCTCCTTACATTCCGGATTTACTCATGAAAAAGGACTTCAAAGCTTTGGTTCTTCATGTTTCTGAGCTTTCCATTGCTTTTCCATAGATTCCAAATAAATCTCCTCAATCTCGGATTACTTTGGTGATCAAAAAGGCTATCAAAACACCAAAACTTAACACATATTGATTAGAAGTGCTTGCAAAGGTCCTTAATATGTTAATTGGGTTAAAAGGCAATAACTACTACTTAAAAGTGTTTAAAAGAGTTAATTATAAGCTATGAAATAGCACTTTTTGAGTAGTAATCAGGAAGCAAGCATCACCATAGTTGCAACCCCAACGCAAGGAGCGTATCCTGAGATTTCCAATTTGCATAAGAGTCAGAGCATAGCTATCCTATCTTTGAGAAACTTGTTTTTACACCCTTTCATTTTAGTCTTTAATGTTAGCTTAGATTAGTTTAAATCTTTTTAAAACATTTACATCTTCTTTTAAAGCTAACATCCATAAGAAAATCACCTATTTTCCTAATTTGAATATCACTAGTGTTTGCGAAAACCCTTCCCAGTGAACGATCCTAGAACCACTATGCTATAGTAGCTTGGCTACTTTAGTAATAGTATTTAAGGTATAAATTTTGTTGATACGCCTTTAAAGCTAAGCTACCACGAGTCGAATCAAGTATTAATTCGTGGGCTAAGAACAGGGGGAACAATGCAGAATAAGATTTAAACGAAAACAGAGCATGATCAAATTCAGGCATGGAGTCATAAAATTTCAGACAAACAAATAGATGACCAATCTCAATAGAACAATTTGTGGCCCTTAACAACCACACCCAATAGAAAAAATGAAACAAACATTCTATAATGATCAAGTAGAGGAATCGAATATGGGTAAAAACATTGAGATTGGTCTTGTGTGCTTTTAGCAGTCTTGCAACATATAAAAGAATAAAGTAAAATAAAATAAATAAATAAAGTAAAACAAAATAATAAAATAAAATAAAATAAAATGGTCAATCCTATGCAGGCCATGCAAGTCATGCAACTATGTCAGTCATGCAAGAAATGCTAAAAAAAAGTCTAATAGGCCAAGTGTGCCTAAGAGGGCCTAAGTGAACCTAGACGGGCCTAAGGTGTCTAATGGGTCGGGTATACCTATACGGACCTAAGGTGAGACTAGGTGGGCCTAACTAAGTTTAACTTAAAGTACACCTAAGTGAAGCCCAATCTAAACTTGAAAGGCAGCCAAGGTCATAATGTGAAGCTGAATAAACCCCTTAACCAAAGTCCCCAAAGTGGCTCAGAAAAAGGTAAGCAGTATCAGTAGCAATGGGCCACCAAGGAACTACTGTAGAGCATTGGAAGTGAACTTAAAGACATATGCTAAAGGGACAAAATGGAGGGTCTACAAATATGCCCCTTTTCGATAGAGATCATGAGTGTAGGGAGTGTAAGTTGAAATATAAAATAATGAGTAGAACGAAGTGAACTATACCAAAAAACTAAAGAAGGACTAGAAATTTTGTCCTAGCACATGACAAGAGTAAGATTGGAAGACGAGGCTGCAACAACAAGGATGAAACATCTCTATGTGGGGGAAATGACAGTAAAAAGAGAAAGGTATGTGATGAGTAGTACAAAGATGGGAAAAAAGTGAAAAGGATGACTCAAAGTCATGGATGAGATGAATGACTCCGAGTCACAGACAAGATGAATGACTTTAGGTCAGAAATAGGATACATGACTTTGGGTCATGAGCACGAGACTCTAAATATAAAGGAGGACTCTAAGTCATAAATGAAATAAAGGACTCTAGGTTAGGAACTCTGGACTTTAGATGCTATGAATGAGTCTAGGTCAAAAGCTTGGGGCTTTAAATGATATGGATGACTCTGGGTCCTAAGCTTAGGGCTTTGAATGCTAAGAATGACTCTAGGTCATAAATGAGAAGAACAACACTGGGTCGTGAGCTCAGGGCTCTAAATAATAAGAATGACTCTAGGTCATAAATAAAAAAAAACGACTCTAGGTCGTGAGCTCAAGGCTCTAAATGCTAAGAATGACTCTAGGTCATAAATAAGAAGAACGAATCTAGGTCGTGAACTCAAGGCTCTAAATGCTAAGAATGACTTTGGGTCATAAAAAAGAAGAATGACTCTAGGTCATGAGCTCAGGGCTCTAAATACTATGAATGACTTTGGGTCATAAAACGACTCTGGTCATGAGCTCAGGGCTCTAAATGGAAAGATTGACTCTGGGTCATAAATAAGAAGAACGACTTTGGGTCATGAGCTCAAGGCTCTAAATGGATAGCCGATCAAGATGCTTTCCGGCTCATGATGTCGGGTCAAGGCCACTAGTAAGTGGTTAGAATGATGAAAATGAAACACATCAGGGATGTGCTCTGGGTCGTGAGCTCAGGGCTTAGAATGCTATGAATGACTCTGGTTCATAATGCAATGAGTAACTTAGGGTTACAATGAATAGCTCAGGGCTATATGAATGGAATGAATGACTATAGGTCATGATGCAATGGGTAACTCAGGGTTACGATGAATAGCTCAAGGCTATATAAACAGCTCAGGGCTATATAAACAGCTCAGGGCTATGAGCTCCAGGCTCTATGACTGATCAACTATAAAGAGAGTGCAATACACAAACTCCAGGTCAAACCACTCATGGGTGACCAAATGATGAAGGCCCAGCTCAAGGCTAGAAAGACTCCGGGTCTTAAAGAAATGATAGCTTAGGGCTACCAAGCTCAGGGCCTAATGGAAGAAGGGTAGCTCAAGGCTATGAGAATCGGGGTCTAGAAGGAAAGGATAGCTCAAGGCTATAAGACTCAGGATCTAGAAGGAATGGATAGCTCAAGGCTACAAGGCTCAAGGCCTAGAAAGAACAAATAAATAAGACCAATTTGAAAGTGGATAGGAAGTAAACGGGCTTAAAGTCGTATACTTAAAATGCCAAGGATCTGACTACTGAACTCAAGAAGGGAAATATGCCCCAGTATCCAGGGTAATCACACTGTTGAAACAACCAGTAAATCAATCATCCATTGAAATCAATGGGTCAGGAACCAATACATCATGACAAACCTCTGAAAAGTCAAAACTGAAAAAACTCTCTGAGTTTGAAAAGCTGCTCTATTGACGAATCTCAAAAGGTAAATCTCAAAGTGTCACAACTCATCTAAAAGCAAATCTCGAAGTGCACAAAATACTGCTCATCTGGATAATCCAATCTGCAAGTTAACAATGACGAAAACAAATCTATCTCATGCTTATCTGGCTAAAATATCCACCCATGCTCCTTAGGTGAAACCCAATGTGATCCATCTCTATCTCAATAAATCCATCTGATACAATCAATAGTTGGAAGCTCCAAACTGCTACTCAATCTAAAACCTAGCTAGTCGTTGTCTTAATCTCAAAGATACTCAAAGAAAATGAGGAAATATACCCTAGTATAAGATCTGATGTCAAAGTCATGAGATAAATAGCTAACACTAATCATCCATTCTCATACTATTACGCAAACAAAATCTGACTAAGGAGGGGGAATATGCCCCAATATGATATCTGATGTCGAAGTCATGAGGTAAACAACCAACAATGTTCATCAATCTATGTACAATCTCATCAAGGAGAAGGGGAATATGCCCCAGTATGGATATCTGATGTCGAAGTCGTGAGGTACACGACCAACAATGATCATCCATCGTACCACTGCCCGAACACAATCTCATCATGGAGAGGGAAATATGCCCTAGTATAGATATCTTATCTGATGCACGACAAAAGGATGAATCCGATATCATCAATGAACTATCTCCAAACTCAAAAAATCCATCAAACATCAATATGCCAAGCAAGAGAGGGCCAAATGCTTCCAAAAGTATCTTCCATTAGAGAAAACATAGTTTCGACTATACTTCAACCAATCTACAAAATTTTGTCCAAGTAAAGACTTTCAAAGATAACGTTTGATCTTATGGCCTCAAGGTGGTCTTAAGACATAGGACGTAACATAGGTCAGGGTGATAGGGTGAAAGAAATAAAGGGAAACTAGGCTCAAATACCCAATGATCAAACCCACACTCTCATGTACAAGATGTAATGCATAGAAAAATCTCATGAGCCATGGACTTAGAGGTAACCAAAGGAAATATCGATTTTGAAACAAGAGGGGGGATAAGTGGTCAAACTATCAATGAAACATGTGGATGATGTGTAGAAGATATCGAACCATAAATGTGTGTCAATATGTAGGGAATGGATAAAAGGTGGAACAAAGATTTGGAAAAAGGTGATGAGATATAAAATAAGGCAATAGGAAAGTCATATCACTAATGGTGGAATGGTGAGTAAGACAATGATCTAGAGACCCTAGTAAAAGGTTACTCATCTCTCATATCTAATATATATCAGCCACGATCCGAGAAACATAGGATCTCATAGAACTCTCACATGAACCCTCGACACTCCAAATGCATAACAAGAGTGGCTCTAGGAGTGAAAACTCATGAAAATATCACAAGAACCCATAATGACAACTATACCTAATAAATAAACCTCGAAAGGTGACATAAGTGCCCAATGGAGCAAGATACTATACACAAACATATCATTGCACTTTTTCTTTTCTTTTCTTTTATCATTATTTTTTATTTTTTTGGAATGCGCATGCTCTGATCATCAATAAATCAAACTCCAATGGGAACTCTCGCAAATCACTAATGAATACATGAACCCCATCCCATGAGACAACCTCTCAAACTAAAATCTTTGAATTAATGCTAAATGATGGGATGAATGAAGTGATATGATTGCCCTCTTTGCATTAATATCTAAAGAATCAACAACCTAAGGAAGAGAAGAGACAAGGTGAAACAAATAATTAAAAGGAAACAAGAAAGATAATGAAAATGTAATGATAGTAAAATAAAAAAAACGGGGTGATAAGGAGATGGTAACAAGGATGAGAAGATAGGCTTATAAGTCAAAAGTTCATGAGACTTTCCTAGCAAAGCATGCATATACAACAAAGGGCCCCAACTCAGGTGTAGAAATGATAAGCAGGGCTATAGAAAAGAGAAAAAAAACTATAACATACCACATGAGGCTCAGTGGGCTAGCAACGATCTAATATATCAATAAATGTGATAAGGTTTAAGGCTAACCGAAATGATGGTCACCCATCCTGTGACCATGGTCTCAAACATAATACTTCTTCAGCTAATCCACATTGGTAGGTTCTAAAAACTGGTTTCCATCTAAGTCAGTCAACCATGCAGCCCCTTCTAGAGTCAACTCTCGAATAACATAAGGCTCACTCCAACTAGGTCAGAACTTCCCTCTGGGGTCTCCAACCAAACCTTTGAGAATCCTCAAAACCAAATCCTCACTCTATAATGGTCTAGGCTTAACCCATTTCCTGAAGGCACAAGCCATCTTTCTCTGATAAGCCTGAACATGATCCGCTGCTCTCAATCTCTTCTCATCTAAAAGGTTAAGCTGATCAAATTGAGCCTGAGCCCACTCTATCTCAGAAATCTGCTGCTTGAGAGCTACTCTCAATGAACCCATCTCTATCTTAACTGGCAAAACAGTCTCCATGCCATACACTAAAGAGGAAGGTGTAGCTCCTATAGAAGTGTGAAAAAAGGTACGGTATGCCCACAATGCAAAAGGGAGTTTCTCTGACCAATCTCGAGAAGTCTCAACCATTTTTCTCAAAATCCTCGTAATATTCTTATTTGCAGCCTCTATTGCCCCATTAGTTTATGGCATGTATGTAGATGATCTATGATGTCGAATGTCATACTTCTGCAACAAAGTATCTACCTTAGCTCGGAAGTGCACCCCTCTATCTGAAATCAACTCATGAGGAACCCTATAGCGAAAAATGATGTGTGACCTGATGAAACTGGCAACTCTAGTAGATGTCAACCTCACATATGATGCAGCTTCCACCCACTTAGTGAAATAATCTATGGTGACTAGGATGAACTCATAACCACTAGAAGATTTTGGTAAAACCTTCCCAATAATATAAATACCCCATACTGAAAAATGGCTATGGTGAGATCAAAGTGTGTAACTCTAATGGCGGTACATGAATGAGATCACCATGAATTTGACACTCTGGGCATTTCTGAACAAACTAAACACAACCTGTCTCCATAGTCAACCAGAAATAACTTGTCCTCATAATCTTACGGGCTAACATGTGTCTTCCCATGTGTGGACCACAAACTCCTCCGTGAACCTCTCTCATCATACAGTCTGCGGAATCTCGATCTAAACACAATAGAAGCATACCATCAACTGATCGCCTGTATAAGGTATCTCCACAAATCACAAATCTAGTGGCCAACTGCCTTAGAGCTCTCCGATCCTTGGTTGTGGCTACCTCAAGATATGTGTCAGATCTAAGAAACTGATAAATGTCATGATACCAAGGTAGATCATCCTGGACCTCTATCTCTCCTATCAAACAACAGTAGGTAGGTGCAAACCTCAACTCAATCAGTAATGGACGTACAACCACATCAATCGAAATGTCTACAGAAGAAGCTAGAGTAGCTAAGACGTCAACAAACCGGTTTTGTACTCTAGGTAGATGAACATATCTCAAGTCATCAAATCTCGCAACCAGTAACTCCAAATGAGTGTGATACGACCTAAGCTTCACATCCCTAGTTTTCCAATCTCCCTGAATCTGCTTGAATACCAGATTGGAGTCACCAAATACCTCCATTTGTCTAATGCCAAGCTCCAATGCAGTCTCTAAACCAATGATACAAGCCTCATACTCAACTATATTATTCGTGGTAGGATGTCGATCAGGAAATGTCAAACGAACAGACCTCGTAATATGATCACCCTGAGGGGATACTAACAAAACACCTATCCCATACCCTAACTGATTGGCTACACCATCGAAGTACATGCACCATCCTAATAAGCTAGTCATAGCAACAAACTCCTCATCTGGAAAATCATCATCAATTGGTCTATCCTCAGATGTCGGTATTAAGGCTAAGTGATCGGCAACAATACTCTCTTAATAGACTTTTGAGAAACATATTGAATATCGAACTCTGTCAAAAGTATGAGCCATCTCATCAGTCTACCAGTCAATGCAGGTCTGTCAAGTAATTATCTGAACAGATCCAAGTAGGATGTCAAGTGTACTGAATACTCCGTCATGTAATGCCTCAATCTCCTGGTAGCCCATACTAGTGCTAAGCAAAGGCGCTCAATCATAACATATCTCATCTCATACTCCAGCATTCTATTACTCATATAGTAAATAGCTCGCTCCCTCTCTAAGTCATCAAGTTGAGCTAACATACACCCCAAGGCCATGTCTGAAACTGACAAATACAAAATAAGTGGACGTCTCGGCATAAGAGGCACTAGAACAGGAGGAGAAAGCAAGTACTCCTTGATCTTCTCAAATGTAAGTTGGCAATCATCATTCCAAACCGTTGGTTGGTTCTTTCTCAAAAGATGAAAGATGGGCTCACATATGTTTGTCAATCTAGCTATGAATCGACTAATGTACTGTAATCTGCCTAGAAAAATCTTGATCTCTTTCTCAGTCCTCGACACAGGCATGTCAAGTATGGCTTTGATTTTATCTGGGTTGACCTCTATGCCTCTTTCACTGACCATATGCCTTGACAATTTCCCAGAAATCACTCCAAAGGTGCACTTCTTAGGATTCAGCCTCAATCTGAATTTTTGAATCCTCTCAAAGAATCTCTCTATAGCTACTAGGTGATCTGCCCTGCCTCAGGATTTCACAATCATATCATCCACATAAACTTCAACATCCCTATGCATCATGTCATGAAACAAAGTAGTAGTGACCCTCTGATAAGTGGCTCCTACCTTCTTCAACCCAAATGGCATAACCCTGTAACAGTAGGTACCCCACTCGGTAATAAAGGTTGCCTTCTCCATATCCTCTAGAGCCATCAAAATCTTATTATACCCTAAAAACCCATCCATGAAAGACAACATCGAATGGCCTGCGGTGCTATCGACCAACAAATCAATGTGTGGGAGAGGAAAGTCATCTTTTGGGTTGGCTTTATTAAGATCTCTAAAGTCAATACAAACTCTAACTTTGTCATCGTTTTTGGGAACAGGGACGACATTAGCCAACCACTTTGGATACTCAACCACTGATATGAATCCAACACTGAGTTGTTTCTGAATCTCCTCTTTCACTTGTAGACTCTAACGTGGATGAAACTGTCTCAATTTTTGCTTAACTGATTTGGCATATGGTAGGATAGGTAAGTGGTGTTGAACTATAGAGGGATCGAGGCCAGGGATGTCCTCATAAGACCATGCAAAGACATCCAAGTATGACCTGAGTAAATGAATAAGTCTATCCCTCTCATCTATGGATAGGGGTGAACCAATCTTCAGCTCTCTAGGTTGATCCTCTGTGCCAAAATCAACAATCTCAACATCCCCTATAGCAGGTGAAACTCTTTCATCTATGGGATCAGAGTCATGATCAAAAGAGTCCCTATTTGAATCGGGTTGTGCAATCTCATCATCTATATCAAATATCTGTGGAGTGGGTGAGTGGGGTACAGATATAGAGATACTATCATAAGAGACAGACAAATACTAAAAAATACTCAAATCCATAAATGAAGCAATAGAAACATCGTCAGAGCGGGAGACAAATCTCGATAAAACATCAAAAGAAAGAGGTAGGTCCACAAGGTCAGGCACTCCCTCAATTGGGTTAACAATGCCCTCAAACAAACTACCATCATCCTCTAAAAGCTCTAGAACATGAATAGTCTGAGTCTCCTCAATAACCTTAGTAGTAGACACCCCGAATATATCAAATGGTGAAACAGGCTGAAGTTGAACAATACTAGTAATCTGGCTCATGGTCATTATGTTCATCTCATCTCGATACTCATCATGGGGAACAACTCCATCAATCATCTTAATGGGATCAATGACCACTCCATCATCAATTATCTCCTCTAGGAAGCATAGAGACAACAAACTAGCTCGATTTGGAGATGAATGAGCAATCACCACAAAAACAGAAGTGCTAGGAGCCCCATCACTCAACTATGACTGGTGAAATAGATGCTGAAGCTCAATCTCTCTATCTGTATGAACCACACTGTCAATCTCCTCTAGACGGGGTCGAATCTCTGATCCTCTAACAAAGTAGTAAGCCAAACTCATCCTATAGGGTCGAATAGGATAATCAAATGGTGTGTGGGACAAATGAACCCTCACTCTCTCCTTGTGTAGTTGCACCATGTAACAGGTAATCAGCCTCAGTAGGAATGAACCCAAGTCCAAATGTCGTATCATGGTCAATGGCAACTATAAACTCACTGGGTTCCTACTGACATCGTCCTAACCCCATGCTAGGTAGAAAAGTCATACCCCTCATCATGTCAAGAATCATCGTGCTATTGTGCTGATCAAATGACATAACTACAAAATCTCTACGAAAATCCTCAATCTCAAGAGTCTCTATCTCATCAAAAGTAAACCTAGTTAGAAATAGGTCATCATCACTGTGATTGATCTGAAGTACTAGCTCGAAAGAGGCGAATGTATCTTTGGTAGACTGTACCATGATGACCTGCCCATCATGAATGAACTTCACCTTCTGATGAAGGGAAGAAGGAATAGCTCCAACTCTATGTATCCAAGGTCGGCCTAGTAATAGGTTAAAGGATCTAGGAATCCTCAAAACCTGGAACAAAGTAGAAAATGTGGCTGACCCAATCTGTAAATCAATCACCAAGGTACCCATAACCTCTCTCTTGGTGCTATCATATGCTCTGACTATCTGAGTAGAAGGACTAGAATATGAAGGTGCAAAACCAAGGGCTATAATAGTGGCTAAAGGGCAAACGTTCAAGGCTGAGCCATTGTCCAACAGGAAAAATGGGACTCTATGGCCTGAAAAACCAATTATGATATATAGAGGGCGTACGTGGTCTAAAAACTCAGGCGGCAAATCATCATCTGAAAACACAATACAAGTGGCCCTGCTAGCCATCATCATATGAATCAATCCCTCTGGAGTGGTGGTAGTCTCTACTCTAATCTGACTCAAGGCTCGAATCAGAGCATCTCTATGAGTACTAAATGATGCCAATAAGCTCCAAATAGAAATACAAGCATGAATGCTCTGTAATTGTCTCAAAACCTCATCATCCTCTCTCCTAGCCTCCTCATGAGAAGTTGCACCCTCAAATGGTCTGACCATTGGTGGTGGCTGAGTTATCCTCCCACTACGAGTCACAATCTGTATTTCTCTTCCCTCTGAGTCATCATCCTTTGGCCATAAAGTGAACGAGACAAAGGTATCATGACATCCGATGACCAAAGGTGTAGAATGAGTCAACTGGAATGGTACCCCATCTGGAATCAAATTGAATGGTGTAGGAACCTGAGGACTCAATGAAACCCCATCAACCTCACAACTATCATGCAAAACAATCGGCTCGGGTAATCCATCATCCCAACTCAACATATGTATACTATCATCCTCTATAAGGTCTATGTGATGGATATCTTCTAGTGGTGGAAGCACTACATGTGTAGAATGGGTGAGAAGAGGGTTAGTAGTTACACTTGATTGTCCCAAGTTAACAAAACCCCGGTCTATCAAATCCTGAATAGCATGGCTCAAAGTGTTGCAGTGATCCGTGTCATACCCTAGTTCTTGATGATAAGAACAATGTAAGTCTAATCTGAAGCAAGGCAGTAATGGCTGAGGTACTGGCTTGGGTGCCAATGGAGTCAATAATCCACCCTCCATGATCTTCTAAAAAGCTCGACTCATAGGCATACCCAACTGAGCAAACTGATGCACATAAGTAGTGGTCTGAGGAGCTCGAGGTCGGGTGTATGGGGCAGGAGGTCTCTGTGTGACATGTGCAGCAAAACAGGTTGTGATACTAGATATAGATAAGTACAATTCATGGGTCTAGAGGGAATAGGTGGCCTATACTGCACATAAGGTGATGGTGGGTAGTAGAATCCAAAAGGCTGCCCAATTGTCTGATAGTATCTAGGAGGTCTCATCCCTACTGAATTGATAGCACTAACATCTCCTGATCTCTGTCTTCCTGAAGGCTTTTTCCCCTTAGAGTCAGTAGGGGAAGACTCGGGCCACAATCCTCTTGCAATGCCCTCCTCTATACCATATAAAGCCTGTACCAAAGATCTAAAATCCGTATGGGGAAATTCCATCAAGTGTCTAGCAAATCTAGGCTGCAAGCTCCTCAAAATCATACTAATATGATCCTTCTCTGAAGGACGATCAATAATCTGTGAAATATTTTCCCTTCAACAAGAGATAAATGAAGTGACTAACTCCTTTGGCCTCTATCTCAAAGCCTCTAGCTCTCTCCTCGAAACATCAATGACAGTGTTAAATGCAAACTACCTCAAGAACTCCTGAGCCAAATCATCCCAAGTCCTACGGTGTGATACTTCTTCTAATGAAGCGAACTAACATTGTGTCGCACCACTCAAGGACATAGGGAAAAGCATAACCATCTGGGCCTCATCTAGTCCATGAGCCCTCATAACCATACTATAAAGCCTTAAATGGATGCGAGGACAACCTATGCCCATGTATCTCTTAATCTCAGGCATCCTAAACTTGGCCAGTAAACTGGCCACTAGTGCTCTATCAAAATCCTCCCAAGTAATAGCTTCATCTGAATCCCTCATCTGCCTCAACCTCTGCTCAAGTCTATCCATACAAGCATGTGGGTCCTCTGAGGTCGAGATAGGCAATGTGATAGAAGGCAGGCAACCTCGGTCTGACTATGTAGAGTGAAAGGTATAGCCTGTGGTGCTGACTGACTAAGTGGAGGTGATGGTGGTACTGTAGTATCAAACTGGGTAACCTCCTGAACTGGGAACGGTTGGGCATGTGGCAACCTATCCTTTGGCCAAGGCTAGCTAAAGCTTCCTGAATCAAAGCCATGGCCGTAGCAAACTGGTCAACGGTAACTATCTATGAATCCATATCCCCCTTATCTGATCTCTGGTCTGATTGGTCTAATACTCTGGTCAATCTATCTCCAACTCTAATCCACAAAGGTTAATCCAAACTGGTCACGATAAACCCTCCTACAAATATGGAAACACTGGATAAGGTGCAGTACGAAGGTGACTCTGTATGAATCAATAGATAAGTGCACATGAATATAGCCCAAATGTATTCAATCTGATACGCATCTCTGATCACACCAAAATGAGACTATGGAGAGGATAATCAAACCCAACTATGACCAAGGCAGCTCTAAAGGTCCACAGATGCACCCACGTGTAGGAATGAAATCTTAATTGGGTCTAGGTTAACCTACAAGGTTGAGGTGGCTCTATAGAAGAAAATAGATGGGTTAAAGGATCCCTAGCAAAGCGATCGTACCCTCTGGCGATACGCAACTCTCTGCATGCCTCCAAGGAGACAAGGTGCTTCCATGTAAGGTGGTCATCACCTCCACACATGCACTTCCTCACTTTCCCAGGAGGTTTCTTAATGGTGAAGGCCCTCCCATCTCTCAACACTCAGGGATAATCTAAAGTGCTCAATGAAGGATGTGGGTGCATCCGAAAAACCTAAGATCTAAAGTGAGGATAGTAAATAGAGACAAACAATCATACAATCATGCAGGAGCAAGGGTTGTCATGCAACAAGCAGTCATACCAAGTAGATAGATATCATACAAACAAAGTCCTATCTAAAATATGTGAGAGTGAATCATGCTAAAGTGAACAAAGCAATCAAGGGATCATGCAAGATAAACAAGTATAAAGACATGTTAAGATAGTAAACCAATCAAGCAAGCAAACTAAATCACCTTGCCTAAAAAAATGAGGTACCCTCTAATCGACCAATTAAACGCCACATTTTCCTCAACTAGTGTTCATGCTTGATCCTCAAAATCCCTAGTGGAGTCGCCAATTTGTGGACTCGCATTTTCCACATGCGCCCCCATTCAATCGATGAGACTCGCTTTTATTTGTGAAAAATTAATTTTGAAAAATTCGGAGTCACCAATTATTTTATTTTATTTTAAAGGGAAAATAAAACAAGAAATAAAACCCTAAAAAATGACTCCATAGTTTTTTTTTTTTTGGAAAAACGTGTCTTTGAAAAACCCGAGTCTAGGTCCGAGGATTAGGTTACATATTGGAAAGGTACCTCTAGGAGGTAGCACCCCTCTAAGCCCTAAAGAGGTCTCTACTAACTAAGTTGAGGAGAATGTGACAATTAATCAGTTGATTGAGAGTACCTAGGTACACTAAGGTGATTTCACAAAAAAAAAAAAAAAAATACCATGTCAAATAAGAAAGTATGATCAAAAGAGAGACTCCGAGTGCATACCTGAACGGCTTCTCAAGCGCTATCATGAAACATAAAAGTTAGTATAGAAATATATCCCAAAATGTGTTTCATCCAAGCAAATCAATCATCATGGCAATCAAATATGGCATCAAACATGGACGTGGCTCATGATAACATACACATTCATAGAATTTTAGAGTTAGGGGAGGGCAGAAAGGGCATACCTGATTAGCGGGCATCAACACCTCTGTGGGAAACAAGGGTAGCTCAACAATAAATGTACAAATTCATGTATTTTCAAGAGGAATTAAGAATCAGTCAGATATCAAGCAAGCAATATCGAAGAGAATATCATAAATGTCAGGCCCCATCCAAAATCCCTTCATTACTCTGAATCAGTTCAAGATGTCCCCCCTCATCCGTAAAACATCATGATGGATTTAGCTTCCCATTCCTTCTCTTAGCAATCTCAATTTCCTTCGAAGTCTGGTATGTGCCTTTCAACTATTTCATGAACACCAGTATACTGAGTAGGCTTCAAAACTGCTCTCTGGCCAACAACATTCAAAGTCATTCATATCTCGACTAGCTGATTCATAGTCCACATGAAGATAATAGCAAGTGACCAAATGATGTTAGCTTGTCATTAAATTCATCACCAGCCTTATTTTTTTAATAATCTGGTCAGTCTTGGTATCATCAATCTCAACATGTGCGCCACTAGCCTCATTTACACTTTTAATGGAACTCTTTCCCCTGCCAATAACACACCCAATCTTGTCAAATGGGCATAAAACTCTTATAATTAACTCCTGATCGTGATGCTCTATAACCAATATTAGGAGTCTGCACTATATAATCCACTAGTAGGACATATTGGGACATCTGAAGGGATAATGACGTTGGAAGGGGCTTCTAGTACAGTAGTGTCAAGAGGAATTTCTTCTCTAAGAGTGAACTTGTACATGATTGCAGAAATTGCAAGCAGTGTCTTCTTCAATCAAGCCAGAATGACTACAAAATGAGAGTAAAGAAGTAAATGAGATGGAATTAGGCCTATAGCCATCTTCTTCCACATGAGACACAAGCTCGCAAGTTTTTCTCCTTTGACCCTTCATTCCACATCCAACTATCATTATATTCCAGGAGCTTTGGTCCCTCAAATTACCCATCTGCATAAAGAAGCTTCTTGCCTTTTCCATAAAACCGGTTTTTTTCATATGCATCAATTAGAGAATTCATAACCTGTGTTTCAGAGTTAAGTCCTAGCTTAGATATGAAACCATGGGCAATTTCAGCACCACAACTGGTCAAAATAACTGTAGAGGCCTGAACGAATTGGATCATTATGACTGAATCTGGTTTGTACTAATTTTCTGACTGTATCTAGCAGAAAACTCTCGTGACCATGGCAGAGTAACCAATTTTGACATGCCCAAAAAGCATTGTGTTTCATGAATCCAAACACCTGTCAAATAATTCCCCTTCAAATATGGTCTGAGCACACTCAACTCTATCACACTTCGCATACATATTGACCATAGTTGTTCCAAGACGGAGGTCGAAAATTAATCTTATGCAAATCAAGTGCCCATGAATACTTTTTCCTAGATCAAGGTTCCCAATCTGTCCACAAGCCAACAATATACCTAAAAATGTAATTCAATTTGGAAACAAATCTCATGCACTTTTCATGGATAAGAAAAGGTTGAATGCTTCAACCCAATTATCATTCCACGCATATGTTGTAATCAACGAATTCCAAGACACTATATCTCTTTTTGGCATGTCACACAAAACGTGCCTCCCAAAATTTGTCTTTCCAATCTTAATTTACATTGAAACCAAGGAATTCAATTAGAAACTCATGAACCAACACTCCCTTTTTCAGGTTTCCCAATTCACCACAAGCCATAATTACATGAAATGTAGGATCCAAAGAAGGTAACAAACCCACATCTAGCATCTACTCAAAGAGAACCAACACCTCATCATAAAACCCATTTGACCCAAAACTGAAAACTAAAGAATTAAACAAATCCTCATCCCTTGACATTTCTTCAAACACACTGTAAGCACCCCAAATATGCCCAAATGCAACAACAAGGATTCGAAGACCGTGCAGGAAAAGGGATAGAGAACAAATAAAAAGCAAAGTAAAACTCGGAGAAGAAGAGAGTGAAAGATATTGATCAATAAACATAAATAGCTCCACTTCAAGTATTAATCCATGGGCTAAGAATAGAGGGAATAATGCAGAATAGGATTTAAACGAAAATAGAGCATGATCAAATTCAGGCATGGAGTCATAAAATTTCAGACAAACAAATAGACGACCAATCTCAATAGAACAATTTGTGGCCCTTAACGTCTACACCCAACAACAAAAAAGAAACAAACATTCTGTAATGATCAAATAGAGGAATCAAATATGGGTAAGAACACTGAGAGTAACAAGAAGTGTACCTGGATGGTCTTGGCTGCAACCGTTCCTTTTTCGCTCTTGTGTGCTTTTCCACAAAGAGAATCAAAGAATCCCCTACTCCAACATTCTTTCTTACATATATATATCAGCCCCAAAAAACCCTAATCTGTTCCCAAAAGGAAAATCCCTACTTTCTTTTTTTCCTTTTCTTCCCTTTTTGCAATCCCTCTTTTTTATGTATTTGTATCAGCCTCCCAAAAACTCAATTTGCTGAAGGAAATCCACTTTCCTTTCTTCTATTTCTCTTCCTTTTCAAAATCAAAATACCTCTCTCTTTCCTTTGGAGAATCCTTTCCTCCCACATGTATGCAGCCAAGTCAATCTCTTCTCTCCAAAAATATTTTTGCTTGCCTTCTTTGAGTGTGCATGCCTTTGTGAGAGTTGATCCGCAACCCCCATTCTCTTGTCAAACAATAAAAATGAAAATAAAAAGAATAAAACCAAAAAAGAGTTAGCAATCTTGCAACATATAAAAGAATAAAGTAAAATAAAATAAATAACTAAAGTAAAACAAAATAATAAAATAAAATGGTCAATCCTATGCGGGCCATGCAAGTCATGGGACTATGTGAGTCATGCAAGAAAAACTAAAAAAAAGTCTAATAGGCCAAGTGTGCCTAAGAGGGCCTAAGTGAACCTAGACGAGCCTAAGGTGTCTAATGGGTCGAGTATACCTATACAGACCTAAGGTGAGACTAGGTGGGCCTAACTAAGTTTGACCTAAAGTGCACCTAAGTGAAGCCTAATCTAAACTTGAAGGGCAACCAAGATCATAATGTGGAGCCAAATAAACCCCTCAACCAAAGTCCCCAAAGTGGCTCAGAAAAAGGTAAGCAGTATTAGTAGCAATGGGCCACCAAGGAACTACTGTCGAGAACTGGAAGTGAACTTAAAGACATGTGATAAAGGGATAAAATGGAGGGTCTACACTGACTCCTAGTATATGCTGAAACATCTTGACATTGCTCTAGAAATATTTCCAACATGGCTTACTTGGTTTGAAGCCAAATACATTTTGTGCTTGGTTCACCCTCAACATCCTTAAGAGCATATTAGAACCAACTTCCCCTGCACACCAACAAGAGCATTCCTTAGCTTATAAGATTCTCCACTAAACTTTAAGAGCCTGTCAGTAAACTCCACAAGAAAGCGTCCTATATGTTCAGCCCCAACATTCTCCTTCACATATTCTTTTTGGTTGGTTCTTCCAATCTCTCTGATGAGAGAAGTAGCCAAACTTCCATCACCATACTGCTTCTCAGTACTGCAACTGTCAGCTAGGGGTTGATAACAAAATCATACTTGTGAATCAAGTGTAAAATTGATGCATGATTGTGCTAGTGGAATTTAGTGCACATGTCCAATTATATGAGACAACATCGTTAGTCACTGAATCTTTCAAAAGTATTGTGTTCTCATACATACATAATGCATTCCTACAAAATCCAAAATAGAAGATTTGAATTAAACATGCAAAATTATAGTAAAATAAATAAACTAATTACCCGAATTACTTTACAATGAAAGATAAGCAATATTCATGTGTATCCAATGACCCAAAGAGCAACGGAAGATTGATTTATAATGAATTAAATATTAAGTTGAGTACATGACCTCTCTGGTGTTCTGAATTCCATGTGTATAGGTTATTTCTTCCTTGTACAAAGTGTTTCCTAAATCCATGATACTTCAATAAATTAGCAGCAACATCCCAATAAGAGACACATTCACATAAAAAGGAAGAGTACCTTAAGAAGTTGTTGATCGGAATATTAGACACAATGAGAAGGATGTTGAAGAGGAAAAAAGTATAGGTTCTAATGGCATTCCGATGTGACACCACCCAATCAAAGATTGTCACATCCAATCAAAGAATGTTACATCATCAGCATGATCTTGAGAAACTCATGATTGGAATCCACATTTGGAAAAAGAAGATTAGACCTAAGAGTCGACAAGATTGAATTTACAAGACAGGGTGAAAGTAGAGAAACTTGATTAACTATCTTCGATAGAGAAAAGCTTGTCATATCCACTTGTTTGAATAAGAAGAAAAACATATAGAAATCATAAGAATATGTAGATAAATCTACTTATCAAAAAAAAAAAAAAAACATGTACAGAAAAACTAATCTCAATTTCTTTTCTTAGAAAAATGACCAAAGAAAATAAAATAGAAATTTCTTTGCTTCTCTTCTTGTTACTTTTACTTGAGATTCTTTCAGGGTTTTTTCAATTGTTGATAGGGAAAAACTACAATTCATAAGAAAACTGAATATAAATTGTGAACCAAAAAATTAACCCACTCAATTGGATTGTCAAGAAAATAGAAAATAATGAAAGAATTCAAACTGTAGAATCTCATTCCAATCACCAAAAGGATTTTCTTGATTTCACAATTTCCAAACATTAATAACCTAAAACTGAAATTTCCAAATGTCCTTAATTTTTCTGTGGTTTATCAACAACCAAAAGTGCTTTTGATTCTAGGGTTATGTGGAAGAAAACTTACCTTTGATGAACTCTTCTAGTTCAAAGGAAGAAAGACGGGAGATATTGATAGGATTATTAGCGAAGAGACGTCCACATGGCTTTCTTCTTCTATGGCTTGAAGAATTGGGGGAAAATGAATGGAAGTGCCATGGAGATTCAAGAGAGCATTAAAAGTAGAGAGATACTCTTTTTAGTTTCTAGAATTCTGGATTTCTTGATTTCTTGGTTTCTTTTCGGGAGACGATTTTCAAATTGAGAAGCAGGAATACATAAATATGAAAAGATCATGACAGTTGCTTGTCTCCAACTATCCTTATAATAAGCAGTCCAATTGTCCTCGTAAGCGGTACTCCAGTTGTCTTTGTAAGTCGTACTCCAGCTATCATGAGTCATAACCAATAATCGAACAATACAGACAAGGTTTTCCAAAAATTACCTTATCCCGTTCCAATATTGCCACGTCAACAAGACCCATTTAAGATGAACGAGAACCCAGATGCTGACATGGCATGATCAGAGGTTCAGTTTTAGATCACAGTAGAACCTAAGACTTGTTTCGTGGAAAACCAGAAAACACATTCAATATAAAATTAATTTTTAGTTTTTTATTTTTAAAAATAAAAAATATGATATTTCCATATAGTATTGTAGGTCCCATTTTGGGGGGCTTTTCTGCAGCTCATTTTTGCTAGGTGGAGGGCTCTCAAGGAGCCACGTGTCGCCTCGTGGTTGGTTGCTATGAAATCATGTTAGTGGGTTGAGCAGCAGTAGGGGATTGACACCTGTCAAGGAATAATCAGATGGGAGCATTCTTTTGGGTGTGGGTCTGTTATGAAAAGCTGTAGGTCGTTAGTAAGTGCAGGAGAGGGATTTTGTTGCTGGTTTTCGGAGATTTTTTTTTAGAGGTTAGCTTTGGGAGTAAGCTGCCAGTGAGAAGGAATGGGAGATTCTGAGGGGAAGGGTGAGATTTTTTTAGAGGGGATTCTTTGAGCTTAGAGGGTAAGAAAATCAGAAGGGAGATAACTAGAAAGATGCAAAGTTGCAGAGCATTTTTTCTTTTTTTTAGGAGAGATAGCTTAATGAGGAAGGACTAAGGGGAATTTTTGTGGCTGTTTGTTTAAGAGGGAAAAACCTGGGAGAAAACGAGAGTGAGTCTTTCAAAGACTGTAAGAGAAGAGCAAGGGAGGAATCGCTCAGGTTTTATCTTTTCGCACCTTAGGTTCTCCGCTTATATCTTATTTTATTTTATTTTCAGTCATACCATGCTTCTTTTAGCTATCTAACGTGTTAAACCTGCTTCTCATTTTATATTTGCTTGGTCTCTTTTTCTTCTTGCATGAGTTACATGATGATTATGCTATCTGTTTGTATGTTGAGACCACTCAAACTTTCCCACCAGCTTTTTTTAAGCTCCTTGATTCTCATGGAATGGAGCTGTGTTTAATGGAATTATCTTCTCTTGTACGCACTCTGTTTTTCTTCACTTTCTCCTCTATTTCTGACATTCTTTTGGAGTGTTGGATATCTTGTTTGGATCGGAGTTTTTCTAAGGGAAATTGGTGCCAGATTCTTTAGGGAGGTTTCGAATCAGGTTGAGCAACTATGGTTTCTTTGTTACCCGTTATGGTCATTCCAAAGCGTTTGAAGTGAAGCTAGTGCTGGGAAGCATGTCTTTCATGCCATTTCAGTATACATTGAGCCTATTATAATTGATGAATTAGACATTGGAGCATACAGATGGCTCTTTTGTTCAGGTCAACTCATCGGTGTCCAAGGAGATGTCGTTAACAACTTTGCCCATGACCATCATATCATTTAGAAAGAGACTATCAACCTCAGTTTGAATCGCATCAAAAATCAGGCTAATAACTGCATTGATCTTCAAGGTATTTGGGTCTTCAATGTTGTTAGAAGTGGTATTGATTCTGGTCTCGGATTTCTCTTGTTGGTGCGATCATCTGTTGATTATGATAAAAGATTAAGATCAGATTTACAGTTTGTTCCCCCCTTCAAGTAACCCATTGAATATTGAGTGCCCAATTTATACCACTCTCTATCACTTGGCCTCTCAAATGATTTTATCACTCATTATTTCATTGAGGTTTGATGGATTCCTAAGTGTGGAAATGGCCTGATCCCAAATTAATCCAGTTCTTTATCCAAGGATTCACATTGTTCTTTCTTCATACATCCTATTCGCTTTCATTGGGAAGGCCAGCGTGAAATGCTCATCGACAGCTACTGTTATTTTCATGCATAAGTCTGAGATTCATGTAAATGGAGATTCGATGGAATCTTTGACTCTCGAGGAGAAAATAAGTTGGGTTGAGAGTAGTCTCACCAGAATTTTCAACATTGATCCCAGTATCCAACGGGTTGTTGTGGTTGATGTTTGTGGGATCCTCCCTAAAAAGTGCCACGTGGCATCGCTCATTCCACCCGGAGGGAATTCTGTACGGCCGACGTTCCACCTTCTCCGAATATTTCACAATCGGTGCCTGCCACCGGATGGAAGAGAAGTGTGATTCAACTTCCCCGGTTAGACATGTCCGGATCATCTAGCGATGCTTACCCGGAGTACATCCGCGGCCTACGATTCAGATTCCTCGGACAACTTGACTCGTCAGACACTCGCGAATTTGCCGGATCCATTTCTGCCCACAATCAAGAAGCAAACTCCGACAACGCTGTCGACCAAGTCTCTTGAACTATCACTCATCTTCAATACAAGATACGCTTGACAAGACACTCCCAAATCTTCTCAAATTTCCTGATGCATTCTTGGTACCGAAAATCATAAATTGAGGTCACAACCGCCGCTTGAATACCCTTCTAACAGCCATCACCTCGCACCAGAAGGGTCATGATTGCTTCACCACCCTATGAGCCGCAATCATGAATATGGGACCCACTAGCACAGTGAGGCCATACTTTCTGACTCATATATAAACTCTAAGGAGACTCTCACAAAGAGAGGGGGGTAAGCATCCTTGAAGAAAATCACGGAGCAACACTCCCAAAGAAAAATCTGTTTTCAAATAACTTCCAAAAGACTAACTTAATCATCGGAGGGTGTGTTTGGACAACCCATCCAGACATCTTTTTTTGCAAGAGGAAGAACGGATCACTGTAATGCGTTAATCAAGATTCTGCTGCTGGTGATTGCTACTGCAGCAGGGGAGTTTTGTTATCAACAATGTTGAGGCATACACACATGATGATGCAGTATTAAAGGAAATGAAGGCTGATGAAATCGAGGCGCATGAAGCATGGCCTAATGAAGCCCCGATGCACGCTCGTCAGGTCCGACGAGAGGAAAGTTCAGACTCTACTCGAGTCTCGTCCAAGCGACAACATGAGAAAAGGCCTCAAATATCTGACGCAATGCGCGCACGTCTAGGACCCCAAACACCCCACAAAAACAGGCCTCATACCACCATATCACTGGAGGCACACTCCAAGCCCTCAAACTCGCCTATTTCACAAGGACATGCCGCCCGCCACCCGTGTTGCGGGTTGGTAAAGATCCCTCGCATACAGCCCCTCTGGGCTCTATCAGCAGGCACCTGGATGACATGCTCTCCACGCCTTTCAGTCCTCGCATTATTAAATATGAACCCCCAAGAGGATTCATTGTCCCGAAATTCTCCATGTATGACGGATCTAGCCATCCTTTTGATCACATAATGCATTATCGGCAGCTCATGACCCTAGACATAAGGAATGATATGCTGTTGTGCAAAGTTTTCCCAGCAAGCCTACAAGGCCAAGCTCTCTCGTGGTTTCATCGACTTCCTACGAACTCGATTGACAATTTCTAGGATCTGTCCGAGGTCTTCGTGGGGCAGTACCTATGCTCAGCCAGGCATAAGCAAAATATCAGCACTTTGCAGAACATCAAAATGCAAGAAAATGAAACTTTGAGAGAGTTTGTGAAGTGTTTTGGACAAGCTATCTTACAAGTAAAGTCGTACAGCATGGACACAGTCCTCTAAATTTTCAAATGAAGCATATACCCAGGGACCCCCTTCTTCGAGTCTCTCGCCAAAAAACCTCCTACATCCATGGACAATTTATTCCGACGTGCAGGTAAATACTCCATGCTAGAGGATGACGTCCGGGCCGCTACACAACAGGTCCTGGTCGCTGGCCAAGCCGCGAGAAGCGAAGCCACCAGAAACTTCAAAGCACCTAACCATCCTGGGTCATCCAACAGGGGGCAAGATGAACGACGCCCACCACTCATTCGAACGCCTCTCACCACATCATACGAAAAATTGCTTCCTATAATTTGCGATCTGCCCGGCTTCAGATGGCTAGGACCAGTAAGATCGAACCCCTTAGAAAGGGACCGCAATAAAAAATGTGCATACCATAAAGATCATGGGCACACCACTGAAATGTGTAGAAGTCTCCATTACATGGTGGAGGATCTCTTAAAGGCGGGACACTTGAAGCAATACATCCAAACAACGCCTAAAGGTGAAGAATCTTCCCATGGTCAAGGCCCACGCGCCCCAGCGGCTCTTGTTAGAGCAGTAATCAACTACATACACGAGGGACCCTTGGATGACAAGTATAATTCCAAAAGAAAAAGACAAAGACTGTTGCAGGCGGCCACTGTTCGGGAACACATAAGCTCCATTCGGCCGGGATTAGCTAGTGGAAGCATCCACCCCATAGATGGAACCATTTTTTTCCCTGTTGTGGATCCCGCCCGAGTGCTGTAGCCACATCGAGATGCTCTCATCCTAACATTAGGGGTTGGAGACATCGATGTGAAAAGAATCCTAGTCGAACCAGGTAGCTTCGCGGATCTGTTGCAAGTGGCGGTCGTCAAACAAATGGGTTTCATACCCTCCAGCCTAGAGAATCCTAGAAGAATCCTGTCCGGATTCAACGATTCTTCCACAACCTCACTTGGGGATGTAACACTGTCGGTTCAATCCAGACCAATCATCCTGAATGTTCTATTTTCTGTGGTTGAGAATTTATCCCATTTCAATGTCATTTTAGGACGCACGTGGTTGCATGGTATGAAGGCCATTCCATCCACATACCATCAAATGGTCAGCTTCATCACCCAAGATGGGCAAATTAATCTTTACGGAAGCCAGCTCGCTGCCCAGCAATGTTATCAAATCGCTTGCAAGGCCGGACCTAGCGTTGACTGTGAACACTCCCCCAAAGAAGCAAATTCTTTTGACCAATAGTAATTACAGTACCCGGTGGACAAAAATCCCCCGGCAGCAGACCCACTGGAAGTTGTTCAGATATCAAAGGGAGATGAATGCTTCATGTACGTCAGTACTCTCCTACCGCCAACCGAAAGATTCGAGCTTCAAAAGGTGCTCCAACAAAATCGTGATATCTTTGCTTGGGCCCACTCGGACATGTCCGAGATACTTCCGAGCGCCGCCTCTCATTGGCTCATGTATTAGCCACCTCAAAGCCCGTTCGACAAAATTCCGACGATTCCACCCGGACAGGCAAAAGGTCATTCAAGAATAAATGGAAAAATTATTGGAAACCGGGTTTATAAGAGAGGTGGAGTATCGAAAATGGTTGGTAAATGTAGTAGTGGTCCCCAAGAAGGAAGGAAAATGGCGGGTGTGCGTAGACTACACCAATCTCAATGATGCGTGCCCCAAAGACAGTTTTCCACTACCGCGGATAGACCAGATAGTAGATGCTACCTCCGGGCATGAAATGCTATCCTTTTCGGATGCTTTCACCGGGTATCACCAAATTCCCATGGCACCAGGAGACGAAGAAAAAACCGCCTTCATAACCCCTCACGGGCTCTACTGTTATAAAGTCATGCCATTCGGACTCAAGAACGTTGGGGCCACGTATCAGAGGTTAATGACCAAGATTTTCAAGCCGCTGATTGGCGACGTTGTAGAGGTGTACATTGATGACGTGGTAGTCAAAAGCAAAACCTAAAGCGAACACACCCAGCATTTGTAGAAAGTTTTTCATTTATTGAGAAAATATGGCATGAAGCTTAACCGAGCCAAATGCGCATTTAGTGTAAGCTCAGGGAAGTTCTTGGGGTTCATGGTTGCCCAAAGAGGAATCGAAATCAATCCAGATCAGGTGAAAGCAGTCGTGAACACGCTTGCACCAACAAACAAGAAGGAGTTGCAACACCTCACTAGCAAACTCGTCGCTCTCGGACGGTTCATAGCTCAATTCACAGACAAGATGAAGCCTTTCTTCCTGGCACTCAGAGATGTCGATAAATTCGAATGGATGCAAAGCTGCCAGAATGCTTTTGAAGAAATCAAGCGGTATCTTTCTCAATCCCCCATTCTAAGCAGTCCGCAACCTGGGGAAAGGCTATATTTATATTTGGCAATTACCGATTGAGCTGTTAGTGGGGTCTTGCTCCGTTCCTTGTCGCCCCGAGAATAAAGACTCGTATATTTCATCAGCAAAGCACTTACCGATGTAGAGACAAGGTATTCAAGGATGGAACAGACTGCCTTACCGTTGCGCACAGCCGCTCAGAAACTGCGTCCCTATTTCCAAGCTCACCCCATAACAGTACTCACCAATCAACCTCTCAGAAACATTCTGCATAAACCGGACATAACGGGAAGGATGCTACAATGGGCGATAGAGCTGAGTGAATATGGGATAGATTATCAACCCAGACTATCCCTGAAGGGACAGGTCATGGCAAATTTTATAATAGAGTTGCCTGAATCGCGTGCCCCGGACAGAGAATTGACTCAGGATGATTGGTGGTTTCTGCATGTTGATGGGGCCTCCCGCTAGTCCAGATCAAGAGTCGGACTCCTCCTCAAAGCACCGATCGGAGAACGGTTGGAGCAATCCATCCGTCTGGAATTTCCCGCATCAAACAATGAAGCTGAATATGAGGCCATCCTATCCGGATTAGGCCTTGCAATCACCCTCAACGCCTCAAAAGTCAAAATCCACAGTGACTCCCAGCTCATCGTGGGGCAAATACGAAAAGAGTACGAGGCCAAGGACGAGTGCATGGCCAAATACTTACTAAAAGTAGAAGAATCACTCAGTCGGCTGGGAGAATGGATCATTGAGAAAATCCCGAGAAGAGAAAATGTGCAAGTCGACGCTTTGGCAGGAATAGCCGCATCATTTCCCGTGAAAGAGTCAACGATGCTACCTGTATACGTTCAAGCCACTCCCATCATCGTTGAATCATACGTTTGCAATGTGGGCCTAAAGGAATACGACTAGGCGGTTGACATCAGAGCCTATTTACAAACTGGGGCACTGCCTGAAGGTCCCAAGCACGACCACAAAGTTCGAGTACAAGCATCCCGCTTTACCCTAATCGGGGATGATCTCTACAGGCGATCCTTCGGAGGTCCGTACTTCAGATGCTTGATTCAGCCAGAAATCCAATATGTTCTATCCGAATTTCATGAAGGCGTTTGCGGCAACCACTCGAGGGGCCGAACCCTGCCGCACCAGGCGCATTCGCAAGGATATTATTGGCCTACCATGAGACAAGACGCATAGATTTATGCTAGGAAATGCGAAAAAATGCCAAAAACACGCGCCAATCCCACATATGCCCGTTGAGACATTAAACTCAGTGACAAGCCCCTGGCCTTTCGCACAATGGGGGATGGATATCGTGGGACCCTTACCCACTGCAGCCGCTCAGAAGAAGTTTCTACTCGTTGCCACCGATTACTTCAGCAAGTGGGTGGAAGCTGAAGCCTACGCAAGCATCAAGGACAAGAACGTCAAAAGGTTCGTTTGGAAAAATATAGTGTGTCGATTTGGAATCCCTCAGGCGATCATAGCTGACAACGGCCCTCAGTTTGATAGCTTTGCCTTTAAAGATTTTTGCGCGGAACTTCACATCAATAACCTATATTCCACGCCGCGGTACCCTCAGGGCAACGGTAAAGTGGAAGCGACCAATAAAACCTTACTGAGTGCGTTAAAGAAACGATTAGAAAAAGCCAAGGGAAAGTGGGTAGAAAAGCTGCCCAGCGTCCTATGGGCCTATCGGACCACACCCGGAAGGCCGACAGGGAATACCCTGTTCGCCCTCGCATACTGAACAGATGTCGTCATCCCAACTGAAGTTGGTATGCCCACAGCCCGGACTTCCGTCCAAAGTCAAAGAAATGAAGACGACGAGCTTGCAAGGCACTTGGATTGGGCGGATGAGACTAGAGAAGCAGCATCCATCCAGATGGCCGCATATCAACAGAAGGTGGCTGCATATTATAACAGGAAGGTGCGACCTCGGGTTTTCAAGAAAGGGTCATTGGTGTTTAGAAAAATCTTTGAAAACACGGTTGAGAAAGGAACTGGAAAACTTCAGGCCAATTGGGAAGGTCCTTATGTAGTGTCAAAAGCCAACAAAAATGGGTCGTACCATTTGCAAACTTTAAATGGAACCCCCATACTCCGCCCTTGGAATGTAGCCAATCTAAAGCAGCACTACCAATGAAAGCCAAGATGGAATAACAATGTAAAGGAGTGTGTTTTATTAATAATTGTGAATTATAAACAAAAGATGTTCTCCAGACTACTTATACAAAGTGAAATAGCAGTAAGAGTTACAAAAAGAAAGCTCTCATTGGGAAGGCTTGCGGCGTAACTTTTTCTCCTTGCCCGGAGGAATCAAAGGAATGTCACGTTTGATGCCATTCTTCTTCATGTAGCAACGGTAGCCGAAGAAATACATCTCATCCACCTACTTCTGGTATTCTGTCTCAAGTTCCTCCCTTTGCACGGCAAACTCAGCCTCCAACTCTTCTTTTTGTGCTATTAAGCGCAACTGCAAGCTCTCCTTCTACTTCTTCTCAATTGACACCTCAGTCCGGAGCTGTCTCACTTCCCCCCTTAGCTGGGCCATCCCGTTTTCAATCCGTAGCAGGTTTGAAAAAAGCTCGCGTTGTTGAACCATACCGCGAATACCACTCACCAGCTACAGAAAAACCCACAACAACAGATTCAAACATCTGCCATGCGAAAAACACACTAGTATGACAAGAAAAATCAAGGAGATTAAGTTATACCATTTCCGCCGTTTCAAGCATTTTCGCTGAGGGCAAAGCGACATCTGAGCCGGGAGGAATCTGTTTCAGCATTTCTCCCAACTCCGCATAGTTGAAACGGCTAGCAGAGGTACAAGCCACATCATCGGCTAGATTCCCCCCTGTTGAGTCGTTATTGTGTGTCTTCTCCCTCGGAGCCGGACCCTGATCGTTCACAATCGGCTAAATACCTTTGGGCGAATCCTCATCCTGGACGAGCATCGGATCAGATGGATTCTCTCCTGCTATCTCCGTGTGATGCCCCTCCGGATGACCCTCCCGGGCGGATGAGCAGTTGACTTCAATGGTTTCCAGAAGGCGATCCTGAAGCCGCCCGATGATGTTGATCGTTAGATCGCGAGCCGAACGTGACCTCCCAGTAGCCGACCCCTTCACTGGTACAAGTGCAAGGCGACTCGACTCACCAGTGGGCAAATCCTGCCTTTCGGCCCTTGTTTCTCCCATGGGAGAGGCAGTAAGAGGCCTCGGGTTAGGACAAGAGGCCCCGACTACTTCACCCGTCGGCTTATTCACAACCACCAAACCCATGTCATTCGCGTCTGGGTGAGGAGAGCCGGGCTGATCCACTGAAGCTTCTTCCTCGACAGGAAGAGCCAACCATTTTGAGGCAAGAACTAAAGGCCCCGATCCGTATTGACCAGGAATACATTCAGGAAGGCCTGATTCGCTTGAAGAAGCGGACGAGAGGGAAGGAACTGGAGATCTTATTACTATTCCCTTTGTGGGAACCTTCTTCTTCTTTTCCGCTGAAATGCGAGCGGAAGGAAAAGGCGCGGGACGTTTATCACCGGGTGCCCTCCGCAAAGTTCCCTCTTACCTTTTTTCCTCCCGTTGGTTGAGACGTGCTTGGCGTGCTTGGGCGTCTGCCTCGCGCGTCCTCGAGTAGAACGGGAGATCTTTGAGAACAAAGTGTTCTCCGGCCACCACCTTTTTGGGCAGCCGCCTTGGGATTATGTTGAGTACATATGGCTGAGACACTTGGGTAACCGAGCGGAGATTCTGCACGAAGAGAAGCGTCTGACAGCTCCTCTCGTCCACCGCTATCTCAAACAGCTTGTTCAACCGGTCGAACGAAGCTTTTTCCACCCACTCTACCAACTTACCCCTTTTACCCGTGCCTGCACCCAAGAGAACAAAGCACATCAGCCACCTAACAATGCTGACCTAACTCACAACCGTGGGAGGATAGGGAACAACCTATTCATACCTGGGACCTTCAATGATTGGTTAGGAACAAACTGCTTATCCGAATGCACCATCAAGCCCGCCTATGGGCCCTTGACCAGCACATGTCCTCTGGCAGCCCCCTTGGTCGAGTCAAGAAGGCCGGTCACCAGCTGAAGTGATGGAATGCTAGCGGCCAAGCTAAAGATGTCATTCTTTGCCTTCTTGATGGAGTAGACGAAAAGGACCTCTAGTAGGGATAGGTCCAAGCTAAATAGCATGTCCAGAACGCTGCAACCCATTAGTACCCGAACAACGTTGGGATGGATCAAAGCCGGAGGAATCTTGGTGTAGTGGAGGAATTGTTTGAAAAGTGAAGGGAGCGGAAAACGAAGTCCCACGTTGAACTATTCTTTGGTGAAGCAAATGGAGTTGTCCCCCGACTTGACAGTAGACATGGCATTACCCTCCAACATCTGAAGAGACACTCCGATTGGGATACCGAAGCAATCTCGGAACTCATCCTCGCTTAGAAGCTCAATACGATTGGCTCGCCCGACCAAACCACCTTGCCCGGCCGCGCCAGTCGCCACATTTCCCTTCTTCGAAGTCATCGTCGATCACGCAAAACCTGCGTTACAAGAAAGCATCGGTCAAAGCGCATTCGATGCAAGTCGCATCATAAAAACCATAAACCTATGAACCCTAACTCAAAGATTATAGCGACACCTCGCAGACCCGCCAAAAAAAACCATTCTCTCAACAACCTCATATTCAAAGAAACCTCTGAAAACCCCCAAAATACACCAGGAACACCTTGTCAGTCCCCAGCGCAACCCGACCTCTTCAAGACTCGGACTCTAACAGAAACGTCCTATACCGCTCACTTCTACCAACCCAATCCATCCCCTCAAGGGCAAGCAAACAACATCACAAGCAGCAAGGTGAAGGAAAGAGAAATAGTGAAATGCAAACCTTTCAAAAATTTCTAAGAAAAGTCGAACACTAGTCGCTGCGCTTTCGATTTTTTTCTGAAGCATTTTTGGAAGCACTTGGGAGGCTGGGAGCAGACTGTAAAGTGTCAACAGAGGGACCTAGGCCCCTATTTATAGGAGCAAAACCCTTGAAATTCCCCAAACAACAGGAAACCTAATCGCACCAAGTTCCGAAACGACACACCATTTGGTAGAGTTTTCAAAGTCGGCGCGCCTCACTAGCTTCCACAACGAGAAAACTCCACGTGCTATTGGTTTCCATATGAAAAAGAAATTTTATAAAGATATCATTTTTATCCCGCCTTTTATGACCGGGCCAGACATGCGATATAAAAGGGGGCATTCTGGGATCCTCCCTAAAAAGTGCCACGTGGCTCCCTCTCCCTTGGCCACGCAGATGGCCCCCCTTGCGACACGTGGCATCGCTCATTCCACCCGGGGAGAATTCTATACGGCCGACGTTCCACCTTCTCCAGATATTTCACAGCCGACACCTGCCACCGGATTGAAGAGAAGTGCGATTCGACTTCCCCGGTCAGACATGTCCAGATCATCTAGCGACGCTTACCCAAAGTACATCCGCGGCCTACGATTCAGATTCCCTGGACAACTTGACTCGTCAGACACTCGCGAATTTGCCGGATCCATTTCTGCCCACAATCAAGAAGCAAACTCCGACAACGCTGTCGACTAAGTCTCCTGAACTATCACTCATCTTCAATACAAGATACGCTTGACAAGACACTCCCAAATCTTCTCAGATTGCCTGACGCATTCCCGGTACCGAAAATCATAAATTGAGGTGACAACCGCCACCTGAATACCCTTCTGACAACCATCACCTCGCACAAGAAGGGTCATGATTGCTTCACCACCCTATGAGCCGCAATCATGACTATGGGACCCACTAGCACAGCGAGGCTATACTCTCTGACTCATATATAAACTCTAAGGAGACTCTCATAAAGAGAGGGGGGGTAAGCATCCTTGAAGAAAATCACGGAGCAACACTCCCAAAGAAAAATCTGTTTTCAAATAACTTCCAAAAGACTAACTTAATCATCGGAGGGTGTGTCCGGACAACCCATCCGAACATCTTTTTTTGCAGGAGGAAGGACGGATCACTGTAATGCGTTGATCAAGATTCTGCTGCTGGTGATTGCTACTGCAGTAGGGGAATTTTGTTATCAACAATGTTGAGGCATACGCACATGATGATGCAGTATTCAAGGAAATGAAGGCTAATGAAATCACCCTCTCTTTTTCACTTTTTCATAACCTCCCACTAAAGTTTCCCCTCTTTATCAAATCCAAATACCCATACCCTTCTCTCTATACCACATATCCCTCACACTTCACCATACCTAGTGTCTATACCCGGCATGCCTGTTGAATCCATTTCACTCACTATATTCCATTGTTCATCCCAACAATGATATCCCATATTTTCCATGCCCATGCATATACCCATTTAACCATACCCTTAAACCAGTTTCTCTCTCTAAATCATTCTTCAATACCCACCAAAACCACTCCATTTCACTACCTTCTCACCCTTCATACCTTACATATCCATCACCACCCTCACGCTCCTGATAACTACACCCTCGCCCTCCACAAGGCCTTTATGTTCTTCAACACCCAACGTTCTGAAAAGCTCCCAAAGCATAATAATGTTTCCTGGAGGGGTAACTCGGGCATGAATGATGGAAAGCCGAAGTGGGAGGAGCAACCTTGATCCAATTCACCTTTGGACCGGTTGAGGATATGATGATTCCCTACTAGCAGAAACGAATGTTCAGGTTTGTAACCTTTGACCGTTCTGATACTGTGAAGGGCATTTTGGCCAAGGGAAGCCTACACTATGTTTGTGGAGCTCGTGTTCTTGTGAAACCTTACTAAAAAAATTCAAGGAACCTTGGATTGTCATGACCAGAGCAAGCAGCACCAGTGCATAACATTAATGACATGAAAATTCATGCATAAGCTTCAGACCTGCTTGTGTTTGCTGTAGGATTTGAAACCCAATTGAAAGGTTTTTGTTTTTACACGTGAATTTCAAGGCGAAATAAGACGTATGCATGGCCACCTTTTGTTCTAAAGCTCAGGCCCTGATAGCACTATAGTTCCATATGACTACATTTCTCCTCGCCAGTGGATCTTCTTTGAAGAATGCTTATTCTCAAATCCTGCTTTGGCAAAGCCGAACAGTGAGCTGAAAGCACACCGTGACAAAACTAGCGACCATGGCTTAGGATCTCTTCACTCATGCGCTCATGTTAGCACCATTCACCAGTTCAGGCGCTCATGATAGCTGGAAGCAATGTCACATGATCCTCATCTGTTCAACAGAATATCGTTCTTGCTCTGGCATCTGGGTTTCCAAGCATTGCAACTAGTCTTAATATGGCTGAAGCATCGGTGCGAGCCCCATCACGAGCTTCCATTAGCTCAAAACTATCTATTAACACGCAGCGGCTTGATGAATTAGCAATTGAGCCATCTAGGCAATTAATACCTACGATACCGTCCATGCCTAAACCTTTGGTTTTACATTCCCCTTATAAACGAAAGCCCCAAAGCTATGGTTAGAACCAGTGACATGTTTGTTGCTTCCCAGACTATGCAGTAGCAGCCCTCCTCATCATACTTAACCATCCATTCATTTCGAAGACATATGAGATCTGGTCCTCCAACAACATCTCATGGAAAGTTTCTTGTTCTCAAACCCACACGAGAAGAAGGTGTTCCTTCTACATCAAAGGATGTTTCCAGTCCAACAGATAATGTTAGCAACTGAGTAATAAGTATTCAGTTTGGTGTTGCTCATTCATTTGCACTTGCTCCTTCGATCAGTCCAAATTACCCAAAGCTTTCTACCATGGAGCGCAAGGCAGCTACTTTGTCTCTAAATTCTGGACCTATCGCAGAAAAGAGATCTTCATCTTCTCAAGCCCAAGGACGTCATGATTTTCTTTTCAATTCGATAGCTAGCAATGGTGGCAACATTTGTGAGGAGGTTGAGAGTCCTACTGTTGGAAAGAAGCATCTAAGGACTAATGTGTCAATTTTGTCTAAATGGGGGAAAGAGGAGCTACATGAGAAAACACTCACTGCTTGGTGTACCATATGCCTGATCACTTTTGGGCCACGTGCCACCTTCGGTTTCATCATCTTTGATTTTGAGAATGATCCCCCAAGCCCTATTTTGTAAATATTACTTTCAAATTGTGGTTTTCAAATAACCCCAATTCTCCCATCTTTCATCCTTAAAAGTTTTTAGCTCATAAAAGTCTCACTCTTCAATAAAATTTTGATGCCATTTTTCTTTTTTGGCATGCAATTATCATAACCTCCATGTTTTTTTTAAATGTTTTAAAATAAGCAAGAATTAAATCCCGCAATTTCAAATAATGGAATTGATTCATGCAAAATAAATTGGGTTTTGGTAAAGGCCCAATATCGAATAAATTTTCTTTAAAATAAAAATGAATTTGAATGAAGTATCATGCATGCTATTTGTGGTTCTTTATCTTGTTTGGTGACATGAGTGACACATTTTATGTTCATCACTATGCACTAACCCCATTTCATGATAGCGCATTGTCATTTGTTGCTAAGGTATGCCTCCTCTCTCACTCTAACCATTCCTCATGCATGCTTTAGCTCTTAGTGTGTGATCATGTTGATATCTATTGATTTTTTTATCAATTGCCTTAATTGCTTCATTTTATTAGTAGAGACCTATTTTTAGGGAGTTAGAGGGGTGTTACGGTCTTTACCATACCTTCCCGATAAGTAACTCGATTCCCGAGCCGATTCGATTTTTCACATACCACATTTTCCAAAATAAGGAGTCACACTTAGGATTTTCTTTCTTATTTTGTTTACCCTTTAAAAATAAAACAAAAATAAGTGGCGACTCCAAATCATTTTCTTAATAAATAAATCATTTTTAAAATAAAAAGTGAGTTCACCATCGAGTGGAAGCGCATGAGCAGAAATGCAGGGTCCACAAGTATATTTAAAATTATTTTTTATTATTTTCACTCATTCTTTAAAAATATTTTAAAATAATTGTTATATAATAATTAAAAATAAAAAATTAGATATAAAATTATTTTTAAAAATACAATTTAAAAATATTTTAGATTTTAAACAAACTTTTATTTTACAAAATATCATAAAATAATTTTTTTTTTAATATATATTTTTAAAAATAATTATCAAAAAGAGCCTAAACCTCTTAAAAATACCCTTAAAAAATCTTTCAGTATGATAGAGAAATAAACTAAAAATATATAAAATCCACATATTCCAATATGAAAGATTGTTATAGAAATTGATAAAATAAATCAAATTAATTACCCCTTTGTCCGATCCTATGATTCGAATTCCATGAGGTCATATTTAGTTGGTCCATTATAATGTGAGATAAGATTGAGAAGTGATAGTATCATATTTTATATTTCATTGGTGATAACATGAGATAAGTTATCTCATCAAATGAGATATATTATCATCCCTTCCCTCCATTATAAGTCTCATCTCCCCATCAAACATAATTATCCCATCTTTTAAGCATTAAACTGACTATCAGTCATCCGAACCGTGGGTCATTAATCTGGCGGACGAACCAGTTTTTAAAAACCTTTGGCTGATTTTTTTTTTTTTTTTTTATCTCTATCCTTCTGCCTATCCCTTTCCTCTACTGCACATCACTCAAGCCTCCCTTTTTTTTCCCCTACAACCTCACCTTTATTGGTTTTTTGGAGCCCCTACTTCAATTTTTCCTTTTTTTTTTTTTTGAATAAAAATGATGTCTATTCCTCCTATAGGCTGCTAGGCTCTTAACTACCTATGCCAAACCACTTTTCATTACACTAATTGATAATTACTATTAGAATTCTACACCTTTTGTACCAAAATCAAATAAAAACATGGTAAAAGAATAATAATTCACTCTTTAACATATGAACTACATTTTAATAATTAATTAATATTAAAGATAAAATAATAAAATACTTTAAGCTTAAAATTATTTATACATAATATTAACTTCTAATAGTGTTTTAAACTTTAATAATACATAAATTATGTATCGATAACTTTTCTAGTTTTATGATGGATTCAATTTGATGATCCATCTAATTTGGAAAACATTAGACTACATTTGGTTCTCAAAAGTATTAAGGAAAAAAAAAAGTTCAAAAAATAGTTTTCTTATGCTTAGTTTGATCATAAAATTTTTAAGAAAAATTATATATAATTAAATTTAGTTAGAAATTTATATATTTTAAAATTATTTAATTTTTATATAATAGAGAAAATTAATTGAAATAAGTTGAGAGAAACATATAAAAATATTTTATTCTTTTGATATGTTTTTTATTTTGTTCTATTTATTCATGCTCATTCAAAACAGAAGAGGAAAATATTAGAAAAACAAACACGTGAAATACAAAGGTTAACCAAAGCCTCAACTCAATGATTGGTTTATGCCTTCAGCCATTGAATGAAACGCTGGAAATTATTATAGGAAGAGCCACCTTCTCTCACGCAATTCATGGCCGATTCCTTCAGATTTGAAGCCCTTATCCTAAAATTTTCGTCACCAAGCAGCTGCTCCACCTTATGTTTAATTTCCTCACGCGTGATGATCCCCCTCTCGTCTGGATTAAACCCCAATCCAACCTTCCAAACATCAGAAATGTATCTCTCGTTAAGAAACTGGTCGACTGAGTAAGGCCAGCACAAGAAAGAGACCCCATTGCTTACACCTTCTATGGTAGAATTCCAACCACAGTGGCTTAAGAAGCAAGCAACAGAAGGATGACTCAGAACTTTCTGCTGAGGAGCCCAGCCCACAATCTTCCTCCGGTTGGCTATTCTGTCTTGAAATCCCTCTGGGTAGGCAACCTTGGTACAGTCAATACTATTTGGTCTCACAACCCACAGAAATGGCATGTTGGAGAGTTCAAGTCCCAGTGCCAGTTCCTTGAACTGCTTCTCGTTAAAAATTGTCATACTGCCAAAAGCAACATATATGACAGAGCAGGGTGGGTGTTGATCTAGCCATTTCAAACAAGTCGAATCTTCTGGCCACAAGCTTCCTGCCGAATTACCAAGCCGATTGCGTGCCAAGAGTGGGCCTACGGGTATGATCTCCGGAGCCAAGGCAAATGCTGCAGGCTCTAAATCATAAGCTGAGTTGCAAATCAGCCAGTCTGCCTTTTTCACAGCTTCGTTATTTCTCACTATAAGTTTAAACATAAGTTTCTGCATGGTTAAGTTACCATTCCGAACCCACGGGAAGTCTTTAGTATTAATGGCAGGAATATTGGTTGGCAAATATTGAATCTCCTGGCCCTTTATTGGAGTTCCTGCATGCATTCAAATCATAAGGAACCAGCATTAGTAGTACTCTCATCATTACCGTTCTTTTTACTAGTGGCACCTAGTTGGGTTTTTTCAATTTGATGGGTACTCTATTTCTGAGACAAGTTTTCTGACTGTGCCGGAGCCAGAAAGTGGCTCGAGGGGGCAAATCTAGTTATTAATTTCAGGAGACAAAAAGTGAATAAAAATGTATGTGTAACCTAGTTATGTGCAGCTTGGTGGTAACAAGGGTTTTTTTGACTTATTCACGAGAAGGGGTTCAAATCCCGCTATGTTAAAATATTATTTTTAAAAAGCACCGCTATTTATCAAATTTCAAACTCTAAATTTGGATCATTCCACATGGGTGAGTAAAAAATTGTAGGATCTGATGATTCTATTCTATCAGGCCACCGGAGAACTTTTTCAGAGTTAGTGTCTCTTGTAATGGAAAAAGAAAAACTATTTAGGGAGTTCGTGATCATAAGAGGGTCTCACCTTCGTTATCTATGATTCCATCATTAATGAGCTTGGGAATGCTAAATACCAAGGGCGTGAATATGGCTGCTATGGGACAGAAAGCAGCTCGCCGAATTCCCATCTTTGCGGCAACTTCCAGGGCACTGCCCACACCCCGATCGGCTACCACGCAAGAGACGTCATCACCAGCTCTTTTGATCATTCCAATGAGCTCCTCCAGCTTCTCGCCCATAATCCCCCAGATTGCTTCACTTAACTTCCCTGGAATAATTCTGTCGGCATCGGTCAATCCATCTGGGATCGAAACCAGACGGAATTGATCTCCTAAGTTATCCCTCTCCATCAATGCATTCACCAGCCTCTCATGAATGAACTCTGTGTTCACAAATGTGACTCTCAACCCTTGTTTGGCTAAGCATAGAGACAGCTCCATTAGAGGAAGTACATGGCCTTGCGCTGGAAGAGGTACAACTAGAATATGTGGTTTACCCATTGTCCTTCTTTCCTTCTTTCCTTCTTTCCCTCTCTCTGGATGATTAATATTCTCTGTTCGGATTTATATACTTCTTAAAACTCAACTTCATGCGAGTGGAATCGGTTGGAGCAGGTCAACTCCCCAGAGCAGTGTTTAATAATTTAATTCTCAAAGCTGTGTATCTTATATGTATTTCGTTTTGGTAGAAGTATTTTAATGTTTGCTTATGCTTTGAAGTTTCCATCTACAGGTACAGCTGATCTTATCTGCATTTGATGAATGTTGCACTCAACCGGCTGTTATCTAACAAAATATTTTTATTTTTTTGAAATATTTTATTAAAAAAAAGAGGTAATATCCATATTTCAAAAAATAACTTTTAAGAATATTATAAACATAATCTCGTTTTATTATTTTCTTTCTTAAAATTTTTATCAAAAAGTGTTTGAATTCATAATCTCATTTGAACATTTTTATCCTTAAACTTTATAGGGTTAATTTCATTAACATCCCTTGATGTTTGGTCTAAATACGCACAATTACCATAGGTTTCAAATGACGTAAAATAAAATTTATATATAAAATACATTTATAAAGGTGCTAACTAACAAAATTTAAAACTTGTGATGGCTTAATGTATTTACACTAAAGCTCAGGGTGTGAATAAAATTAACCACCTTCTTATCCCAAATTCCCAAACATTAGGATATGTACAATTTGCAAGTTATTTTTTATTACTTCTATTTTTGAAAAATAACAATTTTGCTAGGTTAGTACATGAAGCCTTTTGTTAATTAGTTGGTTACAAATGGCATATATAGAATTTACAAAGAGCTCAAATTTCTAATTAAATAGTTTCTATTAGAATTTTCACAAACATTTGTAAAATGGTATAAGATTGAAAGGTGACATTGACCCACGAAAAGAATTAGGATATTACATATCAGCAGCATAGAATGCCTACAAGGCATCTAACAACACTGCAAATGACTATAAATACACACATTTTTTTATTTTTTAAATTCATTAAAATATTAAGGAAAAAAATCTACAAGCCATCTTGGCATGAGAATATAGGGACTTGTTTGAGAAATATTTTTTAGACCAGTTTTCTATTCTCTAAAACAAAAAAATATAGGAAATATATTTGACAATTAAAAACTATTTTCTATTCTTAAGAATAAAAAATAGGGTGTTTTCAGATAATATATTTTAGTATTTTTTTATTGTTTTTACTTATTTTCTTATGATTGTTTTAAAAAATAATTATACAAATATATAGAATGATTAAAAATAAAATATTAGATATGAAAATTATTTTTTAAAATATTAAAAATATGTTAAAAGCATTTTAGGTTTTCAAACAAACTTTTGTTTTACAAAAATTAGAAAATAATTTTTAAAAATTATTCTAAAATACTAATTTTTAAAATTATTTTCAAAAACCGTTACCAGACTTTCATAAGTGAATCTCTAATTTTATTTATTTATTCATATACACTTAAACCTTATATAATGAAAAAGATAAGCAAAACAAAAAAACCCAAAAAGACAAAAGAATTTAAGCAAAGCCAAAGCTGGGAATTTAATATAATTTCATAATTTATAACAGAGTCGTGTTTTCAAGATACAATGATAGTTCAAATTATCAAATTGCATCACTACAAGAAAAAAGTGAAATAATGACGCTTTTTAAGCGTCAAGAAAGGTAAAAGATGACGCTTCCTCGAAGTGTCATCTCCGCCCCTGTTATTAAATGTTACAATTAACAATGACACTCCTAAGAAGCGTCATCTTTTATTAATGCTTTTAATGGCGCTTTAAGAAGTGTCATCCTTGAATAATGTCAACAATGACACTTGTGAAAGCGTCATCTTTGAACATTTTTATTGAAATAATTTTTATAAAATTACCACTCTTGACACTTATGAAGACGTCATCTTTGATTTAATCTTATTAATGACACTTTTAAAAATGTCTTCTTTGTTTCATGTTAACAATGACGCTTATAAAAGCTTCATCTTTGAACAATTTCTATTAAAAAATAATATTTTGATTCCGTTATTAAAATAATTGATTTCTTATATAATTAAATTAAAAAAACAATTACAACCAATAAAATAAAATCGAATTTTATTAATTAAAATATATCCAAATATTGATATACATGAACCTAGTTTAAACAATTAATGTAACCACCTATATATATTAATTACACATAAACTTGTTAATTATATCAAAATATTTCAATAAGAATTTCTAATTCTAACATAAGAACAAACATTGGTACCAAGACTACTAAAATAAACCATAATCTTTAAAAGCATAGTTCAACCTCCTAATGAGTTCACTGATGTAATCTTCATGGTTTTTGACTTCGTCTTCTTTAACACAATGATTTCTCTTCTTTTAGCAAACAAATTTCCTTTGCAACCTGTAAATAAAGATATATTATTGACAAATATTGAAAGTTGGATCTCTTGTTTATTAATATTATAAACAAATATTTTAGAAAAGATAGAAAAATCCAAACATGTCGAGAACACAAATTTATGAACCCATATATAGAATAGTTAAACTTTTGTATTTCCCTACTAATATTAGTTGTGGTCAATAAGCCATCTAGAGTAACTTTTGGCAATAATTTGATTAATATTTAATACTTAAAACAAAACAAGAACAAGGGATAGTAAGAAGTCAAACCTTAACATGCACCTCTTCTATGTAGAGGCTACTAATAGGCAATGGAGGAGCAAAAGCTTTGTCCATTGAGGATCCCGGCCACACCAACCTTACTATCTATACAATTTAATTTCTATTGCATTTTATATCTAATTTAAAAAATTCATAAGTTCAACTCACAGTATCAACCAATTGAACGATTAGATTTTAGCATGTCCCAAAATAAACAAAATAATTGATAATGACAAACCTTCTCACTATTATGTTCAAGAGGACTTAATATTACAACATTATGAAACTAGGAAGAAATTTGTTGCAAGTTCTACTAATGTTGAGGGCTGACCAAGTAACTCTTATCAATCGACTCGAGAACCTAAACATATGTACTACAGGTAGGAGCTTCAATAATTTGCTAACAACTACTGTTATGATGTTATTACAACTTAGGAGATTTAGACTCATTTAAATTTTAATAAGCCAACTACACTATGTAATATAATAATCAATAAGGAAAATACAACTTGCAAAATGAAAATAATTAAGTAACCCAATCACAAAACTAAATATTAACCAAATATATATTCAACCTAAAAGTTCAAGAAGTAGTTGAATGTTTTTTTGAAATAAATGATAGAACAATTATGCAATTTTAATAAATTTATGCTAGATCTAAGGAGAAATTTTAAAAAAATGTGATTTAGCCTTTGTGATTCAGCCTTGAGGAATGGAAAATTAGGAGTAGTGGAATTAGATCAAACACAAGAGAATAGCCATAGAAATTTCAAAAATAATAAAAATAGTAACGAGAGTTTAATTGTACTCACTTTTCATCACATACTTAGATGGTGGAGCAGAACACTCTATCCCTTGCTATCCTTTACTATTTCTCTCTCTCTCTCTTCAAAGTTGGAAAGAGAAGAATGATCTATAAATAGATAGATAAATATATTAAAAAAAGAAAAATTATAAATTATAATTAATAAATGAAAACATGAAGAAGAGAGATAAGATGTGATAGTGTCTAATATTTCTATTAACATTCAACTAAAATTAAAATTCTAGATAGTTAGAAAGAAAACATGGAAAATCAATCATTGACACTGTCAAATTCCCAAGCCAAAATTACTGTTGGTACAGTTTAAGTTAGTATTTTGAATCTTTTAAGGTCCTTTCATCTCCTACATCATTAAAACAAGCCAAATAATTGTTGCAACCCCCAAATTAAGAAATAGAGAGAAACATCAAATTTTTAAAGTTAATGGAAATATAATTTGAATTCTTTATCAGAACACAGTATAGGTGTGGTAAATAAAATAAAATAAAAAATAAAAACATAAAGTGCAAGATGCAAAATATTTTAAGCATTCTCACCAAAAAGAGCTTGATCAAGGCTCTTATTTTTTATACATTCATAAACCAGAATCCGTCTATCTTCTTCAATACAACATCCATACAAAAGAGCCATTATTTAAAAACGCCATTGCTTCTCCTTGTAAAGCGCCAAGAATGTGTGAGCATCAATAATTATTAATTTTAGAGATAAATAATGATATTTTTTACAAGCTTCAAGAAATAAAGTGTTATTAATTTAATTTTTTGTAGTAGTGAGTTCTTAATGACAAACATATTCATGGAACTTTAAAATGAGAAGATAGAGAGCGTACCTGTGTAGCAAGCACTAGTGATTCTATAAAAATGAGGTTAATTCACCAATAATAATGATAAGATTAAATAATAATAAATAAATAAAACTAAACCTATATATATACACTTAGAATGGGAAGATAGAGAGCGTACCTGTGTAGCAAGCGTCAGTGATTCTATAAAAATGAGGTTAATTCACCAATAATAATGATAAGATTAAATAATAATAAATAAATAAATAAACTAAACCTACATATATACACTTAGAATGTCTAAAGTCAAGGAAAGTTCACAAGTATGATCAAAAGTGACTAAAATACCAAAAGCCAAAGAAATATTATTAAAAGGGTAGAAAATCGGTTCACAAAATAAACTCCAAATAAATATCAAGAAATGTTATCTCACCAAAATAAAAATTAGGTAACATCTTTAACATGTCTAGATAAACATCCAATAGGCCAAATTATTTGATTATATTCCAATCAATAACAAATTTATTCACAAAGGGGTTACCTCACAGAAAAAAGTTAGCAAATGATTAGAATAGAAGACTGTAAAAAATAAATCTAAAACAAATACCTAGAAGTTAAGTTTTATCAAGAATATTTTTAGAGAGCATCTCCTATATGTCTAGTTTATCATCTAAGTGACCAAATTAATTAACCAGCCCTCATTTAGTACCAGATTACATAACGATGATAATAGGTCCAGAACAGAGCATCTTTTAAGGTATTCAAAAATTGATTTTTATAATTAACTTAGAAATGTCTTAAAATCATAAAAAAAATCACACAACTATATTAATATTTCTATTATATATGAAAAATAGTCTCAGAGAAATATCACATTCACAACATATTTAAAAATAAATAAACATCTCTCAAATTCAGAAAAGCACTTGTGCAGTGTGTGCAAGAAGAAAAAATTATATCTCTCATTTCAGAAATTATTTATTGATATTTTATGTATCAAAAATTAAATTTAAGGAGTCTAGATTAAAATAAAATGTTAAAATAAATTAAAGAGACCGTTTAGTAATTTAATTTTGTAAAACAAGACTGAATGTCAAAAACAGAGTGAAAATTGAACCTTCTGAAAAATTGATTTAAATCTCCTAATTGGAAAACCATATTTGACCCAAGAAAGATTCAAAAATCAAGTTCAAGGAGTCTAAAATGTCATAGAATAGTTAGAAAAATTAAAAAGGGCTTTTAAGTTGTCAGATTTCAATTTATAGATGTAGAATTACAGTGCGCTATAATGAAAAAAATTATAAACTAACTAAAACAAATTGAGATAAATCAAGACAAATTTCAAAATAAAAACTGCATCACCTAGAATTTAAAAAGAGAACTTACCTTCCATAGTGTAAGAGGGGTTGCTGTTAGACCACTTTTAATCCTTCTAATTTGATGCTTTATATGCTGCATGTTGTCGGAGATTTATATAAGAATCCGGGCTATGTATGACTTCTTTGAAGTTGCAGCTCATGGAAAGTGGGTCCTTTTCCAGAGCCGTGTTGCAGCATGGAGATCTCCTAGGTGAGGTCGTTGATTACTACCAAAAAGTGCTATTTTGTAGACCTAATAATAATGGTTTTAAGCACCTTTGAGTAGTAATCATATTCATTTAACCCAATTAATTCATTAAGGTCCTTAGTAATTGGTTTTAACCATTTTTGTGGCAAGTTTACATGTTTTTATCAGCTTATGAACCAATTCAAGCATGCCAATTGATGGAGGAGCTATTTGGGTGAGTTAAGCAAGGATTTTGGATGATTACAGGCTTGAATTTCAAGTGGAAACACGAGCACAAGCAATGGAGAAGAGGAAAACAGAGTGAAGAAAACAGCTGCAGTCTTCTTTCACACTTTTGGAGCACTTCCCGAAGTCCATTTTCTACATGCTATATACCATTTGAAAGCTTAGGAAGTCAAGAATCCAACGCTTCAAACCGTGTATGATTTGGAGCTGAAATGAGGAAGATATGGCCTTCGGAAGGCAACTGCATCATGCCAAATGACCAATTTCGCAAGGTGAATTTCACATTGCGAAAATTTCGCAATGAGATTTTCTTCATGGTGCGAAATTTTGCCATTTCGCAATGTGAATTTCACATTGCGAAAATTTCGCAAGGTGAATTAACTCATGATGCGAAAATATGGCACTTCGCATCATGAGTAATTCACATTGCGAAAATTTCGCAATGTGAAATTCACATTGCGAAATTCCTTTGAATCCTCTGTTTCTCCACGCACGCACCACCGACTTCCCAAATATTTTTAGCTTGATATTTTCTCATGTAAATTCCTTTTGTAACCTTGTATTCAGCCGACATAAAGCTTTATCTTGTAATTTTGCTATATATAGAGGTGCACAACACCTCCAACAGGGGAGAATGGGATGATTGGTGATCGATCCTCTGTACATTAACTTAGAAATATATAAAGCTTTGTTTTTCTCTTTTCTCCTGTTCTTCTCCATTTCTATTTTCTTAGTAGCCAAACAGCCTCTAAGGGCTTTTCCTCAGAGGATGATTGGCTAAAACTTTTAGTTTCTCAAAGTATGGATGTTATGTGATGGCTTGGATGCAATCCCATGGAAATTTCTCGCACCTGGAAGGTAAGGTAGTCGTTTTTCATTAATGGTTCATTAATGCAAAGTTTGGTTTTTATTTCCTTTGGACAACTTCCAACGGCCAATACTTGATAAGCTTTTGGATTTCTATCCATTAGTTATCTCCTACGAGCTATTGGAAAGTGAGGTTTTCAATTCCAAGTTTTGCATTAATCCGTTAGAACCAATTTCAATGGCCATTGAAAGGTGAGTTTATCACCTGGAATGACTTTGAGTTGCCAATATTTGGTAAGCTTTTGGCTTTAGACCATTAGTTATCTCTTACGAGCCATTCAAAGGAAGTCTAAGGTGAATAACCATTGATGAAATTCACTACCATCTGTTTTGCCATTTTAAAGGATTAAAACTTGATTTGCTAAATCCATACCGGTTCGGGAAGCAAGCATCACCATAGTTGCAACCCCAACGCGAGGAGCCTATCCTTAGATTTCCAATTTGCATAAGAGCCAGAGCATAGCTATCCTATCTTTGAGAAACTTGCTTTTACACCCTTTCATTTTAGTCTTTAATGTTAGCTTAGATTAGTTTAAATCTTTCTAAAAACATTTGCATTTTCTTTTAAAGCTAACATCTATAAGAAAATCACCTATTTTCCTAATTTGAATATCACTTGTGTTTGCGAAAACCCTTCCCAGTGAACGATCCTAGAACCACTATGCTATAGTAGCTTGGCTACTTTAGTAATAGTATTTAAGGTATAAATTTTGTTGATACGCCTTTAAAGCCAAGCTACCATGAGTCGCATCAGTCGTCCATGGCTGTGCATGAGAGTGGAGTCCCCATGTGCGTGAGTGGCAGCCATCCCAAGAAATCCGGATGCGGAGGACGTCCGGATGGAATGGCGACGGGAGGAATTCTGGATGCGATATGTTCGGATGGAATGGCGGCGGAGGAATTCTGGATGCGATATGTCCGGATGGAATGTTGGTGGAGGAGAATTTCCGGATGCAGGGGGACGTCCAGGTGGAATGGCGATGGGAGGAATTTCCGGATACGGGGAATGTTCGGGTGGAATGGCGGCGGGAGGAATTCCAGATGCAATGTGTCCGGATGGAATGGCGGTGGAGGAATTCCGGATGCGATATGTCCGGGTGGAATGAACGTGGTTAGGAGTAGCATGAAGGATAGGTATGGGCTGTATGGATATGGGGGCTTGGGTGAGTGGTTTTAATAGGTATGTGAATGAGTGAAGGATGGCATGCACCCGTGAGACTCCATGTACGCGAGGGAGTGGGATGGAGAATGAATGAGAGGAAGATGGGTGTGGTGGAGGATGCTTGATTCCTGCAAGCTGGAGTAAGGAAATGGGTATGACGACCTAGAGAGAGAGGGATAGATGAACGATGGGGACGTAGGCATATTGGATAAAACGATGAATAATAAACGAAAATGAGTAAGGGGATGCTGATGAGGTGGGCTTTGCTGCCATGACAACTACTCCAGATTTTCTAGGATCTCTTTTGAGCAGGGATGAGAAAATGGATGCGTACCATGGACGGATATCAAGAAACAAGGGAAGTAGAGAAACAGAGCGTGAAAGAAGATGAACAAATAAAGGAAAATCTCAGAAAGTCCACTTCATGAATCATCCATGAATCTTCTGAGCAGGTGAGTAAAACCGTATCAAATGCAACCACCCTCATGATTTTCAAGCATTTCATAACCACAACAGGAGCATATCAAATTAAAAGATGGACAAATCTCCACAAATGCAGGCGTACATATCAACAAACAGATCAGTGGCCTTCAACATCCACCCAAAATAGCATTATGTTATGGAAAAATCAATGAATAATGAGAGACGAGGAGAAAACTGCGTACATACCTGGTTCCTCAAGCAAAAAGAAATCAAGTCTCAGCTTTCTCAATGAGTTTCTCCCTCCCTACAGCTTCTTCAATATCTCCCCTCGTTCCCCTCTCTTTTCTTTTCTTTTTTCTTTCTTTCCTTTCGTCCTCTCAAGCTAAACTCCTCTCTAACAACCAAAAAGCTCTCCCTCTCACAGTTTGCTGCCCCTCATAAACGAGTCCCCCCGAGTCTCTGGTTATCCTCCCTTTTCTTTCTTCGGATCTTCTCTTTTTCTCCAATCCTTTCCTTTTTCACCTCTCTCTACTCCTCTCTAACCACCAAAAAAAAGCTCCTCGCTCGCAACCAAAAGCTCCTTTTCCCCCCCCCCCCCCCCCCCCCCCCCCCCCCCGTTTTTCTCCCTAGATAACCTCTTTTGCAAGCCACTCTTCTCTGCTACACGCCTGCTACAGCCACCTTTCCTGCAACACTTCTTCTGCAACCACCTTTTTTTCTCCAATCTGTCCCCTCTTGACGGCCTACGGGACCCTCTTCCAGAAAAATATCTCCAACGGCCTGAAGATTTTAGAATATCCTCTTGATAGGTGTCTTATTCTGATTGCTTCTTCAATTCCACTATTTTGATCCCACATTGACTAATCTGGGAGTGACACATGGCCATGCGAGATGGTGACACTTGTCAAGCATCGGCTGCAAGAATGACTCCCAAAATGGGGGTCTACATATATACATTAATTTTTTTCCTCCACTGTCACACATTAAATAATTACCTCCAATCTACAATTATTTAAGTTAGCATGTTGTGCAAATAATGGTGTTTCGAAAAGATATTTTACTTTTTGTATACATCAAATACATACGGATAGAGAAACAAAGTTTTAGGACAAAATAATCCTTCTATAAAAAAAAAAAATATATATATATATATATATATATATAAGGTTTATCCCATTTTTGGGAAACTTATGTTCAAACTAATTACTTTATTGTCACATAAGAGTCATGTCATTTTTTTTTTCCAAAATTTAACTAAAAGCTTCAATTATCAAATGAGATTTTATTTTTGAACTAAAACTTTAATTGTCAATTAAAACTTCATTTTTTAACTGAATCCATAATTGGCAATTGAAGTTTCATTTTTTAACTGAAGTTTAAATTTTTAATTGAGACTTCATTTTTAATTAAAAAGTGAAACAAGATGGAGAGAAAGGGGAAAGGAAAATATTTAGATTTTGAATTAGTCAGGATTGTAGAAATAATCGGGACAAGGGGGACGAGAGCAAGAACAAAAGAAAAATTGTAGAATAATTGGGGTTTTAAAAGTAACAAAACATATAAAAGTGAAAGAATTCAAACTCCTATTTGGGTTTTGAATCATTCAACTTTCTTCTTGTTCCTAATAATATATACGCCTCTCTATTTATATTAATTTATTGGCTCTGTTCTTTTTTTCCCTCCACATCACACGTAAAATATTTACCTTCAATTTACTATTATTTAAGTTAGCGTGTTGTGCAAATAAAAGTGTTTCGAAAAAATATTTTACTTTTTGTATACATTGAATAAGGATAAAAAAATAAGGGAGAATTATCTTTTGGGGGTAGATGAGCTCCCAAATTAACAAAAGGTCCATATAACTCTTCAAATTAAGTTGAAGGATATGAAATAGTAACGGACAAATATACCCTTTAAGAACACATATAAAATATTTTATAAAATTAAGTTAAATAATTTTTTTTCAATAATTTTTTTTCAAAAATACTAAATTAAATAAAAGTAGTTTTCAAAAATATTAAATTAAATAATTTTTTTAAAAAAATATTAAATTAAATTAAAGTATTTTAAAAAATATTAAATTACATAAAAACATTTAAAAAAATATTAAATTAAATAAAAAATATTAAATTAAATAAAATTATTTTTCAAAAATATTAATTTTTTTTCTCAAAATCAACAAAGGGTATTTTTGAAAATACTGAAGGATGATATCCTTCAACTCAATTTCCATACTTTCATTGGGTCTTGGGCTCAATTTGAAGAGTTACATGAGCCTTTTGTTAATTTGGGGGCCCATCTACCCCCAAAACATAATTCTCCCAAAAAATAATAGCAACAAATTAATGGTACCGTGGATTTTATTATAGAATAATAAGGGCTTAAAAAAAGACTTAAAAGTAAGAATTCAAAGTCTTTTTTATAGGTTTTGAATGACTCAGAATTGCTCTATATTTAAGTCAATTCCTTATACAGACAAAGGTTTCCAAAATATATTTTACATTTGCATACATCAAATACATAAAAGGATAAAGAAAAGTGTTTTGAGGGCAAAATAACTATTTTATAGAAAAAAAAAATAAGATTTAAATTTTTTGTAAAACTTATATTCAAACTAATCTTTTTATTGTCACATATAAGTCATGTCATAAAATATATATACATATATTTTTTAAAAATTTAAATTAAAACCTCAATTGTGAAATAAGACTATAATTTTTAACTAAAATTACAGTTTTACTTTTTAATTAAAGTCTTAATTGCCAATCAAAATTTTATTTTTGAATTGAAATATTAATAATTGAAACTTAATTTTTTAATTGAAAAAGGAAATGAGACAGAGATAAGGGGGAAAGGTGGGAAAAATAGAGTAAATTAAAAAAATAAAAAAATAAAAAAATTCTCTTATTGATATGAATCCAAAGGGACACTAGTTTGTATATATAAAAAACAACTCAATGCATACACGAAAGGCTAGTTTGGGCCAAAATTCAAAGAAACAAGAGGAAACAAATTGGCAATGGCTTCTATTATGGAGAATGGGAACTATGGGATTTGGGTCAGTGAATTTCAGATGGACCCCAGGCAGCCAGGAAGCCTTCTTCACGCTTCCAATTTTATATGAATTTCCATTAAAAGCATTATGGCCAGTTTGTTTTAATGTGTTGACAGTCAAAGCATGTGCCTTCTAACATTGCGTAGAATATAATATTTTTCATTCAGAACTGTTCACAACTTGCTAAAATCAAGATCTGATCTCATACTCTCTCTTATCTTTTATTTTATAAGTATGAAATCCAACCCTATTATATTTAAAATGGGGAGGTTCAAATAAGTTGATTGCCACCTTGTCGGTATGTGACATGCTATGAATTGACATTAGAAATACATGGATAGTTTAGGCGATAAAAGAAAAAAAGAAAACTCAATAACTCCTATCATGGGTTTTCTAAAATTCATATTCTTCTCTTTTGGTGATGTCGAAAGGGAAGAAAAAAGGAGAGATGGAGATTGCATGGCTAGTGATGATGTCGACCGATCGATTTCACTAGAGAGGGAGGGTGAGGCACAGGAGGAAAGAAAAAAGGGCAATTTCGATACAAAAAATACAATCGATTTAATGGGCATAAAAAAAATATAATTTTCACATTAAAAACTGATTTTTAGATTTCATAAAATTAAATTTTGAAAAATATATATTTACAAAACGAACTCATCAAAACACAAATTTCCTTTATAAAATTTTTATAAGTATGAAATTCAATCCTATTATATTTAAAATGTGGAGGTTTAGATAAGTTGATTGCGACCTTGTCGGTACGTGACATGCTATGAATTGACATTAATTTTTTTTGTATTAGAGAAGAAAAATGATCACAATTAAAATAAAATGCTATACAATCACCACAGATAATCTAAATTTATTGGATTTGAAACAATCTTAGTGCTGACTAGAAAGCCTGCACCGCGCGCAATTCGAGCAGAGAAAGGGATAGTCCCCGTAAACCTAATTGGTGGGGCGGCGATATGTACACGGGCAGTTGACTAGCATTAATTTCTTGCTCCCTAGTAGGGATAAGCAACGGGGCGGCCTTGGCCCGGGTGTCCCATCCCAACCCCGTCGTTTATTTAAAATAATTTTTATTTTTATCTTATTTAAAAAATTAAATAAATTAGGATGAGACGGTGATGACACGAGAATTTCTCCCCTTCGTCTTATCCCATTTTAACTTTTTTTATTTTTATGTTTAATTTTTTAAAATTTTAATTATATTAAAATAAATTATTTTTATAAATAATTAAATTATTATATTTTTATAACTTAATTTATTAAAAATATTATTTTATTATTCATATATTAAAAATAATAGAATAAAAAATAAATTAAATTTATTTTAAAAATTAAATTTATATATAATCGAGATGGGATGAACTGGACATGACAATATTCGAATTTATCCTAGGTTTTAAAAGAATTTTGAAACCGCTTAATTAAAATTAAAACTTATTCCATTAGGTATGGAGAAGATGAGTGCTCAAAAAAATCCATGTCATTATCATCCCTACTCCCTCTATCATTAATTCCGTGAGGCACATGGGTGTAGTTACTAAACATGTGCATACAAATACGAAGCGGAGATATCATGATCATGCAATATATAAAAGAGAGTAGACTTTGTAGAGATTGGTCCGCCACTTGCATTTCCAAGTGGTAAGAAAATTCCAACACACCACCCAGTGTCAGAGCCATGTGAATACAATGCAGATGGGAGCAGAGGAAGCTAGCTGGTGACCGTTGTTATAGCTTATAAGTTATAATTGTAGTGCCATCAACATGTTAAAGGAATAACATAAAAATAAAATAACTCACGTAACTGACTAATGATACTAACCTATTTCCATCGATTCTTTTTATTTATTTATTTATAATTATGTGATAAAAATATTATAAAATATAAAAAAATAGATGTAGTTATTAGGTCTTTTTATATCTTCATCTTAAGTGTGAGCTCTTTTTATTATAATATGCATTTTAATTCTCACAATTCCTTACATCTACTCTTTAGTGAACTCTCTTATTTTTCATAATTTTTTTCTTTCAGTTAAAAAATATTTATAAAGATATTTTTATTAATTATTTTTACTATATTATAAGGAATTTCTTTACAATCACGTACAGAAAATATTCTATATAATATTTATTTTATTAAATATATATATATATATATATTGGAATTTGATACATCTCTCCTTTGGGTAGCTTATATATACACCAATTGGCCATTGGCCAGAGGACATAGGCCATAGAAGATGGAACTTAACACCTTCCTCTTGCTTTGCATGCCACTCATCCTGTGCTTTTTCCTCCTCCAATTTCTGCGCCCATCATCCCACGCTACCAAGCTACCGCCTGGCCCAACTGGCCTCCCTATTTTGGGCTCCCTACTGGAAATTGGCAAACTTCCTCATCGCTCACTTGCAAGATTGGCCAAAATCCACGGCCCTCTCATCACTCTCCGCCTTGGCTCCATCACCACCGTCGTCGCCTCCTCTCCCCAGACAGCCAAACTAATTCTCCAAACACATGGCCAGAACTTCCTGGACCGTCCTGCTCCCGAGGCCCTCGACAGTCCTCAAGGCACAATCGGATGGATTCCTGCGGACCATGTATGGCGCAGCCGCCGCCGTGTTTGCATCAACCACTTGTTCACATCCCAGAGCCTGGACTCACTCCAACACCTTCGATACAAAAAGGTGGAACAACTTCTCCAACATATCCGTAAGCACTGTGTTTCCGGTACACCGGTGGATATCGGCCTACTCACCTCTGCCATCAACTTGAACGTCCTTTCAAACGCCATTTTCTCTGTTGACCTTGTTGATCCAGGATTTGAGTCGGCTCAGGATTTCAGGGATCAGGTGTGGGGAATCATGGAGGGTGCTGGCAAGTTTAATATTTCAGATTATTTTCCCATGTTTCGAAGGTTCGATTTGCTAGGTGTGAAGCGCGACACTTTCTCATCTTATAAACGGCTTTATGAAATAGTTGGTGGTATAATCAAAAGCCGTATCAAGTGTAGAGCCTCCAATCCGATGAGCAGGAATGACGACTTCTTGGATGTGATTCTTGATCAGTGCGAAGAAGATGGCTCTGTTTTCAATTCTGATAATATCCAGGTTTTGATTGTGGTAAGACCCGTTAATTAATTCACCTCTCTAATTTTAATTAAATTCAATCTAATGTCATTTTTTGTAAACTCAGCGAGTTGGCGCTTAGTACCAGTCGAAATTTATTGTAGGATCAGGTCAACAAGTAAAAGATTCATCTTAGGGAAAGGGCTAGCTAGAAAAGATAAAATTAACACCATTTATATGCTGGCAAAGTAGTGAGGGAGATCATGAAGAGGAAGAAGGCCTTGATTGATTGCTACATGAGTAGACAGTAGTGTTACTTAATAATTCTTCTATGCATGCATGCATATATGCATTTTAACAATTGCAAGGTGGTGAACTCTCACGTTTTGGCAGGAACTATTTTATGCTGGAAGTGATACATCTACCATAACAACTGAATGGGCAATGACTGAACTTCTTCGAAATCCTCGGCTGATGCAAAAGGTTCGGCAAGAACTTAGCGAAGTAATCGGGGCAGGTCAAATGGTTAGAGAATCAGATATGGATCGACTTCCATATTTTCAAGCTGTTGTGAAAGAGACACTTAGACTCCATCCGGCTGGGCCTCTTCTGTTACCTTTTAAAGCAAAGAATGATGTGGAATTATGCGGTTTCACCATACCCAGTAACAGTCATGTCATCGTCAATATGTGGGCTATTGCAAGAGATCCAAGTTATTGGGAGGATCCTTCATCCTTCCTTCCCGAAAGATTTTTGGGCTCTAAGATAGATTATAGAGGCCAAGATTATGAATATATACCATTTGGAGCAGGTAGGCGAATCTGCCCAGGCATACCTCTTGCCATCAGAATGGTTCAACTAGTGTTAGCTTCCATTATCCACTCCTTCAACTGGAAGCTTCCTGAAGGAATCACTCCACTGACCATTGACATGCAAGAAAAATGCGGAGCTACCTTGAAGAAGGCCATTCCTCTTTCTGCCATTCCATTTATCGAAGAAAATTAAGATCGACTCTTCATGAGTCCGTCTTTTCTTCCTTCAATTTGGGATTGTTGTGGCTACCTATCTTTTCTATCTATATATGCACATAACTAGAATGCCTTGTGCATTGAAGTCGCCATGATATTATAGCTAGCTCACTGTACTTGATATATCATCCTAGTGGCCAGCAAGTGTGCTAGCTCTTGCATGTAGGTCATCTTGAATGCTTATGTTTTTATTCTGGAGCTCTTAATTCTTCCTCCTCTCACCTTATCTGACTCCCGACCCTAGATTAATTGATAAATATAATGAATTAAAATAGATAATAACATCAAAATGATAAAACAATTCTAATGCTTTGAGTAATGTCAGGAGCTCATGATAAGTGTATATAAGCTAAAAGAATAAGATGACCAAAAGAATGCCATATGTATATAAGCTAAAAGGAAACTCACCCATCTGATCCAACTAACTCAAAATTGGGGATAACGTGGAGGTAAGTGGTCCGTGTTACTTACACATATTCCAAATGTATCTGATCAGACTACAGTAGAGTGTATAAAGATGTTAATTATTGTCATGACTCAGGACCCGGGTGCGGGGCAACCGGAACCTCCCGTGATCTCAGGGTCAAAGATTTCAGTCTTTAAAGTTTAGGATATGGAGCTAGTCAATCTAATATTTAATCATAATTCAATATTTTTTAAAAAGTAGGATTTTTCACAAAATTGATGATTAAAGTCCGTTAAACGAAAAAGAAATTTATTCAAATATATATATATATATATAGGTTTTAATGTCCAAAAATTTACAAAGAAAAACCAAATCAGTCACTCAGCACTAGTTCAAACATTCTTCCATGAAATTTCATATTAACATTTTGTTTTATTAAGGTTGTGTTTGTTTTTTTACTTTATTTTAAATAGAACCTTAATGCTTAATAGTATTAAATATTAGGTTGTTTGTTTTTATAGTATTTTATTTCAATTAAGTATTAAAAAGTAAAAAAAAAACAATATGTTATTTTTCAATTTAGAAAAAGCCACATATTTTGGTTTTTTCTATTTAATAAAAAGTTTATAATAAGTCATGAAAAAGTAGAAAAACAAACAACCTAAAGTCTGAAAACAAATTGCTTTAAGCAAAAAGCCAAAAAAACAAACACCACCTAAATCCACATGTAAAACCTGCTTTAAAAATGCATCATTTGCGTGTCCCTAAAATACTCATAATATTTATTCTACATCAAAATAGGAAAATACTCTTTATTTAGAGTCTTCTTTAAGGTAAAAATTTACATCTTTCGTTCTATTAAGTCTTGAATTAGCCATTTTTTATCTTCTCCATTTTTTGTCCTTTCTTACAATGGTGAGTTGGAGTTTGTTACATTTTTGTAACAAATTCTTATCTCCAACCCTTATAAAACCAATCGTACACTTTTCGCATTTGTGAGTGAGATCAGAGAATTTTTCTCCCAATTCTATTTTCTCTCTAATATGGTATTAGAGCATTTTCTCTTCGCTATGCTTAATCTTTCCATTTGATAGCTCGAGACGGCTTCTCCGGTTGTTCAATAGTCAACGCCCCCAATTCTTCTCCCATGGAAGACTCCAGTAGCCCATATTTTCTCTCAAATGGAGGTCATCCATGATTATTCTTGGTTTCTCACTATCTTAGTGATAACAATTGCAAACATGGAGTCGCGAGATGCTCATGGCTCTCACTGTGAAGAACAAGGTTGGGTTTGTCAATGGAAGCATTCCTTATCTAGATGCAGACAACCTTCTCTATGGCTCCTAGGTTTGCTACAATAGCATGGTAATTTCCTGGATATTGAATTTTGTTATTAAGGAGATAGTTGATAGTCTTCATTATATGGATACTGTTGTTGGAATTTGGTAGGACTTTCAAAATCGTTTTCATCAAGTAATGAACCTCAGATTTTTCAGATTTATAAGCATCTTGTTGCCAAGGTGCCATGGACGTCAATACCTATTTCACTTGTTTCAAGATACTTTGGAATGAACATTAAGATTTTCAACTTGTTCCAATTTACTGATGTGGAGCAATGAAAGCTTGGATGGATTTTCAACAACAAGAGCATGCTATGCAATTTCTTATGGGTCTCAATGACTCTTATGTACAAACTTAAGCCCAAATCTTGATGCTTCATCCTTTGCCTCCAATTTCCAAAGTCTTTACCTTGGTTGTTCAAGAAGAACATCAACGGTTCATCACTCATGGAAAATCCCCTTTATATGACCCTTTGGTTGTTCAAGACTCTAATCCACCTGCAACTATTGCAACAACTATTGGGAATTCTAAGTCAAAACGGAATAAACCACTTTCTCATTGTGGTATTTAAGGACATACTATTGATAAATGCTACAAACTCCATGATTATCCACCAGGATACAAGTTTAAACCCAAGGCAGGCACATCTAATCCCCAAATTAATCAAACCATATCAACTAAATCCACTACTTCTATAAAATCACCCTAGGCTTATTAATTGTTTCTCAATGCCAACAACTCATTGCTCTTCTCAGCTCTCAACTTCATGGAATCACTCTTACTCCAATTGAACTATTGTAGGTTGGACCATCTGTTTCCAACATACATGGTATCTTACCATCTCATCCACCTTATCTTTACATCCCTTACCTTCATCATCATGGGTTTTAGACATGGGTGCAACACATCATGTCTGTTGTTTTATAGAGCTTTTCATTTCCTTTCTTCATGTTAGAAATTCCATTGTCACATTATCAAATGGTCAATTAGTTTTTATCAATAGAATAGGATTTCTGCGATTACCTGATCATATTGTTCTAACCAATGTCTTCTTTGTTCCTTAGTTTTGTTTCAATCTCCTCTCCATTAGTTTACTCATAGAAAGACACAAATATTCTATTAACTTTCTTGCTGATTCTAGTCTTATTCGGGACCATACTCGCGGCATGATAATTGGGAAGGGTAGAAGACAAGTCAATCTCAATGTTTTGGATTCAACTAGCTTTAGCTCTTTTCTCTTTAACATTTCAATAAATTAATTGTAATAACCTTAGTTTATCTCAGACTAAACTTTGACATCATCTTTTAGGACATCCATCAAATGTAAAGCTACAAAATATGAGAAATGAATTACAAATTTCATCTGTTTCTAATCTTCCATCTCATTTCTTTATTTGTCATTTGGCTAAACAATGTCGTTTATCTTTTCCACCTTCCAACAATTTATCACCCTCGCCTTTTGATTTGATACACTATGATGTTTGGTGCTCTTTCCATATTTACACCATTGAGGGATTTTGCTATTTCTTAACCATAGTTGATGACTACACACGTTTCACCTAAGTGTATTTTCTACGATCTTGATGGGATTAAGCCTTAGAAAGCATGACATGATATAATAGATTGAAATTCATTTATAAATTTATTTGTTTATGTTTCTTAGTTTCCCTTAATTATCTCTTTTTTATTAATTGATTATTTGAGCATACATGTCCCTCATCATTTAAATTATACATCACTTGGGTGCATTAGGAGTTGCACATAAAATCAAAGTCATGGGTTCCTTGTAAAGTAATGAGTTTTCCACAATCGGTTCATGGATTTGGGCTATCCATCCGAGGTTGTAGTGCACTACCTCCTAATTGAAGGGATGACTTGTTTTGGCCATCGGGATGGTTTTCCCATGCTAAGTGCACTAGTGCATGTGATGCGTATTAGATAGGACCTATAGTAAATCATGACACAAGACTATCAATTGTCATAAGTCACAAGCTATCATACTACTTGGATTCCCAACCTTGAGAGGATATTGAACTTATGTCAAAGTTAACAAGAGGTTTTAAACTATGGATAAGACCCTAAAGTGGTCATATATCCCTATGGATTGTGTCACTCTTGATAGAGGCTAGTGATAATAGGAATGCTCAATAAAGGCACCATGATATCTTATAGATTGAGATAGTGTGTCCCCTTGCGTGATCCAAAAGACATGTGATTTAGAAGACTATGGTCATAACATTTTCTTTAGTGAAAAATTGACATATGCTCTTTAGAGTTAGAGTATGTCAATTGATCACATAATAAGTGAGATCTGTAACTCAAGGATAGGAGAAGTAATCTTGATAGGTGATAACACCACCTTATTAGATTACAAACACCAATTCATGGGGAGTTTGCATGTAATGAATAGTTGGTCACAAATCCTGAGTTTCATCTCGTCATTATTTGAATAGGATACTAGAGTTCAATTGATTCTCTATAATGGGATGTTGAATCAACTTTAGAATTGGATTCTAAAGGAGTCAGTATTCCTATGGGTCCTAGTGGTCCCCACTTTGAGATCATATACCTTGTTGACATGGATTATGAGGGTTGGATTGGTTTTAAGTTCACTTTGTGCATAAGGGCATTTTGGTAATTATGCAAGGTTGCAAAGGGGTAAGTGAACAAGGTCTCTGGATTGGGCTAATTGATTAATTAGTAGGCCCTATTGGGTTAATTAAACAATTAGGACCCATTTTAGGCTAGATTAAGTGACTTAGGCCTATGTGGCTTAAGTTACTTAAGCCCACTTAGGAACCGTATATATACCCCTTAAGGGTTAAGGTTTCCATAGCTTTTTCCTTCCACCATCCAGAGAGATTGAGAGCCATAGCTTCCACCCTCTTTCCTCTCCACCGGAAGTATGCCAAGATCAAGGTTCGAGTCATTGGGCGAAAGACTTCAGGTTTATGAGACTTCTACGATTTCAATCTTCATTTCACTATGTGGATTTGATTTAGGGAACATCTAAATATGAGGTATAGTTTTCGTTAGCACTTTATGAATCCTTTTAAAGTATAAAAATGTTATTTTTTTGCTGTGCATAGGATTTATAAAAATCCTAAGATAGTTATGCATGTTGCTATCTTGATCTGGACTTGGGAAACTAAGAGATACAAGTTTTTCCCTTCAACTAGTATAAGAGCCATAGGTTAGTAATCGTTTTAGAACCATTCTAGGGTGTGCTAACTTGTTTTTGTTTATCCCATGGCCCTAAGGATAATTAATGTGTGTTATTTATTATGGTCTTGTTATAATATGATGGTTATAATTGTGATTGCTTTTTATTAGGGTTGTAATAATTACTTGGTTGGTTTTTTACTTTTCCTAGATGGGTTGTAAGCCTCATAAGAGGCATAAGATTTATGTTCTTTTGTAAAAATTCATTATTTATTTATTTATTATTTATTATTTTTTTAATCTTAGAATGGTATGTAAACTCCAAATCTTTAGAGTATAGGATTTTGTTGTAAAAATTCTTTTTATTTATTTATTTATTTTTATTTTTATCATTCTTTATAACTTATGGATAGTATGGAAGCAACCAAAGCATCAAAAAGCGGTCACACACATTCCCTTGCTAGAAAAGAGAAAAGAAGGCATCTTGAAATTTCTTTCATGAGTTCCTATGGTGATTTAACGGAAAATAAAGAATCTTGGAAGTTCTTGATTTGAGATCCTTAGCAGTATAATTTTTTTCATTTTTAACTTAAAATCGGGATGACTTCCTATGAGTTTCTTAAAGCAAGCCACCTATGATTTTGAAACTTAGGAGGTCAAAAGTCCAATGCTTCAAATGGATCACAATTCGGAGTAGAAACGAGAAAGTTATAGCCGACTGAATCAAGGCTGCACAAAGATCATGGAAGCACAATCATGTTGACTTCAACTCAAAATTGGGGCTACCTCCTTTGAGCTTTTTGGGGAAAACCATATATGGTTTAGAAACTTAGGAAGTTAGGAATCCAATGCTTCAAACCGATTTCAATTTGAAGTTGAAACGAGGGAGATATGGTTTATTGAAGCAAGGTTGCGCAAAGGGCATGCAATTACAAGATTGAGTTTGGGTCAAATTGTTTTTAGTTGTTTGGGTCCAATTTTTGGGCTCTTTTTGTGGCAATTAGGTCCGTTGGGTTTTTTTCTTTTTTCACTAACCCTATCTTTGGTTTCAAGGCTATTTTGGTAATTTGGATTTTATCCAAATTTTAGTTACCAAATTTGCAATAGGATTCCTAAGGCCATGAGAATTATTTATTTAATTTCATTTAATGTCTTTTATGATTTTTTATTTTTAGCATAGAATATATTTTGGTATTCTTAAGTTAATGAATTTTCATTTTTTTTTTCCTTATTTTAGATAATTTATTAAATTGGAATGTGCTATGAATTAGGAAATTTTTATTTTAGGTAAAGACAAGTTGGAAAGAAATAAGGAACCTACTTCCTTTTCAAAATTAGACTTTTAGAGATTTTTTTCTTTCAAAATTAATCTTTTTAGATTTTAGATCTCTAAGAATATTTTTATTTTAAGGAAGAAGTTTTATTTTTCCAAGTCTTTATGAAATAAAATTTTTCCTATTTAGCACAAGATACTAATTTAAAGAAATAAATTATTTTTGGAAAAATATATGATAGATAATTCATGGTTAAGATAGCTTAACAAGATATTATTTCAAATAAAATAAATTAAAATGGTAAATTTGGATTTTCTTAAAAGAATAAATTTTCATGACTTTTATTTCCATTATTATTTATTTAAGAAATTGGTTGTTATCATTAGGAATTTCAAATTCCTTTTGGGACTTTCCTTTATTTGGGTTAGATGGTTATCCACGCTCTTCCCCCAAGGAGAAGGAGAATGACACCTAAGTTGGTTCTTCAAGCTCTCCCTCCCTGAGAGAAGGAGGAAATTGTTTGGTTTGAAAAGAAAAGTTCAAGGATAAGGAATATGAAGATATCCCTATTTGACACATGAGTCCCAATTGAAGTAATAAATAAAAGTTTTGGAAATTCTCATGATGGATAATTTATTTTAAGATAGATACTAAAATTATCTTAAAGTCTTTCTTCCAAAATGTTAAGTGAGAGCGGGCCATAGGCAAGTCCATAGCCTCTAAGATCAAGCCCATCTTGATTTTAAATCCATCACCATCCCAAAGATGGGGTGACCCAAGGAATCAAGGGATATGAACTATCCTTTATGAACAAGACTATATATGTTTGTAATGAGAGCGGCCAATGCTAAAGATGGAACTCTTCACTTGGTAATATTGATGTCAAGGATCTTGGTTACACACTTAACTTAGACATGAAGTGGTAGAATCACCTAAAGTGGTCCCACTTGCATGGACTAAGGGCTAAACATAAAGGTATGTTGATTAATGCCTTAGGATAACCTTTGGAGGTTTAAGGCGGGTTGATTAATTAGAAAGGGTCTCTACTTAGTAATAAGAGTCATGACTTGCCTAAAGTAGGATTGATTCTTATGATACTAGGATACCTTGCGTGGATATATGTAGTTTGAGAGCATTACATTTTTGTTAAATTAATTACCAACTTGCCTTGAATGCTCAGTTTCTTTTTATTAATACATGAAATTATTATATTTATTATTGATATCATGTCTTTAACCTGCCACCTTTTATCTCTTGTTTAAATTGGACCTAATTATATATTGAAAATAATCTAGATATAGTATTAATTGCATATAAGCTGATTTTGGTAGAGTTTGTTATTTCCTTTGAACAATCCTATCATAAAGTAAGAGAAACATATCAAAGGTGGCATAAGACGGATCAAACGACTAAGTCTTTAATACTTGGATCTTTAGATAATATGTTGCAAAAGCAACACATGTCTATTGCCATAGTCTATGATATTGTCTTTAAAGTTACAAGGGTTATTTGGTGATAAGGGCAAGTCAACTAGACAAGTTTCCCTTAAGACTATTATGAACACCAGGATTCAAGTTATTTTAGAGATCTTACTAGATTCCTTTAGGATGGGTAAGAAGATTCTCAAAGAGTAAAAAGGTGTACATATGAAAGTCAAGGTTCTTCATACTTTTCTGCCAAGAAGAATAACAACAACACCAAATAAGGAAAGTTCAAGAGAAGGAATGAGAGAACAAACTCATGGGCAATGATTCCTTTGTGACCTTTTAGGACACTTAAAAAAGGAATGCTTGGAGTGCCTACGGATAGACAAGTACACATCAGGTTCTTATTGTTGAATACATGGTGGTGGATTTCACCAATTGTGGTGGATAGATTCCAAGCCCACTATTTGTAGTTATTTACAGGGTTTTCAACAAGTGAGAAGCTCACATGAAGGGATTATACTTACCTTAGCTTTAGTTGCAAGATTAGTTGTCCAAGTTAGTGGGAGGTATTACCTTTTTTATGCGAGACTCCATTATCACTTCGCCAAGTAACAAAAATAGTCAAATCTCAATAAAAGTAAAAACCTAGCACTAATAAAACATTTGGATTCTAATGCCTAGGTCATATTAATCTATATAGGATGCAAAGACTAATTAAGTTTGGATTTTCTTAATCTAGAAGATCTTTCAGTCTATGAATCCTATATAGATGGTAAAATGACCAAGAGGCCCCTTTATTGTTAAAGGACTTGGAACTAAGGAATGTTTAGAGTTAGTGCATACTCATGTATATGAACCTTTTTGTGTTTACATATGGAAAGTATGGGTATTTGATCATTTTATTGATAAATAATCTAGTTTTGGATATGTAAATAGGAAATTTGATGCCTTTGATAAATTCATTGAATTTAAGGCGGAATCGGATAACCTATTGGGTGAACATATCAAGACACTTCGATTAGATTGAGGTAGTGTGTCTAGTAGGTTCAATAATTTTTATATGGAGCATGAGATGATATCCTAGTTGTGTGTACCAAGGACTCTATTGCAAAATGGAGTAATGGAAAGAAGATATTGAACTTGATAGGCATAGTGAGATCAGTGATTGGTTTCTCATTATTTCCCATATTATTTGGGGATATATTTTCAAGGATGTATAAAACCGTTTTTTCTAAAGAGGTGTATCACTTTATAAGATATCTAAGAGGATTTAGGGATTATTACTTTATAGTCAGGATTATTAGAAGGTGTTTGTTGTTACAAATACCAAATTTTTTATGAAGACTATATGATATGTAATAAGGCAAACAATGGTATAGATTGGAGAATACTAGAAGATAGTCCCACTATACACAACATACTATGGATCCAATACCAACCATTCCCATTTCTCGTACACTGATGCCTTGTCATAGTGAAAGGGTTGTTAAACAACCAGACCAATTTATGTATTTGGGAAAGTCTTTGGAGGCCATTTTAAAGGAACATGAGATCAATCCCATAGATTATGATAAAACAATGACTAATGTGGATGCACATCTTTGGAAAAAAGCTATGGAGGTAGAGTTAGAATTCTTATGATTCTAATGTAGTCAGGGTTCTCGTAGAAGAACTTGAAGCGTAAAACCCATAGATGTAAGTTGGACGACAAGAGGAATAAATGAGTAGATGGAAAAGTTGATTTTTATGTGGCTAGGTTGTAGCTAAAGGTTATAGTTTGATATGGGAAACCTTTTCACCAGTATCCATATTCAGATCCATCAAAGTACTTCTACCTATTGTGGTGTATCTTATTTATGAGATATTACAATAAGATGTCAAGATAGTGTCCTTAAACGATTATCTTGATATTAGCATCCATATGATGTAACTAGATATTTTCATAGTAAAGGGCCTTGTGTGTACAAGAAAGTGTAGGGAAGGATGGTGATCTTTATGATCTTGTATGTTGATGACATTTTACTCATTAATAATGACGTAGGGCTACTATCATCAGTCAAGATATGGTTGTCAATTTAGTTCTAGATGAAGAATCTAAGAGAAACACAATATATTCTTGGGATTAAGGTCCTTAGGGACCGCAAGAATAGGAACCTAGTGCTATATCAAACTACCTACATAGATAAGCTTTTGGTCAAGTATGTATGCAGAATTCCAAGAAAGGTTTGTTAGCTTTTAGGCATGGAATTCCCCTTTCTCAGGATCAATGTCCTAAAACACCTAAAGAGAAAGAGCTCTTATAGCTAGTACCTTACACCTCTATAGTAAGTACTCTTATGTATGCGATGTTATGTACTAGGCTCTATATTTGCTTTGAAGTGGGCATGGTAAGTAGATATTAGTTTAATCCAAGTCCAAAACATTGGATAACTATCAAGCGTATACTTAAGTATCTTAGGAAAATGAGGGATTATGTGCTTGTGCTCCAAAGTGTTGAGATAGTTTAGAGGGTGACATGATAGTTGATAAGATACCTTCTATGGAAAACCTGGTGGATCCCTTCACCAAGACATTGACAAGGAGAGTCTTTGTTAGTCATAGGGATAACATAGGTTTCATATGAGTATTTGACATGCTTTATAAGCATGATGCTTTGAGGGCTAGTCGGAGATTGTTAGGATAGAACCCTTAAAAGCATAACGTGATGTAATAAATTTTGAATTTATTATTTATTTAATGATGTTCTAGTTTCACTTCTATCTATCCTTATTTCATATACTTTATGAGCATTCTTGCTTGCATATTTTACATTGTACATAACTTAGGTGCATTAGGAGTTGCATAGAAGATCTAAGTCATGGGTTCCTTTCAAATAAATGACTTGTTCACAACCGGTTCATGGGTATAGGCAACTTATTAGAGGTTGTAGTGCACCACCTCCTAATTGGAGGGATGGCTAGCCTTGGTTATCGGGATGGGTTTCCCATGGTAAGTTCACTAGTGTGTATGGTTGATTACTACTCAAAAAGTGTTATTTTATAGCTTGTAATTAACTCTTTTAAACACTTTTGAGTAGTAGTTATTACCTTTTAACCCAATTAACATATTCAGGACCTTTGCAATCATTTCTAATCACTTTGTGTAAGTTTTGGTGTTTTTGTTAGTAATTTGATCACCAAAGCAATCCGAGATTGAGGAGAGTTCTTTGGAATCCATGGCAAAGAAATGGAAAGCTCAGAAACATCAAGAATCGAAGCTTTGAAGTCCTTTGCCATAAGCAAATCCGGAATGCAAGGAAGGGAAGCAAAGAGAAATCTGCCATGAAGCATTCTTGATGACAGTCATGTCAGCCACTTTTGGAGCACTTTTGGGAGTTCAATTTATGCACGCTATATGTTGTTTCAAAGCTCAGGAAGTCAACAATCCAATGCTTCAAACGGTGCGCGATTCGAAGTTGAAATGAAGGAGTTACAGCCATTGCAAGTAGATCACTCCAAGCTGAAGGAAATTTTTGCATGGCTGTGAAGTTAGCCTTGGGCTGCGAAAATGTTGTCCTTTTGCTGCGAAAGTTTCGCAGCCATTTTGCACAGTGCAACAAAATTTCTCCTGAAGCTTCCCGATATTTGCAACCGACATTTTGAGATTTTTTGCTTTAGATATTTGATGTCTAAATCCCCAAACTCTCCTTGTAACCCACCTATCATAAGATTCCTTAGTCTTTAAGTAAGAACAAAGGGTGAATAACAGTTTATATATAGTTTTGTAATTTTCTTTACAAAGAATCATGTAATCGGCGAAAGGAAGAAATATATTTTACAGAGCACTTGCTTTGTTTTTTTCCTTCATATTTTTGTTCTCTCGTTATTTTTCTTTCTAGCCAATCAAACTCTGAGGATGTTTCCTCAGAGGATGAGAGGCTAAGCTCTTCGTCTCTTGGAGTGAAGAAATCCGGGTAAGTTTCCGAATGCAAAATTGGAAGTTTTGTTGTTTTAGTTTTTAATGAAGAGAAAGTGTGACCCGTTAATGGTTTTTATCTTTTTAGTTAACTTAAAATGCCTTTAAATCACCTGGGCCAACACTTGGTAAGGCAAGTGATCTCCGTCCATGAAGATGCACTAGTTTATCTCTTGCGAGCCTTTGGGAGGTGGTTTGAAGGTAGGATTTTCTAGAATAGCCAACACTTGATAAGCTTTTGGACTCTAAGGAGACATCCATTAGTTATCTCTTGTGAGCTTTTGACGGGTAATCCAAGGTTAAAGATCACCTTGAATGGCAAATGCTAGGTGAGAGGCATGAGTCATTGCAAGATGAATCAGTGAGAGGGATTTAGTGTTTGAACCTATTAAGGGGAAGCATTTGTACCGCACCGGTTAGAGAATTAACTATTTGTTAATTCTCTAATGCAAGGAAAAGAAACAAGTGACCAGAACTCCCTTTTTGTTCAAGGAACCTGAGCCTAGTGATCTAAACTCCAAGAAACACTTTTCTTTGTAAGTAAAATCAGTTACTATTTTTGGTTAGCTTAAAACCAATCCTTTTTCCACCACAGATTATGTTTTCTTTTAAAGCTAACCTCGAAATGAAAAAGCACCAATTCATCTTTGAATTAATATCAATTGTGAAGTGAAAACCTATCCCAGTGAACGACCCTAGAGCCACTATGCTATGCTAGCTAAGGCTATCCTAGTACATGGTGTAATAGGTTATAAATTTTGTTGATTACTCCTTTTTGAGGACCACAATCAAGGGACACCAGCTGGACACGAATCAAATGGTACCACTGTCAGGGACCATTAAGAGGATATAAATCAGCTGAAACACCAATTGGGAACGTATCAATGGTTACACATTAAATAGGACCTATGGTGAATCATGACTTAAGGCTATCAAATAGTCATGACCTCACCAAGTTTCTTGATTATGTTGTCTCTCAACCTTGGGAGAATATTGAGTTGTGCTAAAGTTAGCAATGACTTTGACCTATGGGTGAGATCGTAAGTTGATCATATATTTCCTATGGATTGGGTCATTGTTGATGGAAATAGGTAGCAATAGGTATTCTCAATAAAGGCAACATGATATCTCTTGGGGTTGAGATAATGTGTCCTCTTGGGTGATCCTAAGGAGGTGTGTTCATGGAAACTATGGCCATAGTAGTTCCTTAAGTCGAACTTGACATAGGCTCCTTGAAAGCTAAGATGTGTCAATTGAACACACAATAGAAGGATCTATAACTCAAGGATGATAGAGGTAGTCTTGAAAGGTTGATAGCTTTCACCTTGTTAGACTACAAACACTAGTTCATGAGAAGACTGAACAAAATGGATAGCAGGTCACAAACTTGAGCACTTAGTGTCTCGTTGTTATTTACATAGAATACTAAAGTTAAGTTGATTCTCTATAGTGGGATGTTGAATAAACTTTAGAATTCATTGTTATTTACATAGAATACTAAAGTTAAGTTGATTCTCTATAGTGGGATGTTGAATAAACTTTAGAATTAAATTCTAAGGGACCTAGTATTCCTATGCATCCTAGTGGTCCCCGCTTTGAGCTCATATACCTTGTTGACATGGATTATGAGGGTCAAATTGTCTATATGTTCACTTTTGTGCATAAGGGTATTTTGGTAATTACGTAAGATTGCATAGGGTAAGTGAACAAGGTCTCTAGATTGAGCTAATTGATTAATTTTTAGGCCCTATTGGGTTAATTAATCAATTAGAACCCATTTTGGGCTAGATTAAGTGACCTAGGCCCATGTGGGCTCAAGTCACTTAAGCCCACTTAGGAATCGTATAAATACCCCCTAAGGGTTAGGGTTTTCATAGCTTTTGTCTTCCACCATCTAGAGAGATTGAGAGCCATAGCCTCCACCCTCTTTTCCTCCCTACCAAAAATGTATCAAGATCAAGGTTCGAGTCATCGGGTGAAAGACTTTAGGTTTACGAGACTTCTACGATTTCGATCTTCATCTTCACCATGTGGATTTGATTCGGGAACATCCAAATATGAGGTATGATTTTCATTAGTACTTTTTGAATCCTTTTAAAGTATAAAAATGTTATTTTTCTATTGTGCATATGATTTAGAAAAATCCTAAGATAGTTATGCATGTTCCTAACCTAAATAGGACTTAAGAAACAAAGAGATTAGGGTTTTTCCCATCACATATGCCATGATGACATAGTTTATAAGGGTTGGATTGGCTCTTGGTTCACTCTTGTGTATAAGGCTGTTTTGGTAATTACGCAAGGTTGCATATGGGAGAGTGAACAAGTTCTCTAGAACAAGCTGATTGATTAATTAGATGACCCTATGTGGTTAATTAATCAATTAGGACCCATTTTGAGCTAAATTAAGTTACCAAAGCCTTGGTGAGCTCAAGTCATTTAAGCCTTGGTGAACTTAAGTCACTTAAGCCTCGTAGGGGAACTCTATAAATACCCCCTTAGGGGCTATCGTTTCCATAACCTTAAGAAAGACTTTGTCTTCCACCTCCAGAGCATAAGAGAAATAGTGAGAGCCAAGTGATCTTCCATTCCAAAGCCCACACTTTGGAGTTTCATGATCATGGTTCGAGTCATTGGGCTAAAGATCTTAGGTGTACGAGACTTCCAAATTCATTTTTCTTCATCTTCACCAAGCGGAATTGATTTGGAAACATCCACTACAAGAAAACTTATTTTTCTCGACAAAAATTTAGGGGCGAATTGTAATTTTGTTGCTAAAAATAACTTTTACCGATGAAATTTTAAATATTGTTGGTAATGTCAAATTTCTGAAAACTTTTTGTAACGAATTTGAATTTTTCGACGCCAAAAGACATGGCAGGAAAATTTGGCGGCATTTTTTTTTTTGGCGCAAACGCTATTGTGATGAAAAAAACTATTTGCAAACGAAAATATTTGTTACTAAATACAATTTTTTTGTGACGAAAATAATTTCCTTACTAAAAGTTACAACTTTTTATCCATATTTGCTTACAAAATAGTTTCATCAGTAAATATATTATTTTCTGACAAAATAAGTCATTTTGTCACTAAATAGTGTTGCTAAATTGTAGTAGTAATAAGTCATATTGACAAATAGATAAAAGATTTATGCTATAAAATAATATAATACGTATTTTTTGAGACTTGATATTTAAATCATAATATTTTATTTATATATATATAATAATAATACTAATTAAAGATTCATAAAATTAAATACTAGAATATAGATTTATAGAAATTTAAATGTTTTGTTATGTAATAATAGTATTGTTATGAAATAATAAAAAGGTAAATAATTTAAGCAATTAATTTTTATAGTGTAATATATATGTTATATTTTTTATATAGATAATAACAAATAATCCAAGAAATAATATAAATTTATTTAAATTTCAATATTATTATATGATGTTAACCAAACATAAATAATTTTAAATCTTTTTTATTATACAATGTAAAAGTTATTTTTGCAAGTTTAATATAGTATTGAACTTAAATTAGCTATGAATAAGTAATGATCCTTTAATTTGTTCTCATTCAAAATCATGTTGTTTACTCAAGAAGTAAATTTATATTAATATTTAACTACCTAGTTTAAATTAATAGATTTTTATAATTATTACTTGGTTTTTAAATAGTTGTTCATAATTGAAATTATCAAATAAATTACCTAATGTCTATAAAGACATTATATTTGCATAGAATTTCAAATAATACTTGTGTGTATAAAAAATATCATATATTATCAATACATATATGATTGCAATTAAATATTATATGATATGATATATGACATTATATGCCTAACTACTATAATATTAATAACAAAATAAAAAATGTGTCATATATATATACATATTATAACGGGTATATGAAGAAATTAATATATGAATGATATAAATTGTAACATTTTATAATAATCAACAGTATTTGAAGGCATATTTAATGTTAATGATAATTTATTTACTTTATAATATGTGAATGATTATTATATTTTTATTTCATTCATGATTTTTGTGCTTTCAATAATAAATTAAATGGAAAATAAAATTAAATATTTAAAATTAATAGATTTATTAAAACTTTATCTTAATATTTTAGTATTTAAAATATATATAAAATTTAGGTGTAAACATAATTATATATAATGTAGGCACTTTAATAACTCAAATGAATTATTATCCTAGTGGTGTATAGTTAACTTTGTAAGCTTGGGAAGTCTGAACACTTTATTGATCTCATTATAAATTTTTATTTTTATTTGTTAAATATTAATTTATCATAAATGATTACTTATTAAAAATAAAATCATAAATTATATCACAAAATAGTAAATGTTGTACCTACTAACTTGTAAAAAAGTTTTTATATTTGTATACAATTTTTTAATAAAACATGTAAAACAAATATAGTTATAAAAATAATTGTAACATATCATAAAATAGTATATCATTTATATTTATAGTGCTTTATTGCATTTGATATTTTTGTTTGAAATATAAGAGAAAGAAAATGAAAAAAGATAAAAATGAGCTGCTGACACGAATTGTTGCACTTAGGCTTATTCACTTTAAAAGTAAATTTATACTAATATTTAATTACCTAGATTAACCTAATAAAAATATTTTTTTAATTATTGTTTAGTTTTTAAATAATTGTTAATATTAGAAATGATCAAATAATAACCTAATTTTTGTCAAGATATTCTAGTGACATAAATTCCAAATATGGTTTATGTTTAATATCTTATATCATTGATGAATATATGATTGTAAGTTAAATATCATATGATACAATACATTGTACCATATGCATAACTACTATATTATTATTTTAGAAAATAAAAAATGCATTATATATTAGTAATATATTATATACATAAAAAAGAATTGTAAGGTATCTAACCACTTCTTTATTAACAATTGATTATTTTAACTTTTGAATAATTTTATGATGTATTAATGATCTTTAGCTTAACTACTAAAATAAGATCATAAATTATGCCACAAAAGTAGCAACTATTATAGCTACTAATTGTTTTACACTTTTATATGTTTTTTTAATAAAATATTTAATCTATGATTTTTATTCCTTACTTTAAATTTCAATTTTTATTTTAAAATTTTTAATTTTAAATAATGCAAAACTCATAAATCTTACATTTTATTTTTAGTCTAATTTGTAATTTATAAATTCTAATTTTTTTTATTTTCTAAATTTTAAATAATAAATAGTCCCAATAATAGGCAAATAATAAAGTTTCAATTTTATTTTTAATCTAATTTTTAATTTATATTTTTAATTTTTTAATTTTTTAATTCTAAATTTTAAATAATATAAAACATATAACATCATGAAATGCATTAAATGCATCGAGTTGTAGCAGCATGCTACTGAGATTTGGTTGAGGAGATGACACAATGGATGGTGTGGAGTTTTGGTTGGGAAATGAAATGAAAAGAAAGTGAAATAAAAAAAAGAAAAAAACAAATCTCCCAAGCACCCACGTAGCACTGGAACTTTGAAAAGTGAGAAGACTTTCTCACCAACTCTCCATCGTTTGCATGCAACTTTGAAAATGAAAAAGAGCATCACTTCCCACCACATCTCTAACATGTACCATAACCTCTTGAACCTTCCACCATTTTCACCATCTCATCCACCTTCTTAAAAAATGGTTCCCCACTTGCAAGCCATATCCACCATTCTCCACCAAAGTTTACCGAGCCGACAAAGCTTTTTATCTGCCATTTTCATAGGTTTGTTACACTACAGAAATCCACCACCGATGTGTTCCCTTATAATTTTTATTGTTTTTTTTTATTTGTTTACATGTTTGTTAATACTTGATTATTCTCTCTATTTCACTTAAAATGTTGAAATAATTTGTGTTTAAATTTAATAAGTATTTATTTTTCTTTCTCTCCAATGGACTTAATTTCTTAACAAAATTTTCTAATAATTTGGTTTGAGTTGAGCTAAAAATAATTTGAAATTGAAAATGTAAACTAATGTAAAAATAATTTTAGTTAAAATTCAGGTTTTTAGAGTATAATAAAATTTTTGACTAGTGGAAACAAGCAAATTATATAGAAAAATCTAGATGTGAGAGAATATAAATTAGGTTATTAAAAATTAGTTTATAGAAAATTAGTTAAAATAATGCTAGTTTATGGTAGTTTAAAAAAATGAAATAATTTTGTGAGTTAATCCAAACATTATATTAATAAATAAATAGTCATCATTTGAATTAATTTATTTAGTTGCACTTTTTTTAGTAAAATAAAAGAAAAATAATAAAGTACTTATTAGGGAGGGGTAATTTTTTGCATGGATTAAGTAATTTCAATGAAAAGAAGAATATTAAAAAAAATGAAATAATTTTTGTGAGTTAATCCAAACATTATATTAATAAATAAAAGTCATCATTTTAATTACTTAATTTATTTTCACTTTATTAGTAAAATAATACGAAATAATAAAGTAGTTATTAGGGAGGAGTAATTTTTGCATGGATTAAGTAATTTCAATCAAAAGAATAATATTTAAAATAAAATTGTTATTTTTTTAAAGTTAATTTAATTAAGGAAAATACATTTTGATAAGAAAATAAAATTTTAAGCTAATAAATAAAATGTGATTTGTTACCTTTGACCTATCCATTTCAATATATTAGATATTATATAATGGATTAATATTATATATCATCTATATGTTCTATCAATTAAATTTATAAATGACATGTTTATATAACTTTATTTATTTGTGCTTTACCACATTGTTGCCTAGATTTGCTTCAAGGATTAGGTAAAAATGTAGTGCCTTTCATTTACATTTTTATTATCACAAAATGAATTATTTAGAGTTTCAACAACTTATGTTAAAATGGTACATTACATAATTCCCTTTATAATTTGTAATTAAAAAAAATCATTTTTAATTATTTTATTTATTATGTATTATATCTTGGAATGTTAATTATACCATTATTTTTATTTTGTAATTATAATTTTTTTTTCATATTAATACAATTTAAGTTAGAAGAACTAAACTTGATAAAATAAGTTTATGAAAAACAACAAACATCTTTTTATTAATAATGAAACTACATGCATGAAACCTTAGATATCCCGTTCAAGTATTAGTGTAGGACAAGTGTATCTTATCATATACTTAAGACAAATAAGTTGTAAAATTATGAAAATGACTCTCTTTGAGCCAAATTCAAGTTGACATATATGTCTAGCATATGATTAGTTATTTGTCTTCAAATGATGCTTGAATTGTCCATTTGGACAGTTTAGGAATGCATAATATTTATTCAATCACTTGTTAGTGCTTTGTCCATATTGAAAGATTATGATAGTTATTCCTATTATTCTCTGGGTGCATATTTGGACAAGGTGACATATTGTTAGTTGCTTAATTAAGCTAACTAATAGTTTGTTTGTGCCTTGGTCAAGTCATGTACTTGGAGAACTATGGGGAAATGCTGCCGATTTTTTCTCAAAATGGATCTAAGCAACTTGGTGATTGACTCTTAGACATTATGCAATCCTAAATGGGATAGGAACCACCACCTAATTTATGTAGGAAGTACAACTCATGCATTAGATTTTAACATTTACATGTATATAGCAAAATATGTAAGGTGAATTAGAGTTTTATGTTGGTTAAGTCCAAGTTTCCATTTTATTCAAAACAAGCCAATGAGTTGGGTAATTGAATTTTAGTGCAATATTGGGGAAAATGACATCTCATGGAATTGAATATTGGGCATATGAAAAAATATGAAAAAAACAATGTAAGATTGAGAAATAGAGATCAATATTTTATCTTTATTGAATATGAGATTCATTTTAAATTTACAGGATAATAAGAATGGATAGGGATTGGATGTGGTTGCCAAATAGGTTATCTAGAGATTATGTTGAAGGGGTCAAGTCATTCATTCAAATTGCAAAAGAACACTTGCGATGGGATAACTAGACACGTTATCCATGTCGAGATTGTCAAAATGCACGATTCAATGATTTGTTGACAATTAAACGTCATTTGATTAGGTTTGGGTGTTCTAGAAGTTATCAAAAATGGATTTTTCATGGGGAAGAACATGAATCTCAACCTAATGGGCAAAATGATATTGGTGTTGATACAGAAATTGTTGACACTACTGATGATGATATCCTTAATGAAGTTGTGGATGCATTAAATGATGCATGTGGACACATAGACAATGATATTAACTTAGAGGAATCCACTACTCATGGAAAATTTGATTACTTATTTGATGAAGCTAATAAAGAATTGTATCCGGGTTGTAAAAAGTTTTCTGCTTTGACATTCCTTGTGAAGTTAATACATATTAAAGTCCTCAATCATTGGAGTGACAAGTCTTTTGACATGTTACTCCAAGTTTTAGTTGATGCTTTTCCAGAAGGATCAAACATTCCAAAGACATACTATGATGCTAAGAAGATATTAAGAGATTTGGGCTTAGGATATGATTCAATCCATGCACGCAAGTATGATTGTGCATTGTTTTGGAAGGAGAATGAGACTCTTGACAAATGTCTAGTGTGTGATGAGCCACGATATAAGTTCTGTAATGGAAAAGGTAAAAAAATTCTTCAAAAAGTATTGCATCATTTTCCACTAAAATCAAGGCTACAAAGGTTATCCATGTCAAGGCATACAACATCAGATATGAGGTGGCATAAAGAAAAACGAATCAGTGAGGAGGGAGTCCTAAGGCATCCAGTAGATTCTGAAGCTTGGAAGGATATGGACACCCAATTCCCTTGGTTTTTGCAAGAACCTCGAAATGTTCGATTAGGGCTTGTAATAGATGGTTTCAATCCATTTGGGAGCACGAGTAATAGTTATAGCATGTGGCCAGTTGTTCTTGTGCCATACAATATGGCACCATGGAGATGTATGAAATAGATGTTTTTCACGTTATCATTACTAATTCCAGGCCCACAAGCCCCAAGGAGAGATATTGATGTATACCTATGTCTTTTGATAGAAGAATTAAAAGAGTTATGGCATGAAGGTGTTCAAACATTTGACGTGTCAACATGAGAAAACTTTCGCATGTATGCATGTGTTTTATGGATAATAAATGACTTCCCTGCTTATGGGAACTTGGCTGGGTGGAGTACAAAAGGATATAAAGCATGTCCAATTTGAAATGAAGACACATCATCACTAGGTATTAGAAGTAAAATATGTTACATGGGCCATTGACGTTTTTTACCTCTTGATCATGGATAGGGAAGGAGTAGACAACACGATGGTAAGCTGGAGTTTCGACCAACCCCAAGAATGTTCTCTAGTGATGAAATATTGCAACAATTGTGTTGTCTTAAACAGCGGAAGCCTGGTAAGCATCCAAACAACGTTGATAAAAAGCGAAAGCGGGTGCTTGAAGAATTAAATTAGACAAAAAAGAGTATTTTCTTTGAGTTTGAGTACTGGTCAAAGTTGAAGTTGAGACATAATATTGATGTTATGCATGTTGAAAAGAATCTATGTGATAGTGTTGTGGGAACTTTTGAATATTGTAGGAAAAACAAAAGATACAAACAAAGCTCACTTAGATTTGGCTAATATGAATATAAGAAAAGAATTGCATTTGCAAATACAAGGGAACAAATTGGTAAAACCCCATGCATGCTACACATTGACTGTAAAGGAAAGGAAAGAGTTCTATAAGTTTCTAAAGTCTGTTAAATTTCCAGATGGTTAATGCTACAAATTTATCTAGAAATGTTAGCATCAATGATGGGAAGATCTTAGGGTTAAAGAGTCATGATTATCATGTTTTGCTACAAAAATTACTCCCTATTGCTATTCGTCCATATTTTAATAAAGATTTTTGTACAACACTGGCTGAGTTGTGTAGTTTTTTCCAAAAGTTATGTGTTGGAAAAATTAGAAGAAGGGATTGCCTTAATATTGTGTAAGCTTGAGAGGATATTCCCACCGGCTTTCTTTGATGTCATGGTTCACTTGATGGTACATTTACCACATGAGACCAAACTTGCTGGACTAGTTAGCTATCGATGGATGTATCCATTTGAGAGGTACATTTTTATCTTTTTTTGTTTATTAATATTCTCATCTAACTATGTTACACAATACATGTGTTAAGGCTTATTTATTTACACTATTTCTATTTAGGAACTTAGGAACATTGAAAAGATATGTGAGAAATAAAGCTCAACCAGAAGGTTCAATTGCAGAGGCATACACCGTGAATGAAGCTTTAATGTTTTGTTCAATGTATCTTACTAGAATTGAAACATGTTTTAATCGAAGTGAAATGAATGAAGATTGATTTGAACATCGAGTACAAGGATGTCTTTTCATATTTTCACAGCAGGCTCGACCATTAGGCAGTCGACAACATCTCCAATTTCCGAAGGAAGAGTTTACTAAGGCACATTGGTATATCATGAATAATTGCCCAGAGTTGAGACCATACTTAGAGTAAGTTTTAGAATCAACATTAAAGATATTTCTTTAGTACCTTGTTACTTAATATCTATTTAATGATGTAGTGAACATACAAAAGAATTGGAGAGGACAAGTTCACATAACTTAGAGAAACAACAAGAACAAGAGTTTCATAAGTGGCTTACAGATCGTGTAAGTTTTATTTGTGTAATTTGCTTGCTACAATATAGTTGTAATGAACTAATATTATTTTAATATGATTTGATATTAAACTATAAATAATGATGTATATTTATATTGTAGATGAAAGCTTTGCGTGTTAAACAATCACCAGAAGCAATTGATGAACTATACTCATTAGCATGTGGACCAAATAATCGAGTCCACACATACATGGGTTGTATTGTTAATGGAGTTCGCTTCCATACAAAAGATCGTGATGATCGGCGTATCACCCAAAATAGTGGGATATGTGTTTCTAGGGAGCATGATGGTGAGGAGGTTGATTTCTATGGTGTTTTATCAAATGTGGTTGTTTTGAACTATGTATTAGGGTATAAGGTTATTCTTTTCAAGTGCACATGGTTCAACACAAACCAAAAGAAGAAGAGAATAAAACATGACTATAATTTTACCACAATCCAAGTTACCTCCACTTGGTATGACAATGATCCTTTTATACTTACTACACAAGCACAACAAGTATTCTACCTAGATGACTACAAAAATGGTCATAATTGGAAAGTAGTACAAAAAGTGAATCATAGACACATGTGGGATGTACCGGAAAAGGATACTAATATAGAAATCGATGAAGAAGTGTGTAGGGGAAGTGATGAAGAAGCTTACCAAGATAATGCATTTCATGAGCTTAAGTGGTTTGTAGAGCAAGATGATGGATTTGAATTTCAACGATCTAACCGCTTAAACATTGATCTAGAAGTTGTTAATGATAATGTTTTGATTTTAGAGAACATGAATGACAATGATGATAACTTCATATGTGGTGACATTAAGGAAGAAGATGAAACACTAGATGATTATGCTAATGAGAATGAAATGTGGCTTTCAAGTGATAGTGAAAGCGAAAGTGATTAAAGAGATTGGTAAGCTACATTTTATTTACTTTATTATATGTTAAATAACATAATGTAATCTAGGTCCAGTTCTTTAAATTTATGTTATGTGTTGTAATATTCCTTTGTATTATTATTTATTTGTATTTATTGTTATTTTATTATAGATGGCTCCTGGACGAAAGTGGTCACCTTCTGAGTTAACTCAACCACCCACAACAACACCCATGACTCCTTTTTCTGTCGATGTTCCAATGCACACATCTAATGAGGGCACTAGTAGTTGTAAGAAACTTCTTACATTTATATATTTTACTTATTATAATTTTGTAAGATATTTTATTTTATTTTTTTTAATTTTAAATTGTAATGAGATGTAATTTTTTTTTAGTCTTTTTATTAACTCTTATTAATTGTTAAAGTTTAATCAATAATTTCATCGTAGCACCTAATAAAATAAATGTAAGAGGAAAAACTAGAGGTGTCATTCTTGACAAACTTATTGAAGCTAATGGGGGCAAACCTCTTCCGATCACAATCAAGCCATCAGATGGGAAGCAAACAGGAAAATATTGTGAGAAATTGTCAAATGAGATTGGGTTAACAATGAGACAACATGCACCCGTTAAAGTGGAAAAATGGAAGCAAATGCCTCGAGCTGAGATCAATACAATGCTTGATTGAATCAAGGTAAAGTTGCTTGCAATATTTTTTTTTTTTTACCTTGTAATTATAACTAATTGTTGGTTATCTATAAACTTACTTTATCTCATATTAGTTATTCCCTTGTTTGACTATAAAGGAAAAGTTTGCCCTAGATTTGACACAAGAGCATGTGAAGAAAAGTTTAGAAAAACAATTATCTGACCGCTTTAGATATTGGAGATGCGATTTGCACAGGCACTTCAAAGGGTTCCCAACTGTGGTAGAGGCTAAGCAAAATCCTCATGAATCTGTGTCAAATCAGGAAGATTGGGACTATCTTTGTGATAGATTTTCAAGTGAAGAATTTCAGGTAAAGTTTTCAATGAATAATCATTCAAACATATTTCTTATTGAATATTCTACAAACTATATTTATATTATTTTCAATAATAACTATTATTACAACGTCGTTCAACAATCAATTCAGCAAATAGATCAAAGATGCCTTTTCATCATTGAGGAGGCTCTCATTCATTTATCCAACATGGTCTACAAGTGGTAAAATGTAAAACTAAGGTTCTTTAGTTATTCATATAACTTATAATTCTTAATATTAATGCATAATACTTGACAGTCAACAGAGAATGGAGAGATGGTTGGCCAAATTGAACTATTCAAACTAGTTCATTGGAAAAGTCAAGATGGATGGATAAATCAAGAGGCTAGAGATTATTATGTAAGATTATTTTGATAGCTTTCTATGTTTAAATCATGTTTGGGATTATGAATCTTTGTGGAAGTGTCATCATGATAGTTAATTTACCATGTGATGATAAACAAGGCACTTCCTTGGTAGTTTTCATAGATCTTTAAATTTTGATTTGGTTATTGATTGTTTGGGTGTTCAATGTTGTTAAATTGATTACTAGCAGGGAAAATTTGGCAAAGTCTAAAAATTAGGGGAGACTATGCCAAAATTTCTATTGAAAGTTTATCTTACCAACTTATTATTATAACTTTTCTTACTCAAAATTACATTTAAGTAAACTTTTGTTTGGGCATTAACTAATCATAAATCTTTATTGTTTAATATTTGATTATGTGGTTGGTAAAAATTTGTGGAAATAGTAACGAATTAAAGAGGGATTAGTATATTATTAACTTGAATATATAAAAGGTCAAATTTTGGAAAAAAGAAACTAAGAAATATAAGAGAATATGCCAAAATTTAAATAGGATTTTTAACTTGTTAACTTCTTGTTATAATTTTCTTTGCTTAAAATTAAGTTGAGATTCTAAGTACTTTTCAATTTTTACCATTTTATTATGTATATAAGAATTTTGTTTATGTGATAACAAGTTTAGATAAATTTTTTAGCCATTTCTTTGCTTAAAATGAAGTTTAGGATTATATGTGCTTGTGGGGTGTTACAATATTTGTATAAAAAATATCATATCCTTATTTGAAATCTAATATTAAGGGACTATTCCAAAATTTAATTAGGATTTTTAACTTATTAACTTCTTGTTGTAATTTTCTTTACTTATAATTAAGGTGAGATTCTAACTACTTTTTAATTTTTATCATTTTAGTATGTATATAAGAATCTTGTTTATGTGATAACAAGTTTATATACTTTTTTAGGCATTTCTTTGCTTAAAATGAAGTTTAGGATTATATGTGCTTATGGGGTGTGACAATATTTGTATAAAAATATCATATCCTTATTTGAAATCTAATATTAAGGGACTATTCCAAAATTTAATTAGGATTTTTAACTTGTTAACTTCTTGTTATAATTTTCTTTACTTATAATTAAGTTGAGATTCTAACTATTTTTCAAATTTTATCATTTTAGTATGTATATAAGAATCTTGTTTATGTGATAACAAGTTTAGATACCTTTTTAGGCATTTCTTTGCTTAAAATTAAGTTTAGGATTATGTGTGCTTGTAGGGTGTTACAATGTTTGTATAAAAATACCATATTCTTGTTTGAAATCTAATATTAAGGGACTATGCCAAAATTTAAATAGGATTTTTAACTTATTAACTTCTTGTTATAATTTTCTTTACTTATAATTAAGTTGAGATTCTAACTACTTTTCAATTTTTACCATTTTAGTATGTATATAGGAATCTTGTTTATGTGATAACAAGTTTAGATACTTTTTAGGCATTTCTTTGCTTAAAATTAAGTTTAGGATTATGTGTGTTTGTGGGGTGTTACAATGTTTGTATAAAAATACCATATTCTTGTTTGAAATATAATATTAAGGGACTATACTGAAATTTAAATAGGATTTTTAACTTACTAACTTCTTGTTATAATTTTCTTTACTTAAAATTAAGTTAAGATTCTAACTACTTTTGAATTTTCACCATTTTAGTATGTATATATGATTCTTGTTTATGTGATAACAAGTTTAGATAATTTTTTAGGCATTTCCTTGCTTAAAATTAAGTTTAGGATTATGTGTGTTTGTGGGATGTTCAATGTTTGTATAAAAATACTATATTCTTGTTTGAAATATACTATTATTTACCATATAATAACAAATTAAGGCACTTGGATGTTTTGTTATGCTAAAAATCAATTTGATTATTAACTAATTTGAAATTCCAATGCTTATATTTATTATATATAGTAGGTATAATTTAAAAAATATCTACTAAATATGGGAGATCATGCCCAAATTTAATGGAAATTTTAATTTACTAACTTATTAATTATGTTTTGGTTCTTTTTTTTGTTTTATTTTTTATTTTGCATATATAAGAGAAGATGTTGGAGCTCCAACGCCAGCCTGTTGTAGAAGGAGTTGTGGCTATGACTGAGGCAAAAATTTGTGAGAAAGTTTTGGGACAAAAATCAGGATATGTCAAGGGTCTTGGTTTTACCCTAAACCAATCTCATTTTCTCAATCTAGACCATCATCTTCTGAGCGTGAAATTGAGTTGGAGCATAGACTTGCTGAGACTCAACTACTTGTGGAGACTCAACAACAACAACTTGAGACTCAACAAGATCGAATTGAGTAATTGGAGGCCTTGGTACAAAGACAAAATCAACATCATCAACAATTTGAAGAAATATTGCCTCATGATCCTTTTTTTTTTTTTGCCTATGCTAATATAGTTATTTTGTGATAGACACTTTGTTAAACTAATATTTTATTTTGTTATGTAGTTATATTAGCATAGATATTATACTACTATGATCACATGTTATGGTTACATATATTAATTACCAATGAAGTTATGTGATATACATTTTGATTTTTGTAAGTAGGTTTCAGAATTAACTTTTCCATTATAATTAATGTTTTAAATACCAAATGCCATACATTTGTAATATGAAAAATAAAAAATGTAAATACATTTCCTGACAATTTTTTTTTTATTACTAAAGATATTTCCTGATGAAATATTTTTGTTGCTGAAGATTGTTATATCATCCACAACTACTTTATAATTCATTGGCATACATTTTAGGGACGAAATCATTTTGTAAATAAAAGGATTTAGCAATGAAATGAATTTGTCAGTATTAATGATAAATATTTTAGTTGAAAAAATCCTTTAGCAATGAAATGTCTATTTCATGAAGAAAAACTTTTAGTGACAAAATGGAACTTCCATTGGGATTGCAAAGCATAGGGAGACGAAATTAAATTGTTACAAAAAATATTTGGCAGCAAAATAAATTCGTCAGCACTAAGTATTGACGACTTTGAGGACAAAAATTTATATTTTTTAGTGGCAAAAATTCTTACTTTTGTCAATGAAAAATTTCGTTAGGGAAAATATTTAGTAAGAAAATTTTTATTTCATCAGGGAAAATATTGGGCGACGAAATAGGATTTTTGTCGGGATACTTTTAGCGATGAGTCTAAGGCAACGAATGTGACACGAAACATTTTTCGTTGGGAAATATTTTTGCAGACAAAATATAGACTTTCAGTGATAAAATATTTTATCACTGAAAGTTAATTTTCTTGTAGTGATCCAAATCAAAGGTAAATTTCTTTAATGGCCTTCATCTTGATCCTAGATTTGTAAATATAAGTTTTTTGATTCCGTTGCATAAGATCTAGAGGTCTAGGGTATTTTTGCATGCACCTATTTGATCCAGGATAAGGGAATGGAGAAATACAAGGTTCCAAGCATATCTAAGTCTAATGTCATTACAATTCTGCCTAATTTGTTCTTATTAATTCTCACATAATTTGGTAAGAAAGTCAAGTCTATCCAATTTGACAATGCACCTAAATTGGCCTTTTCTAATTACTTTCATAAGAAAGTGTTATTTCTTTCCATTCCTATGTTGACACTCCACAACAAAACTCAGTCATTGAAAGGAAACATCAACGTATCCTAAATGTTGTTAGAGATTTAATGTTTCAATCTAATATCCTACTACCTTATTGGAATGATTGTGTAGCCACTGCAATGTACTTAATTAATAGGACTTCATCTTCTCTCCTATCTAAACGCACCTTCTGAATTACTTTTGAAAAAAAAAACCACTTTACACTCATCTAAAGGCTTTTGGTTGTCAATGTTATGCATCCACTCTCACTTGTCACTGTACTAAATTTTCTCATAGAGAAACCTCTTGTGCCTTTCTCAGATATGTACCAAGTTATAAAGGGTACAAAGTCCTTGATCTTTCTACTAATGTGACCTTTATCTCTAGGGATGTGGTCTTCCATGAAAAAATTTCCCCCTTTAAAACTATCACTACTCCTTATGCTTCATTAGACATATTTTCAGATAGAGTCCTTCCACTTCCAGTTTCTCCTACCACACACGATTCCTTAATTCCATCTCCAACTTATGCTACACCTATTTCCATTGTCCTTCCTACCTTAACCTGAGTTTGACGACCCTCATCTCACCTACAGGATTATCACTATTCTTCCATCACCATTAAGCCTCATTTGTCAACTTGTCACCCTTTGTCTCACATTCTTAGCTATCATCGGTTGTCACCCTCTCATAAGCTTTTTGTCAATGCTCTTTCTTCCTCCTTTAAACCTACAACATATTCCCAAGCTGCTGTTTTTCCAGACTAGTGAGAAGCTATGGCTTTGGAGCTGCAAGCTCTTAAGAGTAATGATACTTGGTCGTTAGTTAATCTTTCTCTTGGTAAACATTCTATAGGTTGTAAGTAGGTGTACAAAACTAAGTATCGAGCTAATAGTTTCTTGAAAAGTATGAGGTTTGTTTAGTTGCTAAGGGGTATACTTAACAAGAAGGTATTGACTACTTAGACACTTTTTCCCCTATTGCTAAAAAGGCTACTATCAAAGTTCGCTTTGCTTTAGTTGCCATTCATGGTTGGTCTCTTACACAACTTGACATCAATAATGTTTTTTTTGCATGGTGATCTCCATGAGGAGGTTTACATGTTTTTATCTCTTGGTTTCTATCATGAATGGGAGCCTTTACCTAATGATACCATTTGCAAGTTACATAAGTCCTTGTATGGGCTTAAACAAGCTTCTCAGCAATAGTTTTCTAAATTTTCTAATGTTCTTCTTGAGATAAGATTCAAGAAGTCTTCCTCAAATGGCTTTTTTTTTCATTCAAGTAAATGATAATAGCTTCATTGCTCTACGAATCTACATTGATGACATAGTTGTAACAAGAAATGATTAAGATTTTATTGACAACGTAAAGAAGTTTCTTGATGATTACTTAAACACAAGGATTTGGGAGATTTGAAGTTTTTCTTGGGACCTAAAGTTTCTAGATCATCCAAAGTGATCTCACTTAGTCAGTGCCATAATGCTTTGCAGCTACTTTATGATGTAGAATATGTCAGCTGTAAGACCAGCATGACACTTATGGATCCAAACATGAAGTTGTCATAAGATGTAGGAGACTTGCTTGAAGTTCCTCTAGTTTATAGGAGAATGATTGGAAAACTCCTATTTCTCATTATAGCACAACCTGATCTATCTTACTTAGTGAATCGTTTGAGTCAATTCCTTGTCAAACCTCCCATTCCTCATTTGCAAGCTACTCATTGAATCTTGGAGTATGTTAAAAGGACTATTGAGCAAAGACTCTTCTTCTTTTCATCCTCATCCATGGAACTAAAGGCCTTCGTAGATGCTAATTAGGAAACTTGTCTAAGCACTAGAAGATCTATCATTGGATTTTGCATTTTTATTAGAGGCTTGCTAGTTTGGTGAAAGTCAAAGAAGCAACGTATTGTCCCTAAGTCATTTGCTGAAGCAGAGTATCGCTCCATGGAAAACATGACTTGTGAATTGATATGGTTGTTTTCTCTACTTAAGGACCTTTGCCTTTACCCTACAGTTCTTTTCTATGATAACTAAGCTCCATTGCATATAGCTGCCAACCCTATATTTCATGAACACACCAAATATATAGAAATAGATTGCCACATAGTGAGAGAGCAAATTCAAAAGGGCAACTTAAAGACTTTACATTTTTCCTCTCATCACTAGCTTGCATATCTTTTAATGAAGGCAATTTTTCCAGCTCAGTTTGAGTTTCTCTTAGGCAATATGAGAATTCTTAATATCCATTTTCCATCTTAATGGGGAGTATTAAGTCTTAAATTAACCTTTTTTTCAATCTTCTCTGTTTATTGTCTTTTCTTACAATGGTGAGTTGGAGTTTGTTACATTTTTGTAATCGATTCTTATCTCCAACCCCTATAAAACCAACAATACACATTTTGCATTTGTGAGTGAGATCAACAAATTTTTCTCCCAATTCTATTCTCTCTAATAGATACTAAGGTGGTGTTTGTTTTTTTTACTTAATTCTAAATAGAACCTTAATTCTTATAGTGTTAAATATTAGGTTGTTTGTTTTTGTAGTATTTTATTTCTATTAAGTATTAAAAAAAAAATCAATATGTTATTTTTTCTATTTAGAAAAAGCTATATATTTTGGTTTTTTCTATTTAGTAAAAAGTTTATAATAAGTCATGAAAAAAATAGAAAAACAAATAACTTAAATTCTGAAAACAAATTGCTTTCAGTAAAAAGCTAAAAAAACAAACACCACCTAAGGATCTTTCCACTCTGAATTCTGCCTCTCTAGAGTACTTTTGTTTCTCATTTCTTTTTAACGGTTTTTGTTTTTTCATTTCGTTTTCACTTGTTTTTCATTTCACAAATTTACTTCCTTCAAGGTCCTTTTATTTTTAATTACATTACATGATTCATTATTTTTTCAGTTCCACACAATCATGAATGTAAATGAGTGCGGCAAAGTTTTTACAATTAAACATATATATCTTATACTCTCTCTCTCTATATATATATATAGAAGTTACATGGTTTCTACAACCTAAACCAAAATGAATATTTGAGGAGTTCCCAGAATTTATCATGAAGAAAAATTAAAGTTTTTAAAAAAAAATGAAATTGCAAATTTGGATAACAAACCACTTTCTTGAATCTGTCTAATACATTTAATCGGAGATGAACCTTCCTTACAAGTTTTACGAAGAATTGGATGTCGGATTTTTTTAAATGTAGAGCTTTCTTCCTTAGTCCTTTGTTTGCCCTCTCACATATATACCTATTATTCAACTCAAATATCTACTAGACGAACCACCCACTATACAAGGCCTAACTCTCATATTACACCCTCAAAAACCAACATCTCTGGTCAATTGAACACCACCTATGCACACCATACTATATAATTTAAATATCCCCTTTGCATGATCTAATTTAAACATTCCCCTCCAAAAATCAGTCGTCTAGAATTTAGCATTCACCTTAAATTTATTTAAATCTTCAGTCATTCATCATTTAATTAGGAGGTGTTTGGTAAAACTTAATACTTATTACTTAATGACTTAAGTTAAAATATACTTAAATTGTTGACTTAAAATTTATTACTTAATTATTAGTTTAAGTATTAAGGTTGTTTGATAAAATTAACTTTAAATTTACTCTAAATAATCAAATTAATATATTTATCTTCACAAATTATAAGTAAGGCAAAAGAAGTTGAGTAACGATATAGGTTGTAGAATAGCAAAAAGAGATTGTGAAGATAATTAAGGCAAATAGGGAAAAAAAATGTAAAATAAATATGTGAACTTAAGAATAAGTTAATTATTTTTACTTATTACTTAAAGTTGTTTTTAACTTTAAGTTATACCATTAAATTATTTTACCAAACATAATTTACCTAATGATTTAAATTGAGTTATTAAGTTATTTTGAAATTCATTTATGTTTTTTTTTCTTTTTATTTATAATCAATGAAAATTTTGAAAATATTTAAATCTTTAAATAAATAATATTTAATTCTTCAAGGGTGAAAAACTTTTCTCAATAAATCAAACAAAACAATTTGAATCCTTTGCTACATTTTTTTTTCTTTACTATTTTCAAGACATAAAAGATTAAAAATTATAATAAAAACATTAATTCAGACAGAGCCTATATGGAGAAGTCATTATTTTTTTAAAACATTCCATTTAACTTTAAATCAACATAGAAAAAGCATTAAATTAAATTAAATTTAATTTATTATAAATATCAACCATTATTTAGTTTAATAGCTTTGTACCTGCAAAAAGAAAACCAATTGAAGCATCTAAAGCTTAAAGACCAAGCTTAGAACACATCATAATAGGAGTAAATGATATTTGACAAATGAACTACCATAACCAAAATTTACTATAGAGATGCTTAACCTCATAGAGTGCATTCATTTCAACACAACATTTGAATTGGTGCACTTCCTACATTCATTTTAAATTATACTTATCATTTTAAGTTATAGACAAGTTTCTTGCAATGCCTTTATTCTAGACACTAGGCAAAAGTCTAAACAAGGAGTTAGTGTACTTCTGTTTTGACCAATTTGAATAGTTGAGAATCATGTATGGATCTAGACCCTTATACAAATGACCAGCCCCGTCAACGTGGTTCAAATAGCATGTAGGTGGTATTTAGTGTTCAATCCAAAAATAAAAAAGTAAAAAAAATAAAAAAATAGTATATTAAATTTGGACAAGATTCAAGTGCTTCCACATAGATTGGTTTTTTGACTTTTATTGCCTTTATTAATCCAATCATACAAAAAAAAGAAAAAAAAGAATAGTTGACAGGAATATATAAATGCAAAATCAAGTTGATTCTAGTAAGATAAAAACATGTTAAGGAGAGATTGAAAGTTTTTCTTAGTTCTTTCTCTTTTATATTATTCAATAAAATATTATTTATTTATTTTTTTAAATTAAGAATAATTATTTACCATTCTTTTATAGCTTACTTATATAAGAATATGCCCATAAAAGGCTAAAAGGTTTTATTTGGATGAAACATGAAAACCTAGGATTAGATTAAAAGGAAAAGAATGAGTGAAATTGGACTAATTTATAATGGAATGAAATAAATATTAATACCATTTTTTTTTCTTTCTGAAAAGAAAATATATAGATCTACAGGATATTTCTAACATATCCAAACTTTCATCCTAGGGTTATTCTTCATCTTAAATATTCATCAAAACCATTCTAGATTTAAGATTTTTGACTCTTAAATTCACTTGAATATCGATTTATTTATTTACTGTGGACCCTGCATTTCGGCTCATGCGTTTCCCACTCAATGGCGAGCTTGAATTTTATTTGAAAAATGATTTTATTGATTAAGAAAAATGACTTGGAGTCACCATTTTGTGGACCCCGCATATCGGCTCATGCGTTTCCCACTCGATGGCGAGCTCGATTTTTATTTGAAAAATGATTTTATTGATTAAGAAAAATGACTTGGAGTCGTCACTTATTTTTGTTTTATTTTAAAAGGGTAAACAAAATAAGAAAGAAAAACCTTAAGTGTGACTCCTTATTTTGGAAAAGGTGATCTACGAAAAAAAAAAAACCGGATCGAGTTTGAGGGTCCGCTTACTTGTCGGGAAGGTACGACAAAAAACTGTAGCACCCTTCTAAGTCCCTAAGTCGGGTCTCTACTAATAAAATTGAAGCAATCATGGCAATGGATGAGTAAATCAATAAATACCCAAGATAAATCGTGCACATGTGAGAATCGGGACATGCATAGACAATGATTAGAGGAAAAATGGGTACATACCTGGGCAACGAGCCACCATGCGCTATCAATAGAGAGGGTTAGTGCACAATTTAGAAATAATCTCATGCATGTCAGAGAGTAGGATAAACCAATCAGGTATGATAATCAAATCAAACAATCAATCAATCAATCATAAAGTCACCCATGTTGGGCCCCCACCAAAGCCCGTTCATTTTGCATGACTTAATGCCACAGATTCCATTATTCTGGAATTATGAAAAAAAAGAATTTATTCATGCTTATTGAAATCAAGAGGAGCAAAAGATTGTTTGAAAACCAGAGTGGAATTAAAACTATTCGAGAGAAAATTGGATTTTTGAAATTTAATTGAAAAATTGGAATCTCGAAGATTACTGGAAAATTGGAGTTCTAGAGTTTATTTGAAGATCAGACTTTTAAAGGTTGAATGTGAGAATGAGAATTTTAGAAATTGAATTTGAACGAGATTGGAATTTTAAAAATGATTTGAGAGTTCAGGATTTTAAATGAGTGGATAAGTGGATGAGTAAGTAAGCGAATGAAGGGAATAACAATGATGGCGAAATGATAAAGATTAGGTAAATAATTACGAAAGATGGAATTTTAGAGATTGAAGATGTGAATTTAGAGATTGAAAACTTAAGAATTTATTTAGAGATGAGATCTTTGGCATATGAATAACTGAATAAGTAAATGGATGGGATAACATTAATAACGAGAATAATCATTAAGCGGCGGTATACGAACAGTGGAGCTTTTGAGATTGGAAATTAGATTTGGAAGTCAGGTTATGAAGAATTAAACTTTAACGATTAGAATAAATAAATAAATATGGAATAATAATGCTATTTGACAGAAACAATATTTTAAATGAATAGAAAATGAGTAGTTGAATTTTTAAGATTGAAAATTAAATTAGGATGTTAGATTTTTGAAGAATTGGACCTTAAATAAATAAATAGATATGGGATAAGAATTCTAATTAACGAAAATAACATTTAAACGAATTATTGAAAAATTAAATTAAGACATTGGATTTTTGAAGGATTAGACTTTAAATAACTAGATAAATATGGGATAATGATTCTATTTGATGAAAATAAGATTTAAACGAATTATTGAAAAATTAAATTAAGACATTAGATTTTTGAAGGGTTAGACTTTAAATAACTAGATAAATAAGGGATAATGATTCTATTTGATGAAAATAAGATTTAAACGAATTATTGAAAAATTAAATTAAGACATTAGATTTTTGAAGGATTAGACTTTAAATAACTAGATAAATAAGGGATAATGATTCTATTTGATGAAAATAAGATTTAAACGAATTATTGAAAAATTAAATTAAGACATGAGATTTTTGAAGGATTAGGTTTTAAATAACTAGATAAATATGGGATAATGATTCTATTTAATGAAAATAAGATTTAAATAAATAGACAGATATGGGATAATGATTCTAATTGATGAAAATAAGATTTAAACGAATTATTAAAAAATTAAATTAAAACATTGGATTTTTTAAGGATTAGACTTTAAATAACTGGATAAATATGGGATAATGATTCTATTTAATAAAAATAAGATTTAAACGAATTATTCAAAAATTAAATTAAGACATGGGATTTTTGGAGGATTAGGCTTTAAATAACTAGATAAATATGGGATAATGATTCTATTTGATGAAAATAAGATTTAAACGAATTATTGAAAAATTAAATTAAGACATGGGATTTTTGAGAAATTACTTAAAGATCTAAGTTTTGAAAATGGGATTTAAAGTTTAGAATGTAGTAAATTCATTGAGACCAACATAAGTTAATTTATACAAAAGTTTTCATATATGGTGATTAGACATAATTAAAGAAGAGAGGGTGAAATATAAATTATTTTGTGTTTCAAAAACGGTACTCAATCCTAATAATTTATCCTTCAGTTATGCTTAAGTCGATTTAAAGAAGGTAGATAAAAATATAATAAGATGTAAATAAAAATTAAATAATAAATTAATGGATTATGAAGATTAGGGGTTTAGAGATTTTTTTTTTTAGAATTGAGGCAGCCAAATGGGCTAACCTAACATGGACTTGGGCCATGAGGATGGCTGGCATGGGGAGCATGAGGCCCTCCATCAACAATGTTTGGACTGGGCTCCAATTCAAGCCCAAACCCATCACCATGGGCAAGCCCGAGCCCATCACCAACACAGCCCATTTATTTAAGAGAACATTGCCCTCCATCAATATGCCTGGGATGAGCTTCTTCTCAAGCCCAATGCCCATCATGGGCAAGCCCAAGCCCAAGCCCATCACCAACACAAACTCACTCCCCCCCCCCCCCCCCTCTCGCTTGGGCATCACCCTCGAACGGAGCTTCTTGCTGTCGGCAGGACGAAAAGCGAGGCGGTCGTCGAGGTGGGAGGTTGTAGAGCTCGCCAGGTCCCTGACGCGAGCGTTGCCGATGAAGAAGGCGGGAACGACGGAGCGGCGAGGATCGTGGCTCTCTCTCATCGTGATGAGAGGGTGGCGTTAATGGTTGAATTCTCAGCATGGTCGGACGTGGCGCTGGGCGGTGCAGGTGATTGGGGCGTCGATGGGCACGAGATCCGGGGCTGTGTCATGCCTGATGCAGGGCCGACGGCACCGCGAACAGGTCCGGCGAGGCCTAGCTGGGCTTGGATGAGGAGGACGGTGGGTGACTTGATGGACAGGGTGACGATCGCGGGGGTGGTCTGGGAGGACGCGGAAGAGCGAAGATGCAACCTTTGGCTTCAACGGCGGCGGAGAAGACACGTAGGCGGCACCAGGTGAACCTCCGTCCATTACAAAAGGAGAGGAGCTTGAGGGGTTACAGGGGGTGGCCATGCATGGGGTTTAAAAGAGGATAGAGCCAAACTAAGTATCAACTAACCAAGCAAGGGGAAGGAATGGGTGCGCTGAAACACCCTCATGGCGTCTTAGAGGTTAGGACCATCCTGAGGTCCCTCCATGCCTTTCCTCTTCGACTGTTCATGCTAGGAAGTCAAGTGCAATCTCAGAAAAAAAAAAAAAAAGAATAACGTAATGGAAATGGGATTTTAGAAGATGGCCAGACCTGAACTTTCTGGGTGAAGATGGTCTTAGTGATTACTACTCAAAAAGTGTTATTTCATATCTTGTAATTAACTCTTTTAAACACTTTTGAATAGTAGTTACCATCTTTTAACCCAATTAACATATTAAGGACCCTTGCAATCAATTCTAATCAAATTGTGTTAAGTTTTGGTGGTTTGATAGCTTTTTGATCACCAAAGCAATCCAAGATTGAGGAGAGTTCTTTGGAATCCATGGCAAGGCACAGGGCGTCTGGACACACCATCGGAGTGTCGCGTGAGCTGTGGCAGGCTGTCTTTTTCATCCGGACAATATATCCGGATATGATATGCTATCGTCCGGGTGTGATGACCGCGAGTGCCGTGTACTTCTCCATGAGGGAGTCCGGATAGGGGAGCGCACCACATATCCTCTTAGAGAATCCGGATGGAGCTGCTCCGCCGCCATTCCACCCGGATGTCTCACATCCGGCACACACCTTCTCCAGATATTTTGCATCCAGCGCCTGACGCCAGATGGGAGAGGAGGGTGTTTCAACTTCCCCGGTCAGACATATCTGGATCCTCTGAGCGCTTACCCGGAGAGTTTCGCATATATTTTGCACAGTGCCGCGGTGTTCTCCTGAAGCTTCCAGATATTTGCGACTGACATTTTGAGATATTTTTGCGGTGTTCTCCTGAAGCTTCCCGATATTTGCGACCGACATTTTGAGATATTTTGCTTTAGATATTTGACGTCTAAATCCCCAAACTCTCCTTGTAACCCACCAATTATAGGATTCCTTAGTTATTAAGTTTGGAAAAATGGTGAATAACCCCTTATATATAGTTTGTAATCTTCTTTAAAAAGGTATGTAGATATCTCAGGAGCTTGTTCTCAGAGACAACGCATCCTTTGTACAGTTTTGCAAGGAAGTAAAATACAGAGCACTTGCTCTGCTTTTCATATATATTTTGTTTTCTTTTTCTTTCTAGCCAATCAAACTCTGAGGATTTTTCCTCAGAGGATGAGAGGCTAGGCTCTTCGTTTCTTGGAGTAAAGAAAGCCGGGTAAGTTTCCAAATGCATAAATTGGAAGTTTTGTTGTTTTAGTTTTTAATGAAGAGAAAGTGTAACCCATTAATGGTTTTTATCTTTTTAGTTAACTTAAAACGCCTTTAAATCACCTGGGCCAACACTTGGTAAGGCAAGTGATCTCCATCCATAGAGATGCACTAGTTTATCTCTTGCAAACCTTTGAGAGGTGGTTTGAAGGTAAGATTTTCTAGAATAGCCAACACTTGGTAAGCTTTTGGACTCTACGGAGACATCCATTAGTTATCTCTTACGAGCTTTTGATGGGTAATCCAAGGTTAAAGATCACCTTGAATGGCAAGTGCTAGGTGAGAGGGATTTAGTGTTTGAACCCATTAAAGGGAAGCATCTGTACCACACCGATTCGGGAAATAACTATATGTTAAATCCCCAATGCGAGGAAAAGAAACAAGTGACCGAAACTTCCTTTTTGTATAAGGAACCTGAGCCTAGTGATCTAAACTCCAAGAAACACTTTTCTTTGTAAGTAAAATCAGTTACTATTTTTGGTTAGTTTAAAACCAAACCTTTTTCACCAAAGATTATGTTTTCTTTTAAAGCTAACCTTGAAATGAAAAGGCACCAATTCAGCTTTGAATTAATATCAATTGTGAAGTGAAAACTCATCCCAGTGAACGATCCTAGAGTCACTATGCTATAGTAGCTTTGTCTTTGCTACCCTAGTACATGGTGTAATAGGTTATAAATTTTGTTGATTACTTCCTAAGGACCAAAATCAAGGGACACCAGCTGGACATGAATCAGATGATACACCAATTGGGCACGAATCAAATGGTGTCGTTGCCGGGGATGGTGCCACTTTACAGTGATATGACATTTTCAGAGTACTTGTGATCTTCATCACAAGTTTGGTGACTTTTCTTTTCCTTTTACTAACTCTTTTTATTTTATTTTTTTTTTCCTTTGTTCATATTTTAGTATAGCTATTATTTAGTTTTTAGTTAATCTTAATAATTTTCTTTAGAATTTTATTTTCTTTTATTTTCTTTTGTTTTCTCTGTTTTTAATTCACAAATTGCTATTTGTGCATGCTATATTGAATACGAGATAGCAGAGGAAGCCATGAACTTCATGAGTTATGTGGCTGAAATTTCAAGAGGATGGGATGAACCAAATGCTCAAAATATGGGAAGAATAACACCTACAATTCCAATTGGAGGAACCATCCAAATTTCTCTTGGAAACCACAGCCACCTTAGTATCAGCAACCTGCTCAAGCACCACAGCAAGCCTCAAACCTTGAATAAGCTATGGTGAATCTTAACAAGGTCATGGGAGACTTTGTTGGAGCTCAAAAATCCATCAATACTCAACTCAGTCAAAGAATTGACAGTGTAGAGAGTTCATTGAACAAAAAGATGGATGAAGTGCAAAATGATCTATCTCAGAAGATAGATAATCTCCAAGATTCAATCTCAAGGTTTGCCAACCTCAACACAATGCAAGAGAAAGAAAACTCTCATTCTCAACCTCATCAAAATCAAAAGGGTATCCATGAAATGGAGGCTAAGGAGAGTGATAAAGAGGTTGATCTGCCCACATGCAAGCTAGAGCACAAGGAAGAGAGTGAAACAGAGAAAGAAAAAAGGGAGGAAATCAAAGGAAAGAGAAAGGGGAAAAGTACAGAGAAAGATGGCTATGATGTTAATGTAGATGAAAAACCATAGATGATAGTCATCAAAGAAGAAATGATGAAGAAACACATGCATCCACTTTTCCCCCAAGCTTTGTAAGGAAAAATCATACAAAGCAAGTCTCAACCGAGGATGCAAACTTCATATGGGATCTGGGCAAGCTAAATCAAGATCAAATTTTTTGATGGACTTAGTCTTTTCAAAGGCTAGCTAGTCCATAGCTTTTTGTTTTATTTTATTACTTGTTTTAATTTTGATTTCAATGCTTTAATTTTGATTTTAATGCTTTAATTTTACTTTGTTTTGATTTAACATAGGTTTTTGGATGATCAAAATCAAGATGAATGTGCAAAGCTGAACGGAAATGTTGCAGCCGCACCCAATTTCGCTACAGTTGGGCACATTTTTGGAGCACTTCCTGGAGCTCAAATTATACATACCATATGTCGATTCGAATCTTAGGAAGTCAGGAGTCCATCGCTTCAAACGGTACTCGATTTGGAGTTAAAACGAAAGAGTTATGGCCGTTTGAAGACTGTGCAAACAATGAGCTGAAATGTTGCATCCGCACCATGCATCTAAAAAGGAGAGCCCTCTCACTGAGATCACACACACGAAGCCTCTTACTCCATTTCTTACCTTCTTAAACCATCAAAGCCCATAGCTCCAACTGAGAGCTCCAGTTGAGTAGACTATGCCATCTAAGGAGACTACCAGAACAGAGGCCAAAGTCCTGATCCAACCCACTTAGAAGGCCACCACAGATGCATCAGCTCCACAGGACTCTACCATTACTTGATCATCTATTTACTTTTGTATTTACATATTAGTATAAATAATTCCATATTTTGATGTCTTATATTCTGGGAATGGATGTATTACTGATGATACATCATACATAGACATCATTTTTGTTTAAACTTGACATTTTTCTATTTCCTCTACTCACTAACTCTTATGTTTTCTTTGAAACATGTGGTTTCTCCTACATGACTCAGACTCCATGTCACTCAAGAGGTACCACTTCCTCCCTATTTTTTAATCTCTTTTGTCACATTGAGGACAATGTTCAGCTTGGTTGGAGGGGAGAGTTGAGGAAGTAAGTTTTGTTATTAATGCTAAGTTATTTTGGTAATTTAGTTGTTTTTGCTTAATTTTTAAAAAACTTTAAAGTTTTTATTCTACTCTCCATGGTTATTAAGGAAAAATTTTCAAAATAAAAAGAGAGAAATTGAATTTTTGTCTTTTTACTTGACTTAGAGTTTGTATTATGCTTACTAAAGTTGATGAATTGTTGAAACTTCTATTGAATTCAACCTCAGTTCTTCCACTTTAAGCTATTCACACACTGTGCACAATAGGTTCCGATTATAAGATGAAAAACTATTTCCCTCTTGACTTAGGAAAATTTTAGACTTGGTACCTTTGACCTCATTTAATAGTGTTGGGACACCTTATAAAAGGCCAATGAGCCTTTGAAAAAAAAAAATGTTTACTTGCCTTGAAACCCGAGCAAGGTCCGAGGGGTATATGGTGAAAATATTTAAAACTTGGTGCCCTAAGCCTTCATTGGTTGGGAATCACCGACCTCAATGCTCGTTATAAGGGTGAATAGGTGGAGTTTAACATACTGTAGGTGCTTGGATATTAAAATTCATTCTCAAAAGTCAGGGGTAAAATCCGAGGAGTTAGTGGTTGAAAGATCCTTAAAACTTGATGCCCTAAACCTTAATTGGTTGGGAGTCATCGATGGACCCCCGTTACATGGACAATTTAGAAAAGAATACCCTTAAGCCTTGTACTCCTACAATGAAAAAAAAAATTGTGAAAAAAGAGGTGCGTTCTTAGCCTATTGGAGGTTGACCAGTTTGCTAAGCTTTGAAAAAGAACTAGGTTTGGGGGAGAGATTAGTTCAACATACTATATTCGGAAGCTAATAAATAACACTTAGATTTTTGTGGAAGAGTAAGGTTTGGCCCTTTGGGAGTGGAAACTCTTTTAAAGCTTAAATTTGCATAATGTCTTCTCTTTAAGAATTGTGATTAGATAAGTTATTTGACAACCCTTGTTGAAGTTTGAGTTTTATTTCTTTAATGTTCCATGTGAGAATTAGATCATCATGCCACTTGAAAATTGTTTTTTGATCAGCATGATGTTGTAAATTATAGTATTGTTTATTTTTATTTTTCTCTCCTTCATTGCTAAGGGACTAGCAATATGTCGGTTGGGGGGAGTGATTACTACTCAAAAAGTGTTATTTCATAGCTTGTAATTAACTCTTTTAAACATTTTTGAGTAGTAGTTACCACATTTTAACCCAATTAACATATTAAGGACCATTGCAATCAATTCTAATCAAATTGTGTTAAGTTTTGGTGTTTTGATAGCTTTTTTATCACCAAAGCAATCCAAGATTGAGGAGAGTTCTTTGGAATCCATGGCAAGACACAGGGCGTCCGGACACACCATCAGAATGCCGTGTGAGCTGTGGCGGGTTGTCTTTTTCATCCGAACAACATATCCGGATAGGATATGCTATCATCCGGGTGTGATGATCGCGAGTGCCGTGTGCTTCTCCATGAGGGAGTCCGGATAGGGAAGCGCACCACATATCCTCTTAGAAAATCCGGATGGAGCTGCTCCGCCGCCATTCCACCCGGATGTCTCACATCTGGCACACACCTTCTCCGAATATTTCGCATCCGGCGCCTGACGCCGGATGGGAGAGGAGAGCATTTCAACTTCCCTAGTCAGACATATCCGGATCCTCTGAGTGCTTACCCAGAGAGTTTCGCAGATATTTTGCACAGTGCCGGGGTGTTCTCCTGAAGCTTCTAAATATTTGCGACCGACATTTTGAGATATTTTTGCGGTGTTCTCCTGAAGCTTCTCGATATTTGCGACAGACATTTGGAGATATTTTGCTTTAGATATTTGATGTCTAAATCCCCAAACTCTCCATGTAACCCACCAATTATAGGATTCCTTAGTTATTAAGTTTGGAAAAAGGGTGAATAACCCCTTATATATAGTTTGTAATCTTCTTTAAAAAGGTATGTAGATATCTCGGGAGCTTGTTCTCGAAGACGACGCATCCTTTGTACAGTTTTGCAAGGAAGTAAAATGCAAAGCACTTGCTCTACTTTTCATATATATTTTTGTTTTCTTTTTCTTTCTAGCCAATCAAACTCTGAGGATTTTTCCTCAGAGGATGAGAGGCTAAGCTCTTCGTTTCTTAGAGTAAAGAAAGCCAAGTAAGTTTCCAAATGCATAAATTGGAAGTTTTGCTGTTTTAGTTTTTAATGAAGAGAAAGTGTAACCCGTTAATGGTTTTTATCTTTTTAGTTAACTTAAAATGCCTTTAAATCACCTGGGCCAACACTTGGTAAGACAAGTAATCTCCATCCATAGAGATGCACTAGTTTATCTCTTGCGAGCCTTTGAGAGGTGGTTTGAAGGTAGGATTTTCTAGAATAGCCAACACTTGGTAAGCTTTTGGACTCTACGGAGACATCCATTAGTTATCTCTTGCGAGCTTTTGATGGGTAATCCAAGGTTAAAGATCACCTTGAATGGCAAGTGCTAGGTGAGAGGTATGAGCCATTGCAAGATGCATCAGTGAGAGGGATTTAGTGTTTGAACCCATTAAAGGGAAGCATCTGTACCACACCGGTTCGGGAAATAACTATATGTTAAATCCCCAATGCGAGGAAAAGAAACAAGTGACCGGAACTTCCTTTTTGTATAAGGAACTTGAGCCTAGTGATCTAAACTCCAAGAAACACTTTTCTTTGTAAGTAAAATCAGTTACTATTTTTGGTTAGTTTAAAACTAAACCTTTTTCACCAAAGATTATGTTTTCTTTTAAAGCTAACCTTGAAATGAAAAGGCACCAATTCAGCTTTAAATTAATATCAATTGTGAAGTGAAAACCCATCCCAGTGAACGATCCTAGAGCCACTATGCTATAGCAGTTTTGTCTTTGCTACCCTAGTACATGGTGTAATAGGTTATAAATTTTGTTGATTACTCCCTGAGGACCAAAATCAAGGGACACCAGCTGGACATGAATCAGCTGATACACCAATTGGGCACGAATCACTTAGCTCTCTCCTTCCTCGTCCGCCCCCTCCAGAGTGCGTCTTCTCCACCCTTAGCTCTAACTCCCCTTTTTCTTCTCTCTTTTTCCTCTAGAAAAACCCCAAAAAAGAAAATTCCTCTTCCTCCTCTTTCAGGAACCCTCCACCTTCATCAACTATCACCCACCTTCCTATTCCCCCCGTCAGCCAGCATGGGAGACCCCAACCACCCTCATGGGCAGCCATGCCTCTGGCTGGTTGTCCACATCTCAGCTCATGCATGGGAAGGTCCCCCTCTCTTCTTCCACAGATGTCATGCAAAAGGAGAAGGAAAAGAAAAAAAATCTCCCCGGGCCCCCCTCACTTCAAAAGGGGTCTACATTTACATATACTTTTCTATTAAATGTTTCTTTTTATTTTAAAATTAAAATAACAATTGCATTCTAAAAAGAGAAGATATTGTTAAAGTAAAACTCTTACCTTAAAGCTTTCTATGAAAAGAGAACAAAAATACCCCTCCTTTTTATCATGAATCTCAAATCCTAATTTGCTTCTACCCTTTGTCTAAAAATGTTTTAATAACTACTTAGAAAGCGTTTTAAGAAATCTAGGTATATTAAATGGGGTTTCTTGAAGAAGAAAAAGAAAACATAGTAGGATTAAGGTAGTGTTTGTGTTTTTTATTTAACTGTAAATAGAACTTTAATGTTTAATAATATTAAATATTACGTTGTTTATTTTTGTAATATTTTATTTTTCTTAAACATTAAAAAATAAGTAAAAATCAACATGTTGCTTTTTTTATTTAGAAAAAGTCAAATATTTTGATTTTTTTTATTCAACAAAAAGTTTATAATAAATCATAAGAAAAATAGAAAAACAAACAATTAAAAGTTCAAAAACAAATTACTTTCAATAAAAAGTTAAAAAATTAAACACTCTCTAAATCAGATCTATGGTAAGGAACCACCACTCCTTAGTAACTCTCATAGATTTTATTTTCATAATACATATTTTTAAAATTTCATTTTCTTAAAGGAGCGTAGAAGGTGACCTTATATCAAAGATAATCTTTTTTTTATTTTTATATATGAATCTTTTATGAATTAGACCCATTCTCCATTCCATGTACTCAAGCGATTCTACCTAAAAAAAAAATTCTGAAATTTATGCTTGACTCGTTGATATGAAAATTGGAGATATGTTGAACAAATTGAGACCAAGAACAAAAAAAAAAAAAAAAAAATGTCCAATAATTGGGGTTTCAAAAGTAACAAAACATAAAAGTGAAAGAATTCAAACTTCCATTTGGGTTTTGAATTAGTTAGAAGTGTTTGGCTTTCTTCTTCTTCCTAATAATACATACATCCCTCTATTTATATTAATTTATTGGCTTTGCTAACTTTTTTTTTCCCTCCACGTCACATGTAAAATATCTAACTTTAATTTACTATTATTTAAGTTAGCGTGTTGTGCAAATAAAGGTGTTTATAGAAGGTATTATACTTTTTATATGCATTGAATAAAGGAATAATAGCAACAAACACATAAAACTGAAGAATTCAAAATCTCTTTCGAGTTTCGAGTTACTAAGAATTGTTTTACATTTACGTATAAGTGCAGTCCAATCTCTAAATTATGGATGGCACTAAAGGGTAATTTGGCACAAAATTCAAAGAAACGACAGGTAATGAATTGATGGCGGCTTCTATCATGGAGTGCGGGATGGGTGGGTGCTTGGGTCATTGGAAGGCAGGAGGCCGTCTTCACGCTTTCAATTATATATGAATTTGCATTAAATGCATTTTGGCGTGTTGGCTTTCTTGTGTTGTCTTCTAACATAGACGTAGAATACAATATTTTTCATTCTCAAGATCTGACCTCATACACCATCTTTCATTTTATGAATATTTAAATTATTGGAATGTGACATGATATTTGCCAGCTATGAATCCACATTAAAATTTTGCAGTATTGCTGTGTACCGTGCCTTCTTGCAATTTTAGTGGTTGGACAGAAAATGTCTATAAATAGAGATTTGAATAACATTAATTTCTTGCTCCCTGGAGTTAGATACGAAGCACGTGCCTACTGATATCATGGGGTAGACACTAGACCGTGAAGAGATTGGGTCCACCACTTGCATGTCTAATTTGTAGGAAAATTCCAACACACCTCTGGGGTCAGAGCCACGTGAATGCAATGCTGAAGTGCCAGCGGATCCCTCAATTTAAACAGCTTAAAGGAATAACATAAAAATAAAACAAATCGCACCTTTCCACATCTTTATTTCATCCTTTTGTTAATAACTTTTTTCTCTGAAGATTTAAAATATTCATAGAAATACAGTAACTTTTGTTGTTGTATAAGAAATTTGTTTATAACGCATATAAACTTAGGAATATTTTATATAATATTTTATATATACACCCATAGGTCATTGGCCAGAGGACATAGGCCATAGAAGATGGAACTTAACACCTTCCTCTTGCTTTGCATGCCACTCATCCTGTGCTTTTTCCTCCTCCAATTTCTGCGCCCATCATCCCACGCTACCAAGCTACCGCCTGGCCCAACTGGCCTCCCTATTTTGGGCTCCCTACTGGAAATTGGCAAACTTCCTCATCGCTCACTTGCAAGATTGGCCAAAATCCACGGCCCTCTCATCACTCTCCGCCTTGGCTCCATCACCACCGTCGTCGCCTCCTCTCCCCAGACAGCCAAACTAATTCTCCAAACACATGGCCAGAACTTCCTGGACCGTCCTGCTCCCGAGGCCCTCGACAGTCCTCAAGGCACAATCGGATGGATTCCTGCGGACCATGTATGGCGCAGCCGCCGCCGTGTTTGCATCAACCACTTGTTCACATCCCAGAGCCTGGACTCACTCCAACACCTTCGATACAAAAAGGTGGAACAACTTCTCCAACATATCCGTAAGCACTGTGTTTCCGGTACACCGGTGGATATCGGCCTACTCACCTCTGCCATCAACTTGAACGTGCTTTCAAACGCCATTTTCTCTGTTGACCTTGTTGATCCAGGATTTGAGTCGGCTCAGGATTTCAGGGATCAGGTGTGGGGAATCATGGAGGGTGCTGGCAAGTTTAATATTTCAGATTATTTTCCCATGTTTCGAAGGTTCGATTTGCTAGGTGTGAAGCGCGACACTTTCTCATGTTATAAACGGCTTTATGAAATAGTTGGTGGTATAATCAAAAGCCGTATCAAGTGTAGAGCCTCCAATCCGATGAGCAGGAATGACGACTTCTTGGATGTGATTCTTGATCAGTGCCAAGAAGATGGCTCTGTTTTCAATTCTGATAATATCCAGGTTTTGATTGTGGTAAGACCCGTTAATTAATTCACCTCTCTAATTTTAATTAAATTCAATCTAATGTCATTTTTTGTAAACTCAGCGAGTTGGCGCTTAGTACCAGTCGAAATTTATTGTAGGATCAGGTCAACAAGTAAAAGATTCATCTTAGGGAAAGGGCTAGCTAGAAAAGATAAAATTAACACCATTTATATGCTGGCAAAGTAGTGAGGGAGATCACGAAGAGGAAGAAGGCCTTGACTGATTGCTGCATGAGTAGACAGTAGTGTTACTTAATAATTCTTCTATGCATGCATGCATATATGCATTTTAACAATTGCAAGGTGCTGAACTCTCACTTTTTGGCAGGAACTATTTTATGCTGGGAGTGATACATCTACCATAACAACTGAATGGGCAATGACTGAACTTCTTCGAAATCCTCGGCTGATGCAAAAGGTTCGGCAAGAACTTAGCGAAGTAATCGGGGCAGGTCAAATGGTTAGAGAATCAGATATGGACCGACTTCCATATTTTCAAGCTGTTGTGAAAGAGACGCTTAGACTCCATCCGGCTGGGCCCCTTCTGTTACCTTTTAAAGCAAAGAATGATGTGGAATTATGCGGTTTCACCATACCCAGTAACAGTCATGTCCTTGTCAATATGTGGGCTATTGCAAGAGATCCAGGTTATTGGGAGGATCCTTCATCCTTCCTTCCCGAAAGATTCTTGGGCTCTAAGATAGATTATAGAGGCCAAGATTACGAGTATATACCATTTGGAGCAGGTAGGCGAATCTGCCCAGGCATACCTCTTGCCATCAGAATGGTTCAACTAGTGTTAGCTTCCATTATCCACTCCTTTAACTGGAAGCTTCCTGAAGGAACTACTCCACTGACCATTGACATGCAAGAACAATGCGGAGCTACCTTGAAGAAGGCCATTCCTCTTTCTGCAATTCCATTTATCGAAGAAAATTAAGATCGACTCTTCATGAGTCCATCTTTTCTTCCTTCAATTTGGGACTGTTGTTGTGGCTACATGGCTAGAATGCCTTGTGCATTGAAGTCGCCATGATATTATAGCTAGCTCACTGTACTTGATATATCATCCTAGTGACCAGCAAGTGTGCTCTTGCATGTAGGCCATCTTGAATGCTTATGTTTTTTTTCTGCAGCTCTTAATTCTTCCTCTTCTCACCTTATCTGACTCCCGACCCTAGATTAATTGATAAATATAATGAATTAAAATAGATAACAACATCAAAATGATAAAACAATTCTAATGCTTTGAGTAATGTCAGGAACTCATGATAAGTGTAACAGAAATACTGGCTTTATAAATCCAACACAACCAAATCTACAATATGAGAATAAGATGACCAAAAGAATGCCATATGTATATAAGCTAAAAGGAAACTCACCCATCTGTTCCAACTAACTCAAAATTGGGGGTAACGTGGAGGCAAGTGGTCCGTGTTACTTACACATTCCAAATGTATCTGATCAGACTACAGTAGAGTGTATATATAAATTAAGATGTTAATTATTGTCATGACTCAGGACCCGGGTGCGGGGCAACCGGAACCTCCCGTGATCTCAGGGTCAAAGATTTCACTCTTTATAGTGTAGGATATGGAGCTAGTCAATCTAATATTTAATCATAATTTAATCTTTTTGAAATTTATTCAAATATATATATATATAGGTTTTAATGTCCGAAAATTTACAAAGAAAAACCAAATCAGCAACAATATATACATTCAGCACTAATCCCAACATTCTTTCATGAAATTTCATATTAACATTTTGTTTTATTAAATCCACATGCAAAACCTGATTTAAAAATGCATCATTTGCGTGTCCCTAAAATACCCAGAATCTTTATTCTACATCCAAATAGGCAAATGCTATTTATTCAAAGTCTTCTTTAAGGTAGGAATTTACATCTTTTGTTCTATTAAGTCTTGAATTACCCCCCCTTTTTTTTTCTTATCTTCTCCATTTTTTTGTCCTTTCTTACAATGGCCAGTTGGAGTTTGTTACATTTTTTGTAACAAATTCTTATCTTCAATCCTTATAAAACCAACTGTACACTTTTCGCATTTGTTTTCTCTCAATTCTATTTTCTCTCAAATATGGTATTAGAGCATTTTCTCTCCGTTGTACTTAATCTTTCCATCTGATGGCTCGAGACGACTCCTCCGGTTGTTCAATCGTCAGTACCTCCAGTTCTTCTCCCAGTGAAGACTCCAGCAGCCCATATTTTCTCTCAAATGGAGATCACCCATGATTATTCCTGGTTTCTCACTATCTCAACGCTAACAATTGCAAACATGGAGTCTCGAGATGCTCATGGCTCTCACAGCGAAGAACAAGGTTGGGTTCGTCGATGGAAGCATTTCTTATCCAGATGCAGGCGACCTTCTCTACGGCTCCTAAGTTCGCTACAATAGCTTGGTAATTTCCTGGATATTGAATTCTGTCATTAAGGAGATAACTGATAGTCTTTTTTATATGGATACTACCATTAGAATTGAGAGAACCTTCGGAATCATTTTCATCAAAGTAATGACCTCAAATCTATCAGATTAAGAAGCATCTTGTTGCCAAGGTGCCATGGACGTCAATACCTATTTCACTCGTCTAAAGATACTTTGGAATGAACACAAAGATTTTCAGCTTATTCCAGTTTATTGATGTGGAGCAATGAAGGTTTGGATGGATTTTCAACAACAAGAGCATGCTATGCCATTTCTTATGGGTTTCAAGGACTCTTATGCACAAACTCAAGCCCAGATCTTGATGCTTCATCCTCTGCCTCCAATTTCCAAAGTCTTTACTTTGGTTGTTCAAGAAGAATGTCAACGGTTCATCACTCATGGCACATCCCTTTGGTTGTTCAAGACTCTAATCCACCAACAACTATTGTAGCAGCTGTTAGGAATTCTAAGTCAAAACGGAATAGGCCACTTTATTCTCACTGTGGTATTCAGGGACATACTATCGATAAACGCTACAAACTCCATGATTATCCACCAGGATACAAGTTTAAACCCAAGGCAGGCACATCGAATCCCCAAATTAATCAGACTATGCCAACCGAATCCACTACTTCTATAGAATCACCCTAGGCTTATTGACTGCATCTTAGTGCCAATAGCTCATGGCTCTTCTCAGCTCTCAACTTCATGGAAGGACTCTTACTCCAATTGAAACGTTGCAAGCTGGACCATCTGTTTCCAACATACATGGTATCTTACCATCTCATCCACTCTATCTTTACATCCCTTACTTTCCTCATCAAGGGTTTTAGACGCAGTTCCAACACATGTCTGCTGTTTTATAGAGCTTTTCATTTCCTCTGTTCATGTTAGCAATTCCTTTGGCACATTACCAAATGGTCAATTAGTTTTTATCAATATAAATTGTTCTGGCCAATATCTTCTTTGTCCCTCAGTTTCGTTTCAATCTCTTTTCCATTAGTTCACTCATAGAAAGCCACAAATATTCCATTAACTTTCTTGTTGATTCTTGTCTTATTCAGGACCATACTCAGGGCATGATGATTGGGAAGAGTACAAAACAGGGAAATCTCGATGTTTTGGATTCAGCTAGCTTTAGCTATTTTCCTTTTTAACATTTTAGCAAATTAATTGTAATAGCCTTAGTTTATCTCAGATTGAACTTTAACATCATCTTTTGGGACATCCATCAAATGTAAAGCTACAAAATATGAGAAATGACTTACAAATTTCATCTGTTTCTAATCTTCCATCTCATTGTTCTATTTGTCATTTGGCTAAATAACGTCACTTATCTTTTCCATCTTTCAACAATTTATCACCCTCACCTTTTGATTTGATACACTATGATGTTTGGGGCTCTTTCCATATTTACACTATGGAGGGATTTTGCTATTTCTTAACCATAGTTGATGACTACACACGTTTCACTAGGTGTATTTTCTACGATCTTGATGAGATTGAACCTTAGAAGGCATAACATAATGTAACATATTGAGATTCATATAAATTTATTTATTTATATTTCTTAGTTTCCCTTAGTTATCTCTTTGTATTAATTGGTTATAATTTGAGCATACATACCCCACATCACTTACATTATACATGACTTGGGTGCATTAAGAGTTGCACAGAAGATCCAAGCCATGGGTTATTTGGAGAGTAATGAGTTGTTTATAGTCGGTTCATGGATTTGGGCTATTCATCTGAGACTATAGTGCACTACCTCCTAATTGGAATGATAACTTGTCTTGATTTTAGGATGGTTTTCCCATGGTGAGTGTACTAGTGCATGTGATGCACATTAGACAAGACCTACGGTCAATCATGATGTAATCCTATTAATTGTCATGATTCACCAAACTATTATACTACACAAACTCTCAACTTTGAGAGGATATTGAACTTTTGTCGAAGTCAACTAGAGGTTTTGACCTATGAATGAGACCCTAAAGTGGTCATATATCCCTATGGATTGTGTTACTATTAATGGAAGCTAATGACAATAGGTATTCTTAATAGAGGCACCATGATATCTCATGGATTGAGACAGTGTGTCATCTTGGGTGATCCTGATGTGTTGGTTCGCAAGTATACGAATCGTTCAAGTAATATAATTGTACCTAAGTACGAATATCGAACCCACAAGGACTATGCTACTAATTATTAAAATTTATTATTTCTACTACTATTTGATCAATCGAATATTTAAAGTTGTAGAAGAAAGCAACTTAAACAATTAAAGAAAATAAATTCAAACTCTTATGATTTAAACGATCTAAGGCTTTTGATTTCACTACAAACACTTTTCATGCAATTGATTGCTTGACCTAATTCCTATTATGCTTTATTTGGAGATTTAATTCCCTAAGCCAACCAATATTTTCTCTCGAAATATATCATATTGCTCCTTAAATTACTAACCCAACATATCTCTATGTGAATTTAAGTCTAAAGGAGTAATTAAGATCTATGGAATTATTATAGATTTAACTATTAATCTCTCAGAACATGGTAATGTATCTCTACTATTCATTCATTCTAACGTAATCTATTATATGGATCTAATTTAGATTCTAACTCTTGTTATCAACCTAAATCATAAAATGAATCAAAACTTGGGCCCTTAAGAATTGAGAGCATTAAGCGCATAATAGATACACAAATAAATTGATGCAAAACAGAGAATTAATTTAAACCAATCAAAAACATAAATCATGATTGAGCTACATCTCAGCCCTAGACAAAGGAATTAGTTCATCTGAAGATGAAGAACAAACATCCTGAATTACAATCATAAAGAAAAGGGAAGAATAAACCAGAAAAATAGAAGGAAATCTAAAAATCCTCTTCTTGTTTTCCAAGCTCTCTCTTTTCCTAGGTCTTCAAGATCCTCCTTCTCCTAGGTCTCCCAGATCCCCAAATAAACCCTACTTTCGTCTATTTATAGCCCCAGTATCGTAAACTGACGTCCCACCTAATTCGGATCTGAACAGAATGAGATAAGGACAAATAATTTTCAAATTTTAAACATCGGGTCGCGGCGCTCAGTGTCTCCCGCCGTGGCGCTTTAGTTTCAGGTTCCCAGGATTTTTGAAATTCCTTCGAGCACCGCGGCGGACAAACTCCTTCAGCCACGACGATTTTGTCTCGGGTCCCCAACTATGATTTTCCACATGTGTACGCCGCAACGGTTATGTCCTTCCCACAGCAGCGCTTAAGTCCTTCTCGTAGTGGTGCTTTCCTCTCGGGTGAGTTACGCAAATTGTCACGTAAGAGGCTGCCGAACTTCATATTTTTCTTCCAATTTTTGCCTCATATTGCTCCCTTTTCGTACTCTTGGCTATTTGAGACCTAAAACAATAAAAATAATGATTGTTGAGATAAAATTACTCTTAAACTAATGAAATATCAAGTTAAATCATAGATAATAAGTCGCTCTAAATCAACTTATCAGATCCAAAGGACATGTGATGTAGAAGACTGTGATCATAACATTTTCTTTAGTGAAAATTTGACATATGCTTTTTAGAGTTAGAGTATGTCAATTGGTCACATAATAAGTGGAACATGTAACTCAAGGATTTGAAAGGTAATCTTGATAGGTGATAGTACTACCTTGTTAGATTACTGACACCGGTTCATGGGGAGTTTGTATGTAGTGGATAATAAGTCACGAACCCCTAGCTTTGTCTCATTATTTCAATAGAATACTGAAGTGTAGTTGATTCTTTTTAGTGGAATGTTGAATCAACTTCAGAATTGGATTATGAGGGAGCCAATACTCTTACAGGCCTCAGTAGTCCCTGCTTTGAGCTCATATACCATGATGACACAATTTATGAAGGTGGGATTGACTCTTGGTTCACTCTTGTGCATAAGGGTGTTTTGGTAATTATGAAAGGTTGCATAGAGTAGAGTGAACAAGTTCTCTAGAATAGGGTAATTGATTAATTTGATGGCCCTGTGTGGTTAATTAATCAATTATGACCCATTTTAGGTTAGATTAAGTTACCAAAGCCTTGGTGAGCTCAAACCACTTAAGCCTAGTAGGGGAACTTTATAAATACCTCCTTAGAGGCTAGAGTTTCCATAACCTTAAGAGAGACTTTGTCTTCCACCTCTAGAGAAAAAAAGAGATAGTAAGAGCTAAGAGATCCTCCATTCCAAAGACCAGACTTTGGAGTGTCAAGATCATGGTATAAGTCATTAGGCAGAAGATCTTGGGTGTACAAGATTTCCATATTCATTGTTCTTCATCTTCATTGAGCGGAATTGATTTGGGAACATCCAAATTGAAGGTAAAGTTCTCTAATGGCTTTCCTCTTTATCCTAGATTTGTAAAGATATGTTTTTTTTTTGCTTCTATTGCATAGGATCTAGAGGCTTAAGGTATTTTTACATGCGCCTATATGATCCAGGGTAAGGGAATGGAGAAATCCAAGGTTCCCAGTAGATCTAAATCTAATGTCATTACAATTCTACAAGATTTCTTCTCATTAATTCTCACACAATTTGGAAAGAAAGTCAAGTCTATCTAATCTGACAATTCACCTAAATTGGATTTTTTTATTATTATTTCCGTAAGAAAGAGTTGTTTCTTTCCATTCTTGTGTTGACACTCCACAACAAAACTCACTCTTCAAAAAGAAACATCAACATATCCTAAATGTTGTCAAAGCTTTAATGTTTCAATCTAATATCCCACTCTCTTGTTGGAATGATTGTGTAGCCACTGCAATGTACTTAGTTAATAGGACTTCATTTCCTCTCCTATCTAATCGCACACCTTCTTAATTTCTTTTGAAAAAGAAACCATTCTACACTCAACTTAAGGCTTTTGGTTGTCTATGTTATGCATCCACTCTCACTTGTAACGATACTAAATTTTCTCCTTGAGCAACCTCTTATGTCTTTCTCCAATATCCACCAAGTTATAAAGGGTATAAAGTCCTTGATCTTTCTACTAATGTGACCTTTATCTCTAGGGATGTGGTCTTCCATGAAAAAAAAATTCCTCTTTAAAATTATATTCATTCCTTATGCTTTATTAGACATATTTTCAGATAAAATCTTTCCACTTCTAGTTTCTCCAACCACACATTCCTTAATTCCATCTCAAACTCATGCTACACTTATTTCCATTGTTCTACCTACCTCAACCCAAGTTTGGCAACCCTCATCTCACCTACAGGATTATCATTGTTCTTCCATCACCATTAAGCCTTCTTTTGCAACTTGTCACCCTTTGTCTCATGTTCTTAGCTATCACCAGTTGTCACCCTCTTATCAGCTTTTTGTTGATGTTCTTTCTTCCTCCTCTAAACCTATAACATATTCCCAAACTACTCTTTTCCAAAGTGGTGAGAAGCTATGGTTGTGGAGCTGCAAGCTCTTAAGAGTAATGGTACTTGGTCATTGGTTAATCTTTCTCCTAGTAAACATGCTATAGGTTGTAAATGGGTGTACAAAACTAAGTATTAGGCTAACGGTTCTCTTGAAAGGTATAAGGCTTGTTTAGTTGTTAGGGGGTGTGCTTAACAAGAAGGCATTGACTACATGGACACTATTTCCCTTATTGTTAAAATGGTTACTATCAAAGTTCTCCTTGCTTTAGCTGCCATTCATGGTTGGTCTCTTACATAGCTTGACATCAATAATGTTTTTTTTTTGCATGGTGATCTTCATGAGGAGGTTTACATGTTCTTACCTCCTGGTTTCAATTGTGAAGGGGAGCCTTTACCTAATGATATTATTTGCAAGTTACATAAGTCCTTATATGGGCTTAAACAAGCTTCTCGACAATGGTTTTCTAAATTTTCTAATGTTCTTCTTGAGATAAGATTCAAGCATTCATCCTCAAATAGCTCTTTGTTCATTCAAGTCAATGATAATAGCTTCATTACTCTGCTAATCTACGTTGATGACATAGTTATAGTAGAAAATGATCAAGTTTGTATTGACTGCTTAAAGAAGTTTCTTGACAATTGCTTTAAGCTCAAGGATTTAGGAGATTTGAAGTTTTTCTTGGGACTTGAAGTTGCTAGATCACTTAGTGAGAGCCCTTTTGCTTTGCATCTTCTTTCTAATGTAGAATATCACGGGTGTAAGACTAGGAAGACACTTATGGATCCAAACATGAAGTTATTAATATATTGGAGACTTTCTTGAAGATTCTCTAGTTAATAGGAGAATGATTGGAAAACTCTTATATCTCACTATAACATGACTTGATCTATCTTAGTGAATCGTTTGAGTCAACTCCTTGGAAACCTCACATTCCTCATTTGCAAGCTACTCATCGAATCTTGGAGTATGTCAAAGGGACTGTTAGGCAAGGACTCTTCTCTTCTTCCTTATCCATGGAACTAAAGGCCTTCGCAAATGTTGATTAGGAAACCTATCTAGGCACTACAAGATCTATCATTGGCTTTTGCATTTTTATTGGAGACTTGCTAATTTGGTGAAAGTCAAAGAAGCAACATATTGTCTCTAAGTCATCTGCTGAAGTAGAGTATCGCTCCATGGCAAACATGACTTGTGAATTGATATTGTTGTTTGCTCTACTTAAGGAACTTTGCATTGATCACCATTACCATGCAATTCTTTTTTGTGATAACTAAGTCGCATTGCATATAGCTACCAAACTTGTATTTCATGAAAGCACCAAACATATAGAAATAGATTGCCACATAGTGAGGGAGCAAATTCAAAAAGGCAACTTAAAGACTTTACATGTTTCCTCTCAGCACCAACTTGTAGATCTTTTAATGAAGGGACTTTTTTCAACTTAGTTTGAGTTTCTCTTAGGAAAGATGAGAATTCTCAATAGCCATTCTCCATTTAACGGGGAGTATTAAGTCTTAAATTAGTCTTTTATGTATATATATATATATATATTCTCTATTTCTTGTATTTTCTTACAATGGTGAGCTTGAGTTTGTTACATTTTTGTAATCAATTTTTGTCTCTAACCCTTATAAAACCAACAATACACATTTTACATTTGTGAGTGAGATCAAAGAATTTTTCTCCCAATTTTATTTTCTCTCTAATACATACCAAGATCTTTCCGTTCTAAATTCCGTCTCTCTAGAGTTTTATTTTTCACCTATTTTCCATCTTATAAGAGTTTTTTGTTTTTTTATTTCGTTTTCACTTATTTTTCATTTCAAAAATTTACTTCCTTCAAGGTCTCTTTTATTTTTAATTACATTAAATTATTCATTATTTTTTTAGTTCCACACAATCATGAATGTAAATGAGTGCAGTAAATTTTTTACAATTAAACGTGTATATATATATATAGAAGTTACATGGTTTCTACAATCTAAACCAAAATGAATGTTTAAGGAGTTCCCATAATTTAATATCTATAATATTCCTAACACATAACTTCCATAATTCATAATTGAAATATAATTTCTTAAATATATACTATTAAGCTTACAATAATATTACTTCGAAAAAATGATCATTGAAACAATGACTCGAGGATGAGTGTACAAAACCGAAAATGTTACACAAGGTCCCAGAATGAGATACGCTTGTGTTATAGGATTTATCATGAAGAAGAATTAAAGTTTCTTAAAAAAATGAATGGAAAATTTGGATAACAAACCACTCTCTCGAATCTGTCTGAGAAATTTAACATGGACTTCCAAAAAACATTCTAAACTGGAGATGAACCTTCCTTACAAGTTTTACAAAGAATTGGATGTCAATGTTTTTTAAATGCAGAGCTTCCATCCCTAGTCCTTTATTTCTGCTCTCACATATATACCTATTATTCAACTCAAATATCTAGCAGACCAACCCACTATACAAGGCCCAACTCTTATATTCCACTCTTCAAAACCAACATCTTTGGTTAATTAAACCCCACCTATGCACACCATACTATATAATTTAAATCTCTCATTTGCATGATCTAATTTAAACATTTCCTTACAAAAATCAGTCGTCCAGAATTTAGCATTTACCTTAAATTTATTTAAATCTTCAATCATTAATCATTTAATTAAGGGGTGTTTGGTAAAACTTGATACTTATTACTTAATAACTTAAGTTAAAATATACTTAAGTCGCTGACTTAAAATTTATTACTTAGTTCTTACTTTAAGTATCAAGGTTATTTGATAAAATTAACTTAAAATTTACTCTAAATCATCAAATTGATATATTTATCCTCATAAATTATAAGGCAAAAGAAGTTGAGTAACAATGGAGGTCATAGAGTAGCAAAAGATATTGTGAAGATAATTAAGACAAATGGAGTAAACAAGTAAAATAAATATGTGAACTTAAGAATAAATTAATTGCTTTTACTTATTCCTTAAAGTTGTTTTTAACTTTAAGCCATACCATTATGTTATTTTACCAAATATAATATACCTTATAATTTAAATTAAGTTATTAAGCTACTTTTAATTTATTAAGTTGGTTTGCCAAATACCCATTAAATCTTTATAATTTCCATTGTATTTTTTTTTTTCACTTTTGATCACCAATTCCAAATCTTTTTTGCACCTATACAAGTTGTGCTACTTAAATTCATAATTTCCTATTTTTTAGAAGGACGATTGCGTGCATAATTAAATTTTGTACCGATTTTTATTTTAATTTCACCAATTGCTTATTGTATTATCCCCTAAATTTATTAGATATTTTCAATTCCTTTAATTGCACTCTCTGGCTCTACTAGATGCTAAAACCATACCAATTTAATCCATGCACTTATTGTGCTGAAAGTAATTTCACATTTTAAAATAGTTTTCCACTACTTTTTTATATTTTGTTTTATTAATAAAACATTTATTACAAATTTCGTTTCATATCTTACATAAATTGTATCTATTTTATTACATGAAAAACATATTATGAATCTATTTGGGAACTATTTTTTTTAAAACAGCTTTTTATTCTCTAGAATAAAAAATACAAAAAATATGTTTGAAAACCAAAAATTGTTTTCTGTTCTTAAGTTCTCAGATAACATCTTTTAGTTGTTTTCTACTATTTTCACTTGTTTTCTAATGGTTGTTTTAAGAAATAATTATACAAACATGTAGAATGATTAAAAATAAAACACTAGATATAAAAATTATTTTTAAAACATATTTAAAAATATTAAAAACGGGTTAAAAACATTTTATGTTTTTAAACAGACTTTTGTTCTACAAAAATTAGGGAATAATTTTCAAAAACCATTTTTTTGAATTGTTTTCAAAAACAATTATCAAAGATACCCTAAAATGTCCAAAATTTTGAGTTATAGATAATGATGGTGCATAGCCTTAGGCATCTACAAGAGTTTATGGTTATTAATTCCTTCTAAACTAAAAATTAATTTATGGTTGTAAAAGAAAGTTATTCAACAATCTTTTTTGGGTAATTGAAATGAATAATAACTATATTATATAGCATGACTAAATTCAGTCATATAAGCTCATAACTTATACATTGACACTTGCATTGAAAAGGATTGTTGATTAAACAATTTCATTAAATGATTGTAATAAAATGTTGAATTTCACTAATCTATTAGATAGTAAATGCTTTTAATTTTGAGAGAATTAATGGATTTAGTGTTCCTATATTATTATTATTATTCAATTTGAACTAAGTCAGGACTAAATTAGTGATTAAATACTGTTCCAACTCGTAACACCACTCGGTTCTCAAGCAGAACGTGGCTTCGATACCATTCACACCCAGGACATATAACAGTTCATGCCATTCACACTCAAGACATATAACAATTCATGCACACGACAAATTAATTATGTCTAATGAACTCCAAGCATAAAAATAGAAATAATTACTGTCTAATTTATTGCAGAAATTTAAACATAAAAACACAAATATTTAAATCTGAAAATAACTTTTATTGAAAATATATCTTGATTACAGAGAGTTGTTTAATACAGGCTTGTTGACAACAGAGGGATGACTAAAAGAGATGAATACAAAGGACTAGAATTTTTTGAAAGAGGAGATTACAAAAGCAAGAGAGAGAATTTTTTTAGAACACTCTATGCTTGCACTTTTGAGCTCTGCCTGATGAAAAGGGTTGCAACTCTATTTATAGATGAAAAATTGGACTTGAGTTGAATTTGAATCTTCATGCTTGAGAAAATTTTGAAATCTGCCACCACGTGTTGGGCCAACTGGAGTTTTGGTAAATGAGGTCTGAAGAAGGTAAGATTTCATTTCTAATGTCAAAAAAGAATTTATTCTCTTCCTCTCTTTTTTATTCTCGTAGCTTTTGAAAGTCATAGTAGTAAACAAAAAACACTATTCATTACTTTTTGATTTTTTTATGCATTCTTCACAATTCCTTCATTACATACTTTTCACAAATTTTTTATTTTTTATTTATTTTTTATTTTTTATTTTTTTATTGGATAAATACAGGGAAACAATTGTACAAATATACAGTTGTACAAAAGATTCTTGAAATCTTTTATCTGGATTGACCCATAGGTCCTCCGTAAAGGATTAACTCAAGGTCTACATAGGAATCATCTGATATAGTTGTATCTTTAGTTTCTTCATTTTCTTGATGATCGTCAAACTGTTTGAGAGTTTGAATGAGTCCTTGATGATACTGCTCTAAATCAGTAGCAACGGCTAATGAAGCTTGACATTTGCTTTTCAAAGTTAGGAATTCTTCTTGAGTCAGCCCTTGAAAAGAGCTTGCTAAATCTTTTGAATTTGATGATCCTGACCTTGAAATTATTTGCAAAATCTTTTGTTGACATGCAAAATCATGATTGAATTTGTCCCACCATTTGATGTTTGAATTCTCTAGAGAGAGATAATGGAAAATGATGAGGTTGCTCTTGCTTCTTGATAATAGTCCATGTGAGAATCCATGGAATTCTTAATCTAGAACAGAACGTCAGGAGTCTCGGCTAGGAGATAGACTGAAATGAAGTCTTATTCTTGTAGAAGTTGAATTTTTCTTGAATTTCAGGAGGAAATATGGAGTCTAGTAGACCAAAGAAAGTCCAACATTTTTTAAACAAAGCAGGAAATTTGGTATTATAGTTCCTTGAAAATTGGGTGAACCAAGAATGCTGGTAACTTTGCAAGAAAAAATATTGTACCAAACATCCATATAATCTATATAATTGAAGCTCATGGGATGGAAAGGTTGACTAAACGCCTTGCAAGTGAAGGGTTTTTTATTCCAATCAGAAATGGTCATGATTCTAAGAATTTGACATTTGGAAAAAGCAATCCTTTGAGGATTGTTTTTATTAGTGTTATGAGTAATTTCAACTGAATCAGTGTCTACCAAGATGAACTCATAAAATTGACGAGTTTTCAAAGGATTATTGGAATTAAAGTTGGCTCCTTGAGGAAAGATATAAGGAAGAATTTTAGGAATTTCTTCATAATTAAACTTTGGCTCAATGACAGCGATTTCTAAGGTTTTGGGTTTTTTGACATATTGACTAGTTGAAAAAGAAAAAGGAGAAGGAGAAGGAAAAGGTAATGTTGAAATAGTGTTAGGGCTAGATTGACTTTGAACGATAATATTTTTAGAGGTTGATTTAGAAGCTTGAATGAAACTTTTTGAAGGTTGAAGAGGAGGAAAATCTAGACTCAGAACTTGAAAGGAATTTTACGTTTGTAATGGAAAAGTAGGACGAATATTTGAAAAGTTTGAAATTATTGCATAAGAAGCATTAGTTTTCTTGGATGATGAAGGAAGCTGGGGCCTAACGGGAGAACCCATTAGGATAGAGGAGGATCCTTATCCTGCAAAAAATCTTGAGTAAGGAAGTCAGGAAGGGAATTCAATTCTTCTTTGATAAATTCAATTTCAAAATCAAAATTTGAAAGTAAAGCTTGTCATCTCGCAAAAATTTGTTTTGAAACTAAATTTTTAACATTTTTTTGTAAAATATCTTTTGTAGCTTTGCAATCAATTTTTAAAAGAAATTTTTGTTTATCAAATCACTTTGAAATTTTGAAATACATAAGACTATAGATAAAACTTCTTTTTTGATAGTTGAATAATTTATTTGAGTGCCCAATGAGATCCCTGAATGATATCTAACTATATGCACTTGATTATTATATTCTTGCTTTAATATACCTCCTTAACCTAAATTAGATGCATCTGATTCTACAATGAGCAATGCATTGGGATGAGGGATGTTAATGCATGGTAAAAGTTTGACTCTTTATTTAATTTCTTTGACTAAATTAGTATGATGCTCAGTCCATGCAGGTGCATTTTTCCTAAGTCTTTTATATAAAGGTTCACAAATGATTCTTAAATCTTTGAAATAATCAGAAACATAATTTTGACAACCTAGAAATCTTTGTAATTGTTTTTTATCTTTTATTTCATCAGGAAATTTGTCAGCAAATTCTATTGACCTTTGAATCGATTTTGTTTTTCCTTGAAAATTTTCATGTCCTAAAAATCTAATCTTTGTTTAAAATAATTTCATTTTTGGAGCAAAACAAGTCATTCCATTTGCTTTAATGACATTGAAATTTTTTTTAAAATGAACAAAATATTTTTCTAATGAATCAAAAAATATTAAAACATCATCAATGTATACAATTATGAACTGAAAGTGAGGGTTAAAAATATCATTCACAATATTTTGAAATTCAGAAGGGGCATTTTTGAGACCAAAAGGCATGACATTCCATTCATAATGACCAAAAGGAACTATAAAAGTAGTTTTGTATCTATCTTCTGCTTTAATTTGAACTTGCCAAAATCCTGATTTCATATCAAATTTTGAATAAATTACAACACTATGAAGTCTTTTGAGTAAATCTTGCTTATTAGGAATAGTGTATCTTATCCATTGTAATACTTTATTTAAAGGTTTATAATTAATGACTAATCTGGGTACACCTCTTTCTAGTTCAGCAACATTTTGAACATAAAAAGCAGCACAACTCCAAGGAGATTTTGAGGGTCTTATTAATTTTTTCTTTATTAATGAATCAATTTCTTGTTTACAGTATTCTAAAAATTTTTCATTCATTTGAATAGGTCTCGCTTTAGTGGGAATTTTAGACTCATCAAAGTTTTAAATGTAAGGCAAACTTATCTCATGTCTTTTTTGGGACCAAAAGGCATTTGGAAGATTAGAACAAATTTCTTTTTGAAAAAGATCTTGAATTTCTTTTATTCTCTTTTGAACTTTATCTTTTAGAAGTTGTTCTTCTACTTTTTTATATTGAATTTCTTTTTATAGAAAATTTATATGAGCTTTTTTTCTTTGAATTAAATTTATCCTTTTATTTATTGAATCACTTTGGACTTGATGTATTTCCTTTTTAGTTAATGGATATATAAAAGGAAAAAAATATGGTATTTCCTAAGATTGTAGTTTTGACACCGTCATCATTTACTTGAAAAGTGTAAAGTAATGTAATAAAAGGAGTTCCTAAGATTAAAGGTTCAACCATATTTTGTACTAATATAAATTGAGTTCTAAAACAATAATTATTTTGACATATATGAACATTTTGAAGTTTAAACTCTATCTCTAATTTTCCTTTATTTGCAGCAAAAAGTTCTTGTCTTATTTTTCCATAATATTTAGTAGGAATTAATCCTTCTTGAATACAGTTCATATCGGCTCCTGAGTCTATTAATGCTACTATTTCCATTTCAAAATCTTCAACTATGATTTTTACATTTGTATACCATCTTTGAAAATCTATTTTTGTTATTGTATTTATAAATGATTCTATAAGAGTTTGTTTATTAGGTATTATTATTCATGGATCTTGATTATCAGATGTTTCAGCAAAATCTTGTTTATATTGTATTATATTTCTAATTTGTTCATTTTCTTGTTTTATTTGTTCGTTTTCTTATTTTAATTGATCTATTTGCTTTTTTATTTCTTGTATTTCTTCTTCCAAATCTTCAATAGTTATAGGCTTTTGAATCTTTTTGAATCTATTAAAAATTTCATCCATTGAGTATTGTGTAGGTTTAATTTCTTGAGTTTTATTTGAATTTTCCGTGAGAATTATTTTTTTTAAGTTTTGTAAAAAATTTCATTGTGTTTCCTCATCTTGTATTTTTTTCTATAACATTAAAAAAAATACTTGATTATCTACTTTTGAAGATATTACATTTATTGTTTTGATTATTTTTTATTTTTTTTATTTTATATTTTTTGTATATCATTAGTTTCACTTCTTGTATTTTCTATCTTTGATGTTGATGTTTCCTCCACCTCTCCCGTGGCAAAAGAAAACAAAATTTGATTAAATTTTGTTTCATCTAACTCTTATCTTGATTTTTCACTTAATTCTTCTTGATTTTGTTGATCTAATAATTTTTTATTATGTGGATAATTTTCTATTGCTTTTCTTGAGGTTAATGTTGCAATTCTTTTAAGGGGTTTCCTAAATTTGAAAAACCAAAGGAAAAAAGGAATAGTGATCCTAACTTGTTGCATATATTTTTCATATTGTTTTCTTAAAGCGTTTCTAACTTGAGGAGGAAGTTGTTGAAAATAATTTCTTTTTGCATTATTTTGAGGAGAAAAATGGTCTGATTTAATCCATTCTACATCAGGAACAAAAGGATTTCTTTTAATATATCTTTTTCTAATGATATTTATGTTTAAAGGAGGTTTATCATGAGAGAAAATATTTGACTCAAACTCTTCTTCAAAAAGAGGAATTCTTGAAACAAAGTCTAACATTTTTGACAAAGTTTTTAGTTGATTTTCTATTTGACTCATTTCTTCATCTAACTTTGAATTATTAAATTTTATGTGATGATGTAATTGATGATGTAGGTAATGAATTTGTAAATCTGTTTGTCTCATATGAAGAACTCTCTAAATTATATGCAGAATTATTTGATGCAAATGTAGAACTATCATGGGACCTAAGAGATCTGGAAGAACTAGCTCTACTTAATTCCCTTATAATATTACTCATTGTCACAGAAAATAATCACAATCTTGTCTTTAATCAATTCAAATAATTTCTTGAACAAGGACCACCACAAGCGGATCAACACGGGACTTACGCTCCTTCTGCCCTCAAACACAGCTATCTAGGCTGACCAAGCCATTCAAAGGAAATTTAATTCGAACTAAGTCAGGACTAAATTAGTGATTAAATAATGTTCCAACTCATAACACCACTCGGTTCTCAAGCATAACATGGCTCTGATACCATTCACACCCAGGACATATAACAGTTCATGCACACAACAAATTAATTTTTTCTAGTGAACTCCAAGTATAAAAATAGAAATAATTACTATCTAATTATATTTAATTTATTGCAGAAATTTAATCATAAAAACATACAGATTTGAATATGAAAATAACTTTTATTGAAAATATACCTTGATTATAGAGAGTTGTTGAATACAGGCTTATTGACAGCAAAGGGATGACTAAAAGAGATGAATACAAAGGACTTGAATTTTTTAAAAGAGGAGATTACAAAAGCAAAAGAGAGAATTTTTTAGAACACTCTATGCTTGCACTCTTAAGCTCTGTCTTATGAAGAGGGTTGCAACTCTATTTATAGATGAAAAATTGGACTTGAGTCGAATTTGAGTCTTCATGCTTGAGAAAATTTTGAAATTTGCCACCACGTGTTGAGCCAGTTGGAGTTTTGGTAAATGAGGTATGCTGAAGAAGGTAAGATTTCATTTCTAATGTCAGAAGAGAATTTATTCTCTTTCTCTCCTTTTTCTTCCCATGGCTTTTGAAAGTCATAGTAGTAGACAAAAAACACTATTCATTACTTTTATATATATATATATATATATATATATATATTATGCATTCTTCACAATTCCTTCTCTACATACTTTTCATAATTTTTTTTTACTAGATAACTATAATGGGACAAATGTACAAAGATACAGATGTACAAAAGATTCTTGATATCTCTTAAATGAGCATCTCTAAGAGATATTTTTCAAAACTTTGTTGAGCTTCTTTTTCAATGACGTACTCCTTTTTGTACTTATCAACAAGATAATTAAATTGGGTTTGGAACAAAAGAGGGACTTCTGGAAAATCAGTTGCATAGATGATCTTTTGAATATTGTCTTCAGCAATGAGATTATAGTTAGAAGAACTATAAATCTCAGAATCAAGGTTTCTTGCAATCATTCTTGACCTCCAATGTCTGATTTGTTTTTTGAGGTTGAATTTAGTACAGGGCCAAGGGATCTCTGTACCAAATAGTTGATGTTTTTTATGATTGGATTTAAGAAGGATCAGGTGTTGAGTGGGATAAACTCCTCCATCATTCAACCATTCAGGAGGTTTACCTTCAATAATGAGTTCAACAGATTTGAAGTCACGGATGAAGGCCTTTAAAACACAAACTACTAATTTTCTTCCAAATCCATCAGTTTGATCAGGTTGGGAGAAAATTAGTTAATAGAGCAATCCATAGTCCATGAGAAGAGTAGGAGTTATCTCTATTGACTCATTAATGAACTTGATGACTACCTGCCTGTAACTGTCTAAGTCAATGTTGGCTTTGCAAATACTATAAGTAAGAGCACACTTATAGTCATGCCGTTCTAGTGGAATTTCCCTACACAAGGGATCAATCTTTGGACAATCATTATAGGCATTGTCATAATGAGTAATCCAAGTGAAACTCATCCCTTGAATAGTAATTCTAAAAGTGCTACAGTCAGCAAGAAATTGCATTATATGCTCTTACTTGGCTTCTCTTATAGCTTGAGCCTTTTGACTTATTATCTATCTAAGGTCTTGAGGAAGATTCAAAATATTTTGCTTGAAAAATGAAAATCATGAATTTTGAAATTCTAGGCTTTCATCAAAAAGTGTTGGAAATTCGTTTTGAAATTCATTTTGAAAAGATTTTGAAACTGTAACTTTAGATTCTTTTGAACTTTTCTTGCAATTGAAACTTTCAAGATCTGTATGCATTGGGATGCAATGCATATCAGAACTTGAAGGTTTAGGAAAACTGTCTAAATTATCATTTATCTGTTTAAAATGAAAAGATAAAGCATTTAAAGCTTCCAACTTTTGAATATCACTTTTTGCATTCCAGAGGTTGTCTAAAATGCATTTTTGTGATGTGCCTAAACCTTCTATATCTTTATGAATTCGAAATGACAGATTAATCCATTCTTGCTCCATTTGTAGAGAAAATTCAAAATTTAGTACCTCTTTTGAAGCATGAATGAGATATCTAATGAGTTTATCTTTATTATACCAAAATTGAAAATATATTGAATTGATAAGGGGCACATAATTATGAATAAGAATATTTAAAGGAGTTTTTGGATTTTTTGAAATCAAATTTATTGATTTATATGAACATGCACAAATACCATCACAATCTTTTTTATCATCTTATTCTTCTTCATCTTGACTAGACTCTTCACTTGATATTTCTTGTGTTATTAATATTTGATTATCTTCTTCTTATTCATAATTTTTATTAGAATCTTCATTTTCTTCATCAATCATTAATCCTATCATTGAATTTTTGAGTTTATTAGTTATTTCTAATGAATTAATCTTATTTTCTAATTGACAATCTTTTGAGTAATGACCTACTTTTCCACATTTATAACATGTGGGTGTTTTTTTTTTTTTTAAAGTTGATTTATTTGAAGATTTTGATTTATTAGGATTAAATTTCACAAATTTCTTTTGGAATTTTGACTCTGTTGAGGGTTTTTTTACCTTTTATATTACTTTGTTTATTTTTTCTTTTTGAAGGGGCTATTATTGTATCATAACCATAATACGAACAAAATTTTCCTAATTTTTTTTTACTATCTTGTTTTTCTTTTTTCATTGGACTCTTTAATTTGAGATCTGTACAAAGAGCTAAACCTTCATTATTGATGAAAGTAATTAATTCTCCATATGTTAATGACTCATAAGGAATTCTTCCATTATGAATATTTCTTATTCTTTGTCTAACTTTTTCTACAAATGAAGTTGGTAAACCAGATATAAATTTTTCTTTCCAATAATGACTTCCACAATCATGTCTTATTATAACTTTGACTAAAAACATATCCTTATACCACTTAAAATCTTGAAGTTTTGGACATCTAAGATTACTAAGGATTTCAGAAGTTCTTTCTTGAAAATAGATAGAATCTCCTATAAAATGTTTTGTTATTGCAAATATTAACGTATTGACGGTGTCTTCTTCATAAGTTTGAACTGATGTTCCTTTTTCTTTGATTATTGTCTTCCATTATGATGTTCGTATTATGGTTATGATACAATAATAGCCCCTTCAAAAAGAAAAAATAAACAAAGTAATATAAAAGGTAAAAAATCCTCAATAGAGTCAAAATTCCAAAAAAAAAGAAAAAATTTAAAATTTAATCCTAATAAATCAAAATCTTCAAATAAATCAACTTTAAAACAGAAAACACTCATATGTTATAAATGTGGAAAAGTAGGTCATCACTAAAAAGATTGTCAATTAGAAAATAAAATTAATTCATTAGAAATAAGTGATAAACTAAAAAATTTAATGATAGGATTAATGATTAATAAAGAAAATGAAGATTCTAGTGAAAATTATGAATCAGAAGAAGATAATCAAATATTAATAACACAAGAAACATTAAGTGAAGTGTCTAGCCAAGATGAAGAAGAATCAGATGATAAAAAAGATTGTGATGGTATTTGTGCATGTTCATATACATCAATAAATTTGATTTCAAAAAATCCAAAAACTCCTTTAAATATTCTTATTCATAATTATGTGCCCCTTATCAATTCAATATATTTTCAATTTTGGTATAATAAAGATAAACTCGTTAGATATCTTATTCATGCTTAAAAAAGAGGTACTAAATTTTCTCCCAACCTGATCAAACTGATGAATTTGGAAGAAAATTAACAATTTGTGTTTTAAATGCCTTCATCCATGACTTCAAATATGTTCAACTCTTATTGAAGTAATTGTCCTAAATGGTCGAATGATGGAGGAGTTTATCCTGCTCAACACCTGATCCGTCTCAAAGCCAATCATAGAAAACATCAACCTTTGTTTCGTTTAGGTTTAGATATTCTTGTGTTTATTTGTTTAAGAGACGCTAGGTCAACAAAATTTATCGATTCCATCATTAGCATGATTGATTCAAACCTTGCATATGGTCCTATTTATTTTAATTGTTTTCCAAACTTTTCCATGAACATAAATGACCCAAGTATTCTTTCAAGTTTAACTTTAAACATTAAAACCAAAAATATGAATTTTGTAGAAGAAACCCAAACCATAGCAATAATTTATAGAATATATTATAAAGTCATGACAACTCAATTAAATCCTAGAGTTGTGTGTCAATCTGTCAAAGATGAAACATTATTATTACAATATAACCCTAACAATACTCAAACCTTTGTTCCTAAAAAACTAAAATGGAATGAAATTACTCAAGGAGGTCAATGGGAATTAAAAGATTTAACCCATCCAAAACCAATTAGACTTTTAACAACTCCTTCAAAAATTATACAACATACAAATGGTACTATTCAAATAGAATTTAGTCCAAGTTCTAGATATTCATTTACTCAAGATTTTATGTTCGCAAGATCTTCCACTTCAAATGCAAATTTAAATGGTGTCAATTTTACTCCAAAAATTCCTATTCCTGTATATCAACAACAAGAATCTCCTCCTATGTCACCTACTCATTCTGATATGTATCCTAATCAAGTTAACATTATTCATAAGAAAAATTATAAAAGGACTCATTTTACTCCTAATGTAGAATGGATAAAATCAAATTATTTTGCCACTTATAATAATACTAAAAGAGCTTATTTTCAAACACTTCCTCCTCAAGCTAGAAATGCATTAAGAAAACAATATGAAAAATATATGAATGAAAAGAAAACGACAATTCCTTTTTCCTATTGGTTCTTTCTACTTAGAAAACAAAGAAAACAAATTATAACTTTAAGAAATGAAGAAGGACATCAATTAGCAACAAAACACTCAGAAAATGTTCAAAAAAGAATTCTAACAATAACTTCAGAATTAGGTTCCCAACCACCCTTAAATAATCATCAATTTCAAATGTTTGAAAATCACTGCCAAACACACTCTAAGAATTCAAATTTTGTTGTTATGGATTAATTTAATGTAATCAGAGAATTAAATTTGTTTTGGCTAATTTGTGTTAGTTAAATATGATTAGGAATCCATACTCTATTGATATGAATTAATCTTATTTAATCAAAGAATTAGGTTTGTTTTGATTGGTTGGTGTTAATTTAATATTATTGGACATTCAAATTTTGTTGTTATGGATTAATTTAATTTAATCATAAAATTAAGTTTGTTCTATAGAATCATGTTGGTTTAATATGATTAGAAATCTTAATTCGGTTGATGTGAATTAATTTAGTTTAATTAGGAAATTAGGTTTATTTCTGATGAATTATGTTAAATCAATGTAATTAAAGATCCAAGTTTTTCACCTTTGTTAATGTGAATCAACTTAAATTAATCAGAAACCTAATGTTTGTTTCTTTTGATTTTGCGTTAATTAAACTCTAGTAGAAATCTAAATTCCATGGCCATTAGCTTGGATTAATTTAATTACACTATAAATCTATATTTATTTTTATTACTTTGCATTAACTCTATTGAATTTGGAGCTCTAGATTTTCATTCTTTGTTAGCCTGAGTTAGTGAAGTTGATAAAAAACTTGGGTTTATTTTTGTTGATCTAGATTCAAGTCTTGTTCCTACTATGGTAAGTCAATCTAATCCCATTAGAAATTAGGATTTACCTTATTGTTTGGTATTGATCAAATTCAATTTAAGAATCTAGGTTATCCCTATTGATTTTGGACTAATTTTAGTTCAATGAGAAATTCATAAATTATCTCTATTAGTGTGGTCAGATTTGATTAAATTGAAACCTAAGTCATTCCCCTATGCCCTAAACTGATTTAAACAAATTGTAATTGAGAATGTACCATTGTTGATCTAAATGAATTTATTTAATTTTGTGTTTAGGTAGCATCATTATCAATCAAAATATTATTAATTGAATAGAAAATTCCAATCATACTCCTATCGTTAAGGGATTGATATAAATGAAGTGAAATCTAGTTTGTGATTCTATTGATTTGATTAAATTGAGAATTAAGTAAATCATTTTTAATCTGATATAAGTTAGAGATTTTAGGTTGAAATCGATCCATACACACATTAATTAGCATTGACTTTGAAAATCTTATAGTTTAATAGTAGAAATAATTAAAGCTATATTTATAGAGTTGTTTCAAGTGAATGTTGTAATAATTTTGCTTTTTCTTAACTTCCATGGATTTGTATAATGAAGTTGCAATTTGAGTAATAACATTATAAATTACATTGATCTGATTCTAGGTATGGTTTGATTGAGGATCTAGTAGGATTATATAAATTTCTTGTTTCATGTTTCAATTTCTTTTTAATTTTTCAATTATTGGGAAATTCTTGTTCAGATATTAATATAATTACCTGATGCTTAGATAACTGTGGACCTAAATTAATGGAATACTAAACTTGGATTATGTTCACTTTAATTTTCTGTTTGATTGTTGATAAAATGTGGAATTGAAATCAAGGATATGTTATTTTATTTCAATTTCTAATGCATGTTTTTCTTCTTCCTTATTATATTTTGAGGTATTAGTAATATTTAAACTCTATTTTTCAATGTATGAATGGTTATCATCATATTCATTTATAATTTCATGTAATGGATTCTGGAGACAATTGCGATAAACTTTTAAACAAGTACAAAAATAGTATAATGAATGACAAATAGTAATTTTAGAAATGAGAACAGTTTTTAAAAGAGATTAAGGAAGGTTAGGATATCCAAATTTTATAATCTAAGCATGAAGAAGGAAATAACAAGAACGATTTTAATTAATTAATTTTACAATACAATAAACCAATATTCTAATACAAGTGATTGTAGGCAATTGATCTAGATAACCAGTAGATTACCATCTTACATTGACATAGGAAAGAACAAAATATCAATGTATAGCTTTCCATCATCATAATATAAACTTATCAAATTTTATTAGTTTTAAAATCTAATTGTGAATATATAAATCATGTTTTTTGAAAGCCCTTGGACAAATTGCATGATAGTGGGTTTTGGAATAAAACTCTCTATTTTAGAAAAACCCAATTTCCCATATTCTTATGAGACATAAAATGTCCCTAAATGTTTTACAAGAACTCTCCCACCCTTGTTTTCTTTAATCATTGAACTTCAAAATGACATTTTACATATGTTAAATAATCTATTGTTTTAAAATCAATTTTGAACCCTTTTATAATCATTTAGTTTCCATTTAAAATAATCTAGTTCCCTTAGGCCATTAAATTTCTATTTTCTAAAAATAAATGCTATCTAATTTCATTCGGTAAACATGTTTTAAAAATGATATACACAAATTGAATTTCATGGCTCCAATTGATGGAGACTTATGGATAAATTCGTGGAGATTGAAATGGGACTTAAAAAATCCCAACATGTCAAATGATTTTAAAAGAAACAAATTTTTTTTCTCTTATATGATTTTTCATTTACTTAAATAATTAATTCTTAAACTAAAGCTTAAATTATTTAAGGGGATATTTCAATTCTTCACAATATTAGGAATCATTGAGTTGAGTAGTATAGGATTAATTAAACAAAATAACCTTAAATTACATTATGATTTTGTATGGATCTAAACTTGATCATGTTTCTGTAACCATATTTAATTTCATATTCATATGCATGTAATTGATTAGATTTAATTTTGCCCTTTAAAGTCAATGTTGTTGTACTTTATAAATTAAATATCGCCCTTGGAAGAAACGCTATGCTTGCTAAACCAAGTACGCAAACTTTCCCCACATTTTTATTTAAATTAAGGTTTATGGGTGAACTTTGTCTACAATTGTTTGTTTGTTGTGTTGAAATTATATTAGTATGTGATGTTTATAGTGCAATTTGATATTTATTACTTGTTACTTAACTTTTATAAAAGCACCTTTAAATGTTACCAAGGTACGCTTCCTTCCATTTCCTTTCTATGTACATTAGCATTTATGCTTAATTCATATGATTGTTTGACTTTACTTTGTTTGATCTTTATGTTGATATGTCCTTGCTTACTAATCTTGGGTGGAATGCATATTGTATATGTTATGACATTGTTGCCTATGGACTAATTCTTTTGTTTTACAAAAGCGCTTAACAAGCTATGAAGGCATGTTCTCCACTTTTTGTGATTATTACTCATTGAGTATGCATGTTTTGATATATACTTTGACTCATGGTATCCACTGATTTACCTATTAATTGCCATAATTACTTCAACTTACTTAGTAGAGAGCATTTTTAGGGCTTAAAGGGTGCTACCGTTATTGCCTTCCCAATAGATAACCTAACCTTCAGACTTAGATTCGTGTTTTCAAAGACATCATTTTCCAAAACAATGAGTCATTTTTCTTAGGGTTTTATTTCTTATTTTGTTTTCCCTTAAAAAAATGGCAACTCTAATATTCAAAAAAATTGGTTTTTCACAAATTAAAAAGCAAGTCTCGCCATCAAGTGGGCATGCATGTGAAAAATACGTGGCCATAGTTTGTGAATTTGCTGATGTTTTCCCTAAAGAATTATCATGTTTACCTCCTCATGGAGAGATGGATTTTTCAATAGAACTATATCCAAGTACATATCCTATATCAAAGGATGGCTTCAATCGAACTTAAAGAGTTGAACATCCAGTTGCAAGAACTACAAAGTAAAGGGTTTACTCAGTATATTGCATCACCATAGGGTGCTCCAATATTGTTTTGAAAGAGAAAGATGGATTTTTGTGACTATTGGTAGATTATAGAAAACTAAATGGAGTAATAGTGAAAAATAAATATCCATTACCTTTTATTGACGATTTATTTAATCAGTTATGTGAGGCTTGCTATTTTTCCAAGATCGATTAAAGATCTGGTTACCATCAGTTAAATTATTTTCCACTTAGCTAAAATTACCTAACCTAGTGAACATCAAAGCTCGTGTAGTAGGAGCATCAATTCTATCAACCACTGCAATTTGAGAAGTAGAGTTTGATCCACTACTCTCATTCATATCTTCCACAATGATATGTTGTGTACTTGTCTTAGTCTCTTTTGCTTTAACTGAAATCTTAATGGGCATAGTAAGTACAAACCTTAGACTTGCCTTAGAAGGTTTGACTATATTCCCTTATCATTAACTTCTTTTAAGTTTCATTACGACCATGCATCTTTTCACTTGTGGTCTCAAGACTAAGTTCTCCTAATTGTGAGTATGAAGTGAAATCATACCCTAACTTAGCTAATTGTTGGGAACTCCAAATTACTCCGTTCCTTAGCCCGGGATCTCGTCTAGTGCATGCAACTATTTTTAGGTTTCTCTAAATCTATCACAAGAGAATAAAATGACAATAAGAACCATTATTAATAATATATTTAGAGATATAGTACTTGTACCTATGATAAGGATGTTCCAAATCAAAATCCATTTGATGGAGATGTCGAATAATGTTGTAGTCATCATAGAACTTGTCTACCAAGTGCTCTTCTATGTGATCTCTTCTGCTATGGATTTAAACACAAGAGAAGGTTGGACTTCTCTTTCTCTCTAGAGGGTGGCTAGGGTCCCTCTCTTTGGAATCTAAAAAATATGAGCAGGAAGAATAAAGCCCTAACCCCTAAAATACGTTTATATTGGCTTCTCTGCGGGCTTAAGTGGCTTAAGCCCAAATTAGGCTTAGGTCACCAAATCCAACCCACTTGGGTCTTAATTCATTAATTAGCCTTAATAGGCTTTAATTAATTAATTAGCCTTAATAGGATTTAATTAATTAATTAACCTTAATAGGCTTTAATTAATTAATTAACCCATTCCAAAAATATCATTCATAAGATCTAGTGTAACCTTGCATTTTTACTGAAATTCACTTATGCACACTTATGAATTACGAACTCAAAATACCCTCAAAGTGTGCCACCATAAAATAGGAGCTCAAGAAAATGCCATTGGGACCCATAGGAAAATATTGGCTCCCTTAAAATCCAATTTTGAAGTTGACTCAACACTCCACTAAAAAGAGACAACTTTAGTATAAAGTAATGATGTGATTGTGGAGTAGATTCTCTTTGTGATGCCTAGTTTGCTTTTGAGGCTAATGGGAGTTTGTTGGTATTGAGCCCCTAAAAGTAAAACATGATGTAAAAAAGTCAAACTTGACTATCCCCTTGTTATCCCTTTTATGTATTGACATTGATTTGAGCATTCATCTCGTATCTCTTACAATTTATATGACTTTAGTTCATTAAAAGTTACACAAAGGATACTAGTCATGGATTCCTTCTAAGTAGATGTCCACATTCAATTAATGGATTTGGGCAATCCAATAGAGACTATAGTGCACCACCTATTAATTGGAGAAATGACTTGTCTTGACCATTAGGATAGGTTTCCTAAGGTTAGTACACTACTGTATGTGATGGACACTAGACATAACCTACGGTGAAGCATGACACAAGGCTATCAATTGTCATAATTCACCGAGTTACTATACTGCGTGGAATATTAACCTTAAGAGGATATTGAGTCTATGCCAAAATCAATAGAAGGCTTTGACTAACAGGTAAGACCCTAAAGTGGTCATATATCCCAATGGATTAAATCATTATTGATGGAGGCTAGTAGCAATAGGTATTCTCAATAGAGGCATCACGATATCTCATAGGTTTGAGACAATGTGTCCCTTTAGGTGATTCAAAAGATATGTGATCATGAAATTTGTGGCCATAGTAATTCCTTTAATGAAATTCGACATATGCTCCTTAGAGCTAAAGTATGTTAGTTGATCACATAATAAGTGGGATATGTAACTCAAGTATTGGAGAAGTAATTTTGATAGATGATAACACTACTTTGTTAGATTACAAACACCAATTTATGGAGAGTCTGCATGCAGTGGATAATAGGTCACAAACCCGAGCTTTGTCTTGTTGTTATTTACTAAGGTATTAGAGTGCAATTGATTCTCTATAATGGGATGTTAAATCAACTTCAAACTTGGATTATGAAGGAGCCAATACTCAAATGGGTCCCAATGGTCCCTACTTTGAGCTCATATACCATGATGACACGATTTATAAGGGTTGGATTCACTCTAAGCTCATTCTTATGCATAAGAGCGTTTTGGTAACTACACAAGGTTGCACAAGGGATAGTGAACAAGTTCTTTAGACTGACCTAATTAATTAATTAGATAACCATGTATGGTTAATTAATCAATTAGAACTCGTTTTAAGCTAGATTAAGTAGCTCCATGCCTTTGTGTGCTCAAGTCACTTAAGCTCAATAAGAGAACCCTATAAATACCCTATAAAGGTTATTTTTTGCATCATTTTTTGGTGTAAGAGTCATCTTCCACCTCAAGAGAGAGAGAGTCTAGGATCGGCCAGGAGATCTTGAGTGTATGAGACCTTTAGGCATGTTTTTCATCGCTAACAATTGATTTAGAAATATTTAGATCTAGGTATGAGTATTATATCTCTATATCTATAGTTAATAAGGATTTTTATTATCATTTTATTCCACTATGATAGATTTAAATATGCCTAGAGATATATGCATGCACCCTACAAGATCTAAGGACAAGGAATTGAGAAATTTGGGGTTCCAAACAGGTGAAACACTAATGTAGTTGTATATTCCTACGGATTGAGTCACTTTTGATGGAGGATGGTGTCAACAAATATTATCAACAAAGGCTCTATGATATCTCATGGGATTGAAACAATGTGTTACATTGGGTGATTTAAAGGACATTGATAAAAAAAAGACTATAGTTATAACATTTCTTTTAATGGAATTTTGACATATGCTCCTTTGAGCTACAATATGTCAATTTATCGTAAAATAAGTGGATATGTAAGTCAAGGATTAGAGAGGTAATCTTGACAGATGATAGCATTATCTTGTTAGATTACAAACATTAATTCATCAGGAAGTTTACATGTATTGACTGGTAGGGCACGAACTTGAACTTTGTCTTGTTATAATTACATAGGATATTGTAGAGCGGTTAATTCTCTTTATTAGAATGATGAATCAACTTCATAATTGGATTCTAAGGGAGTCGTTATTTTCCTATTGGTCTTAATGGTCCCTGTTCGAGCTTCTAGTTCACAGTGGCATGTTTGTGTTAGAATAGAGCCCTTAAAAGTATGTCATGATGTAACATATTTAGAATTCATTATTTGTTTAATGATATTCCAATTTCACTTTTATATATCCTTATTCCATGAATTGCACTTTATGAGCATTCCCCCTTAGCCTCTCTTGCATTATACATAACGTAGGTGTATTAAGAATTGCATGAAAGATCTAAGGCAAAGGTTTTTTGAAAGTAGATGATTTGTTCACAACCAACTCATGAACTTAGGCAATCCATTTGAGGTTATAATGCATTACCTTCTAATTGGGGGGATGGTTGATATTGGCCATTGGGATAGGTTTCTCATAGTGAGTGCACTAGTGTATATGATTACACATTGGACAAGACCTACGATGAGTTATGACATAAGGCTATCAAGTAGTCATAACTTCACCAAGTTGCTTCATTATATTATCGTTCAACCTTGAGAAAATATTGAGCTTGTTCCAAAGTTAATAGTGGCTTTAAAGTGATCATATATTTCCTATGAATTGGGTCACTATTGATAGAAGCCAATAGTAATAGGCTTTCTCAATAAAGGCACCATGATATCTCCTAGAATTGAGACAAAGTCTCCTCTTGGGTGATCCTAAGAAGGTGTGTTTATGTAAACTATGCCCATAGTAGTTCTTTAAGTAGAACTTGACATAGGCTTTTGGTGAGCTAAGATATGTCAATTAATGACACAATAGGAGGATGTATAACTCAGGGATAGTAGAGGTAGTCTTGAAAGGTTGATAGTTTTCTCCTTTTAAGACTATAAACACCAAGTTCATAAGGAGAATGAATCTAATGGATAACAAGTCACGAACTCGAGCACTTTATATCTCATTATCATTTACATAAGGTATTAGAGTGTAGTTGATTCTTTGTAGTGAGATGTTGAATCAACTTTAAAATCAGATTTTTGAGGGAGCCAATATTGTCCTATAGGTCATATTGGTCCTTACTTGAACTCATTTACCTTGTTGGCACTATTTATGAGGGATAGATTGGCTCTTGGTTCACTTATGTGCATAAGAGTGTTTTAGTAATTATACAAGGTTGCACATGGGTTAGTGAACGACATCTTTAGACTGGGCTTATTGATTAATTACATGGCCTTGTAGGTTAAATAATCAATTAAGATCCAATTTGGGCAAGATCAAGTGACCAAGCTCATGTGAGATCAAGTCACTTAAGCCCAAACCCTAAAAATACCTTATAGGGGTAAGAGTTTCCATCACTTTTATCTTCCATTATTTAAAGAAAAAAAAAAGCCTTAAAATCCACCATCTTGAACCAATAATTGTTGGTGTGCCAAGAAACGAGGTTGAGTCTTTAAGTATAAGATTGTGGGTCTACGAGATTTTTGAGGACATCGATTTGATTGTTCAACGCTTGAAATTTAAGGTTTGGGAAAATTCAAACCAAAAGGTTAGTATTCTAAGCCTAAAGATCAATTTTTTAGAAAATTGGTATTCCTTTTGTTGCATAGATATAAGATGTTAATAGTTTGTTTTGAGGAATTTTGTTTTCTAGTTCATAAGTGTGCAAAATGGAGTTTTGGTAAAAATGCAAGGTTGCACTAAATCATATGAATTATCTTTATGGATCAAGCTAATTAATTAATTAGAGCTTAATAGGGCTAATTAATTAATTAGGACCCAAGTGGGTTGGATTAGATGATCCAAGCCCAATATGGGCTTAAGTCATTTATGTCCACAAGGAGTCTTATATATACCCCCTTAAGGTTTGAAGTTTTTTACCATTCCATCTTCCAAAGAGCCATTTGAGAGAATTCCTAGTTTCCCTCAAGGAAGAAGGGAAAAACTCACACTTTTCTCATGCTTAAATCCATGCTAGGAGAGATTAGGTGTAAGAACATTGAGTGGACAATTTCTACAACACTTTTAGGACTTCATAAGCTTGGAAACGATTTGGAAACAACAAGATCGAAGGTATGACATATACATTCTTTAAATCTATTATTTTGGGTTTTTATGGCCATATTATTATATTGTGATAGATTTAAAGATGCCTAAGATAGAAAACATTCACCCTATATGATCCCGCGCTTAGGAAGAGAATGATTCAAAGTTCCCAATTAAGAAAATAAGGCTAATCTAAATAAGAAAAACACCCAAGAGAGGGGGAGGGGGGAGTGAATTGGGTTTTTGAAAAACTTTTTCAAGCATAAAAATTTTAAGTAAAATAATAAACAAATGTAAAGAGATTGAGATGGTGTTTGTTTTTTGGCTGAATAGAAAAAACCAAAATATTTGGCTTTTTCTATTCAGTTAAAAGCAACATATTGACATCATCTAACATAACTAAAGTGAACCTATTGATAACAAGTTCACTTTAGTTATGTTAGACGATGTCAACAGGTTACTTTTAGTTGAATAGAAAAAATCAAATATTTTGGTTTTTTCTATTCAGCCAAAAAACAAACACCACCTGAGTTAGAGAGAGTAAGCACAAATTTTAGTAGTTCAGCACCCCTTGCCTACATCCACTCTCTTCAAGTTTCTAACCGAGTGAGGGTTCCATTATTCTTGAAGCTTCAACCATGCTTCCAAAATCTTTACACTTGAATTCTGGCTCCAATGGGCTCTTACATAATCCCTTCAAGTCTCTACCAACTTAAAACTTCAAACACACACTAAATCACTTTAAAAACATATGGAAACCTCTCAACTTAGCTGACTTAATACTAAAATACAAGGAAAGGCTAGGATGAATGAAAAAAGATGCATTAGTGGATATACAAATGAAAAATTAATGCATCAAAGAGAAAAAGAAAGTTTTTAAGTGAAAAACAAGTAGTTGGACCATTGAATGTAGGTATTCTCTTGCTCATAATTGAAGTGAAGCTCTCAATTTATAGGTTTCTAGCCTCAAGCACCAAAAATTCCAAAAAATGGCATTGACCAACCGAGCTTCGGTTCAACCAGTTGACTAGCCATTGAGCATTAAATGCAGTGCAGGTGACCATTAAGCCTCGACTGAGACTCGATCGAGAAGACCTACCCCTTGATTGGGAGAGGTCTCACCCTCGATCAGGAATGCAAAGCTACTAGAAGAGAAAGAAGGTTTTTTGCATTCCTTAACCGATTTTAGATTGAGAAGACTAAACCGATCAACCGGTTCCATGACCAGTTGAGCCGGTTCACCTGTCCCTTTGACCAGTTCACTTATTTTGGCCCGAAAACCCATATTTTTTTATTCATTTCACTTCTAAGGAAGGTCTTTAAATGTATTAATATGTCAATTTTAAAACAGTATGCCTAAGGTTCGTATGAAAAAACTTGGGTTTTAATAAGAATTTAACTTTAATGCATAAATCGAGTTTTTAAAGATGCATGAATTGGTATGAAAATCCTAAGTGCACCTATGCATTCTCTTTACAAATAAATCCTAAGCTTGAACAATCTTCATATTCTTTTAAGCTTGCATCCTTTGATTCCCCGAGTATCTTGTCCTTCCAATTTGAATTTCTTAATTAATACCTAAAACTTATCTTGATTTTGAATCATCAGTATAATAACCATGATTTGTTATCATCAATACGTGATTAGGAGAACCTTGGGCTAACACCAACAACTAAGTTTAGTCGTCTTTAACTCTTGATTTTAGTTATATATATATATATATATATATATATCATTTACATGTTGAGTGGCTCTTGCTTTGATGTTAGATCTTTTCTTATGCTTTTGAACTCACTCATTATTTCTTATATAAGTACACTACCCTTGTTTTGAGCAATTGTGGACCTGCATTTTTCACGTGTGTTCCCACTCAATTGATGAGACTCGCTTTTATTTAAGGCAAAAAAAATTATTTTATAAAAAAAATGGAGTCGTCACTTATTTTTATTTATTTTTAGAGGGGAAAATAAGTAACAAAAACCCCTAAAATAAATCCTGATTTTTGGAAAAGTTATCTGTTAAAAAATCGAGTCTCGATTCGAGGATCAAATTACCTATTAGGAAGGTACCTCCGAAGAGGTAGCACCCCTCTAAGCCCTAACAAGATCTCTACTAGTTAAGTTGAGGGAAATATGGCAATTAGTCAATTGATTATGGATACTCAGATAGGCTAAGGTGATTTCAAAACTTTATTAATGCTAGCACGTCAAACAAAGGTTCAAACCACAATTATAAAGAAAGGATAATATGCATACTTGAACCGCAACTTAAGCATTATCACAAGACATCAAAGTTAGTTCAAACAATAAAATATATAACGTACAACTTGCATTCTATTCTATTCAAGAGACCAAACACTAGTTAAAGCAATTCGAAACATAATCAAGCATGAGGGTACGTATTTTACACACAAAGCTTATCTATTTACAAAACTAAGAGGATAAAATAATAAAAATAAAAATAATAATAATAATAATAATAATAAGGGCATACCTCGATAGTAAGCCAAGCACTTTAATGAAAAAAATTGGGTCAATTCAAAAATAATAAATAATAAACTTAAAATTAAATGCTAAACCTTGCAATATATAGAGCACATATCAAGAAACAAAGAATGACAAGAAATGAATACAAATAAATAAGGTAAAAGAACTCACAAGGTGTATAATATATCAAAATAAGATTTTTTTTATCTAAAGGATGTTAAGCTAAAGTGTATAATATATCAGAAAAAATCACAAGTATACAATAAGGTGATTGAATTATTAAATTGACTGGAAAAGTAGTTTGACTTCCACAATATGACACATTATCGAAAGATTTCACGATTGTTTATTTATGTAAAAAAAAAAAAAAAGTGATATCAAATCCAATAGTTTTAATGAATTTTATTTATAAAAGAAAGTTTCAATTAATAAAAAAATGTTTTAATTTCATTTACGGAAAATACTTTTAAAAAGTTTATTTATAAGAAAATAATTTGTTACTTTTATTAGAATACAAATTCTATTCAAGGAATGTTCCACTTTGACTTTATTAACAAGTAAATAATGTTTTTAAAAAAATTATTAAGAGAATGGTGAAAAATACCATAATTTTATCTTATTCACAGGGGAAAATTTTCATAAGAAAAAAAAAATAAGAACAATAAGAATAATAATAAAAAAAAAATAACTTCAATCAAACTCCATGTACAAAAGACAATTTCATCATTTTTAAAATCTTTACAATATATATATATATATATATATATATATATATTATAACCTTATTTTAAAATGTCATTTTTTATTATTTTTTTATTAAAAAATGTTTTTAGATTTCATTTTTATTTACAAGAGAAATAATTTTACAATTTTTATTTAGGATGCAAATTTTTCAAGATAATCAATTTTTATATACAAGCCAAACAAAAACCTTATACCTTAATCCAAGAGAAAAACAAATTACCTAGAATACCATATTTGCAATTTAAATGTTTCAATTTTTTATTCAAACAAAATTTTTATAAATATTGTCATTAAATTTACTCGTGTTATTTCTTATTTGGCATCACTTGAAAATTCTTTAGAATGAAGCCTAACTACGGAACATGGCAACTATATAGATTTAATGCCAAACAAGAAAACAACTATAATACTATTGTATAAAAAATAATGTATTATCATGCATAAGTTGTAGGATTTACATGCAATATATTCAATCCAAAGTATATGAACTTTTGCCACATGAATAAATCTGAAAAAGACTTATGATTAGCTACTTACCTCTAGCCATTGGTTTTGAATTTATGTACTTGGTGCAAGTCTTTGATTTTCCAAACTCTGATCCCTCTCGTTAGATGGTGTATTACTGAAGAAAAACAGCAGAGAGATGAGTTCGGGACCAAGACTTATATATATATAACTGTGGCTTCCCATCAAACCACGTTGTTTTTTATTTGCCACCACTATCAGCAGTTTGTGGAACATGCTCCTTAATTGTAGGGAAGTGAGACAATCTGGTGGAGGACTTGGTCAAGGTGTTGGACCACTTCAGAGTTCTGTGAACATGTGTGTGAACGTGTAGCAGATAACATTCTCCCACTTAGTCCACACCTTTAACCTAATGTCTCATCTTGGTCCATCGATTATCCGCATTAAGTAACAAATACATGAATCATGGCGATAAGTCCTCTATATAACGAGTATTGCCTTCCATGTATTACAGTGTATTCATTTCTAACATTATACTTTATGTGGCAATATTACTTAATGAATAAACCCTATGTTCATTCTTGGTCCAATGAAGTTGAATTTTTTCAAAATTAAATAAAGGTGCACATCAATATGAGAAAACATCATAATAAGAGATTGTACAATAGAAACTACATAAGGAAACTAAGTCCCATGTTCACTACATGATCCTTGAATTTCAACGGTGGCATGCCCTTAGTCAAAGGATTAGCGATCATCAATTCAGTGCTAATGTGCTCAATAACCACTTTCATTTCTTGAACACGTTCTCTTATGGCTAGATACTTAATGTCGATGTGTTTGCTTCGACTTCCACTTTTATTGTTCTTTGACATAAAGACAGCAGTTGAATTGTCGCAATATATACTCAATGGCCTAGATATTGAATCCATAATTCTAAGCCCGAAAATGAAACTCTTAATCCATACACCTTGTGAAGTAGCCTCCATACACCATGTGAAGTAGCCTCAAAATAGGATATGAACTCAGCCTCCATAGTAGAAGTAGCAGTCAAAGTCTACTTAACGCTCCTCCAAGATATAGCTCCACCGGCAAATATAAAAATGTATCCAGATAATGATTTACGTGAATCAACACAACCAGCAAAGTTTGAATCTGAGTAACCAACAACCTCTAAATTGTTTATCCATCTGTACATAAGCTTGTAATCTTTGGTTCCTTAAAGATATCTCATCACTTTCTTTGCAGCTTTCCAGTGGTCCAAACCTAGGTTACTCTGATATCGTCCTAACATTCCAATAGTAAATGCAATGTCAGGCCTTGTGCAGACCGGAGCATACATCAAACTTCCGACTGTAGAAGCATATGGAATGTTCTTCATTTGTTCCCTCTCAAGTTCGTTTTTCAGGCATTGGTTTAGATTGAACCTATCACCCTTCACTATAGGGGAAACACTAGGTGAACAATCCTTCATCCAAAATCTCTCTAAAACTTTATTGATATAGGTTTCCTAAGACAAACCTAAGATACCTTGAAATTTATCTCTATGGATCTTAATGTCAATGACATACGATGCCTCACCCATATCCTTCATATCAAAATTTTTAGAGAGGAATTGTTTCACCTCATGTAGTAAACCCTTATCATTGGTTGCAAGTAAGATGTCATCCACATATAAAATAAGAAAACAAACTTTACTCCCACTGACCTTAAGGTATATGCATTGATCCATAACATTTTCTACAAAACCAAATGAAGAAATTATATTATGGAATTTTAAATACCATTGGTGGGATGCTTGTTTTAAACCATATATGGATTTCTTAAGCTTGCAAACCAATTGCTCACCATCACTAGAGGGGAATCCTTTAGGTTGTTTCATGTAAACCTCCTCCTCTAGCTCCCCATTAAGAAATGCAGTTTTCACATCCATTTGCTGCAATTCCAAATCAAAGTGGGCTACTAATGACAATATAATGCATAAGGAATCTTTCTTAGATACAGGAGAAAAGGTTTCCGTGTAATTGATTCCTTCTTTTTGAGTGAACCCCTTTGCAACAAGTTTGGCCTTGTATCTCTCAATGTTGCCTAATGAGTCTTTCTTTGTCTTAAAAACTCATTTACAACCAATGGCTTTTACACCATTAGGCAACTCAACAAGGTCCTAAACATCATTGCATCTCATGGAACTCATCTCATCCTTCATGGCATTGTACCACAATTTTGATTCTTTGCAACTCATAGCTTGTGAAAAAACTTCGGGATAATTTTCAGCTCCTATATTGTAGTCAAATTATTGTAGATACACTACATAATCACTAGGAATTGTTGATCTCTTAGTTCGAGTAGACCTTCTTAAGGTTACACCATTATCTTCTAAAGAAGTATGAGGTTCAACTTATTGTTCAGAAGTGTCAGGCAACTCCTGACCAACTTGATTTACTGAAATGTTGTTAACAGTTTGTGGAACTTCAATGACTGGTTGAACTTCAACAATTGTTCGTTCTACACACATTTGAACTTAAGGGATGTTATGAACAATAAACAATCTATCACTTGAAGTGGAAGGTTGAGACTCTGTATGATCAATATCAGAAACTATGTTTCTGAATTGATCGCTCCCATTGACCAAGTCATATTCAAGAAATTTAGCATTTCTTGATTCCACAATCCTAGTGCTGTGAAATGGACAATAAAATATGTACCCCCTAGACTTTTCAGCATATCCAATGAAATACCCACTTATAGTTCTTGGGTCCAATTTCTTCTCTTGTGGATTATAAATTCTCACTTCAGATGAGCATCCCCAAATGCACAGATGTCGCAAACTCGATTTCCAACCTTTCCATAACTCAAATGGCGTCTTTGGGATAGCCTTGGTTAGAACTCGATTTAATATATCATTGTTGTCTTAAGTGCTTTAGTCCACAAGAATCTAGGAAGTTTTGAGTTGCTCAGCATACTCCTCACCATGTCCAATAAAGTTCGGTTTTTTCTTTCTGCTACACCATTTCGGTATGGAGAACCAGGCAAGGTGTATTGGGCAACAATCCCATGCTCTTGAAGAAACTTCGCAAATGGCCCAGGTGATTGCCCATCTTCCATATATCTACCATAATATTCTCCACCTCTATCTGATCTCACGATCTTAATTTGTTTACCACATTGTTTCTCTACTTCTACCTTGAAAACCTTAAAGGCATCTAATGCTTCATTTTTGTTGTGAAGTATGTAGAGATACATGTATCGTGAGAAATCATCTATGAAGGAGATGAAGTATTTCTAACCATGAGAGTCCATGTCTAGACTACATATATCAGTATGTATGATCTCTAATATGGTAGAACTCCTAGTAGCACCTCTCTTTGACTTGTTGGTCTGCTTTCCTTTAATGCAGTCCACACAAGTCTCACAGTCAATAAAATCTAGAGTGCTAAGTACCCCATCATTTACCAACCTTTTGATTTTATCTATGGAGATATGACCTAATCTCTAGTGTCATAATGTAAAGGAATCCTCATTTACAACACATCTCTTAATGCTAGTTTGGTCATGTAATGAATTATAAGTGGTATCATTTTGTAAGAATATGTGATAAAGACCATCAGACAAAATACCATTCCCAACACAATCAAATTTATAAGTCAAACTGAAAGATGTTTTTGAAAAATGAAAGGAATATCCAAATGGTATAAGTCTAGAAACTGAAATCATGTTTCATGAGAAACTTGGTACATAAAAGGTCCTTTACAATTCCAAAACAAAACCACCATCTAAATTTAAATAACATGTCCCTATTACTTCCACATGCGAGCCCATCTTGTTTCCGAATAAGATGAATTGTTCACTTCTCACTGACTTCCTTAGGTTTTACATACCCTACAAGGAATTTGAAATATGGATTGTAAATCCAGAATCAATCCACCATGTGTTGGTATTTACATTAACCATATTAGATTCATAACAAACAAATGAGGTAGGGTTACCTTTCTTCTCAAGCCATTTCTAGAATTTCAGACATTTCTTCTTCACGTGTTCTTTCTTTTTACAGAAGAAACACTTTTCATCTTTCTTAATGTCAGATTTGGGAGGAATTTGTTGTTTCCCTTTCTAACTGGCTTGAGCTTTTCCTTTCTTTCCTTTCTTTTGTGTCACCAGCATGGCACTTTCTCCTTGTTCCATCATTAACCTTCCTTTCTCTTAAACACACATAGTCATCAATTCATTGATAGACCACTTATCCTTATGTGTGTTGTAAGAGATTTTGAAAGGTACATACTAAGGCGAAAGAGTGTTAAGGATACAGTGCACCAAGAAGGATTCAGACATTTCTACCTCAAGCTTTTTCAGTTGAGCCAATATGTCCCTCATTTCCATGATGTGTTCGCGTACACCTCTTATACCGGTGAGCTTCAGGGATGTGACCTTCATAATTAGGGTGCTTGCCAAGGCTTTATTTGAAGTGACGAATTGCTTGTCAATAGTCTTTAGCAATTAGTAGACATTCTTGTGCTGCTCGATTGAACCACGTATCCCAGCACTAATTTTTGTCTTAATATACATCACGCTGAGGCGATTAGATTTCTCCCAGCATTCATACAATAGAATTTCATCAGGTGTGTTGGTATAAATGATCTTATGTGGTTCATCTTTCCTTATGGCATAGTCTATGTCCATGCACCCTAATTGAAGAAGAACTCTCTCCTTCCATATCTTAAAGTTATCTCCCCTAAGTTCGAGAACCTCACAACGAATATCAAATATGGTAGGTAAAACTGCACAAAAAGATTCCAAGCTTATTAATATTTGAGGCTTTAATTTAAATTCATGTTTTACCAATGTAAAACACGCTTAAAAATTGAATCTAATTCTATTAAAAATTGCATGTGGGCTAAATATTTAATTCAATCAGATACATTATCTTTATGATAGATTTTATCAAACTATTTTACTGAATTTATAAAATTTATTATAAATATAGTTTGATATCTTCTATCTATAAGCTTTATGATAAACCATTAAATTAATTATTCCTAACTCCTATGGGTCAATTAAGAAAAATTAATTTTAACATTTTATCCTAATTAATTATATAAACATAATGAAATCCCTGTGGGGTAAAATTGTCATATTTATATAATTAATTACAATTAATGTACGATCCTTATTTTCTTAATATATAATTTTATATAATTAAAGATACTTTTGCTATTCTTTAATTATTTAAAATTATATGGTTTACTAGACATTAAAACTATATGATACAACTTTAATATATCTATCACAAATTTAGGCAACAATTGCATGCAATTAAAGCTACAACTTTAATTTATCTAACTCAAATTTAGGCTACATTTTTACACATACAAACGTATAAATTAGAACAAAATAATTTAATTTGCATGTATAAAAATCACATAATAATTTAAAATTAATTTAAAAAAGGATTTCAGATTATTATTGGGTGCCCAAGTCTATATAAAAACACAATCAGTTCCAAGCCCAATCAAAAATAATTCAAACTGGCCATAAGGGCTTAAGTGGCCCAATTTTCCCATTTATCCCATGGCCCAACATTTAATGCCCCTTATTATTATTATTATTATTATTATTATTATTATTATTATTGCAAAATTTGTCACTGCTCATGCATTGAGCCTAATGGGCCCAATAGCCATTTAAATCAAGGCCCAAAACCTTAGTGGGCTTCATTGGAACCCAATCTCTCTCTAGGTTTTTCATCATCTTAATATCACCTGTAACCGAAACCTCCAAGATCCTATTTTGCCGCCACCCGCATGGCCTGCACCATCACCGACAGTGCCATGCTCGCCACGACCCACGTGGACTGCACCGTCATCGGTTGTACAGCACCGAAACTCTATACGGCAGCCTTCCAACACCGGCAGTAGTCCAAGCTTTGGAGCCGCCTACATCACATGGGAACAACCTTCACTGGTGCTTCCAAGTGCGGTGGCATCACCAGCCAAGAAGAGCCTCACACGGTGCTTCCACGCATGGCGGCCTTCCTTCGGACTAGCACCACCGCAAGGTGCATGGGTTTTGCAGCCACGCACAGGCAGGCGGAGAATGAATGCACCTATTAGACAACGCCTCTCCTCACGGCAGCACCGTGCTCAGCCTCGAAGCAACCTACAACTTAATGATGCAGGCTTGGCAGCGGGAGATGATCATTTAGGTGCAGTTATATTCAGAAAATCTTGGTTTTTCTCTGGGCGGCTCACAGGAATGGGTTGATAATGGTTGTTGTGAGTTTAATGGCTCTTGTGGTGGGTTCCACATTGAAGAACAACCCAAATTATGGGTTGATTGGCGGAGATTGAATACACCTGTTAGACGGTGCCTTTCCTCACGACAGCACCGTGCTCGGCCTCGACGCAGCCTGCAACTTAATGATGCAGGCCTGGCAGCGGGAGATGATCATTCAGGTGCAGTTGTATTAAGAAAATCTTGGTTTTTCTCTGGGCAGCTCATAAGAATGGGTTGATAATGGTTGTTGTGAGTTTAATGGCTCTTATGGTGGGTTCCACATTGAAGAACAGCCCAAATTATGTATTTTAATTTCCTGAAAAATTGGAGATGGAGAACCAGGTCCGATAGAGGGTGGCCAAGGAGAACGAAGCCAAAGTGATGTCTCTGAACCACATAATTGAACAGGATCTGTTCAAGTAAGGTCGTGTTTTGGGGTAGTGATCCTCCAGTGATATCTAATAGTCTTACTTACTATTTTGGTTTGATATTTCTTTCCCCAATTTTTATGAAAATATGAATCTAATAATTTATTTACATGCAAATAAATCTATATATGTGTGGTAATTGATCGAGACAAGTTTGATGTTTCCGGCAGCAAGCAAGATATTTTATTTTGAGCAGTGATCTTGAGAGATCAGAAAATGGATGTTTCTTCCAAGCATAACCATATCACCAATTTCATTTTTCAGAAGAAAATGGATCATTAACAAGGTTTCTTGCAAAAAAAAAAGAAAATCAATACCAAGGCAAAGGTAAGATTCATATGGCTCTGATACCAAATGTAGGATTTACATGCAATATATTCAATCCAAAGTATATGAACTTTTGCCACATGAATAAATCTGAAAAAATACTTATTATTAGCTACTTACCTCCGGCCATTGGTTTTGAATTTCTGTAGTTGGTGCAAGTCTTTGATTTTCCAAACTTTGATTCCTCTCGTTAGATGGTGTATTACTGAAGAAAAACAGTAGAGAGACAAGTTCGAGACCAAGACTGATATATATATATTACTATGGTTTCCCATCAAACCACATTATTTGTGATTTGCCACCACTATCAGCAGTTTGTGGAACATGCTCCTTAACTGTAGGGAAATGAGATGATCTGGTGGAGGACTTGGTCAAGGTGTTAGACCACTTTAGAGTTGTGTGAACGTGTAAGCAAATAACATAAGCCTTATGCCCAACCTTCCCAATGTCTTTTAAAGATAGGAAGATTTGTTACAATGGAATTACTATAATGAAACTAAAAAAAAAAATTCTAAAAAGAATTTCTAAACTAAAATGGATTAAAATTTAAGCATAAAAAATTAAACCTTCAATATAACACAAAGAATAAAAATGAATTAAACAAAAATTATAACTTATAAACTAACATTATGAACTAAGACTAAACTTAACGGAAATTTTTACTTACAAACTAAAGTGAGTCAACACTAAATTTAACAAAAATTATAACTTACAAACTAAAGTTGTAATTCAAAATCTCAAACTTTCGAAAACATCCATAGAACTGGTCCGAAGTCAACCTCGAAAGACCAGAGTTTGAGGCTTGGTTGTCTCAATCAATTTTGGCGCATAATGGATGTATCAAAGTGGTTACTTCTCCTCTCAACATTCTGGTGGGTAATGATCTCTCCCGAAGTGTGACAATGGCCTCAGAAAATCTGGCCACACCTTCTTTTCTTCTTCTGCCTGTTCGTGTTTTTCTGTCCTCCAAAAATCTTTCGTGTTATGTTAGAAAAATCCTCAATGGTGCTACCTTTCAAAATTGATAGTTCAAGCCTGACGAAAAAGGCTTAATGGTGCGTGTTGCCTTCGAGAGAATCCGGTGGTCTCCTTCATACTCTCCAAGTGGCAGCCCTTAAGGTTGAATGGTGTTTTTCTATGGGCCACGTGATTCTCTTTGGTGCAACCTACACATGGAGTTGGTGGTCGGTTTATGATTTTCCACGCAGGTATAGAAGTAGTAGGCAAGTGATGGTGATGGGTTGGAACTAGATACTAACTTTGAAAAATCAAGTCGAGGGAGATTGATTATGTGAATACGTCCAAAAATGGGAGCAAAAAGAGACTGCATGCAGTCAGTGAGCACAAGAAGCTCAGTTGGTAGTTCCATGATAAGTAGAGTGACTGAGCAATGGTCATCTCGATCAACTAGGAGCCTAGCAAGCTCCACAGCCGACATAAGGTGGTCTTGCGTGTAAAACATGCATGTGGGAAAAAGAGTGCAATTGTAATACCCGGGTTTTTAATTACACATTATATTCAAAGATTAGAAAAGTTTCCTTAAAATTATTAGTCAAATGATAAAAAAGAATGATGAAGACTCACGTATTAATATTTAATTATGAGAGATTTTGAAAAAGTCTATAATTTGAAAAAAAATTTCACGTAAGATATAAAGAGTAGGAATTTCATAAATTAAATTGAAATTTGGAGAAAAATTTAACCATCAAATAATTGAGATTATATTTTGAATATTAAGTATATTATGAGCATTAATTTAATTATTATTAGATAATTATCAGAGAATCGAGAGAAAAACTTAGTAAAAAATTATATTATATCAAATTGTTATAATAAATAATTAAAAAGAAATTGAATTTAATTTTATAACCAAAAAATTTAATTTTATAATTGGAATTAAACCTCGTAGAATTACAAAACAACAACTAAATTGAATTGAAATTAAATTAAGATTAAATTATGATATGTGAATTTAGAAAAATATGCAAAAGGGTAAATTAATTAAATGTGAATTTAGTGAACTTAACTTTTGAAAGTTTGATGCAATTGAGGAATTTAACAAATGAAATAAATTAAATAAAAGTTATAACAAAGGGTTGAGAATTTGTTTTTTATACATTGAATGACTAAATAATTGATAGAATTAAGTTTTTAGAATATTGTTTAAATTTTTGTTGGTAAATAAATATTGATTAAATTAAAGGATTAAAGGTTATTATAAATTTTAACTTCTTGATGTTGAATAATTATTTTATGTTTAAGACATTTTATGAAATTTATTTTTATTTTATTTTATTTATAGTTAATGGAATCATTTCCTTAGTTGAATTTAAGAGTAAAAATGTTTTAGGTAATTAAAGTCAAATTATTCTTTTTGAAAAGCAAGCTTGTAGTAAATTTAATTAAGAATATAATGGTATTTTTTGTAAGGCAAAAAATCATAAGTTGAGTGCAATTTATAATTGTGGAATGTGAAGTAAAGAATACTTGTTTAATTTATTATTAAAAAAAACAAAAGACATGTGTTGTATTTTGGGATTTGTTATAATAAGAAATAATAATAAATAATATATATATATTAATTAAGTGGCCAACGGAAGAGTTGAAAAAGAAAAGAAAATAATAAAAGAAAGGAGAAAATGAAAAGGGGGAGTTGCGGGGCCGACTAGAGTGGGAAAGCTTCGTTCGCTTTCGACCAGCCAATTCATCAATCAAAAGATCTCCGTTTTGAGTGAATTTTTAGGAGGTTATTCTATTCAACACGAAGAATATTTCTACGAAGTCCCATTTTGATTTCAATAGTTAGATTTTCGAATTTAAGGTAGGATGGTTTAACCCTAAAACTTTGATTAAATATTTTTCTTTGAGAAAAAATTATATATTGTGTTTTTGGGAAATAATAGATATTATTTGTATTATTTCAAGTATGATTATGGTTATTGATAATTTTATTTTATGATTTACTGGTTGTTTTGGAATTTTGGTAATGTTTGAGATGATTTAAATATAAAAAAATAGTTGTATTAAGTGTTAGGAATTATTGAGATTGTTAGAGATAAGTAAAACTACGGTATAAATTGTGTTTTTTTTTATATTTAAATTATTGGAAATTTTCCTGAATGTTGTGGTGGCTTAATTGGGGAAAATAGTTGTATTGAGTGTTAAAATTATTGAGAATAAATAAAATTATGGTATAAATTGTGTTTTTGTTGATATTTGGATTATTGGAAAATTTTCTTTAATATTTGGGATGATATAATTGAAGAGAAATTGTTGTATTGGTTGTTGAAAATTATTAAGCATGTTGGAAATAAATAAAATTTATGTGGCTAAGGTTTAAATTATGTTTTGATGACATAGAAATTATTTGTGAATTTTCTTCGATGTTTATGGTGATTAAAGTGAAGAAAAATCGTTGTGTATTGTTGGAAATTATGAAACATGATGAGAGTAAATAGAATTATGTTTTGGAAAATTATGAATATTAAAATATGATTTAATTGCATTTCATATGCATCATGGTTGTGTGAAAAAAAAAAATTAAAGAAATGGTTGTGTGAAATGGAAATAAGAATGAACATATCTCGAAAAAGGAAAAAATGAAATGAAAAGAGAATGAAAAATTGAAAGACCCCGGAGATGAAGAATTAAGAAGGGAGTGAGATCCTTAGGGTAAAAAACCCAAAAGTTTACATTAGGAAGACTCCGAATGGAGAGTGTAATTAGGTACTGATGTGTATCCTTTGGTGAAAACTCGAGAACAACAGTGCATTACTTGATTATGTGTAAGCATTTGCATCATGTTTGCATTTGGAAGAAGGATTGATATTATTTATCAATTACATGTTTGAATATATTATTTGAGACTAAAATGACTTATTTATTTTGTAAATTTAGAATCGTTGAGATATTAAGCATATGATTGAATAAGAAAAGTGATAATTCTGATTGGTTTAAATGTGTATAGTTGTGGTTCATTTAATATATATAATGTAGATGTAATATTATATTTTGGTATATGATTGTGTTTTATTGACTTAGAATTTATAACTCATGTGGGTGTAAAACACTCTATTGAGCAATGTGAAAATGCTCACCCCTTTATTTTCTAAAATTTTTAGATGTAGATATAATTTCTAAAGAACTACATGAAACTTAGGAAGTGCTCCAGAAAGCCCTAAAGAGTAAAAGAACCATAATGATGGTTGTTTTTTCGTTGTAATACATTTTGGCATGTAGTAATTGAATTATAAGGACTTTTGTAACTTAAACTATATTTTATTAGTTTGTAAATATTTGGGTTATCATCTTGGGTGGTAAGATGTTTGGCGAATTTATTGTACTTGTGAATAGGTGATAGTCTAATGGTTGGTTTTGAAATAAATAAATAAATAAATAAAGTTATTAGGATTTATTGTTAGCTTGGATAGGCGTAACCCTTAGGGTCAAACCTTTAACTTAGGGTCACAAGTTGAATTCTGGGTGGCCCAGAATCCAGGGCATGACAACAATAATGGCATTCTACCAACAAAACGGATACAAGATTGGCTTGGTGCATGGACTCAAGTCACCCTCAGCTCAAACTCTCAACAAAACCAAAGTGGGTCTCTAAGAGAACAAATAAATAACTTTGGATGAAGGGGACCCAAAAATTCTCATGCCATCATAGCTCATTTTCTGTCTAAGCCCCCTTATAAAGGCCACTACCTTTACCTGATTTCTAGTGGAACTTGATACCCCTGCCAAATCTAATCTACTTATTAAGGATGGAAAACCATTCTGATAGGGTCAATTGGTAGGCATATTGTTTACAAGCATGAATACCAATCAAGTGTAATTTTGATCACATTCCAGATCACAATTTTCCTTTCTCTTTAGTTTTGTAATTAATATGACACTCATGTGATCAAATTCCCAATACATCAATAAAGACAACACTCTAAAGTTGGAAATTTCTTACCATGTCATGCTAACCCAATACAATATTTTTCCAACACGCCAACTGAATAGTGATGAACACTAGACGTATCTAAATCATAGGCATATGTGTCCTCATCCAGAAATAGAGGAATATAAGAAAAATGAAAACATGGGCAAAGTATAAATGAACAAATAAACTAAATATTAATGAATTATTAGCTCTACTTCATGGACTGTCAATGAGTTATACTTGGGCAAAAGTTGGTGAGCTCCTTCTCTGTTCTTTCTTTTCCTCTACAAACACTCCTCTTTAGCAGGTTTTGTTAGGCCCTCAACTCTCTACTATCTCTAGATTCAATCAAAATCTTCTTCTGCTTCATCTTCCAATTTTTTTTCTTTATGTTCTCAATTTCCTTTTCTTTATTCCTTTCTTGCTACAAAAAATCAGAACCTCTCAGCCTTTTGAAAATCCCCCAAAGATCCTCATTCCCTTTTTCTGGCTTTTCAATCCCTTTTATATCAAAATATTTTCTCCTTAAAATAGTCTCTCCCTCTGTTTTTTCCAGAATCCCATCTCTTCCCATGCAGAAACCCTTTGAAACTCCCACCTCCCTTCATCTTTTTTTTTTTTCATTCTAAGTTTTCTCACATTTAAAAAAAAAAAAAAAATTGGTGAATCCCTAAAGTATGTGGGTAGCAACATCAATATTCTCTAGTATTCCCATATCTTCCCACAATGCAACCCATCCCCTTGCTTTCAAAGTTACCAAATTCTCATGCCCAAAAAAAAAAACATAGGAAAGATCAGTCACATGCAAATATAGCAAAATATTAATTTATGTAATTTCTGTAATAATAATAATAATAATAATGATAAGAATAAGAATAATAGTAATAATAATGATGATAATAGAAACAATAATATCAAAAACAATTCTAATGATAATGATAATAAAAACAATAATAACAAAAATAAACAATGACTATAAAAAGAAAAATAAGAAAATGAATAAATAAATCAATAACTATAAGTACGCGACACATATTCATAAATAAAAACATGCAAGCTATATAAGTCATGCAAATGACTTACAGGTGTTAGGGTAAGCCTAAGCGGACTAGGTGTACCTAGATAGACCAGGTGTGCCTAATGGGCCTGGTGATGCCAAATGAGCATGAATATGTTTAAGCAAGCTATCATAAAAGTGTACCTAATATCCAGAGTGGTTTAAAGAGGTAAACTATATGAGTAGCAATGGGCCATTAAAAACTATTGTGGAATACTAGGGAAAGTACTTAATCAGGGCATGTATCAAGGAGACAAAATAGAGGGTCTATAGCAATATTAAGGTACAAACTCTCATTTCTTTGATTGTTATGCTAAGCATGTTGTGTTTTGAGTTTGGTTTGATATTTTGTTTTTTCGATATACATTGCTCATATATTCATCATCAATTTCTTATTTTTTTATCACCTTGCCTTGTTGATTATTTTGTAACGTTGTCTATTGGTATCCAAGGTCTATTAGTCAATTATCTTAGTTCCCTCCTCTTGTTTAGTAGAGATTTTTTTAGGGCTTAGAAGGGTGCCACCCTATGGTATCTTTCCAATGAGTAACTTGATCCGCTAAATTTGGACTCGGTTTTTATAGACATGTTTTTCATTTTAAAATGAGTCACTTTAGGATTTTATTTTTGTAGACATGCTTTTCCTTTAAAAATTAGTCAATTTAGGGTTCTATTGTTTATCTTTTTTTCCTTTTTAAAAAAATAAACAAAAATAAGGGATGAATTCAACTTTTCAAAAATAAAATTTTCATAATAAGAATAAGTCTTATCATTGAATAAGGACACAAATGAAGTCGTCGTTGAGTAGAAACACACATGAAAAATGTGAGTCCATAGCCATCGAGGCAAATTCAATGATTTGCCTCCCAATCCAATTATTTGCATTACCTAGAGATGTAATCTTTAGAGGGTGAGTGAGTTTATAGCTTGACTCAATTATAGTTTGTGTTTGTGCCTCAATCTTATTTATGAGGAAGGTTATTTGCAAATCTTTCTCTTTGATAGTCTTAGTGAGTTTGACAATGATGTGGGTCATCTTAACTAATTGTCCTTCTACAAATGTAGTGTCTATTGTCATTATCAACATAGTCCTTAAGAAGGAAAAAGTAAAAGAGTCGATGTGGTTGGAGGAATTGTCCCCCTTTGATTTCCTAAATTGGTGGTCCAGAATGTGAGTGCTAGAGTTGGCATCAGCTATAAAGTAAGGAGACTTATCCCTAAAGTCCCTTAGTGTTAAAGGGCATTTTCCCTATTATAAAGATTATGGCCCCTTGCCTCCAAAGAGGCCAAGGTGATGAACGACTGGTATTTGGCACGCATCCCTACTAATTTTAGCAAACAAGTATGCTCGCTTACTTGCTTTGTTGAAAGTGTAGTAGTCAATTTTGTTTTGGTGCGAGTCATGGGGCTCGTAGAGGTATTATGTGTAAATTAAGCAATGACAATCTTATCATTACCCTTGTTGATATGCGCAACTTGAATTTTTTTGGATGTCATCATCTTATTAGTGATTATTATTATTATTATTATTATTATTTATTTTTTTAGCGAAAGAAATAGGAGGTGGAAAGTTTCCACTAGGCATGTTAGAAATTTGTATACACAAATTTTGTGAAGTCTTACAAAACAAGCAAAACTATAGAAAAAAAAAAATCAAAACTTTTGTATTAAAAATAATTTTGGAATACAAACTCAAATATAATATTATTTACAAAATAATATTTTCCCTCTAATTCATTCACTTTGATTATAATCTAAAAGACGACGATGAAAGTGTTTTCTTGATTTTTAAAAATCAACCAAGGGCTTAGAGTGGCTTGTTCCCAATTGATTTCATTGAATGACATAAAATACATAGACAATACTTTTTGCAATTTCTTTTACTTGCATGGAGATTTTTGTGAAACATTTTTCTCTTTGTGAAGCTTTTTTTTTCATGTTAAGTTTTTTTTCCTTCCACATTGAAAGAAGTTACCCTCTATTTATAAGTGAAGTTAGGGAATCCAATTTGGAATTCTAAAGATTTGAGTGCTTAATTCCAAAAATTTAGGTCTCATTTGAGGGTTTTTCTAAAAATTTGTTTTCAAAATAGAGAACAAAAAACAATTTCCTAGAATTTTTAAAAGCAAGAATATTTGGCAAGATGTTTTTAAAAATAGTTTTTTAAAACAAAAAACAAAAAACTTGTTTGAATGAAAGAATTTATATTGTTTTTAAAAACTATGTTTTACTTTTATTTTATAAAAATTTTATGAATTTAATTTATAACAATATGAAATCAAATTCAAGTTAAGTCTTATTAAAAAATAAAAATTAAATCTACAATTATGCATGAGTTAAAGATAAATAATTTTTTTTAATTATGAAACTATATTTTTTACTATAGTGAAACAAAAATTACTTTAAAATAAAAATAATTTTAATAGTCATTTTTAATACAAGTCAAATAAGTACTTTAATTTTTTTTTTCTTGTTTAATCATGATTTCTTATGGTTTTTTTTTTATAAATTGTTTTTAAGTTAAAAAAAACCCCAAAAAAAAGTTTTTTAATGTTTTATAAAAATAAGAATATTTGATAAGTTGTTTTTATAAAGGGATTTAGAAATAGAAAACAAAAAGACTTGTTTGGACAAATTGTTTTTTTTAAAAAAAAAAAAAATTGTTTTGATTTTGTAAAAATATTTTAAATTCAATTGATATAATGTCAATTAATTAAATTTAATTTCCGCCTTATTGAAAATGAAAATAATTTTGTAATTACAAATAAATTAAAAAATATATAGTTTTTAATAAAACATAATAGTAATATTATAATAAAATCATAAATTATATTGTTAGTAGAAAATATGTTATTTTATTATATGTTTGAAAAAAAAATATTTTATCATATTCATAAATTTATGGTACTAATGAATTTATTATTTAAGTTTTAAATTATTTTTAAAAATTAATGGACTTGTTGACAAATCTAACACATTAAGTCCTATTTAATTTCAAATTAATTAGCCTAACGAAAAAAAGAATTGAAAAATGATAATTTTATGTAGAAAATAAATAATAGTGTATGTGTTTTTATATTGTTTTTAAAAACCGGTGAAAATAACTTTTACTTGTTCTCTAAAAATTGTTTTGTATTTCACTTTGTTTTTAAAAACTAAAAACAAATAACAATAACCAAACATCATTATGAATTTTTAAAAACTCCACCAAACAGGCTCTTAGTTTTTTTATTTTAGCAACTTTTTTTCTTCATTCAAGAAAATTTACCAATAAGAAAATATTTATTATTTTTTATTCTTTTTTTTTTTACATCAATTGGGAGATTTGTTTCATTTTTCTTTTTCTTTTTTGTAGGAAATTTATCAATAAGAGAATATTTATTTCTATTTTTTTTTTACTTCAATTTTGAAGACCCCTATGGTTTTTAAAACCTGTTTTTAAAAATTATTTTGAAAATAGATAACAAAAAATAATTTTTTAGATTTTTTTTAATAATAAAAAAAACCAAGAGTGTTTGGTACCATGCTTTAAAAAATATTTTTTTTTTTTTTTTTAAGTTTGTTTGGATAAAAGAATTCGTATTATTTTTAAAAACAATGTTTTAGTTTTTATTTTATACAAATTTTATAAATTTAATTTATAATACTGTAGACCCCTCGGATAGAAGGATTATTTTTATTCCTTTTTCTGACCACCCCGCAAGTGAGTTGTTTTGAGTGGGAAGATGGGATTGGAAGTGAGTTGTTTTTTGGGTTGCCAGATGGGACGGAAAAGTAGAAACATAGAGCAAGATTGGGACGTGCAAAAGAAAAAGCTTGGGAGGAAGCAAAAGAAAGGAGGGAGAAAAAGATGGGAGGAAGCAGTTGAGAGAGAAGAATGCTACCTGGGAGAGCAAAACCAAAGAGCTAAAAGAAAAGGGCCTCCAGGTACATTTGTTGTGATTTTCCATGTTTTTTCGTACTTTTGACCTCATTTTTCATCCCCTCATGTGGTTCCTAAACATGGTTGGTGAGTTTGTTGGTGGATGTGTGCTAATGCTCTGTTTTTCTCACATTTTCTCATGATTTCCATCTGAGGATAAGTCGGTATATGGCTATTAGTTTTTCTTCACACTGATCATGGAGCCCATAGATTTCAAAATGAAATGGGTATTTTGTTTAATGGGTCTCTTATTATCATTCTGGACAGTACTCTGTTTTGGAATATTTTCCTTTCCATGCAGCAGTTTATCTTGAGTCTTTTCTCTGTTCATTATCATTAGCTATTCTTGCTTCAAATTGCACTGTTTTGCTTGTGGGATTTCTGGTTTCTATGGTCGTGGAGGACCTTCAGCTGAGGTTCATTTGGGTGGTAAGTTTTAGGTAACGGCATGTGAGCGTGATCAATGGGGTCATGCAAAATATGGGTGCCTTCAGTCCCTAGCTCCAATCTTTCCTATCATTTCTTCACTATCACTGGCCCTAACCCACGTATATGAAAACACTGGAACATATCCTCACCCCCAAGCTCAAGCCCATCATCACCCAAACCACCACCTGCACCATCATCAAACCATCACCCAAACCGCCACCTGCACCACCACCCAAATCGCCACCTGTACCATCACCAAACCCACACCCAAGACCATGCCGGCGTCGATGCTGGTGACACCATGGACACGACCGAGATGAAAGAGGTCAAGGCTCGGAGCGCACCTCGAGATCACGAACAGGGTCCTTCTCCGACGGTGATACACGGTTTAGCTCGACCTACTCCGGCTATGTGGGTAGTTGCGCCGGTCACCAGTAACGACAACAACTTTTTCTAGGTGCTACCGGATTGCCACCACTTCTTTCGTCTCTGCTGCGTCGACACATGGTTGAAGCTCAACATGTCATACCATGCTTTCCAGAACTCATTGCTGCTCCACCCAAATCATTCCTCCACGAAATGGATGCAAACCACTTGCCATCGACGGTCTACTACGAAGAAGAAGCCAACATTTCGTCACCAAACAACTCCACTCTTCCACCCACCAACAGCGTTCCGCCTCCCATTACGCTAACTCTTCCTTCCGCCGTCAACCAAGTATAGGATGTTGGAGAATCAGGTGCGCTGGCCCTTACATCTGGGGCAAAATCGACGGTCTTCATTAACAACGTGGCTTTCGAGGTGGCAGTGGGCCCCTTCAATGTGTGCAAGGCTTTTAGGACTGCCGCCTTCTGGATGTGGAACAAGGCCCTGCATGGTGACTCATGTGCTACCATGTGTAAATGGGTTGCGAGTTGGTGCTTTTCGTGGAGAAGTGGGGCTTCATTACTCCACTTCCAGAAGTTGGTAGTTCACTAATGACATGAAACGATCTAAACAACTGATGAATGACAGGCATGGAAATTTTCATAAGTGGCAGAGGCACTTCAAGTTTTCTGAATAAATAAGTGGCAATGGCATAGGTCTAGTTGTGCCCTCATGGTGAAATTTTTTTTCTTTTTTCTCACGTTTCAAAGTTTGATTTCTGTAAATTCTTTTTAAATGATTCTTAAAATCCCGGTTTCTCGAATAATTTCATTTCTATTCCAACTTTCAAATTTAATTCCTAAAAATTTCATTTTTAAGTAATTTTCCAAATCTTTAATTTTCAAATTTTAATTTCCAAAACTTCTATTTTCAAATGATTGCTAAAAATTTTATTCTCAAATAATTTTTTGAAATTCCGATTCTTAAATTTAATTTTTAAAACTTCGTTTTTTAATTAATTATTCAAAATTCCAATTTCTGAATTTAATTTCTAATTTCCAAAATTCCAATTTTCACATTTGTTTATTATTATTATTATTATTATTATATTTATTTTTTAAATTCCATCTTCAAATAATTTCCAAGATTCCAATTTTCATAATTTAATTTTCAAAACTCTAATTTCTTTCAAATTTAATTTCCAAAACTCCAATTCATAATTTAATTTTCAAAACTCTCATTCTCAAATAATTTTCAAAATTCCAATTTCTTTCAAATTTAATTTCCAAAATTCTAATTCTAAAACTTAATTTTCAAAACTCCAATTTTCAAATAATTTTCGAGACTTCAATTTTTAAATAAACTTCAAAACTCTAGTTTTCTTTCAAATAGTTTTAATTCCACTTCAATCTTCAAATATTTTTAATTCTATAACTTTTCATCCTTCATCAAGGTCTTAGGTTAAAAAAATCTCGTTTTTAATAAATTTGCTACATTTCCCTTCAGGTAAGCACTTTCATAAATTTTCTTTAATTTTCAAATAATTTTTTTTCTTGATTTTAAATAAGCAAAAATGAATTTTTCATAATCCTAAAATAATGGAATTTGTAAGACTAATTCATGCAAGATAAATTGGGCTTTGGTGGGGGCCCTACATATGAGTTTTCTCTTTTAATTGTCAACTGTTATGCTTAATGGATATTGTTTGATCTTTGTCATGCACTTTGATATGTATGTGATATATTTTGTATTTGTTATACAAAATATATTTTGTATTATATAACTTTTCATCCTTCATCAAGGTCTTAGGTTAAAAAAATCTCGTTTTTAATAAATTTGCTACATTTCCCTTCAGGTAAGCACTTTCATAAATTTTCTTTGATTTTCAAATAATTTTTTTTCTTGATTTTAAATAAGTAAGAATGAATTTTTCATAATCCTAAAATAATGGAATTTGTAAGACTAATTCATGCAAGATAAATTAGGCTTTGGTGGGGGCCCTACATATGAGTTTTCTCTTTTAATTGTCAACTGTTATGCTTAATGGATATTGTTTGATCTTTGTCATGCACTTTGATATGTATGTGATATATTTTGTATTTGTTATACAAAATATATTTTGTATTATATAACTTTTCATCCTTCATCAAGGTCTTAGGTTAAAAAAATCTCGTTTTTAATAAATTTGCTACATTTCCCTTCAGGTAAGCACTTTCATAAATTTTCTTTGATTTTCAAATAATTTTTTTTCTTGATTTTAAATAAGAATGAATTTTTCATAATCCTAAAATAATGGAATTTGTAAGACTAATTCATGCAAGATAAATTAGGCTTTGGTGGGGGCCCTACATATGAGTTTTCTCTTTTAATTGTCAACTGTTATGCTTAATGGATATTGTTTGATCTTTGTCATGCACTTTGATATGTATGTGATATATTTTGTATTTGTTATTGCGCACTAACTCTGTTTCATGATAGCGCTTTATTACCTGCTATCAAGGTACACTCTTACTCTTACTTTGTTCATTTATTCATTATCATGACTTACTTTTGATCTATGATCTCTTTGGTATCCATTGATCTCCTAGTTAATTTTCATGTTTGCTTCACCTTATTTAATAGAGACTCATTTTTAGGGGCTTAGAGGGGTGCTATGGTCTTTATTGTACCTTTCCAATAAGTAACCTGACTCCCGAACCCAGGTTTGGTTTTTCACAAACCGTCTTTTCCAAAAAGGGAATCACACTTAGGGTTTTTCTTTCTTATTTTGTTTTTCCCTTCAAAAACAAAACAAAAATAAGTGACGACTCCAAGTCTTTTCTAAAAATCATATTTTTATCAAATAAATAAAAAGTGAGTTGCATCATCGAGTGGGAACGCATCGAGCGAAATGCAGGGCCCACAAATACTATGAAATCAAATTCAAGTTAAGTCTTATTAAAACAATTGTGATTATGTATGAGCTAAAATAAATCATTTTTTTAATTATAAAACTATTTTTTTATTCTAGTAGAACAATAATTATTATAAGATAAAAATAATTTTAATATTCATTTTTAATACAAGTCAAATAAGTACTTTATTTTTATTTTTTTATTTCCCGTTTAGCCATGATTTCTAATGCTTGTTTTTTAAAACTATTTTTAAGTTAAAGAACAAAAAAAGGGTTTTTTAGTGTTTTATAAAAATAAGGGTATTTGACAAATTGTTTTTTTAAAATAAGTTTTAAATATTAAAACAAAAAACTTGTTTGGATATTGACTTTATAAAAACATTGTGAATTCAATTTATATAATACTAATTAAATTTAATTGAAGTGTTATTGAAATGAAAATAATTTTGTAATCACAAATATTTTTTTTTGTAAAACATGATGTAGACCCCCCTTCAGTGGCAAGTTTTTGCATTTTGGTTTTTGTTTCTATTATTATTTATTCATCTTCTTGTCAACCCAAGGATGGGTTGTATGGGGTGGCGGCGAGATGGGACGCGAGACAGAGAGTAGGTGGTGGCTGTCAAGGAAAGAGCGGGAAAACGAAAGGAGGAAAAAGAAAAATGCGAGATGGATGGGCAGTAAGGAGAGGGGAGCAGAGAAAGATCAGGGGAAGGGTCAAGAGGACGGAGGGGGATCTGAGCGGAAGGCAAGCCATTTTACCCTTGCTTGAGGACTCAGGTATGACGATGATGAGCGTTCTTACTTTACATTATTTGGTTTTCCTTTCTTCACATCGTTGATCTTAGGCAGGGTTTGATGGTTTTTGTTATGATATTCATTCTATTATTTTCTTTCTCTGTTCTCTCTGTTTTCCCTCAAATGACTGAGATATAGTTTATTTTCTTTGAGTTTGATGTTCAATTAAATATATAATAGCTTATTCCTCATTTGCCACACCCTCATCTCAGTTTTTCCTTCCACCATCAAGCTCGCTTCCCTAACCACACTACTGAACCCATGTCTCTCCCTAAGTCTTCCTCTCTCAACACCCGCCGGGTTCATTTTCTTATTGAACATCCAATACCCATTCCACAAAGCATCCTTCATGTCCACCTTCTAACACCCATATTCCAACCCATCTCTTTCTCTCTCTTTCTCTAAAGCCCATCTCATACCCATTTCTTCTAAACCTACCCCTCACCACCTTTCTCTCTCTATATTCTCGTACCCACCATCACTCAGACTTCTCTGCACGTGAGCTTTCTTCAGTGGCTAGAGAATGGGCAGCAGCCAAACAGCCTTCCATTCCTCACGGGCCTCGCCTGAGTCGCCATTGGGGTTTGGCGCTGCTGCTTCGGTTCGGGGCACTTCTCTCTAGGCTGTCGACGGCAGCCTGCTCGCCGTCCTCTTCGACTGCTCCCGTGGCGTGGTCGACGGCGCCATCGGCAGAGACGTCCACCTGCTGGTGCCGTGGCTTCGAAAGCCATGCAACTCCACCGTTTCGGCACCGCCGCCCTTGCCCCTCTCCTCTACGTCGTTGCCGGTGGAAGCTTCACCTGAAGGAGTTGCCCAGATGGAGAGGGGTGCCTTGGGCTATGAAGGAGCTTGTGTTGGTGACGGGCTTGGTGCTGCCCATGATGGCTAGTGGGCTTGAGGACTTAGGTGTTCTTGTTAGTGGCTTTGGGCTTGTGATGAAGCCCAAGCCCAAGCAGGGAGATAAAAAAAAATGAGGAAAAGAAGACCTCACTGATTTATTGGCCCATTGGCTTGCTTCCACTTTATACGAATCACTTTCTTTAAAGCACTAATTTCTTAATAAACTTTCTAACTTCCAATTTCCAAGCCCAATTTATAAAAATTCAACCTTCAAATAATACTTCAAAATTCCGATCTTTAAAATTCAATTCCAATTTCCGAAAATTCTCATACTCACTTTAATCTATTTAATTATTATTATTTTATGTATTTATTCTAAAATTCCATTTTAAACAATTCTTTAAAATTTCTGACTTTCAAATTTAATTTCTAATTCCAAAATTCCAATATTCACATTAATCTATTTAATTATTATTATTTTGATTATTTATTCTAAAATTCCATTTTAAACAATTCATTAAAATTTCTGATTTCCGAATTAAATTCCTAATCCCAAAAATTCCCATATTCCCATTAATTTATTTAATCATTAGTATTTTATTTATTTATTTCAAAAATCCATTTTAAATCAAAATTCTTTAAAATTTCTAATTTCCGAATTAAATTCCTAATCCCAAAAATTCTCATATTCCCATTAATTTATTTAATCATTAGTATTTTATTTATTTATTTCAAAAATCCATTTTAAATCAAAATTCTTTAAAATTTCCGAATTAAATTCCCAATCCCAAAAATTCCCATATTCCCATTAAATTATTTGATCATTAGTATTTTATTTATTTATTTATTTCAAAACTCCATTTTAAACCAAATTCTTTAAACCCGTTGATTTTCGAATTAAATTCCTAATCCCAAAAATTCTCATATTCCCATTAAATTATTTGATCATTAGTATTTTATTTATTTATTTATTCCAAAACTCCATTTTAAACCAAATTCTTTAAAACCGCTGATTTTCGAATTAAATTCCTAATCCCAAAAATTCTCATATTCCCACTAAATTATTTGATCATTAGTATTTTATTTATTTATTTATTTCAAAACTCCGTTTTAAATCAAATTCTTTAAAACCGCTGATTTCCGAATTAAATTCCTAAACCCGAAAATTCTCATATTCCCATTAATTTGTTTAATCATTAGTATTTTATTAATTTATTTCAAAACTCCATTTTAAATCAAATTCTCTAAAACCTCTAATTTTCGAATTAAATTCCTAATCCCAAAAATTCCCATATTCCCATTAATTTATTTAATCATTAGTAGTTTATTTATTTATTTATTTCAAAACTCCATTTTAAATCAAATTCTTCAAAATTTTTGATTTCCGAATTAAATTCCTAATCCCGAAAATTCTCATATTCTCATTAATTTATTTAATCATTAGTATTTTATCTCCATTTTAAATCAATTCTTTAAAACTTCATATTTACAAATTAAATTCCTAATCCTGAAAATTCTCATATTCACATTAATTTAATCACTAATAGTTTGTTTATTTATTTTAAAATTCTATTTTAAACAATTCTTTAAAATTTCTGACTTCTAAATCTAATTTCCAATTTCAAAAATTCCAGCATTCCCATTCATTTATTTAATCATTATTTTCGTCCTTATTATTATTATTCCATTTATTTATTTCAAAATTCCATTTTTAAACATTTTTTTGAATCCCAATTTTCGAACTTAATTTCCGATTTCTAAAATTCTAATTTCTTTCAAGTTTGACATCCTAAAATTCCAACTCTTAAATTTAATTCACAATACTCCAATTTTCAAATAAATTTCAAAAATCCAATTTTTCTCTCTAACAGTTTTAATTCTCTTCGAGTTTCAAATAATCTTCGGTTTCTCTTGATTTTATATAAGCATGAATGCTATTTTCATAATTCCAGAATAATGGAATTTGTGAGGCTAATTCGTGCAAAATAAAATGGGCTTTGGTGGGGGCCCCACATATGAGATTTCATGATTGATTGACTGATTGATCGATTCATTTGCCATGTGTGATCGATTTACTCTGTTCCTTGATATACATATAATCATTTTGTGTTTATTCACTAGCCTCATTCCATGATAGCGCGTTGTTGTTTGCTGCCTAGGTACGCATTCACTCATTCTGATCATTCACTATACATATTCTGATTCTCATATATGCATGATTGATATGAGTATCTATTGACTTTCTTATTCGATTGCCACGTTAGTTTCATTCTATTAGTAGAGACCCATTTTTAGGGACTTAGAGGGGTGCTACGGTCTCTACCGTACCTTCCTGATAAGTAACCTGACTCCCGAACCCGATCCAGTTTTTCACAGACCACCTTTTCCAAAGTAAGGAGTCACACTTAAAGTTTTTCTTTCTTATTTTGTTTACCCTTTTAAAAATAAAACAAAAATAAGTGGTGACTCCAAATCATTTTTTCTTAATCCATGAAGATCATTTTTTTTCAAAATAAAAATAGAGCTCGCCATCGAGTAAGAAACGCATGAGCCGAAATGCGGGGTCTACACATGAATAGTAATATTATAATAAAATTATAAATTATATTTTTAATAAAAAAAATACTATTTTATTATAGGTAAGATAGGTAAGGATAATATATTGGCAATTTTTTTTTTCTAAAAATTCATAATAATAATAATAATAATTGTTAATAATATTTTATTTAAAATGAATAATAAATAAAGTTTAACCTTTTTAACATGTAAATGGGTCAAGTTTTTATTATGTGCACACATTTAATACTCCATTTCAAACATAATGTTCTAAAATGTTTTGATTTAATATACAATTAATTGGATCGTTTTTTTATGACAAATTATTCTTAAAAATTAAAAAAAATTAAATAATTTAAATTGTTAATTATGCCTTAATTTATAATTTATTTACCTAGTGAAAAAAAATTAAAAAAAAAATTAGTTGTTTGTATAGGAGAAAGAGTAAACCATGACCCATGATTTATTGGTTTTACTCTTTTTTTTTTTAGTGATTAGATTTATTTTTTAGTTTCAAATTATTTTTAGAAATTATTAAACTCATTATTAATAAATTCAATGAAAAATGTCACTTGATTTAAAGTTCATTTTACTTGTAGGAAAAATTGTAAAAATATAATTATGTCTAGAAAAGAAATAATAGAGTTATTGTAAATCAAATTTGGGAGAATTATGTTTTGGGGGTAGATGGGGGCCCAAATTAACAAAAGGTCCATATAACTCTTCAAATTGAGTTAAAGGATATGAAATAGTAATGGACAAATATACCCTTCAAAAACACATATAAAATATTTTATAAAATTAAGTTAAATAAAATTTTTTCAATAATTTTTTTTTTCAAAAATACTAAATTAAATAAAAGTAGTTTTCAAAAATGTAAAATTAAATAAAAGTATTTAAAAAAAATATTAAATTTAATATTTTAAAAAAATATTAAATTAAATAAAATTATTTTTAAAAAATATTAAATTAAATAAAATTATTTTTAAAAAATATTAAATTAAATAAAAGTATTTTTTAAAAATATTAAATTACATAAAAGTATTTTTTTAAAATATTAAATTAAATAAAAGTATTTAAAAAAATATTAAATTAAATATTTTTTTAAATAATAAATTAAATAAAAGTATTTTTTAAAAATATTAAATTAAATAAAAGTATTTTTAAAAAATATTAAATTACATAAAAGTATTTTTTAAAAATATTAAATTAAATAAAAAATATTAAATTAAATAAAAGTATTTTTCAAAAATATTTTTTTTCTCTCAAAATCAGCAAAGGGCATTTTTGAAAATGCTGAAGGATAATATCCTTCAACTCAATTTCCATACTTTCATTGGGTCTTGGGCTCAATTTGAAGAGTTATATAGACATTTTGTTAATTTGAGGGTCCATCTACCCCCAAAACATAATTCTTCCATCAAATTTAAATCCATAAATTTATGGTAATAATGAATTTATTATTTGAGTTTTAAATTATTTTAAAAAATTATTAGACTTGTTTATGAATCTAATGCATTAAGTCTTATTTAATTTAGAATTCATTTGTCTAATGAAAAAAATCGGGAAATAATGATTTTATGTAGTAGAGATAAACAATAAAGTTCTTCTAGGCCATTTTTTATTCATAAATTTTTAGTATTAATGAGTTTATTATTTAAGTTTTAAATTGTTTTTAAAAATTAATAGTCTTGTTAATGAATTCAACATATTAAGTTTTGTTTAATTTCAATTTAATTTAAAAAAAAATTAAAAATAACGATTCTATGTATAAGAGAAATAATAGATTTGTTATAAACTAATTTTTGTCCATAAATTTCAGATATTAATTGGACTATTATTTGAGTTTTAAGTTACTTTTAAGAATTATATATATATATATATATATATATTTCTTTTGTTTTTAAAAACTAGTAAAAATAACTTCTACCTATTTTGTAAAAGTTGTTCTTTATTTTACTTTGTTTTTAAAAACTAGAAATAAAGAATAACAACCAAACTATAATATGAATTTTTAAAATTTGCTTTTTGCTTTTAAAACAAAAAATAAAAAATAAAAAATTATTTTTTAATTACATGCCAAATGAGCTCTTAATTTTATAACCTTCCAAATTTTGTCATGTATTATTTTTTGAGTTGCATGTTATGGGTTTGATGTGGAGGACTCATCATTTGTAAAACCAAATTTTATTCAACTATAAAGTCATAATTTTGAAGATTAATTTAATAGTAATTTAATTTATTAAAATTTTTTATGTTTACATAACCATAAAAAAAAAACTCGAGCTTTTACACTTTGACACATGGCGCTAATACAAGGCTGCGTAATGAGCTCGTTAGGATGGCTTGATCCTTACGCCCTTTAAGTCTTAACGATGCCCACCTCCGTGGCACAACATTAATGGCATCCAACATTTTGGCATAATTTCAATGGCAGCAAACTGTTTTTAACCCAAGTCATTTGGAAACCCAAACGTCCACACAAACTTTACAACAATAGGCACATCATGACAACATAATATTTTGATAAAATGATATCAATATAAATTAATTTTACATACACTCTATGTTTCATCGACTAGATATAACATGAGATAGGATAATAGATAGAATATTATATTATATCCTATGTTTGGTTGATATAACTTATTTTATCCAATGATATACATATTTTTTTCTACCAACCAAATGTAACATTGAGTATTAATATTAGGGTCATATTTGATTGTCTGAAAATAACACAAGATAGGATATTATATCCTATTTGATTTGTAATAGGATAAGAAAAATTATTTTATCATTTATCATATCTTATATTCAAGTAAGAGATAAAATATACATATTTCATTTATTATAATTTTTTTTATATCACTTATTTTACAAAATAAATTTTTTATTATAAAATTAAATTTGTGGTTAAAAATAAAAGCTAAAAAATATTTATAAAATATAAAATAATATGTATAAAAAGGGAATATTAAATAGTACCAATCAGGAGACAAAACACTGTTTGCTTTTGAAACCCGTGCATGAATAGTGATCCCGTGAGTGAATAGTGAATAGTAAAAATTGAACAGTAAAAGTCACTTTCTATTGTAGCACTTTAGACTTTTTCACCAAAAATCTTACTTTCGGCTGAGTGATGATGGTTGACAGGTTGCCTTGGATTGTGGAGTCACATGCATGACTGTGGAGTCACATGCTTGATGCTTTCAATGTTGACACTGCTTAGCTGGAGAATAATCATGTGGAAGAGCATCATGAGATGCTTGAATGGAGACAGCTTAATAATGCCATATGACTGAAAGGAATCTTATTTTGCTTTCCTTATTGGAAGGAGAATACCCTCATAATCATCTTCATTATCTTGAAGATAGTTTGTTGTAAAGTCGTCTGACTCAACATAAGAGTCCTCTTGGGAGAAGCTTGAACTGCTTTTGTCAAGGATTTTCTGAAATTCTTGAGGGGTTTTTGCTACTGCTAACATGGCTTGGAGCTGTTGTTTCTTAAAAAGAAATTGTGCCATATCATCAGAGGATGAAGCTTGTTTAGGATGCTTAAGGAAATATTGCTTTACTGCTTGCAATAAGGCATCATTTTTCAAAGCATCCCACCACTTAGTCTTGAAAGTCCTTCCAAGGGCTGGAAAGGCTGTTGATTCATCTGCTATAATGATATAATCCAACTGGACTATCCAAGCAAGACCAAATTCACTGAAAAAGAATAATAAAGGGAGAAAAGCTTAAAGTTCTCTAGGGATAACAAAAGAACTTTGGAATAGCTCAAAGCCATCCAAAATGGGTTTTGAGAGAATCTTTGTAGTCGAACCAAAATATGTCCACCAATTATGGAACCAAAATGGAAAAGAAGGGAGCTAATGCTTAGATGGGAAATATAACATCCATGAGTGTGGAAGTCTTTGTTCTGGATCAAGAAAGCATTGAACCATGCTCTCTGATAACCCCAATAATTGAAAATTTTGGGTTTTGAAGGCTTAGAAAATTCTCTTGAAAAATTGGGATTTCCACCCCACTATTTAACTATAAGGATTTTATAAATATGGCAAGTAGAGAATGTCAAATCCAAATTGCTGAACTTATCAACATTGTGCTTGATTTTAACAAAGCCAGTTTCCACAAGGATTACTTCATAAAATTCTCTTGTTTTTAAAAGATCACTAGAGGGATAATGAAAATTTTCATGAAAAGCTTTTGCTACAATCTCTCTGGGGTTTTTAGAGAAAAAAACTCTCTTTCAATAACCAAAAAAGGTTTATTTAAATTTTTTTGCCAATATCTTGATTTTGCTGAAAGAGGTGTGGGGTTGGCAGCCACTACAATTTGCTTATTTGAAAAAGCAAACCAAAGAGAGATTCTTTGGTTTTCTTACAAACTTTATAGGTACTAGACCTTCTTGTAGTCAATTCAAAGTTGCACCTGAATCAATCAAAGCAACAATATCAATGACAAATTTATTCTTAATTACTATAGTAAGGAAGACTTTCCACCTCTGGAAAATAACCCTACTAACAGTATTCAAGTATGCATCTGCTTCTTCATCATTAGCATGTGAAGATTCTGGAACTCTTCAAGGTTCTCCTAGTTATCAACAAGATTTCCAACAATAATCCTATTGATTTGTTCTTGGAGGTCTGTCAAACCTAAGCTTGTGAATTGTCTTAAATCCTTAATTTCTTTCTTATACTGTCTTACTTCTTCTTGAAGATCCTTAATGGTTACGTCTTTATTATACTGCTGGTTAAATCTTCCTAAGATTTCACTTAACTTATAAAGATTTACTGTCTTCTTAAATTCTTGCTTACTAACAGATTTCTTAAAGACATCATAAAGGTCTTGCTTAGTTTTTTCATCTTCAACTTTCCTTAAAACATCTAGGACAAGTTCTTGATCTTGGCTTATGACATTTATAGTCTTAGGTTGGCAATCACAATTATCCTTAATGTATTCTTCTTGGTCACTAGAAGTTTGGCTTGAGATTTCCTCACCACTACTATCTAGTTGGTTAATATCATCTTCATTATTTGAATCAGTCCTTGATTCAAACTCTGTGGAGTTTAACATTACCTTACAAAGCATATCTTTTAAGTCTTCTGTGACATTTAAGTTATTAATTTTTTGCTAACCCTACAATCTTTCTTATAGTGGCCTACATTACCACACTTAAAACAAACTAGCTTAGACTGTGAAGGGGCTTCTAGCTTTTTCTAGGCTTCTTTGTTCATCCTTCTCTGGATCTGCCTTTGTCTTTTGGTTTCATTCATCCTATAATTTCCATGAGTACCTCTCTTGTTGTGATAAAACTTTTCCTTACTAGGCTTTCTACTTACTTGTTTCTTACGTTGCTTAGAAGGGGCTTTAGTTTCTTTTTAGTTGAATCTAAACTGGCTACAGAATGAACCAAACTCATTCTTGTAGATCCTTTGCTCATTTTTCATCTGCTGCTTAAGCTTAAAGTCATTGCACAGTTTAATTCCTTCAGATGTGACAATGCTTATAATTTCTCCACAAGTAAGCTTATCATAAGGGATTTGTCCATTAAACTGTTCCCTTATCTTAATCCTAATTCTCTCAGAGAAAAGTCTAGGTAGTCCTGAGATGAACTTTTCTTTCCAAAAAAACTGATTACGGTCTGATCTTAGCATGACTTTGGTTAAGAAAACTTCTCTATACCATCTAAAGTCATGAAGCTTGGGACACTTAAGTTTGGTTAAGAGATCTGCAGTCTTATCCTTAATCTTTGCAGGATCTCCAATGAAGTGCTTTGAAATTGAATAGATTAGATTAGAGTAGCCACTACATCCTCTATATCTTGTCCATCTTCGTCCTTAACCACTTCATTTTCCTCATTAATCCTATAGGCTTTTAGGATACCATTTCTATCCTCAAAAGTGAGATAGTTATCCCACCATCCCTTAAGCTGACCTGTAAACCCAGCAGCAATTGTCTGAGCTACAGCATTGTCTGATAATCTATTGTTTAACTTATAGGTTGTACTAACCATGGTCATTTTTTGAAGCTTAGTGAGTATGTTATACTCAGTCATACCATCTATGTTCCATTCATAGATAGTGTCACTAGTATATGAAGCTTGAGTATACTGGTTTCTTTCCTCAATCTGCATGTCTAGAAAGGTTGGTCTAGGGTAGTAATTCCTAGTTCTTGGTGGTTCTTGGTTGTTGATAATTCTCATAATAGTCTGGCTAGGAGGTTCCTTAAAGATCTTAATTAGTTCATCAGCCTCTACTTCAGAACTAATTTCTTCTTTAACCATATTGATTCTCCTATGAGAAGGTTGAGGTGTCTCAAGGACAACAAGGTTATCCTTAACCTTTTGGCTTATCCTAGCAATGAGGGCTTGATCAATATGGGGATTCTCTAGGAATTTCTTAGATAATTCAAAAGGCTTAAATAAAGGCTTATTATCTTTCTTAACAAATGTAGTCTTAATGTGGTCTTGTGTTTCAATGATCTCCTCAAACCTGTTGAGTTGATTGCCTATAGTCTTAAGAAACATGTTAGTGTAGTTGTTCTGTTCCATGATTCTTCTAACATCTACAACACTAGCAGTTCCTTTATCCTTTGGCTTAGTCTTAAAAAGTGAAGCTTTGATTATGGTGCCATTTATGTTCTTTTCTATCTTAGCTTCTAGAGGATGGATGGATTCTATGACAGTATCGTCATTAGTTTTCCATATCTTAGTTTTTGTGGATGTGTAATTAACACGCTTACAAGGATAATCTGGATATTGCTCTTGTTTGAAGAGTTCAAACCAGATCCAATACTTAATGTTTTTCTTTTCTTGTCTTAAGTATGTGTAGAATTCTTCTTGGTAGAGGGTTCTAATGTCCTTTGGGACCTTGCTAAAGAACCAAACTCTCCTTTGCTTATTGACTTCAGAATAGAAGTCCTTTCTTAAGAGATCCTTGTTGATCTCAAAGTCCTCATCACTTAAGCTTACAGTGTTAATCATCTGGGAATAAGTAGGAGACATATAAGGAGATTCTTCCTGATGCGATCCCTATGTAGACTCATTTTCTTCCGTGTAAAATGGTCTAGCCAAATTGGTGTGACTTCTAAAACCTATTAGCTTAATATTCTTAGGATTTGCTGAACTGGATCCTTCCTCTATCCTAGTGGTTCTTACTGGGATAGATGAACTTGAAGCTCTATAGGCTCATAATATGAAATTCTAGGGCTACTAGAATGATGGAAAGAGTTGGAGAAAATCAGATCTCCTCCTCCATCAGGATATTGAACAACCTATTCAATCATTTCAGATCTTTTCTCTATGGCTAGGACAGCATCAGCAAAATGCCAATTTTTTGGAAACTCAACCTCATTCCACTTGATTTTCATGGGGACTATGAAATTAGACTTGTTTATCATATCTGAGTGGAAGAGAGTGGTCTCACCCTTGGGACTGGTGCACAATGCTCCAGATCCAACGCTTGTGGTCATACTCGTATAGGCAAATCTGGTGATGACAGAAACGGGACTGTTTCCTTGCTTAAACTTAAAGCCATGGGTCTTTACATGAAGGACAACCAAATCTAAGATATCGACATATCTTAATCTAATTGTGAAGTTAGGGAAACACTAGAAATAAACAGGACCATCATTGAATCCTGCTTGGACTGCTCTAATAATAGAATCTCGATAATCAAGATGTCTATTATCCTTTAAACACATGACAATAGAGGTGTTTAGACCTAGTCTTGTCAAAGGCTTAGCTGGAACTCAAATCATACCAAAGTGTATGAAGTTGTAGTCTTTCTTATGCTTCTCAATGGACTTACTATCTAAAAGTCTTATGACTTGATCGTCATGCTCTAAACTTACTGACATTTCAGAGGTCTTGATGGTGTAGTCTGTGAAGAACTTAAGGGTTCATTTCTTATAAATTTCTTGATTAGGTACATTAGGTAACTTCCAATCATTCAAATCACTTTGGATCTTAGGATAATTGATCTCTTCACTGTTTACTATAACGTCTTGAGAATTTGTGGATTTCCTAGACATGGTTTTGAAAATCGAACTCATTTTAGGGCTTTTAGTCCTATGGCATTATTAAGCTCTCTCCATTCAAGCATCTCATGATGCTCTTCCACATGATTATTATCCAGCTAAGCAGTGTCAACACCGAAAGCATCAAGCATGTGCTCCACAGTCCAAGGCAACCTGTCAGCCATCATCACTCAGCCAAAAGTAAGATTCTCGATGAAAAAGTTTAAAGTGCTACAGTAGAAAGTGACTTTTACTGTTCACTTTTTACTATTCACTATTCACTATTCACTCACGAGATTACTATTCATGCACGAGTTTCAAAAGCAAACAATTGTAAGCACACTAATTTTTCACTTCTCATCTTTCATTTCTCTCTCTCTCTCCCCTACCTCTCACCATGTAAGCTTCCATATATATATATATATATATATATTGTTTTTAATAATGAATGTTATTAAATGGTAATAAAAATTTCATATTTGTTTTAAATAGAAAATATTTGAATGTAATATATTTTTTATTTTAAGCATTATATATATATATTCCATTTTATTTTTATTTATATTTATTTTATAAAGTAAATATAAACATTGAATATATTACTTTAAGATATAATGTCTATTATATTTAATATCCAAAAATATTATATAATAAGATATATAGATATATATTCTATGTTGTGAACCAAACGCAATGTCATTAATTCATCATATTTATAATAATAAAAGAATAATCACGAGAACTTTTCTTGTTTAACTATTTATTGATTTAATTATTAACTCTAAGCATATGCCTAGTGCAATTTATTCTTATTGTAACATCATCATTGCTTAGATTGCAAATCTGCCAATAATCCAAACTCAAGACGTAAGATCAATAGGATTTTTAGTCAAACCGTAAACTTAAAAACTTTTGTTAAAATGACATGTTTTTTGAAAGATTATAAAATATGATTCTTATAAAAAAGTTTTTAACGTCTAACCATCGTCTTATCTTCTAATAGAATCATTAAAGTTAGGGTAAAAATGATAGGTGAAAAATAAACAACCAATTAATTGTAGGAGAATAAGAATTGTCTGATGAGGCCAAAATCATCCCCAAAATTTGATCCCTAATTTCGCGCGAAACCAGTTTAAGGGTATAAATGTAATTTCATAGCATGATTCTTGTCATCAAAGCCCAGCTGTCTACATCGCGCTCCTGAACCTCGCGGGAAACGCTGGTTGGTGCCGCACTGAACAGTATTTTGCCCAATGACATAAAGCGTAATTAATAATGACATGGAGGCTACTGTAGAACCGCTTCATTCCTTGATGAGGTGGCAATTGCTCACTGGTCAACTCCATGGGAACCCGTGCGCGCTCCAACACTCAACCATTCTAAATGGCACCCATCGTGATTTATTAAATACACAAGGGTAAATCCAAAATCCGATTTTGCATTTCAATCCATATCCCGCGTTGTACTGAAGCCGAAGATAAAAAGGGGCAGTCGGTGTGGTGTAGGTGTAGGAGCTTGTTGTGCTGTGTTTTCTCTCCAACCAAACACACTATCTACTTTTTTTTCTCTCTCCATCTCTAAAAACAGACATGATTCGTCAAAACGATCCGAACCCGTTCGATGAGGAAGAGGTCAATCCATTCTCGGTAACTGCCCTGAAACCGCTTAAATTCCTCTTTCTCGGATCTGTCCCTTTTCTTGCTTTTTAAGTTTGCAATATTTGGAAAACAGTATTGTTGGATCTGGATCTGAAACCCTATTCTATCTGGTGACTGGCGTACCGGTTTCTGTGATATGCGTTGTGGTTTTTAGGATTTGTCGATGAATTGGAGTGCATGCTTGATCGGATGTTTCAGATGAGATGATGGGGACCTGGAGGCTCGGTTCCCCAATTTTGAAATGGATTAATATTGAGTTTTAGAGCAGAAAGTGTGCAAACTTTCCATGGGATTTCCAAAAAAATTGCGGAATTTGGCCTTTTGAACCGTAGATGTAATCTGTTTAGAATTTGGTAAGAGTTGTAGGATTTTGCCCTATCAACATCCTTTTAGGGAGATTCCAATGAAATTTAAAACTTGTGAATGATGGCTTTTGAACTGTTAAAATTGCTTAGTAATTTGGTCCAAACTTTCGGAATTATTTTGTAAATTTTTATGAGATTGGAATAATTGAAAGGTTTATAAATTTTGACTATCTACAAGTTGGGACTTAGATTTGATGATTGTGATGAAGTTGGAATTGACACAAGAAATCTCCTTGTCAAATTACGGATTTGTTGAATTGTGAATGGGATATATATTTATGGGCTAATCAACATTTCACCCACAAATTTATGTACATATGGTTAATCCATTATTCCCTATCAAATATTATGTTTTGGTTGGATTCTAGGGTTTATTTAGTTTTCTGAAACTGTGAAGGAAAAAGGAGAGTCAAGAAAAATGGAAGAAAAAAATTTGAAAGTCTGAGGTTTGCAGCTTGAGCCTAATGAATTCTTAACCTACACGTAATTCAACTTTGGTCACTTTTAAAATAGAGAATGGGGAGCTTTAAAGAGTATTAATTTTCTTATAATTTGGGATGGGCCTTTGGAAAGACATTAGAAAGGGATGGGAGAAGTTCTTTCTTAGAACTAGTATTCGTATTGGAAATGGTAGACGCACTAGATTTTGGTGGGACTTTTGGGTAGGAGATTCTAAGTTGAAGGATCTCTTCCCTTTGTTGTTCAGAATTGCAACCCATAATTCTGTTGTAGTGGCTGATCTTTGGGGGAGACAAGGAGATGGTGGCGGGGGTTGGGAGGTGCACTTTAGAAGATCCTTTCAAGATTGGGAATTGGAGGAGGTGAATCGTTTGCTGAATCACATTTCTGCAGTAAAGGTTCAAGAAGGGGAGAATTCTTTAGTTTGGAAGATTGAGAGGAAAGGTAAGTTTAGTGTTAAATCTTAATATAGGTCTTTAAAAGTGGAGAACAACTCCTTATTTCCAGCAAAGGAGGTTTGGGGTTCGTATGCCCCTTTAAGAACTCGTTTTTTTGCTTGGGAAGCAGTTTGGGGTAAAATTTCTACTGTTGATATGTTAATGAGGAGGGGTTGGTCTATGATTAATAGATGCAATCTTTGTAAAGAGAATAAGAAATCGGCAGACCACATTCTAATTCATTGTGGTAAGACAAGGGAGCTTTGGACTTTGTTGCTTTCTTCATTTGGGGTGGTGTGGGTGTTCCCGGACTTAGTGAGAAATTTGCTTCTTGAATGGAAAATTAAGGGCCTAGGGAAGAAAAGGAGTGTAGTTTGGAGAATGGCGCCTATTTGTCTATTTTGGTGTATTTGGGGAGAGCGAAATCGAAGAATGTTCCAAGAGGAAGAGATGTCAAATACGAGCTTGAGGAACCTCTTTCTACGGTCTCCTCTTGAGTGGTCTCAACAAATTATGGACTTGGACTATCTCTCTTTTTTGAATTTTGTTGGGTGATTGGAGTGTTGGTTAACTTTGTCCTTTCTAGGTTTTTTCCCTCCTTTGTTGCCTTGGGTTTGGCTTTCTTTGTATACTGCCTGTGTACATAAGGAGCGCCCCCTGTTTTGGCGTGTTTTAATTTAATTTTTTCTCTTTGTCTATCAAAAAAAATAAATTAATTTTCTTATAATTTGCATCATATTTTCTTTTCCACTCCATTTCCATCATAAACCAAATGTTGTTTGAAAGAAGGAATGAAAGAAGATATTTCTTATAATTCTTTCTATTAGTCCTAATTATTTCAAAGGTTGAATGGAGCCTCATATTTATACTATTTGTATCATGAAACATATATGTCCAGACTGACGTGTTTTATGGCCTCATGGGTTAAAGATTCTTGTTTGTATTTGCTTTCTTATGAGCCATTTATCCTCTTATAGCCTTAACCTTAGCAAGGATCTTGGAATTTTCCAGATTATTGTGGTTGGATGAAATCCTTTTCCTGAAAGGAACGGTAAAGTACATATAGGTAAACTTCTAACTTATCAAATACACACACACACACATTCTGAAGAAGGGAGGTGCAATGTCATTGGTCCCCTCATCATTGTCTCAGGATAAACTTGATAAAATGTGAAAACTTAGTGAGAAAAGTCCCTCTCTATTAAGATGTACGAAGATTCCAAGAGCAATCATTTATGAGGGTTATGGTCTCTATATCGTCAAATCCTTTGAGAATCAAATTTTAGAAACATTGGGTGGCAAGTCATAGTGTCTTTCAGAATTGACTTCTCTTGGAAGAATTATAGGGGTGGGCATGACTTGGTTTTGGTCCTTCTTGTACCCAGCAGAGAACTGAATGAAGTTGGTCAGTTTTAATTAAATCAGAAACCAAACCTAACCTGACTTAAAATTGGTTCAGTTTGGACAAAATTGGGCTACACTTTTTTTCTTTGGGGAAAAATGACAGCCAAAAAATCTGTTTTCGTGCCAAAAGTGCAATAATTTAATTTAGAACATCATGACATAATAATCCAGCATAAAACATTGCATACTTGCTTGATAATTGGTGTTTTAAAAGGCTATTGAAGGCTATGCAAATTAGCCTTGTGGGTATAGCCTCAGTATAAGGTAATTAAGGCTTAAGCCTCACCTTGTCAAGACTATTGAGGCTTAAGCCTCAAATATTCAAAAGGTTTTAATGGGTTTAGGGCCTTTATGAGCTTTTTTGTATACATTTGATAAGAATTTTAAGCCTCAATATTCATTGGTTTTAATAATTGTGTTTTTTTATAGGGTTTTGATATAGATTTATAAGTTTTGTCTTACATCTAAGAGTAGGGATATGCCTTTTAAAAAAATAAGGTCATAGTTGGCTACCAATTAAAATGCAAACAAAAATAAGAGATTTAGAAGAAGAAATTAAAGTATTATTGATCACTATTGGTTATGTGTTTAACAGAGTTATGTTGATAATTGATTATAAAAAAATGCAAAGAAAATTATGAGGTGCTAGCACTTTTGCTTGTAGGTCCTAAATCTCCATATTGACACAATTATAGAGAAGACTCCAAATTATTGAAGAATTGATACTGAGGGAATTGTGGAAAAAGCTTGAAAATGTGGAAATGTCTGTATGTAAATACGAAGGTGCTGATGTCAATCAGGAGATGATAAATTTATGGGGATATATTGAAGAATGTAAAAAATTCTATGAACTTCAATTGAAGAAATGCTAAAAAATGTTGGTGTACTTCTATGCAAGGACAAAAAAGGCATATGACATAGATGAGGTTACACGGCCTTGAAACTGACAGTAATACCAATTGCATTAACAAAATGATGAATGGAATGTGAGAAGTTCAATTTTTGATGATGAAATAATAGGTCAAGTTCATGCCCTAAATCATTCAATGGTTGTGATATTTAGACTTAATTTGGTTAGTGATTGCATGGTGTGACCACTGCCTACAAAAAATGCAATGTGTCAATTTAGTGCTTAAGCAGTAATCACCTATTTTTTATACTCTTAATACATGAAACACTCCATATCCTCAAACTCCTGTTTCTCTTATTGTGTCTCAGTTTTCTTTTGTTGAGAATCTTCCTGTGATTTCAACTTTGACCAGAGTCTGCTTCTTATTTCTAATTCGTAGTCTTGGCTTTACTATTTCTCAATGTGTATTGTGCATGTGTCTTAGAAAGGGAACTTTTGGCTTGGGGTCTCTCAGGTTTTTCACATGTAGCTTTCAAATAACTGATTATTATCCAATAACTTGTCATTCTGATCTTAGAGATGTGTGATGTTAAAAAAAAGGATGACAGTTATTCTTATTTTTATCATTCTCCTTAATATGAGGGAATTTTTATATGTAAAAAAAGGGTTAAATTTTCAAGTGATATGCAATATGCTGTATGTCATAAAAAAATTGAAATGCCAATTGCAAACATGTTGATGAATGTTTTCATTAGAAAATCTAAAGGTGGTAAACATTCATCCTCTAGCTACATATCGGATGAACTGATTACTAATTTGACATGTTGAACCTTGTTGAGTGTGGTAACTTGCCAATATTTAGAGGTTGCAATTGCAATGCTAGCAATGTTTTTTCATTTTTTTTTTTTTGTTTAAAAGCTCTAATTTAGACAGCTCATGAATCCGATATCTGAATATGAACCATATTCTGGATTTAATGAAACAAAGATGGGCTACTTAACGCCAGTGTAATTGCCAATATAAAGCTCCATTGCATAGAGTAATGCAAAAAATAATGCCTTTGGATCCTTATTCAGTTTGACATTCATTGGTGGGGACATGGTTCTGAGGAAATTCCCAACTTGGTGATATTGGACACTGAATTTTTTGTCATTCAATTTATTAATTCTGCTTCGTCATGCTGTTTATTGTTTTCCTTTACAGAAGGTTGCTACTGCTCCTGGATCAAGGTCGCGCGTTCCTCCAGCTGCGTCTGCAAACCTGGGATTTAATGACAAATATGATGCTACTGTAGATATTCCATTGGACACACTGAATGTAATGAAATTAAATCTGCCTATGTGTTTTAGATTCTTAGGTATTCTTCTGAGAGTTGAATTGTTTTGTCATTTGTTTTGTATGCTTTTTACACAGGATTCTAACAAAAAAGAGAAAGAACTTGCAGCTTGGGAGGCTGATTTGAAACGGAAAGAAAAGGTTACCTATACAAGTTAATTTTGTTTTTCTTTTTCATTTTGAATTCAAATGCATCTCTGTTTTATGTTGCATTTCTTGATCAGAAGCCACTTATTTTATTTTTGAAGGATTGAATTATTGTTAAAACAGTGAATAGGTAAAATGTCTGCATGCCTTGTTGCTGATTCCAGGTTATGCTCAGTAGTTAATATATCATTTACTTTATCTTCAAATTTACTGATTATTGTTGCTCAATTCACTTTTCAACCACAGGACATAAAACGGAGGGAAGATGCTGTGTCAAAAAGTAAGCTATGATGTTACAGCAACAATGCTCATTGTGGAGGATATATTTTTCTTTGCTGTCTGCATGTTTGAATGTTCTGTTAATTTTTTTGATTTGAATATGCATTCCAGAGGGGATCCCAACTGAGGATAAAAACTGGCCTTCGTTCTTTCCTATTATCCATAATGATATAGCCAATGAAATACCGGTTGATGCTCAAAGGTTGCAGTATTTGGCTTTTGCAAGTTGGTTAGGTATGTAATCTTAATATGTCCTTTCTAATTTTGGATAGTGTCCTTCTTGTCTAGTATTTGTTTTGAAATATTTCCTGCTGGTAATGATTGATGGAATTATTAATATTTCATGATGAATAATATGGCTATTTGAAAGCCTTTTCAACCATTGTTTAGTCCTTTTTTAATCTTCTTGGCATTTTTTTTTCCTGCCTGTTGCGTCAGTTGCCAGCAGGAAGTGAAGTAAAAAAAAAAAGAGTATTCTTTTCTTTTTAATCAATTACTCAACTACGACTTCCATAGGGGTGGAGCTAGGAATTTGTCCTCTTGGGATCAGTATAATTCATTTATAATGGTTATCAATTTTCAAATTTATTTGTTTTTTTTTCTCCATTTGGACATATTAGTTTGTGTTGCCTAAATTAAGCAAATGTTAGCAAGTAGCAAGTTCTTTTCCACCTATTAGGTGTGACAAATTTATTGCAGAAAGTAGTCTCTGAAAAATATAAATAAAAAATTGGGAAGGATACTGAAATAGTTTTAAGGGGATTGAAAGAGTCTTTAGCATGTTAGAGGTGGGTCTCCATTGGTGAAAATTTTAAGGGATGACCTTATGTGAACAGAAGTATTAAAAGATTGAAATCTTTGTGGGAGCCAAGTATAAGAATAAAAGAGAGAAAAAGAGAAAGATGAAGGAGAACAGAAAAATAGAGACCTGTTAGCTTCTTTCTTTCACTTATTACATATGCTAGTTTGATTAGAAGTGTGAAATTTCCTTACTTGATTAAGAATGCTTATGGAAAAAATCATATACATGGTCCAACATTCCTCTTCAAGTTGGAGCAGAGATTCCTTAAAATTGTGTGAAAAATTGTTCTTGTCACTCCTTATGTTTGTTTATCTGTTGACTGATAATTTGATTAAAAATATAAGGAGCTCTGCTTCCCTTCTTTTAAAGTTTCATCAACTTCAGGTTCAACAAGATTATGCATAGTGTTAATTAATGGCTAATTATGACAATAGAATCTCGTAGGCTTGCTGAAGTCAAACATGAGTTCTTTCAACAATGCCATCAACTAGAGTAACTAGCAGATCCTACCAAGCTTGAACATTGCTCCTGCATCCATTGAATGCTTCTTACTGTGCCCTGTGACCATGTTGCCTCCTACCAAGATACAGTTGTGAACTAGGTCCCCAATCTATTATTGATCTCCACTATAGTACTTTGACTTGACTAGTAAATGACCATGAGGACCATGAGTTATATGAGGAGTTGACTTCAAATACCCAATATTTTTTTGCACACTGCTTCCATATGTGACTCTTGAAGTGCATGTATGAACTTGCTTACAACAAGTAACATGAGCTACATCTAGGCTAGTTTGATTCATGAAACTTAGCTTGTTTATTGTTGAATATAATGTATTTATAGTATATAATCTTTCCTTGTTAATATAGGTCACATGTATGGTCGTTAGGACTCCTAGCCTTGTATATATATATTTCTCAATTGTAAGTAGATACATATGAATGAGAATTAAGGTTTTTCTTCTTTCTCTCTCTCTCAACATGGTATCAAAGTCAAGGGAGAAAACCTAATTCTTTCCTGTTTCCTGTGTCATCAACTCCGGGAAACCTTCTGGTGACCGTGTTTCATTCCGGTCACCTTCCCCATCTCCCAATACTTTTCGGTCAGTCGGATTGTCATCAGAAAACACTCACCGCCGGCGAACTTTTCCGGCGACGTCTTTCTCCGACACCGACCACACCAAGAGGAGCGCCTGGAGGAGATCTCCAACTTTTCCCAAAGCATTGGAGCTAGAAAACCGTCCACGCGCCGGCCATGCACACTTTTACGGCTGGCGACTGAATCTCACGCGCCGGCGCATGAGGCCTTTTCCGGCGACGCGCCTCCTCCTCTAGCCTCGCCTGACGCCAACCAGCATCCTTACCTCCTTGGTTCTCCCATCCGAGTCCTGCACGTACCTCTTTTGGGGATTTTTGTCTCTGTCAGCCTCCAAACAATCTTTCCGGCGAAGTTCCAGCTCCTTTTTCTCCTCCCCAATCCCTGCACGTGCCTTGGGAAGTGTTCTTCTACCTTTCTGGTGGTACCACGCTGCGATCTGAGGCCGTCTCCCTTTTTTTCGGTGGTGCCACGCCGCAATTTTAAGCCGTATTAGGGCTCTCTTCGATCCAAACATAAGATAAGTGGATATGGCTACTAAAACTTCCATTTTTTCCTCTATCATATCTGGATCTCCTATGATTACTTCGGAGAAATTGGTTGGCAGTGAAAATTATCTTTCCTAGTCTGCCTCTGTTGAACTTTGGTTTATGGGTCAAGGATATGAGGATCACTTGGTTACCCAGGAGGCAGATATCCCTGAGGTTGACCGCGTACAGTGGAGGAAGATAGATGCACAATTATGTAGTGTATTATGGCAATCGGTTGATCCCAGGATTCTTCTTCATCTTCGGGCCTACAAAACTTGTTTTAAATTTTGGACTCAGGCCAAAGGATTATACACGAATGATATCCAGCGTCTTTATAAGGTGGCTTCTGCTATTGTCCATATCAGCCAACAAGACTTGGATCTATCTACTTATATTGGTCAGATTGCCTCTCGTAAGGAGGAGTTCTTGACTGTGATGCCTCTTACTCCTGATGTTGGGGCTCAACAAACAGAGCTTGACAAGTTCTTCATGGTCCTTACTCTTATTGGCCTCTGTCCAGATCTTGAGCCTATCCGTGATTAGATTCTTGGTAGTTCATCAGTTCCGTCCTTGGATGATGTGTTTGCTCGCCTCCTCCGTATCTCGTCCACTCAGACTTTGCCATCTGATAGCACTTCAGATTCTTCTGTGTTAGTTTCTCAAACTACCTCTCGAGGAGGACGCAGTAGTACCCGAGGTAGAGGCCAACGTCCTCATTGCACCTATTGCAATAAACTTGGCCACACTCGCGATCGTTGCTATCAGTTACATGGAAGGCCTCCTCGCACTGCCCATATGGCCCAGTCCTCTGATTCTCCGCTGCCTCAGCCTCCGAGCTCTTCCGCATCTCAGACATCTCAAGCTTCTATTGCCTCTGTTGCCCAGCCTGGTAATGCCTCTGCCTGCCTTACCCACACATCTTCTCTTGGACCCTGGATTCTAGATTCTGGAGCTTCTGATCACCTATCTGGTAATAAGGATCTTTTCTCCTCTGTTACTACTACCTCTGCTTTACCTACTGTTACCTTAGCTAATGGTTCTCAAACTGTGGCTAAAGGTATTGGTTTGGCCCTTCCTCTGCTTTCTCTACCTCTCACTTTTGTCCTTTATACTCCTGAATGTCCTTTTAATCTTATTTCCATCAGCAAAATCACTCGTACTCTTAATTGCTCTATTACCTTTTCCGATAAATTTGTGACCTTGCAGGATCGGAGTACGGGGAAGACGATTGGCATAGGACGTGAGTCTCAAGGCCTCTATCACCTCACCTCGGATTCATCTCCTGCAGTTTGCATTTCCACTAATGCTCCTCTTATTCACAATCGTTTGGGCCACCCTAGTCTCTCCAAGTTCTAGAAGATGGTCCCTCGTTTTTCCACTTTGTCGTCGCTTCCGTGTGAGTCATGTCAACTTGGGAAACATACTCGTGTCTCGTTCCAAAAGCATTTGAATAATCGGGCAAAGTCTCCTTTTGAGCTTGTCCACACTGATGTTTGGGGTCCTTGTCGGACTGCGTCTACTTTCGGATTTCAGTATTTTGTCACTTTCATTGATGACTATTCTCGATGTACTTGATTATTTTTAATGAAAAATCGAGCTGAGTTATTCTCTATTTTCCAGAAATTTTATGTTGAAATCCAAACCCAGTTCAATATTTCTATTCGTGTGTTACGCAGTGACAATGCCAGGGAATATTTTTCAGTCCCATTTACTTCATTTATGTCTCATCATGGGATTCTTCATCAGTCTTCTTGTGTTCATACTCCTCAACAAAATGAGGTAGCTGAACGCAAGAATCGACATCTTGTTGAGACAGCTCGTACTATCCTCCTCCATAGTAATGTTCCTTTTCGTTTTTAGGGGGACACTGTTCTTACCGTTTGTTATTTGATTAATCGTATGCCCTTCTATGTCTTACACGATCAGATTCCTCACTCCCTTCTCTTTCCTGACCAACCACTTTATTTCCTTCCTCCTCGTGTCTTTGGTTGTACTTGCTTTGTTCATATTCTCACTCCTGGACAGGACAAGCTTTCCGCCAAAGCCATGAAGTGCCTCTTCTTGGGATATTCCAGACTTCAGAAAGGTTATCGTTGTTATTCCCTTGAGACTCATCGATACTTTATCTCCGCTGATGTTACCTTCTTTGAGGACTCACCATTCTTTTCCACCACTTCTGAGTCTCTTCCTGTTTCTGAAGTCTTGCCCATTCCCATTGTCTCCCCACTTGATGCTATGCCTCCTCGACCACTTCAAGTTTATCATCGTCGCCCTCGTGTCGTTGCTCCTCTCCCTTTTGCTGAGGCACCTGCTGACTCACTTCCTATCCCTTCGGCTTCACTTGCCCCGGCTCTGCCTTCTCCTAATGACTTACCCATTGCTGTTCGGAAAGGTACTTGCTCTACTCGTAATCCTCATCCTATTTATAATTTTTTGAGTTATCATCGATTATCTTCACCCTATTCTGCTTTTGTTTCTGCTATATCCTTTGTTTCTCTTCCAAAGAGCACACATGAAGCTCTTTCCCATCCAGGCTGACGACAGGCAATGGTGGATGAAATGGTTGCTCTGCACTCTAATGGCACTTGGGATCTTGTTGTTTTACCCTCTGGTAAATCTACCGTTGGTTGTTGTTGGGTCTACGCAGTTAAGGTTGGTCCTGATGGTCAGGTTGATCACCTTAAGGCCCGCTTAGTTGTTAAAGGCTATACTCAGGTTTATGGTTCTGATTATAGTGAGACATTCTCTCCTGTTGCCAAGATTGCTTTTGTCCGTCTGCTTCTCTCCATGGCTGCTATGTGTTCTTGGCCTCTTTATCAGTTGGATATTAAAAATGCCTTCCTTCATGGTGATCTTGCCGAGGAAGTTTATATGGAGCAACCTCCTGGTTTTGTTGCTCAGGGGGAGTCTGGTTTAGTGTGCAAGTTACGCCGTTCTCTATATGGCTTGAAACAATCTCCTCGAGCATTGTTTGACCGTTTTAGCTCTGTTATTCAAGAGTTTGGCATGCTTCGCAGTACAACAGACCATTCAGTTTTCTATCATCATAACTCCTTAGGGCAGTGTATTTATCTGGTTGTTTATGTGGACAACATCGTCATTACAGGCAGTGATCTGGATGGTATTCAGAAACTAAAACAACATCTTTTTACCCACTTTCAGACCAAAGACTTGGGGAAACTCAAGTATTTCTTGGGAATTGAGATAGCTCAATCCAGTTCTGGTGTGGTCCTTTCCCAAAGGAAGTATGCTTTAGATATCCTGGAAGAAACCGGTATGTTAGACTGTAAACCGGTAGACACACCTATGGATCCGAATGTCAAACTTGTACCAGGATAGGGGGAGCCTTTAGGAGACCCCGGGAGATATCGACGACTCATAGGTAAATTGAACTATCTCACCATTACTCGTCTAGACATTTCTTTTCCTGTGAGTGTTGTTAGTCAATTCCTACAGTCACCATGTGATAGCCATTGGGATGCCATAATCCGCATTCTTCGATATATCAAAAGTACACCAGGCCAAGGTGTGTTGTACGAGAACAGAGGTCATACTCAGGTTGTTGGTTACACAGATGCAGATTGGGCTGGCTCACCCATAGATAGACGTTCCACTTCAGGATACTATGTTTTTATTAGAGGTAATCTAATATCTTGGAAGAGTAAGAAACAAGATGTAGTGGTCAGATCTAGCACTGAAGCCGAGTATCGAGCTATGGCTTTGGCAACATGTGAACTCATATGGTTGAGACATCTTCTTCGAGAGTTGAGATTTGGAAAGGATGAACAGATGAAACTCATCTGTGATAACCAAGCCGCATTACATATTGCATCCAATCCAGTCTTTCATGAAAGGACCAAGCATATTGAAGTTGACTGTCATTTCATTAGAGAGAAGATCACATCAGGATGTGTTGCTACAAGTTTTGTTAATTCAAATGATCAACTAGCAGACATCTTCACTAAATCTCTCAGAGGTCCTAGGATTAAATATATTTGTAACAAGCTTGGTGCATATGATGTATATGCTCTAGCTTGAGGGGGAGTGTTGAATATAATGTATTTATAGTATATAATCTTTCCTTGTTAATATAGGTCACATGTATGGTAGTTAGGACTCCTAGCCTTGTACATATATATTTCTCAATTGTAAGTAGATACATATGAATGAGAATTAAGGTTTTTCTTCTTTCTCTCTCTCTCAACATTTATTAAGGCTTTTTATTTTTTAAATTTTTATCATATTTTATTTTTTTTAAATCTATCTACACCAATCAAAGCACCTTCACTAGGCTATCATGCTTATGTTTTTACTTGATTGTCGTATCAATAGGTCCTTGACTCTTTAACTAGGTTGCAATATACCTAAAGCAATCAAGATGGCTCACTTGGAACTCGCAATCTCAATGCCCAAAATGAACTTTAGAATCCCCAAATCCTTTAGCTTCAACTTTTGACTAGATGTAGTTTGAGGTCTGCATCTTCCTTTGTGACATCACAATTTCATCCACATATATAATTAGAGTTGGTAAAATCTGTTTGTGATATTGTTGACTGTTTATAACCCCAATTCTGCATAGCTTCACTTAAGATCTCAAACCAAACTGTCAGAGATTTCTTTAACCCATAACCCTGTTAAGTTGGCATGACTCCGTTGTAGGAGGAAAAGGAAGAAGGTGTGGAGAGTCGCTTCTCTTAGTATTGTTTGGACAATTTGGAGGGAACAAAGTTGAAGAACATTTGAAAACAAGGAACAAACTGATCAAAAGTTGAAACATTCAATCCTTTGTAATGTATATAAGAGAAGACTCGATACCTTTGATTTATTTTGTAGATTGGTTGGGTTCTTGTTGAAAGAGAGGGTGGTTTTTTGTGGCATCGATTTTGAGGCCTATCCTTTTGGTGCTCAATGTAGATGTCCTATATACTTTGGTGTAATATTTTTTTGCTATTTATATAGACAATATCTTTCTTTGCCTTTTAAAAAAGGAAATTTCTTTAATCCATGTAGTGCCTCCTCCATCTTGCACATGATATTTGGAGAGGATGTCCATGTTAATTTGCTCCTTTTAATTCTTCATTTCAAAAGGTATCTTTGACTTCAAAATGATGAAGAGGCCAATTCAATTTCACCTCTAGAAAAAGAAAAGCATAGATCAAATTTATCTTTGTTACTACAACAAATATCTCTTGGAAATCAATTCCTTAAGTTTGTGTAGAATCGCTAGCCAATAGTCCAACTTTGTATCTTTCCTCATAACTGTCTGGTTTCTACTTCATTATGAACACCCATCTCCATCTAACCACATTCTTCTTCCTTTGGATAACTCATCTAATTTTTAGTTATTATTCTTCTGAAGAGTTTTCACATGGATTTTTTCCACTTTAGATCTTTAAGGTCATGCTTAGTTGGTTAGATATAGTATTGGATAGGATGAGAGATGGGATAACATGCCTTATCTCTTGTTTGGTTGGCGATGAGATATAACAAGTTATCCTATTATTTATCTTATCCCATGTTCAGGAAGTTGAGTCCATATTGAGAAAACTGAAAGCCAGAAAGGGTTGTAGAGCAGAATGTGGACAAGGTTAAGTCATTTGGGAGCCCTTTGTTTCTATTATCCATAGGGCATTGGTTTGGTTCTGGCTGTGGTTTGTTGTTTTTATTTTCCTTTCACCTCTTTGGCGCTCTTTGTATACTTTGCATGTATGTGGTGAATCCTAAGTTAAGATATGAGAGATACATATCCCATGGATTATAAATTTATTTTTCTGATTCATTTTCTTTAATTTTTAATTTTTTATATTAGTCATTTTGCCAAACCAAAATTTGGATAAAAAAAATTAAATTTGTGGTTTGAAAAAAAGAACTAAAAAATTTGTAATATATCATAAAACCAATATATATAATTTTTTTTTTGTATGTTTGACAACATGATGTAATATTTTTTATTTATAAATTTTAGATATTTTAGTCATGAATATTATTAACAAAGAAATAAAAAATTACTTACTAAAATATAAACTAAAAACAAATTCTAAATAATGCTAAACATGAGAAATTTCAATTTTTTTAATAACAAATATTGTGTTGCAATATATATATATATATTGATAACTAAATAAAAATAGTATTGAAAGCGCCAAAAAGGTGTGCACCAAAGTACACACGATATACACAATGGTCACCAATAAGAGCCAAAAAAGGAAAGAGAAAACAAAAACTACTTTCTTTCTCAAACCGAACCCATTTAATCAATAAAATCAACTGAGGATATTGAAGTTTTGCCTATAAACAAATTGGTCCAAGATGACAAGTTGCACAAAAACAAGAATTTTAGCCTTTGAACAGAGAGATCCACGTTCTCAAAAGATCTTCTATTTCTCTCTTTTCATATTGTTCAAAAAAGGCATAAATACTGTGTTGCAATATAATTTTTATTTTATAAAAATATCGAACTTTGAAATGCAATTTGCTTTCCATTTTACTTTTTATTTATTTATTATTTTTATGAATCCAACATAAACATGATATAATATCATATTATATCTTTTCCATCGGAAATAATATCTAAAGATATCATATTCCATAGGAAATGATATCTAAAGATATCATATTCCATAGGAAATGATATCATAGGATATACATATCCTATTTAGTGGGATATGATATCTAAGAATATACTTATTTTATCCTATCCTATCCTATCTAGTTAACCAAAAATAGTCTAAGTGGATATTGCAAGTTCCAAATAATAGGTCAATCCAATTGGATGCAAAATGATTAATGGATGGTGATAATAAATAAAACTAGGGATTGGTTGATCTAACGCCTTTACAAAGAGTAAAGAGAAGTCGTAATCATCCATAAAAAGATGGAGGATTCTTAGTATGAAGTTAGAGAAGTGCTTTTATCCTTATGTTTTACATAATGTGTTCTACTGTACTACATTTACCACTTTTATTTATATATTATATTTTTCTATCACACACAAAAAAAAAGAAGGAAAGTTCTACATAATGTACCTACAATTCTTTGTCTAAGTGTTGCTCTTAGTTTTTCATGTCACCAAAATTGAAGAGACAAGCTAAGTATGAAAACTCTCTTTTGCATCTTTCCTTTTCGCTTCTTAATGAACTTGCCATATTAGTTATTCAAGACTTTCTTTAATGACCTTCGATCACCTAAAGACTTCATAAATGAGCTTGGTATTACCCATGTCACCCTAAAAAGGATTTTTTTTTTTTGATAGATTAAAAGATAAATATATTAAAAAGGGTTGCCAAAAGAGCAACCCAAGGTATACAAAACATGTCACCCTAAAAAGGATGGACACCGAAGATCTAAGATTTCAAGCGATGTGATAATAAATCAAGAGATAATTAGTAGTCGAATCCTTCCTTGAATTGGTTGTTTTAGAGAAGGTGATCCAAAGGCCATCTCTTCTTCCTACTATAGACTAGATGGAAAGAGTAATTTTAGGAAGAGCATAAAAATTCTAAACAATTGTTTTTGATAGGAGAAAAGGAAAAAATGTGCATTAAAGGCACATGAAAGGAGGTATAGCAAAGTACACACAAAGTATACAAAAAACACCTATTAGAGTTCGGGAAAAGGACCACAAAGACACCTTTCCTTACTTTAAGCTCAACCAATCTATGAAATCTAATAAAGACATTGTGTGATCCTCTATATCCACCTTAGTCCAAGTCTCAAAAGTACACAAAAAAAGAAAAAAAAGAAAAAATAAACATATTTGATTGCTGGGTCAGATTGCTCAACATTGTTGAATGCCCTTCTGTTTCTCTCCTTCCAAAGAATCCACATCAAACATAAGGGAGCGACCTTCCATTCTTTTTTCCATTTCCCCCCACAAATGAGCCATGCAAATCCAACAAGTGCCCTTTGACTAAAGAATGCATAACCTACTCCACTTTAAAAAGTGAGAAAATTAGTTGCCACACCATTCTTGCTTTGGAACAATGAAGAAGCAAGTGATCCATCATTTCCTCTGCATCTTTGCACAAGTAACATCTACTTGGTAAAACTCCATCCCCTCCTTTTCAGTTGGTCGATAGTAAGGGTTCTACCCTAAGACGCTTCCTAGGCAAAAAAGCTAACCTTCAAAGGTGCCCAAGACCTCCATATAATGCTAGCTGGAAAGGGCAAATATGGCTCCTTGAAAGAGAATAATAGAGAGATCTAATTGAAACCTTGTCGCATTTGGATTCATTCCACCTTAGACTATCCTCCATTTCCTTTTTAATTATTATTGAATGTAATTTCCGAAAGAAACTCTCCACTTCAGGCAGCTCACAATCGTTAAGCTGCCTTGAGCAGCGGGGGCTCCAACCACTCCCTTCTCCTTCTAGCTCCCAAGCATCCGCCACCCATCCCTCTCTGTTAGTTGGAAATTTATATATCTAGAGGCTCAACTTAAGTTTAGTGTTTTAAAAGACTACAAAAACTTATTCCTTGTGGCAAGCCTTAAGGCAAGACACTATGAATTAGCCTCAATATGGGATAATTAAGGCTTAAGCGTTACCTTATTGAGGCATACAGTCTTGATGGTATAGCGTTGAGATTATTATGGCTTACACCTTAAATATTTAATGGGTTTTGTTGAGAGAGAGAGAGAGAAGAAAAACCTTAATTCTCATTCATGTAAATTCTACTTACAATTGAGAGATATATATATACAAGGCTAGGAGTCCTAACTACCATACATGTGACCTATATTAACAAGGAAAGATAATATACTATAAATACATTATATTCAACAGGTTTAATGAGTTTGAACCTTTTTGAGCTTTTTCCATATATTTTATAATATGCATAAGCTTTAAGATTCAATGAGTTTTAATGCGTTTTTGGTTTTATGGGCTTTTGTTTTATACTGTCACAAGTCTTAAGTCTTGGGTCTATGGTTTGGGTTGAACCTTTTACAAAATAAATTTGTATCATACTTCCATTAATCCTTTTAAAGGGAAAAGAAAAGGAAGGATGATGCTCCCCAATGGTCACCAGTTCGAGTCCCCTCAGGGCCAATGAAGGTTTACCCGGTCGTTAACTTTAGGGCCCCGTGGGATTAGTCGAGGTGCGCGTAAGCTGGCCCGGACATCCACGGTTATCAAAAAAGAAAAAAAAAGAAAAGGAAGGATGAAGAAGAAAAATGGGTGGACACATCAACATTGATGGGAAGGATGATAAAGCAATTAGATATGGTGATGATTCCTTGGAGGATCCTACTAGTGATAGTGATGATGAAGCATAATACTATTTGATGGAGTTGTGAGAGAGTTGGATTTTGGAAGAGAAAAAAAGGAATTAAATTAGAAATTATTGGATATTATAAAAAAATTAGTTTGCTTATGATTTTTATTGGTTTTTTTTTTTGTTTTTGTTTTATTATTTCTAATCTTGTGCCTCACTTGCCCTTGAGGCTTACACTTTGCCTCATTTGGGAAAAATGCCTTATGGTCGGGTTTAGCCTTTTAAAACATTGCTTAAGTGGCAAGCATTTGATGTAGAGATGTGAGAGGTTCCTAGTTTGATTCCTAACAAAGAAACATGCTTCTTAGCAAAGGATTCATTTGGAAATTCAAAGCTTCGTCTAAACTCAAGGCTTTTACATGATTCATAGCAAACAAAAAGGTCAATTTCCTATCAAAGAATTTGTCTAGATTGTTTTTCTCTAGATTTTCTATGTTTTTTCTAATAGACTTCTCTAGATTTTCTATGTAGTTCCAATGGTATCCTATTTCATGTACTCACTTTCATTTCCATGCCATGCCATTCATTGCTTTCACTTCCCATTATGGTAAAAATGCTTTAAATCTGGTGTAAATTGAAAAATTTCCCAATTATACGCCCAATTATTTTTTTTTTGCATACGATAATCTTCTTACTTGTGGCTTGAACTAATATTTTTCCTCTTTAGCATGAATATGATTTTTCTCAAATTTTGATAACTGAGCCTTTTTGGAGGTTTCATTTCTTAGAAAATTTAGGTAGAGCGTTGTTATTTTGTTTCTTCTTAAATGTAACTTTTTTCAGTTGTGTATGTGTAATGTAATTAATAATTCTTGTTGTCCATGCAGGAATAGTTCTTTGTCTTGTATTCAATATTATCGCAGTGACTGTTTGTTGGATTAAAGGCGGGGGTAAGCCTTATTTTTCTTGATGATAGTTGGTGCATTTAGGATTATATTAACTCTTAAGGCTTTAATTAAATTTAAAGGATCTCACAAAGTTTGCAATTTGCAGGTGCCAAAATCTTTTTGCTTGCAATCATCTATGCTTTGGTTGGATGCCCCCTTTCATATGTGCTGTGGTATAGGCCTCTCTATCGTGCAATGAGGTATTCGGTCACATCTTATTCTTTCTTTGATTTTCCTGTTCCTTTGTCTTGCTCACTTCACTTCAAGCCAACCTATATGTGTAATACTTCCTAAGTTTTATGGGATAGAGAACTAAAACACAATGTGGACTGGAAGCTTGGTAATTTTTATTTTTGATAGGTAAATTTTTTGTCCGGGACTTGAACTTGGAACCTTCCATAAACCCTCCCCAACCCCTTACCACTTGAGCTAGGCCTCAAGGACAAGAAAGCTTGGTAATTGTATCTAGATTGTAAATGACTTAGGCTTAGACTTAGGCTTAATCAATGGTGAAAATATCGGTAATTACAGATATATCAGTACTTCAATTTTATGGATATATCGAAGATATATCGGCAGATATTTTGACACAAAATATCGATTGACCTAAATTTGATCAAAACTTATAAAAATATAAGAAAAAACTCTTAAAAATAAAATTAGAAGTATAATAGATATTTTGAAGTTGTTTTGTTTAAGAAATTGATATTTGTATAATATAATTTATCATATTTCATAATAATATTGTATATGTCGATAAAAAATATAAATTTCATAAGTGTACATTTATTATTAAATTATATCAAATATTATTTGATAATATTATTGTGATATTTGATTATATTATATCTAATATAAAAATATATTTAATATTAAAATTACAATCCATTTAATTCAATTGTATTAAATGATATAAAATAAATGGTGATATACATATAATTTTTAATATTTAATTAATATATTAATAATATTAAAAACACTATGAAGAAAATTATCATGATAATTTTTATATTTTTGGTAATCAATTAAATTAAATGAAAAATTTTCATTTAATTATAAAATAATTATAATTAATTTGTTCATTAAAATATTATTTTAATATTATGTTTATATGATGAGTTGTAGTTTATATATATTTCGTGCGGTACATATTACAAGTGGCAAGCTTGGCCCAGTGGTTGGCTCAGCTGTGTGTTGAATCTTTTGGCTGGGGTTCAAGTCCCCTTAGTGGCAGAAAAACCAGCATAGTTTTTAACTTTGACCGCCACAGCCCACATTGATTGTGTCGATCGCCCAAAAAATTGCCCAAATATTGGTGAAAATTGATAAAATGCTGATAAATTCCGAAAAATCAGCGAAATTCCTGATAAATTACCGAAATATTAGTAGCTCAATATATCCATCCTATATATCGTGTTGATGTCCACCGAAACACGATATTTCGACGATATATCGCGATATTTTAATCCTTGGGCTTAATGATTTTTATAATTTTTTCAGGTTGTCTTAATCTGAAATGTATCTAAATTCAAAAGTGAATTGCATTCTAAAATGGTTTGGAGCTTTGCTTGAAATTGATATGTATCAGGTGAGATGTACTAGGCTTTAGTGAAGATATAACAAAAATGATGTAAAGATACTTGGATCCACCTAGACTCATTTTGTTAAAGAGTACTATAAGTAGCCTACTAATTTGCTTCATGTCCCTTCTTATCATTCTTAAATCGGTAGCTTTGAGACTAGAGAAAATTCAAAGGAATTTTTTTGTATGGAGGAGGCACAGTTTTAAAAGGTGTGCTTTTGCACCTTGCTTGCTAAAACATGCGCCTTGTTGAAAAAACGCACCTTGTCTAATTTACTTTTACTTTTTAAATACTTTTATTATTGAAATTTCTAATTGTATTTTGAAATTTATGTAATTTTATTACTTTTGTTGAATATTTCTTTTAAATGTTTGGAACCTTAAATTTTTTATTGATTAAATTAGATTTTGGATCATATTTTATAAAATTGATATTTATTCTAGGTCATGTTTTACTTTACTCATGTGCGTGCCTTGTTCTTCGTCTTATGTTGAAGCTGTAGGAGACTTTTGCTCCTTTGGTGAGTATTGTGCCTTTTATATATGCGAGGAGGGGGTCTTAAAAGGAAATCTTATCTTGTAAAATGGTTGTTGATTTGTAGAGATAAATAGAAGGGGGATCTAGGCATCAAGAAGTTGTCTACTCTTAATAAAGCCTTATTAGGAAAATGGAGTGGGAGATTCACCTTGGAGGAGATTATGCTTTGGAGAAAGGTCATAGTGGGAAAGTTAATAGGTGGGTAGTGCTCTCGAGTAGGGAGGGAAGGTTATAGTGTTGGCTTATGGAAGAAGATAAGAAAAGGATGGGGAGTTTTTAAGGCCACAATGAGGTTTGAGGTGGGCAATGGGAGAAGAATTAAATTTTGGGAAGATGTATGGAGTTATGATGTTCCTTTGAAAACTCTTTTCTATCTATATCTATTCTACTAGAGGCAAGACCCTTTGAAAGATTGCTTGTCTTGCTTTGATGTAGGTTGTGTGGAGAGAGAGGAATTCTAGGATTTTGAGGATACTTGGAAGACGCTTGAGATAATGTGGGACTGACTTCATTTCTTTGCTTCTTTTTGGGCCTCTTGTATTGACCTTTTTAAAGCCATTCCCTTGAATGTCATTCAACTCAGTTGCCTTTTTGGTATGTTCACCTTGGGTTAGGCCTACATTATGAGGAGCCTAGATGAGCTTTTGGAGATGTAATACTTGTATAGTCTTTTTTGTTCCTTTTGTACAAATCTCCTTGTAAAGTGGAGGTTATTTTTGGGTCTTTTGATCAAGTTTGTATTTTATGGGGATGATTTCTCATCTTTTTCATGATTTCTTTATAATAATTAATGCATCTTTTGCTTCTAATTAAAAAAAATAAAATCTATCCTTCTTTCCAACTTTCAAGGAGGCTTGGGTGGATGAGGTTTGTGTGGTAGAGGGTGGGTTAGTCATGTGGATTCCATGCTTCTTAAGACATTTCCAATTTTGGGGGATGGATATTATTGAGGAATTGCTTGTGAAGCTAATGTGTTAGGAAGGAGTAGCGGAGAGGAATACAAAATGGCGTGGAAGGCTAGTAAGAGTGAGAAATTCTTAGCGAAGTCTTTCTAATCTACCTTGGAGTTGGAGGGAGAAGTGTTTTTCCCCTGAAAGATAGTGTGAGGCTCTTAAGATCCTACCAAAGTGGGTTTCTTCATGTGGGAAGCGACTTAGGGAAGGATTCTAACCATGAACCAAGTTAAAAGATGATGTTGGTTTTTGGTGAGTTATTGTTGTATGTGTAAATATAGAAGAATTTGTAGACCACATCTCCATATCCATTATGGGAAAGCTAGGGGGTAGTGACACTTTCTATTTTCTTTACTAGGCATTTTATGGATTCTCCTGTATTTGGTGAAAGACTTGTTAATGTGTTGGAATGAGAGTTTCATGGGCAAAAAGAGATGAAAGGCTTGGAGAACAACTCCTTTTTGCATATTTTGGACAATTTGGAAGGAATGTAATCAAAGAACCTTTGAGAGGATGTAATGCACAAATCAACCTCCTAAGGATTCCTTTATTTCTAATCTATACATGTAGTCCCGTTGGATTCTTTTAGATGTTGTTCAAGCCGGTCTCTTATCCTCTATAACTTTCATCGAGTGTTTTTGCTCTAATTATTAGATTACGGTTATGGTTGTTAGTTGTTTCCTTTTGCTTCTTAGATAGATGTATATTTCCTATGTATTATGTGTGCATTGCTCTTTATTGGCACTTTTAAAATTTTTCTCATTGGCTTGCCAAAAAAAGAAAACAAGAAAAAAAAAGAAAAAGAAAAAAAGCGATACCTTGATCCACTAAAAACTCTTAAAGTTTTTCTTGGAAAGTGCATACCATTTAGCATTGACAATTATTTTTTTTTGGTCACAAATAAGCTTTGTCACCGTAGCCATGAATCTACTTAAATATGGTTTAAGATATTTTTGGCTTGGTTAGCTCTTAGTAATGAAACTTTTTTTTTTTTTTTTTTATAACCGTGGATGTCCGGGCCAGCTTACGCGCACCTCGACTAATCCCACGGGGCCCTGAAGACTTAATGACTTCAATTAAATTATTAAGTCACTTTAAGTTATTAAGTTAGTTTATCAAACACCCACTAAGCCTAGGCATGTTCTTTCCCTTTCTTTATAAGAGTTCCAAGCAAAAATTTTGATTTTACTGGTGTTTGTATAAAATCAAATTCTAATTTTTCTTTTGCACTCAACTGCCCTTATTTGCCTGAAAGGATCCTTTACCTCCATTCTACCTGCATATCTATTAATGGATTGGTAGGACATCTCACCTTGAGTTTGATAACACTATTCAAAGTATCTTATATGTTTGAAGGATTAGATAAAATTTACCAATAGTTTTCTTCCGCCTAGGAATCTCTTTGATAATGCTTTCCTTTCCATTCAAGAGGGAACAATAATAGATGGTCTTTCCCTTGGTGAGATTAGAGAGATGTGGGTATTTTTGTCCCATTTGAGGCTTAGATTAAGAATGTTTAAAGATGGGGTCACTCATTGCAAAGGCCTAGTCGATCTAAGCTTAAGTTGAATGTAAATTATAGGAGGTTTCCATACATTTTATTTTTATTTTTTTTGGATAAGTAAGCAAGAGGAAAAAATATTAATGAAAAGGCTTATTCACCAAGGTACATTAGTTGTATACAAGGTAAAACAAAAGGCCTAGCCAAAATGAGGGAAAATACAAAAAACTGCTTACTCCCTCAATTGGACCCCTACAAAACTATAAACTCGAATATAGATAAAGTGTTTTTGGCAATGTACATCTTAACCTAAGACAATAGATTAATCACAAAAGAACTCTTCAAAGAAAGAACTGATTGTTCCTTATTTTCAAGCACTCTTTGGTTTCTCTCCTTTCATAGTCCTGAAAATACACAATGGGACAACTCTCCAAACCTTCTTTCACTTTCTTCCCACAAAGGAGCCATTCCAACTTACAAGGCCTCCTTGACCAACAAAGGAAGAACCCAAACAACACCAAATAAAGCAAAGGGAATTTGTGCCATAGATCCCTAGCTTTAGGGCAGTGAAGAAGGATATGATTAGTAGACTCTACTTCAGTTTTACAAAGGTAACATCTATTTGCTAAGGACTAACCTCTCCTTTGAAGTTGCTTTAGAATTATAACCTTTCCCTAGCAAGCTTTCTAAGCAAAAAAATCACTTTAGTTGGGATCCGTGAGTTCTAAATAATGCCTTTGGTGAAACTAATTGAGCACTCTAACTCCAACATAGAGTACAAAGATTTTACTGAGAAGGCACTATTCCTTGTGCCCACCCACACCAACTTGTCCTTCTCTCTCCTCTTCACAAACTTTCCATGCAATATTGCGAAAAGAGACTTCGTAATGTCCAGCTCCTAGTCGTTCAAATGTTTAGCAAAACAAGGGTTCTAATGCCCCCCCTCTCCTTGCTCCTCCTAAACATTTGCTACCTAAGCGTCTTTATTTAACTCCAAGGTGTTCAAGGTAGGAAAGGCACATGTAAAGGTTCCTCTTCGCACCATCTATCTACCCAAAACTTCACCTTCCTCGAATCTCACAGCTCAAAAGAAACATTAGAGTTGATAAGATCCCACCCTTTTTTAATAGCTTGCTAATGCTTGACCATATATATGCCTTTCATAATACAAGAACTCCAACCTCCTATGTCCTCTCCATATTTTTCCTGAATAACTCGCTTCCAAAAGATGTCTCCTTTAGAGGCAAATCTCCAACTCAACTTACCTAACAAGGCTTTATTAACAGAAGAAAGACTTCCAATGTCGAGCCCCCTTTCCTCTTTTCTCTACATATGATAGACTAATTCACTAAGTTTTTTCTCCCATGTGCCTCCTCCCTAAAGGAAATCCCTTTGAATCTTTTTGAGTCTCAATTTGATTTTACTATGGTTGTGAACAAAGACATGTGCTAGATAGGCAAATTGGATAAAGTGTTGTGAATTAGAGTAAGCCTCACTCCTTTCGAAATATAGTGCCTTTTCTACATTGAGAGCTTACGTTTAAACTTTTCCTCCTCTCAATCCCACACCAAATCCACCTTGAAAGGAGCATCTAGAGGAAGACCAAGGTCTGTAAATGAAAGGTTACCCACTCGACAACCCAACTCAATAGCCAAATCCTCAACATTGGCAACCTCGCCTATAAGAATTAATTCACCTTTTTTAAGGTTGATTTTCAAACTTGAGATAGCTTGAACCACATAAGAAGCTAAGATAAATAGATCATCTAAGAGTGACAAGCCTCACAAAAGACAAGGGTATCATCAACAAATAGAAAATGTGAAGCTTTCACTCCCTCTCCCTCCCTCCCTTCATTCCCTTAACCTTGAAACCGACAAAAACCCCCTTTCATGCCCTCTCCGTTAGGCAATTGAGGGCCTCCATTGCCATCACAAACAAATAGGGAGATTGAATGTTTCCTTGTCTTAATCCTTTGAAACTTTGGAAAAAAATCAGAGGGGCATTTGCAAGGATAGGGAACTTCATATAGAAATGCAACATTTGATCCATCTAATCCACTTTTGACCAATTCCCATCTTATCTATAATAGCTAGTAAGGACCCCCAATTAATGTGATTGTAAGCCTTCTCAATGTCTAAATTGCTGACACCACCACTAGAATTACTCCTCTGTAGGGTCAATAGCCTCATTAGCAATAAGAACTGCACCAAGAATATGTCTTTTCTCTACGAAGGCATTTTGAAATTTGGAAACTACTCTTCTTACCACATTCTTCAGCCTATTGACTAAAGCCTTACTAATAACTTGTACAACTTGCTCGCTGTACTAATAGACTTGAAATCTTTCAAGTCCTTGGCGCCGCCTTTCTTAGGTTAACACTAGAAAGATGAAAATCATTAAATGTACATTTAGATGGCTAGGCTCTAGAAAAAAAAAGGAGAAAAGTTATGCAGGTCTTCCTCCACATAAGAAGCCTTTGAGACTTTCATGTTCAAGAAACAATGATGGAAAATGTTTACAGTAGAATCATTTCCTTGGGGTGAATCCTTGTGAGATAAGAGATAAAATTGTTAAAGGTACCCAAAGTGGTAGGGAAAATTTTCATTTCTATTAGATTCCTAGTGGACATTGGGAGACTTTGGATTTAAGGGCTCTTATCATTAGGATTTCGTAGGCATTTGGAAAACTTGGAGGTTTCAAGATTAATCTTAGGAGTGAATTTATCTCCTTCGGTTCCAGATGCCAGATTGTGGCCCTTGTCTTCTTCAGGGCTTTTTTCAGTTAAATCTTTCTTTCTAGCTTTATCCCAATTTTTTGGTCCTCCTCAGGTTTTTCCTTCTAAATTCGTTTGGAATTCTCAAATTCCTTTCAAAGTGCAGTCCTTCATCTGGTTAGTGGCACACAAGAAGGTGAATACTAATGACATGCTACAAGTGAGAAGACCCTACAAAGCCCTTAGTCCGGATATTTGTATTCTGTGCATGAAGCATGGGGAATCAGCTGATCATATTTTTCTTCATTGCTCCTTGACGATTGGGTTATGGCACAGGTTATTTCAGTTAGCTAAGATGGATTGGGTTCCCCCGAGAAGCATCCTTGACATGATGTACACCAAATTCAATGGATTTGGTTCGTCTAAGAGGGGGATAGCCTTGTGGCAAGCTGCAAACATCGCTCTTATTCGGATTGTGTGGAGGGAAAGGAATGCGAGGATTTTTGAGGATAAAGCAAGGAATTCAGAGGCTCTATGGGACTCTATTGTTTTCCTTGCTTCTCTTTGGGCCTATTGTTCCAAGGTTTTTAAGGGGACTCCCCTTAATGCGTTACTTCTTGATTGGATAGCTGTATGTACTCCATAAGGAGTGGTCTTTTTAGAGCGTTTGCTCGTTTTTCAGTGTATTTTTCTATAGTTTAGCTGTCTTTGGCAGGAGGATTCCTCATCCTTCTTTTGTACTTTTTTTCTATCAATAAATCTTTGTGTCGTTTCCAATAAAAAAAAAAAAAAAAAAAAATCTTAGGAGTGAATTAATTGATTCATCCTTGGGAATTTGTCTTTTGCATTTTCTTCTTATTGGGCAATCTTGTTTCTAATATGCTTATAAATTCTTATTTTCCAATGAAGGAAAGTGTTTTTTTCCTTAACATAGTGTAATAAGTCTTGTCTAGATTGCTATTTGGTTAAAGCCCTATAATGGTTGAGTTCCGATTTGAGAATATGTGGCTTTGCCATCTTTTTCTAGGACTTTGTATTGAGGCTTGTTTTTTTTATATAGGAAGGTTATAAATTTATGTGAAAGCTTGGATATGTAGGACTAAACTGTGAAAGGTGGAATAGAAAAACCTTTTGTAATCTTAGAGAGATGAAAACACTAGAACTAAAGGATAATGGGAAGTTGGATGCTTTGGCGAGGTTGTATCTTTTGAAGGATTAATCCCTCAGCTTTTGGAATAGGTGGAGTTGGAAGAAATTTTGTTCAATTGTAATGATTTCTCTCTTTTATTTATATTAATGAGATAATGATTATATATGAACTTAACCACTGCAACATCCAAAAACCCTTTCTTTTTTCTTCTCAATCTCTTCCCCTAATCCCCCACCCTTGTGCCCTACATTTGAAGGGTTAAATGTTAATTCAAAGTGACCCTAGATAAAAGTTATAAAATCTATACAAAACCACCCCCACAAAACCCATTAAAACCATTGAATATTAAGACTCAAACCTCTTAAAAATATTTACGAAAAGACAACAAATGGCCCATTGCCATTAAAACCCGTTGAATATTTGAGGCTTGTCCCTCAATAGCCTTGGGGCTATAAGCCTTAACAAGGTGAGGCTTAAAACTTGATTACCCTAAGTTGAGGCTATAGCCTCAAAGGAAGGATAGATAAGGAGAAATAGGAAATCAGATTATTTATATCCTCATGTCCTCATATCCTATAATCTAGGAACTAAATGTATCTAACACTAAGATACTTGCCGACACTTGACACTTGCATGAGATTTCATGGAATATAGGTTAAAATTTAAGGTGTCACTCATCACTAAATTGTGCATTTATGTGCAACCTATAATTAGTTTGAGCCTTAAATTCAGTTGTAGTATCCATGTGGACTTCCTACATTTGATGGCACTTGTATTGGCTTATGTGCCTTGATTATGGATTCAAAGAGCACTTTGGGGAGCTCATAACTAATGCTTTTTCTTGATACATATTTCCTGATATAAAACTAGTTTCTTGATAAGTACTTCCTAGTACAAAGCTAGTTTCATGATTCCTTGTGCAAAACTAGTTTCATGCTAGATATGTATATTCCCTATTATAAAACTAGAGAGTGGATTAGATAGGCAAGGTTAAATTTTCTAAAGTTTTTTTTAAAATTTCCATATTTTGATATCAAGTTCCACTCTATATTCAACTCATATCTTGGGATTGTTAGAACTTCACTGTGATTGTCAATATTGATATCTTTTTGCATTGATCTTAGAGAAGCAGAAGTAACATTTTTCTCTTCTTCTAAACTAGAGGAGAATGCACATGTGTTTTTCATGAGCATAACTTTTATTTACCAGTTCTCTAAGCAATGAGGGGATGGATGATTAGGGATTGGGAGATAATTTAACATCTTAAACCACATCTATAAAATTATCCTTCAAGTAAATGGGTTTAATAGGTGCATATTTGGAGAAATTGGCAAATGGTATGGTCACAACCCATAGAAGTATGCTTTTTTCTTTTGTTAGGTGAGTGGTTGTGGAGGTTTCCTAGAGATAGTAATGTTTTTTTGCATAGGGCCATCTTAAGTATAGGAGGTGCTCTGCCAGTATGCCAAAAGTGAGCGAAAGGGGAACAATGTCAGGTTCAAGAAAGGACAGAGAGTTGAAGAAGCTCGTCAGCACTATTAATTATGATGGATTGGTTGGAAGAGAAGTAGAGGAGGAGGAGTCGGGAAGGCAAGTTGTTGTGGTCCCTTATGAAGCTTAGGATTTTATCCTGGAATGTTAGAGGCTTGCATGACCCAGATAAAAGGATGGTCATTAAGTCAATGGTGAGAAAACATAAGCCAGATTTGGTTTGTTTTCAGGAGACAAAAATGAAGGAGATGTTTGAAAGGATTGTTAGAAGCTTGGGGTTTGGTAGGAACTTGGGTTGGGTGTCTTTAGATGTAAAGGGCACGATGGGTGGGGTGACAGTACTACGGGATAAGAGAATTTTGGAAGGGTTGGAGGTTGAAGTGGGTTCTTTTTCTATTTCATGTCGCTTTAGAAATTGCAAGGAAGGTTTTGTTTGGGTGTTCTCTGGGTTATATGGCCCGCTTAAAGGAAGGGAGATGAGGGAGTTGTGGGAGGAGCTAGCCACTGTCAAGGGGCTTTGGAATGAACCTTGGTATATAGCAAGGGACTTTAATGTGGTGCGGTTTCCAGGTGAAACGAGCAATGGTAGGCAGATGTCAACCACGATGAGAGAGTTTCCAGCTTTATTGATGAGTTTGAGCTAGTAGACCTGTCACTGGGCGGTGGTGGATACACTTGGAGTGGAGGGGAAGGAGGTTCCCTAAAGGCTCAATTAGACCGCCTTTTGTTTTCAAGAGTCTGGGAGGACCTTGTGTTGGGGGCAATGCAAATTCTTCTACCAAGACCAGTTTCTGACCATTGCCCTATTTTGTTAGATTGTGGTGGAGTGAGAAGAGGTAAAAGCTCGTTTAGATTTGAAAACATCTGGCTAAGGGTGGAAGGTTTTACAGATAAGATTAAAGAATGGTGGCAACCTTACAATTTTAGGGGAAAACCAAGCTTTGTGCTTGCTAAGAAGCTACAGGCTTTGAAATACAACTTGAAGAAATGGAACAAAGAGACCCTTGGCAATGTGTCAGCTAGGAAGGATGCTTCCTTGGAGCAGTTAAACTATTGGGACAGTTTAGAAAGGTTAAGACCTCTATCTAAGGAAGATAGGAGAAGTCAGCGAACAACCAAAGATGAGTTTAGTCATTGTGCCATCCTTGAAGAAATTTCTTGGAGGCAAAAGTCAAGGGCTCTTTGGCTGAAGGAGGGAGACAACAATACCAAATTCTTTAATCGCATGGCTAATGCAAGGAGTAGGGGAAATTTTATCAGTAGCTTTATGATTGGGGGTGTTCGGCTGGATAAAGTAGAGGAGCTTAAAGAGGGGATTGGGTCCTATTTTAAATCCTTGTTTGAAGAAACTCTAGTGAGAAGACGTGCTGTGGATTTAGGGCTTTTTAGAACTCTTGACTCCTTGGATAATGAGACTTTGGAGGGGCCATTTTTAGAGGAGGTTTCTTAAGCTCTCTCAGATTTGGGGAGTGATAAGGCGCCAGGGTTGGATGGTTTTTTGCTGACTTTTTGGAAGTTTTGTTGGCCTATAGTTAGGGGGGAAATGATGCAAGTGTTTAAGGAACTCCATACGTAGAACATTGTTTTTCGAAGCCTTAATACAACCTTCTTAGTTCTCATCCCGAAGAAAGTTGGGTCTAGTGACGTGTAGGATTTCAGGCTTATTAGACTTGTGGAGAGCCTTTATAAGATTATTGCAAAAGTCCGAGCTAATAGGATGGAAAGGGTGATGGTAAAAGTGGTTTCAAACAACTATAACGCTTTTGTGGGGGGTAGGTAGATTTTGGACGCAGTTTTTGTATCTAATGAGGCGATTCGCTCAAGGAAACAAAGCTCCAGTGCAGGTTTAGTGTGCAAATTGGACATAGAGAAGACTTACGATCACGTAAATTGGAGTTTCCTTCTTTCAGTTTTGGAGAAAATGGGATTTGGTCCCAAGTGGCGAAAATGGATTTTTTTTCTGCATTTCAACTGTGAGAATGACAATTTTAGTCAATGGCACTCCTACAGAGTTCTTCTCAATGTTTAGAGGCTTGAGGCAAGGGGACTTACTTTCACCTCATTTGTTTGTGCTGATTATGGAAGCCTTCAGCGGTTTAATTGCAAGAGCTGAGGAGAAAGGTTTCATTAGGGGTTTTAAGGTAATGGGGAGAAGTGGAAAAGGAGTTTATGTCTCTCATTTGTTGTTTATAGATGACACTTTCTTTTTTGCGAGGATAATGGGAACCAATTGGAATGTTGGAAGTGGGTTATTATGTGTTTTGAAGTGGTATCAGGCTTGAAAATAATCCTGTAGAAAAGTAAAATTATACCAGTAGGGGGCATGGAGGATGTGGACAGAGCAGCTGCATTTTTTGGGTGTAAAGTAGGGAAGTTCCCTACCACTTATCTAGGTTTACCCCTTGGAGCCCCTCATAAATCGTGTAGAGTTTGGGATGTTGTAGAGGAAAGATTCAAGAGGAAATTGGCTACTTGGAAAAAACAATACTTGTCAAAGGGAGGAAGACTTACCCTTATTAAGTGTACTCTCTCAAACCTCCCCATCTATTTTATATCGCTTTTTGTAATCCCAAAGAAAGTGTGTTAGATTGGAGAGAATTCAAAGGAAGTTTTTGTGGGGAGATTTGGAGGAGATAAGGAAGATCCACTTTGTAAGTTGGTCAGTTATTTGTAAAGATAAGAAGCATGGAGGGTTGGGGTTAAGGCATTTGAAGGTTTTCAATCAAGCTTTGCTAGGAAAATGGCTTTGGAGATTTTCTCTAGAAAGGGAGAGTTTTTTGAGGAAAGTCATTGTTGGAAATTTTGGAGAGGAGGAAGGGGGTTGGACTACTAGAGAGGTGAGGGATTCTTATGGGATGGGCCTTTAGAAAGACATTAGAAAGGGTTGGGAGGATTTCCTTCTTAGAACTAGTATCCGTATTGGAAATGGTATACTCACGAGATTTTGGTGGGACATTTGGGTTGGGGATTCTAAGCTGAAGGGTCTTTTCCCTATGCTGTTCAGAATTGCAACCCATAATTCTGCTACAGTGGCTGACCTTTGGGGGAGACAAGGAGGTGGAGACGGGTGTTGGGAGGTGCACTTTAGAAGATCCTTTCAAGATTGGGAATTAGAGGAGGTGACTCGTTTCTTGGAACATATATTTGCAGTAAAGATTCAAGAAGAGGAGGATTCCTTAGTTTGGAAGATCGAGAGGAGGGGAAAGTTTAATGTCAAATCGTTTTATAGGTCTTTAAGGGCTAAAAATAGCCTTTTATTTCCAGCCAAAGAGATTTGAGGTTCGTATGCCCCTCTTAGAACTCCTTTTTTTGCATGGGAAGAAGTTTGAGGAAAAATTTTAATAGTAGACATGTTAATGAAGAGGGATTGGTCTATGGTCGATAGGTGCAGCCTTTGTAAAGACAATTAGGAATCCGTGGACCACATTTTGATTCATTATTGTAAGACAAGGGAGCTATGGACTTGGCTGCTATCTTCTTTTGGATTGGTGTGGGTGTTCCCGGCCTCAGTGAGAAATTTGTTTCTGGAATGGAAAGTTAAGGGGCTTGGGAAGAAGAGGAGAGTAGTTTGGAGATGGGCGCCTATTTGTCTTTTTTGGTGTATTTGGGGAGAGCGAAACCAAATAACGTTCCAAGAGGAAGAGATGTTAGACCTCTGCTTGAGGAACCTTTTTTTGGGTCTCTTCTAGAGTGGTCTTAGCAGTTTTTGGATTTAGACTCTCACTCTTTTCTGAATTTTTTTAGGTGGTTGGCATGATGGCTAGCTTTTACCCCTCTAGGTTTTTTCTGTCTTTTTACAGCCTTGTTTTGACAATCTTTGTATACTGCCTGAATATGTAGGGTGCGCCCCCTGTTTTGGCGTTCTATAAATTCAATTTGACTTCGTCTATCAAAAAAAAAAAAAAAAAAAAAGCATTTTTTTGTGATACTTTGCTCTCTGGATGATGAATGATAGCATATTTTCTTAATCTGGTCGGCTATGGCCCCTATTTGATGTCCCTGTTGTACAATTGGTGGTTCAGTTAAGAATCCTGTGGTTATAGCATAAAACTGCAGAACTTAGATGTGTTAGTTGTTACAAATGGCTATTTGTTTCCCATTTGCAGGACGAATAGTGCTCTGAACTTTGGTTGGTTTTTCCTGGTGTACGCTGTAAGTTCTTATTTATCTCCCACCCATGACCACTAATGCAATTCCTTACATTTGCTCACTTATTTTGATTAATGGTATTGGCATTATGCAGATACACATTTGTTTTTGTATAGTTGCTGCTATTGCTCCTCCAATTGTCTTTGAAGGGAAGTCATTGACGTAAGTTTTCAGATCTCTTAGTTTCTCAGGTTAAAGGAACTTAACTATAAAAGTGTAGTTGATTGAAGGAACTTAACTCTGAAAGGAATACTGATTCTGAAAATTGCTATGGTTTTTGGTTGTTGTATATGAATTTCTGCATATATGTCCATTAACCCTCAAGGTAAGGTTGTGAATCTTGTCCTACACCTGAGCAAACTGCAGCCAGTGGCTGATCTGGGATTTGAGTTATAAAGCAATCCCACCATCGTAACTCCATAAAACATTCTCTGCTATTTTTTGATAAGTAAATAACCACATTATAAAATGAGCCCCTAAAGAGGGGGCAACACATGATGCACAACGTATAAAAGGGTTGCTCAAACAAAAAAGCTGACCTTTTATACCTTACGAACAATGTTTTAAAAGGTTGAAGGCGGTTTTGAGGCATTTTGTCTAAATGAAGCGAGACATAAGCCTTGATGCGGAATAGGACATATGCCTTAACTTAAAAATAAATAAATAATAATAATAAAAAAGAAAGGAAAAATATAAAAAACATAAGAAAAATACTAATAAAAACCAATGTTTTAAGAATCTGACCGGTAATTGAATGGGAAAAGTTACCGATTCATTGTTATATTTGATATTATCAAATTAAATGATTATAAGGATGAATATAAATGTATTAATATTTTTAATTTTATTTTATAAAAATGTATAATATTTAAATGTGAAGATATATTTAAGATGAAAAGAAAAATATAATATTTTATTTTATTTACATGTGAAAAATTATATATCTTATTATTTTATAATTTAAAAAATTATTGTATTATTTATTTTATATTCTTGTCATACATATCTTATAAAAATAAATGTACGCTTAAATCTTTATATTTAATTAAGAGTTTAAATTAATGAAACACACAAAAAAAAAAAAAAAAAAAACAAAAACAAAAAAACAAACTTATATTGTATGTTTATGTACATTAACTTTTACAAAGTTTATAAATAGCCCAGTGGGGTCTCTGTCCCTTTTGTTCACAGCTGCAACCTGGGCTCGATTCCCGATTTTGCAACAATGATTTCTGCCACTTTTCTACACCCATCCATCCCACATCAACAACTTACATGAACCTTGATTTCCTTAAATAACATATGTGCTACCATAAGCTTACTGCAAAGCAGCAGGTACACAAACAAGCCATTGGGTATGTTGGAAAGGTCCATTTTGGGCAAAACTAATGTGCAGCCAAAGCCCACATGAAACTAAATATATGAGTCAAGTCACTATAGTGGTCAACAACTCTTTTATTTCTTCTTTTCAATCTCTTTTTTCCCTCTTCATTTAAAGGAATAATTGGTATTTCACCAAGTTCTTACCTTGTATAAGGTTTGACCCTAGTTTTGAAACCAAGTTAAAACTTATAAATCGATTATAGACTTGCTTGCCTCACATTCCTAGTTACTTCTCTTTGTATGAGTTTCCATCAACAATGATGATAACGATTGAGAAAATGCAAAAGGATTTTCTTTACTTTGGGGTTGGAGGGGCAAAGAGAGATCATCTTATTAGTTGGAATCTAGTGCAAGCCTAAGGTGGAAAGGGTTTAAGGTTTGGGAATTGAGGATTAGATCCATCTTAGGGAAGTGGATTTGGAGGTTTTTCTTAGGGAAAGTGTTGCTGTTCGGCATAAGGTAATATTGAGTATCCATGGGATACACACTAATGATTGGGATGCTAACATGCTAGTTAGGTTGTCATGTTAGTGCCTTGGGGAGGCAATCGTACAAGTTTTCCATAATTCTCCAAATATACACATTTTGCGGTGGTAATGGGGCAAAGATTTATTTTTTGGGAAGACGTATGGTGGGAGATCAACTCTATGCTCTTAGTTTCCAAATCTTTTTAGAGTTGTGATGGTTAGAAATACTCTTATTTCATCTATCTGTAGTATCTTTTCTTTTTCTGTTTTCTTGAACCCTTAACTTTCATTGTAACTTTGATGATTTGGAGATCGAGAATCTTGAAAGACTCATGTCCTTTTCTCTGTCGTGCACTTATCATTGTTTATCCTTAACATAAAAGTTTAGTCATTATCTTCTTTAGGCTGATTTACAATAAAATCTTTCCTTTTAACCATGTTTTCATTTCTCTCTAATAAAATTCACATGGAAATCTTTGGATTAAAAAAATTCATATGAAAATCTAAATCCCCATTTAAGTTTAAAGCCTTTGCATGGTTAATGGCTAACAAGAAGCTCAATACCAATGATTTGCTAGAGATGAGTAGACGTTACAAAGCCCTAACTCCTGATTGCAACCCAATGTATGGTGAGTATAGACTCGATTGCTCATCCTTTTTTTACAGCGTCTGATGACTTTGGGGCTGTGGCATATGCTGTTTAGACTAGTGAGGCTTGTTTGGGTTCCTCTTAGGAGCATAAGTGACATGATTATCATTTCCTTTAGAGTTTTGGGGAGTACAATTAGAAGCAAAATTCTATGGCAAATTTTTTACCTCACTCTATTTTGGAGAAAGAAATGCAAGGATTCTTTAGGACAAATGGAGAACTACATAGTCGGTAAGTGACTTAATTTATTTCTATTCCTCCTTTTAGGTCTTAACAGCTGCAACTTTCAAGGGCATTCCTCTCAATGTTAGTTAACTCAATTGGATTGTAAATCAAAAGTGTTAAAATAGGAAAGTGTGAGGCAAAACTTCAGTCTCTTTGTGGATGTGTTGATGCCCTATAGAGAGTAAAGTTGTTTTTCCTTTGTATAAGGTCATGTGGTACCATATTGAGGCATATATTGATTATATATTGGAGAAAGCTTTATTCATTTGTTCTTTTGATTAGAGTTTGTATATTTGTGATAGAGTCCTCATCCTCTACATGTACTTTTAAATCCTTATCAAGAATTTATTTTTAAAATAATATTATATGGTAAAGTACACATTGTTGTTTGCATGTGCATATGATGATTCTTCATTTGGAGATGAGTTCCAAAATGCAACATGATTTCAAAGGAGTGCAGGGCACTAAATGTTGATGTTCTATTTTCCAAAATCTATGTGGACCAACAATTAAATACCATGTGTCTAACTTATGACATGTTGTCTCCTGCATGACATGACCAATATAGAGTGTCACATGTCTTGGGACTTCACATATCCAAGACCACTCTCTCTAACCCTCTCTCAACTCTCACTTTCCTCCACTCTTCAATCAAAGTCTTGACATCTCACCATCTCATGTGATTGCTGTCCTATAGATAAGAACTTGACATAAACAGGTTCCACTGCCCTTACCTTGCTTCCATAGGCCAATTATCTGCGACCATGACTTTTTTGCTGAAAACTATGAAAAAAATTCCAAAAAATGATCCTTAGATGGAAAATTTTGCATTATTTATCATACCGAAAAGTTACACCCATCACTTAGAACACAGGTCAAAGGATAAAAAGCCTCCTCCCTTTTTAGAATGGCTTTCAAAAGACTCAACCCTATCTATTACTAAAGCTTGTGTCAGTACCACTCTACAATTTCAGGTTTTTTTTTTTTTCATTTTTCCTGATTCATCAAAGGGGTTATTGTCATAAATAAATTGTAGTACTCACTCTATTTTGTTCTATACTTTTTGTCTGCATTGGGTGCACTTTATGCTTTGAGTGTGTGAATTATTTGTATGTACTTTGATTAGCAACCCTTGGAATGGATAATGTCATGTTAGAAAGTAAATAAATCTAGCATGCTATGCTTGGTTGGTCTTCTCACTGTGGAGTAGAAAGATTGCATTTCACTGCTTACTTCTTAAGGAACTGTAATAAGGCCTTGCATGTGGTGGTTGTGATATCCTTCAAGTTCTCTTATACTCTTCTTTCTTTAATGCCTTTTGGTTTGTGTGATAGGCTATAGACATAAGGTTCCTGAGGTCTTTTATTTATTTATTTTCCCCTTCAAATCCAATTCGTTAGGCTTTAACGAACCTGGAGGTTGTTTTTTCTCTCCTACTAAAAAGAAAAGTAGATATGCATTTCTTTGGAACTTAATTATGAAAAAGAATATCATGTTATTTGTCTCTGATGGAGTGGCAAGTTTGATCAAACCACAACTATCATGTTATTATTATATTTTTTTTGTCTGCTGTAACTTTGGTGTTAAAATTGCCATTATAGTATCAATGTCCATTGTTTCCTTCACTCATTTTCTTGTTGAGACTAATTTTTTTTTTACTGGTTTCTTTTTTATTGTTTTTTTAATCTCAGGGGCATCCTTTCAGCAATTGATTTGTTCTCTGACCATGTGCTTGTGGGGGTGAGTTTTAAATCATTGCATGCATGCTGTATTCAACTCTCTCTCTCTCTCTCTCTCTCTCTCTCTCTCTCTGCGCTGCTTACTATGCAATGATTTAAAGAATTATATTAGATAGACTAATTATGTTATTTATCAAGACTCCAGCATCATGGAAAATGAAGATGTATGCTATTTTGATATGATAGTACTAGTAATTAACGAAGTGTTTGAGGCAGATGGTATTGTCTAAATACATCTTCATAATAAGTAAAGTTTCTTATTGGTTATAACTGTCCTGAATTCAGGCTATGCTGATGACCATATGTTTAAGGTTCAAATTTCAACCGTGGAGAAGTCCATGAAGTTATAGGACTAATATAAGCTGAAGGTTGGGGGTTTTAATAAATTAAATATTGATTTTATGAAAGTCCCTGAAGTTTTATGACTAATGTAAGTAGAATCACAGAAGAATTGAATAAGTGGCTAAGAATTGTATGGGATCCTTTGTTAGTGAAGTTGACCTAGCAGTCAATGCTGATGTGCATTGTCAAGTTGATTACTAGCATTGCAGCAGTGATGTTATCCCTCAACGCTGAGGTATTAAGATGGATAAGGATACTTGGCTTGAGGAGAGAGCAAGGCAACTAAGGGGTGTGGATCATGGGTGGGGATTAGTAAGCTTAAACTGCCTTTCAAGTCTCTAGCTACCTTGGTCTAATGGTTCTTCTGAATGGTCTTCAAGATTTCTGATTTAGGATTGCTGAACCATCGATAAGATCTCTGACTTGAAATCATCTTTGAGTTATTCTCTATAAATTTCTGTTAGAGAATTCTTATTAAATTCTCCCATTGATTTTGATATAGTTCTCTGAACATTCTTAAAAATATTCTTAGTTCTTCCAGAAGTTTTTTCCCTTTTAGGGGAGGCTTATGTATGAAGAAGCTTGATAAAAAATATTTTTCAGAAGGTTCTCTTAGTATTGGGATGACAATTAATCGTCAATAAGCACCCAACATGTCTAAGGAATGGATTATGAGTAAGATACATACATAGCACAATCTGATCCACACTTGCTCCCCTCAGAAGGTTGGGGCAAGGAATTAACCTGCTCTCTGGTTTCAGAACAGGATAAGACATTAGTTTGGTTGGCCCTCACTCAAGTCATCAAGCCAAGATCTTCAGGCCTTCCTATCTTCATAAAAGTGGAACCTTTGTAACAACCAAAAAATTGACACTAAATATTGGGATATTTTAGGACTTCTGAAGTGAACCTGGAGCTCAAGAGCTGTCAAGTTTTTAGGTGTATAAGAATAAGGAGATCGTTTACCTTATTCCATATTTAGTGCATGATACACCCGACTGCATTCTATGCCTTGTACTTGGTGCCTGCTAAAATAATAGAAGTGAACCTGGATCTGAGAAGCTGTCAAGTGTTTAGGTGTGTAACAATAAGGAGTTAGTTAACTTATTCCATATTTAGTGCATGATAAACCCTACTGCATTCCATGCCCAGTACTTAGTGCCTGCTAAAATAATATTTTCTATGCTAAATTGGTCTTTTGCATTAAACCTTTTTACATGATTGCCTCATATGGTCATTGCCACATGTCATTAAAACTTGACAATTTATGTATGTATCACCTTGTGATTAGGCACATCAACAAGAAGAATATAGGGCATATTTGGTAACTATTTTCGAAAACAATTCTAAAAAATAGTTTTTGAGAATAGTTTTTGAAAATTGTTCTCTGATTTTTATAGAACAAAAGTCTATTTAAAAATCTAAAATGTTTTTAACCCATTTTTAATATTTTTAAAATAATTTTTATATCTAGTGTTTTATTTTTAATCATTTTACATATTTGTATAATTATTTCTTAAAACAACCCTTAGAAAACAAGTAAAAATAATATAAAACGACTAAAAGATGTTATCTGAAAACATCTTGTTTTCTGTTCTTAAGAACAAAAAATTGAAAACAATTTTTGATTATCAAATGTGTTTTTTGTTCTAGAAAATAGAAAATTGTTCTAAAAAACAATTCCTAAATAGGCCCATAGTCTTTATTTGAGACTTAAGACAACACATGGTTGGTATGCTTCTTTTTTTTGATAGACAAAGAAAGAAATATATTAGTAATTGTCAAAAAAAAAGTGCACAAAGTATGTGGGCATATACAATGGTGCCACTTGGCAGAAAACAAGATGAGGGATAACAAAAAAATCCCCTCCCCTTACGTCCTAACCAATCAACAAAAGGAATTTAAGCTCTTGATATGATAACTCTATATTGTCAAAAGCCCTCATATTTCTCTTTTTTCATATAGTTCAAAATAAACATGAAGGAGTAGCACTTTCGATGCTTTATCCTGAAGAAAGGTCCCTACTAACTTAGTAGAATTGTTTTTAACTTATGAGTTAGCACCCATACTCTTGTAAAGAAAGAAAAGGCTACTTGCTATACAATTCTTGCCTTGGAAGAATGAAGGAGCATGTGCTCAACAGATCCTTTCTTGCCTTTGTACATAAAACATCTATTCACAAAAGTCTATCTTCTCCTCTGTAATTTATCCATAGTCAAGGTTTCTTTTCAAATTGCTTCCCAAGCAAAAAAGCTCACTTTTGTTGGAACCCAAATATTCTAAACAACATGTACTGGAAAAACCTTAATCACCCATGTTCCAACTAAGGTTAATAGAATTTAACTAAGAACTTGTTACTTTTTTAAGCCATCAACACCGCCCTATCCTCAACATCCCTTTTTATAGAATTTCTTTGCTGTCGCAAAAGGAATGCTTCAACCCCAGCCAACTCCCAATTATGGAGTTGTCTTGAGAAAGATGGAGACCAATGCCCGCCCATCGTTGGGCTTGCTCCCATACATCAACTACTAAAACATCCTTTGAGGCAACTCTAGCAACAACGACAAGAAAGAAATCCTCAAAGAAGAATCCTCACACCATATGCCATCCCAAAATTTTACCCTCCTTCTGTTGACCGCACTAAAATAATTTTACTTTTGAAAAATCCCCATCCTCTCCTTATTGACTTCCATAACCCTACGCCATACCCCTCTCTTACCTCTATAGAACACCAATCCTCTTCTTCTCTAAACTTCTGGATAATACAACTTTTTTTTTTTTCAAGAGTTCACCCTCCCCACAAAATTTCCCTTTAAATCTTTTCTACTATCGTGCTCACCCTTCTTGGAATGACATAAGGACATGAAATAAATGGGAAAACTAGATAAGGTATTTTTAATTAGAGTCAATTATCCCCCTTTTGTCAAATATTGTCGCTTCTACATTGCAAATCTTCTTTAACACATTTGGGAACGTGTTCGTTATGTAGAACGCGCCTAAGCAGAGACTTAGATATGTGGATGGGAGCATATCCACTTTGGCCTTGTTAGGGATAGCTCCCTGTTTTTAGTTTTTGGCTTTAGCTGGAAGTTGAAGTCACAATTTTTGAAGGGTAATATTGATATTATAAATTTTTTATTATAGATGAAAGAACAACTTACATAAGTTAAACTAAAGTTTCTACAAGAAGCAACATTTTTCTGGCTTTCATATTAAGCTCTTTTTAAGCCATAATAAGCTATTGGGACAAAACTAGTGCACAAAAGCTCTTATTGAGCTCTAAAAAATGCTCTTGGCTTCTTAGAAGTTAATTCAAACAAGGCCTTTGTGGCCTAATACAACAACCGAATCATCCACATTGAAACAACCTTAATGGGAATCAACTCACTATTTTTCTAAATTGATCTTTAGCATAAATATTGCCTCATATCACATTAAAGTCCAACTAAGATACATCATCTGATCTTTACATGCTTGACAAAAAATCAAGGTGGTGTTAGCAAACAAAAGGTGAGACGTTTCCACTTCCACCTCTCATCTTAAAACTCAAAACCCCTCCCTCACTCTCTTTATAAGACAATTAAGTGACTCCATCTTTGAAATGAATAAATAAGGAGAAAGGGGACCCCCTTACCTCAACACCCTAAAAGTTTGAAAGAAGAGAATAGGAGACCATTAACAAGCATTGAGTACCTAGTTGTAGAGATACAACATTATGCCCATCTAATTAATTTTTAGCTAATAGTCATTTTCTCTAAAACTGCAAGAAGGAAACCCCAAGTTTCATGATCATAGGCCTTCTCAATGTTGAGCTTGCATAAAATGCCATTAGAATAACCCTTCAATCTTGCATCAATGGCTCATTTGCGATAAGAATTGCATCCAGATTTGCCTTCTGTTTGCAAAGGCATTTTATGAGCTTGAGACTGCTATGCCCACCACTTGCTTGAGCCAATTTACCAATGCCTTTTCTAGCACTTTTTATAGGCTCCTTGCCAAACTAATTGCCCTAAAATGTTTCAAATCTTCTACACTTTTTTTTTTTTTTCAGGATTAAGACCAAGAAAGTAGTGTTGAAACTTCTCTCAAAGAGATCTTGCTTAATTCCTCAAAGCAATCCATTACTTCACTCATCACAAAATCCTTACTTAGTTGCCAAAAAGCCATAGGAAATTTGTCTAATCCTATAGCTTTATCCTTATTCAAGGTTGAGAGGGTAGAGAAAACTTCTTTGAAAATGGTAACTCCAACCTTCTTCCCTTCTTAAAGAAGCAAAGAACATCCCGTTGATGCAAGGTCTCTATCCTTTGGACTCAACAAGAAGGCTTCCATAGGAGTTAGCCACACTCTCCTTAATCTCCTCCTCACTTGTTAACCAAACTACATTCACTCTTATTCTAGCCATAAAATTCCTTTTTCTATGTGCATTTTCTATCTTATGGAACAAATTTGTATCTTTGTCTCCCTCCTTCATCAACATCTCTCAACTTCTGCCTCCATGAGGTTTCCTTTAGTACTGTCTACTTGTCATATTCTTCAATAGTTACTCTTTTAGCCTCAATCAGAGGACCTTCCCTCTCCTTGGCATCCTAAAAACCTATCTTATTGAAGGCTTCTAATTTCTTGACTAGCACACTTCCAAACAGCTCTTGATTCCAAGATTTTAAGTCCATCTTAAAGGCTTTCAATTTGGCAGTCAGAATAAAAATTCTGGAGCCCCTAAACCTGTAGGCCAACCACTAAATTTAAACCATGCCTTTGAAACCCTCCACTCTAAGCCATGTATTCTAGAATCTAAATGGGGGGTTTTGCCCCTCATTCCTTCCTTATCTAACGAAATGGGTGAATGATAAAAAACCAACCTCGGCAAAACCCTCTGCAAGAGGTGCATTGATGCTAAGTCCTTTGAACTTGGATCCAGATGGGTGAAGGTGCATGTAGAGTTGCTGATTGTGGAGAGGGGTTTTAGGCTATGAGGGATGGATTAAGAAGAGTAGGAAGGTGTTGGGATGGCTTTTAAACATTATAGATTTGTGTTGTAAGTGGAGGGGGTTTAGGCTATTGTAGAAAGAAATGAAGGACAATGATAGAATGTTCAAGGTGGCTATGTTGCCAAATGAAGTGGGAAGATACCTCATGCTGTTAATCATGTCAATCCCCAATACACTCCACCTCTCGCTATCTCCCTTGTGAGTGGCCTCCACCTCATTGCCAAACATCACAACAAATTTTGGTCCACCCCGATTTGACTTCACCTCTTTGTGGACCTCACCTTGAACTCCCAACTCACCCCCTTTTGTAGAGCACATGCCTTTTAGTCTCCTTTGCACGAGGAGCCAAGTTCCTCCCTCTCTCATTGGCTTTTGATCCTTCATCACACCTTCCATTGCCTCCATCCTTTTGCTCACCACACCTAGAACCACCTACTACATCCGTGGTCCCACCATAATTGAATAGAAAAATTCCATCAACCCACAACTACTTGTACTATTCCTAATGCCTTCCTCCCATAAGTTTTCACAAGATCTCTTGCCCATTGTAAATTATGTCATTCTGCAATATCTTCATCTACTGCAACAAAGCCACCGTAAGAATCCCCCAACCTTTTGATGAATTCCCTATCTCAAAAAAGCATTGGCAACCCTACTACTTTAACCTAAGCTTTTTTCATACAAATTTCTTTTCTATAGCATACAACCTTTGAGATCCGTTTATTTAAGAAAAGGTCCTTTTTTGCCTGTTCCTCATCAACTTCACCCCATTACTTGCCTTAAGAGTCCCCTTTGGGCAAAGATTAGAACCTGGGTGAAAAGGAACCACCCCAAGGCTTCATAACCTTTTAGCAAAAACTAGCCAACCCTCTAGAAACCCCTTACCTTTGGGAATGCTAGAGTGAATCACTTTGTCTCCATAGATCAAGATAAGCACAAAATGTAATTGCCTGCTCCATGACAATTTAGGTATGTGAGTAGCCCAAATTTGTTATAAAATAACTACTTTGTTGAACCTATGAGTTGACTAGTTACTATAGAGAGAATTTCAAGCCATGCAATTCAAAGAGAATAGTCATTGAAAGAAAATTCAAGCATTCAAACCTCAGAAAGGAAGACTTCAAAATTGATAGTCAAATTTGACTAGTGAGTTTTCAAGTGGGGGTTCTAAGAAGAAAATAATCTACTAGATAACAGGAAGTTGATTTTTATTATCGTTATTTTGGGAATTTATGTTTTTCAAAAGTTCCTTTCCTATTTGGTACTTTTAGGATTTTGCTAGTTAAAACTCAGTCTAGGTCATTTTATTCATTAGGTATAGGTTTTTAAATTATTTAAGGGTTTTCTAAAGCTTTATGGAGCCTATTAATTTGTATCTTGATCATAAAGAAGTCTTTTAAAAGACAATATACATGGACAAGAGTAGTATAAAAAAAATGAAAAAACTAGAGCTCTTTACAAAAAATCAATCTAGCTTCTCAACCTAAAGGGTTGACAAATCTCAAGGGGGTATGTGATTGCCAACAAAGTTAATAAAAGACAATGAAAATTATTGAGAGGAATATTTCTTTCTCTATATTTTTTATTGTATACACGACATCTATATAAATAGGTGATACAAGGCATAAAAATAGGAATTAATTAACTATTGATTATAATTTAAATTTAAAATTTCCTAACCTGTAGGTGTTGTCTAATTCTATGTATTTACAACTATGATATCCCTAAAAATATGTCTATATCTTGGCTGAATTATTTCCATTTCCAACACTCCCCCTCAAGTTGGCTTGAATATGTCTTCTATGGCTAGCTTGTCAATTAAGTAGTCAAACTGCCTTTTGTGTAGTCCCTTTGAAAGAACATCTGCAATTTGCTCTACGGTGGGTATATAAGACATGCAGATCAATCCCTTCTCAAGCTTCTCTTTGATAAAGTGCTTGTCAACTTCCAAATGTTTAGTTATGTGTGAAGGACAGGATTATGAGCAATTGCAATTGATGCCTTGTTGTCACAGTACACTTTAATTGGTGAAGTAGTTGCAATTTTTAAGTCTTCTAGTAGCCTTCTGATCCACAAAGCTTCACAAATTCCACGAGTGACTGATCTAAATTCAGCTTCAGCACTATTTTAGCCACTATATTCTGTTTTTTGCTTCGCCAAGTAACCAAATTCCCTCCAACGAAGGTACAGTAGCTTGAGGTAGATTTTCGATCAGTAATGCTTCCAGTCCAATCCGCATCTTGATTGCAACCTAAAGATGTCCTTGTTTTTTAAATAACAGACCTTCACTAGGAGTTCCTTTTAGATACCTTAGGATTCTATACATTGCTTCAAAGTGTTCCTGTCTTGGTGAATGCATTAATTGGCTCACTTACTGCAAATGCTATATTAGGATGTGTATGAGATAAATAGCTTAGTCTTCCAACAAGCGTTTAGTACTATTCTCTATTTACCACGTCTTTTATTTTAGCATGTTGTAGCTTCAAGTTGGGCTCAGTTGGTGTTTCAACCACTTTACATCCAAGCAAACATGTTTCACCTAGCAAGTGTGTATTTGTGTTGAGTGACAAAGATACCCTCCTTGGACCTATCAAACTCCATTCCAAGAAAATATTTCAATGCTCCTAGGTCTTCTATCTTGAAGTTTTTAGCAAGTCCCTTCTTCAATCTTTCCAATTCAGCAATATCATCACCTGTTAAGAGAATGTCATCCACATAAACAATCAAGATAGCTATTTTTCCTTCTTTTGAATGTTTATAAAACATAGTATGGTCTGCTTGACTTGGACAGTAACTGTGGTTTTTTATAACCTTCCCAAAGCGTTCAAACCACGCCCTTGGGGATTGTTTGAGGCCATATAGGGACTTATTCAATTTGCTAACTTTATCTTCACCAAACTTCTTCTCAAAACTTGGAGGTAGAGGCAGATGAAGAAGGAACAAGATTAGGATCAGTATTACCTGAACTACTCGAGGGACCTTTTTTCATAGATTCTGATTGGTTTTGTGGCAGAATGGTTGGCAGGTCTTTACTCTTTTGTTGAGTCCTTTTCCAAGCATGACCCAAAAACTCAGGTTCTGTAATAATTTGTTCCTTTTGTAGTATTTCTCCCCCTGCTTGCGAGCCATCTATGTTTGGAGAGATTCAGCTAAGATTTCCTTCGTTCTCCATGTCTTGAGCACCCTGTTTCTGTGTTTTTTTTTTTCAAAGACAAGGGAAGGAGATGAGAGAATAGGATTTGGTAAGGGATCTGAAGTCGTCTCCCAAAATTTTTCTTCTTTTCTCTCTTTCTCCCCCTGAAGACAATTTTTGGCAAAATAGGATTGATTTTCTAGAAAGGAGACATCCATACTCACAAGAATTTTCTATGTTTGAGGATTATAGCACTTGTATCCTCTTTTGTTTGGGGTATATCCTATGAAAACACACTTTTCTGCTCTCGGTTCAATTTTAGATTAAAATTTGCTAGGTATGTGAACAAAAACAGTGCATCCAAAATTTTTTAATGGCAAATCTAAATTAATTCTGCATTCAAGAAAGGTTTCTTTGAGCATTATTTGTTCATGAGCGGAAATTGAACTAATATTACCACTATAGCCTTGAGCTGTTTTATTCAAAGAGATTATCATCAAAATAGTAAAGACCATTGACCATTCTTGCACTACCAATCATCTTCCCTCAGTTATGGTCCTAAAATTCACAATGAGAGTCAAAGAAAACAACACGACAGTTGGAGTCTTTGGATAATTTACTGACAGATAACAAATTGCAGGTCAGTTTAGGAACATAAAGGACATATTTAAGAGTGATATTTTCTGAAATTTTTATTTGAATTTTTCCTGCATTAGGTGAGAAACTGCCATAAGCAATCCTAACTCTTTTACTTCTAGAACAAGATAAATAAGTATTGAATAAATAAGAGGAAGAGGTCCTGTGATCAGATGCCCCTGAATCAATTATCCAAGGAGCAGGATTTTGATTACAGGATAGAGCACTAGGATTGTTACCTGCCTGTGCAAGAGAACTGCTAGGAGTACCGGATTAAGAATTGGACTTTAGCAGTTTAAGAAGATCATCTGCTCTTTTACTAAACGGACTTGTCTCAGCTTCATTTGCATAGGAGAATGCATCAGTTGGTTTGTCACTTGGCTTGCTGCTCTTCAATTTGCAGGCTTCCCATGGATCTTCCAGCAGTTTTCCTGGGTATGGTGTGGTTTATTGCAGTAATCATTCCACACCTGAGGCTTTTCATTCTACCTTTGCTGATTACTGGTAAAGACCTTGTCTGCATTTGCATCTGATGCACAATCATGGCTGAGTTTTCAACAGATGCAGCAGCCCCCTTTTTCCCAAGCATAACGTTCCTGTGACTTTCTTTCCTTGTAACTTCGGCAAAGACTTCACTGATAGAAGGCAGAGGTTGGCGACCTATTATTCTCCCCGACTTAATCAAATTCAATGTTTAATCCGACCAGAAACTTGTAGATTCGATGGTCTTCCACCACCTTTTGATTGTGATTGCAGTCGTTTGGTGATTTCCACTCATAGTCATTGAATAGGTCCAGATCTTGCCACAACCTCTTTCGAGAATTGAAATACATGGTGACACTGTCCTCTCCTTGATGAATTTCTTCAAGTTTTATAGTCAATTCTTATATTTGGGACTGATTTCCCAAATCCAAATAGTTCTGGTTTACATTTTCCCAAAGTTCTTTGTCTGTTGGATAACACATGTAGTTGGAACTGATGTCTTCCTCCATGGAATTTACTAGCCATGTCATGACCATGGAATTTTCAGTATTCCAGGTAGCATATGCTGAGTCCTCTTTTGAGGGTGCCTTCTTATCTCCTGTTAGGTATCCAGATTTTCCTCATCCTCAAATGTACACTTGGACAGATTGAGACCAATGCAGAAAGTTATCACCATTCAGTTTAATGTTGGTAATTTGGATTGAGTGAGAATCAGAGTTAGGGGCATGGGTTGTTCTTGAGGGGGTGGATTTGGATGTAGTTTCTGACATGGTGAAGGACAACTAAACAGGTTCTAGGGTTTTGGGAAGAGTCATAGATTAAGTCCCTGTTCTGATACGATAAAATACAAAGAAAATTATTGAGAGGAATATTTCTTTCTCTATATTTCTGATAGTGTACACAACATTTATATAAATAGATGATATAAGACATAAAAATAGGAACTAATTGACTACTGATTCTAATTTAAATTTAAACTTAATTATTCTGTAGGTATTGACTAATTCTACATATTATCAGCTATGATATCCCTAAAAATATGGCTATATCTTGGCTGCTTTTCCAATAGTTAACAAGAGAGGTGACCCCTCTCTTGGCCAAACTATCAACTTCTTGATTTGCCGATCTGGGGTTTCCAGGAGAATGAACAACCTATAACTCCAGAAGAGTTCTTTTCTTTGAGTTGATTATCTAGATACAACTAATATTGTCTGGCTTTTCTGCAGATTTTCTACTTAATTGGGTTTGCCTTGTTTTGCTTAGAGATGCTTCTAAGCTTATGGGTGATTCAGGTAAGAGATTGGAACAATTGTACTTTTTTCATGCATAATCCCTAGATAGCTATTGGATGGCCCCAAACCAACTTCTGTTTGTCTGTGTTGTGTTTGTGATTGGATATTTCATTTGTAATGATTATTTATTTAGCAATTATGGCTATATCGTTACAGATCCAAGTTTGGCTTCTTTTTCTCTTTTCCTTTAACACACAACACTCACTAATGGGGAACAACATTTAAAATATCTTTTGAAGATTTTCAAGAGAAGGGGAAACACTGGTTCCAATGCCTAAACCTTAATTTGGGATACTAATAATCTTTTTTTTTGATAGGAAAAAGAGAAGATATATTAAAAATGCCTAAGAGGAGGCGTAGCACAATAACAATAAACCCCTCTCCTTACTTTAAGCTCACATAATCTACAAAATATATCTATCATTGACGTTGTGTGGTCCTCTATAAACACCCTAGCCCAATTAACAAAAGTATGCATAAAATGGGATACTAATAATGATCAAGCTTCTATTTCTTTTAGCTTTCTTGTTGTATTAGGAAACTTTCTATTTTCTACTATCTAAATAATATTCTTTTCCTATATCTTCTATCCTTGCAATGAAATATAAAGAATTATAAAAGTTGTCCTATTAGGGGAGAGAGTTATAAGAGTCTGTGTACCTACAGAATCTTTCAAAGTGGGGAATCAGAACTCTAATAAAAGTTTTCAGCATTTATTATGTTTCCTTTGAAGCTGTGTTTTCCTTCTTTTTAAGTGGGATTGCGTAGGAAAACCCTAGGTGTTATTGTCTAGGAACCTTGGTGTGATTGCCAAGGATTTGCATTTTCTTTTTGTTTATTATCTTTGATCTCTCATATTATTACACAAAAAAGAAATAACTCCTACAATGTTGGAATTTTTAAGATCCTGTATCTCTCTCTCTTAAACGCGCCCCCCCCCACACACACACACACAAACAGAGGAACTATTCTAAAGGAAACAACAATGGTGTCTTACAGGTTACCCTTAATGGTCAATAAGGGCCTCATTTTGAATATTGGACTCTTCAACTAGTTGAAGCTGATGCTTTTATGTGTAAAAAAAATGAAGATCCTACTGTATAAGGTTAAGCTCTGCAGTGATGACATTACAAGACCAGAAGGCTAGCAATCACCTCCACCTTCATTGACATAGGGAAAAATTCCTCTCACAAATCAAGTTCTCCCAAGTGGCAACTTCAATTTGGTTAATGAGAGGACATTCAATTTCAAGTTTGAAACTGTTTTTTAATCAAGAAATTCCCTCTGTAGGGATTTCAAATTTAGGATTGTAAGCTTATATCCTTCATACATTAAATAGAAGCATCCATTCTTTTTAAGAGGTGCTCTTTCACTTGCTATATATATATATATGGTATACACTGAGAAGCACAGCTGAGTGGACATACTATACTGAATAGAATATTTATAGAACACCTTTTGGTATAGGTTGGGGAGAGGATGTGGTTTTGCATGATGGGTGGGCAGTGATAGACTGCTGAAACTAAAATTTCAATATTCTTCCAAAACCACAGCTGACAGAGAAGCTACACTAGCCAATTACAGATGCTAGTCAGAGTCAAGAACATGGGCCCATGGATTCCAAGGTTTTGCAGAGAATTGCATGACTGGGATTGGAGATGGTTGATCCCTTTATGGAGCGTAGTCTATGTGTTGAGGTTGGTGGGCAAGTATGGATTTTTGAAACAAGGGTTAGTAATGGCCACCTTTTTGAAAGGTCCTATCTAGAGGCTGGGTTGCAGTTATTTCTTTTTTGTCTAGTTGGCATTATGTGAGGAAACCTTGGCAATTAAACAGTGGAGAGGGCAAGTATCTTGGTTAGTTGATGTTGCCTGTGCAAATCTCATGAGTCATCAGATCATATTTTAGTTTGAGATTGTTGTGATATTTTAAGTAAAGTTGTTAAGATTATAAGGCATCAGGAGTTATCAAGAGTTATGATTGTTAGGTTGTTGTTTCGCTTTTGTAAATGATTATTAACAGTTGTTTTCAGGGTATGTGAGAAACTTAGGTTCAGAAGTTACTCTTAGGTCAAATCCTACTCTCTTATATTGATTCCCAATCGCTATTTTCTCATATTTTTTTATTGGAAAGTTGTTAATAGGTTTATAATACATGTGTTACATGAGCCAGTGAATCTGTTTGGATTCGCTGCATTACTCGGCCAGCACATGACAGGAAAATATTTTTGGGGATTGAATCTGTGAAAGAAATCTTAAAGAAAATGTTTTTTTTTTTTTTTTGATAAGTAAGCGAATATATTAACGAAGGCAAAAGCCAAAGAGCATACAGGGAGTATACAAGGCTACAAACCCTTAACCAAAAAACAAAAGAACCCCACCCCTACTTGGAAGCTATCCACTCCAAGAAACCTATAAGGGAATTCGACTCCATATCAATGTACACTTTAGCCCAACCCCAAAAATTATACACAAACGAAGTCTTTAATTTCTGAAAGGCTAACACACCCCCTTTAAAGGCGAGCCTATTCCTCTCCTTCCAAATTGTCCAAAAAATGAAAAGCGGGATGGACTTCCACACTTTCTTTCTTTTTCTCCCCACAAAAGAGCCTTTCCAACTACTAAGAACCTCCTTTACAGAATTAGGAAAGACCCACTGTACACCACACAATGCAAGAATAATATCCCATAAACCTTTTGCCACCGTACAATGAATAAGAATATGATTGATAGTTTCCTCTTCACATCCACACAAGAAGCACCGATTAGGAAGATGCCATCCTCTTCTCTGCAATCTATCCAATGTAAGAACCTTCCCCCAAGTAGCTTCCCAAGCAAAGAAAGTAATTTTTGTTGGAACTTTGGCCACCCAAACATTGCTATGGGGGAAGGCCGCTTCATCAGCATTAACCAACACCCTATAAGCTTCCTTAACTTTAAACAGCCCGTCCGCTCCTCCCCTCCAAAAAACCGAATCTTCCTCCATAGATACTCTATAGTTCCTCAACTCAACTAACATATTGTCCACCAACCCCAATTCCCAATCGTTGAAGTCCCTCAATAGTCTTAAGCTCCACCCTCCTTGACTCAGATTCTGATCCCAATAATCCTCCACAGTGGCGCTTCTTTGGACAGCCATGGAGAAGAGGTCCGGGAAAGCTTCGGACAGCACGTTGTTTCCACACCAAGGATCAATCCAAAATCTTACTTTATTGCCTTTTCCCACCTTGAATACCATGTTATCCCAACACCAAGTGGACTCCTTCAGAATTTCCTTCCACACACCAACCCCAAACACCCCATTTGCCTTCTTTGATCTCCACCCAAATTCCTCTTTCCCATACTTAGCCTCAAGCACTTTTTTCCACAGCTCCTCCTTAGCCCGCGCAAACCTCCAAATCCATTTGCCAAGGAGAGCTTTGTTTAACCAAATTAACTTTCTTAACCCCAACCCTCCCTTCTTTTTATCCGTACATACAACCTCCCACTTGATTAGATGAGCCTTATTCCCTCCATTGGCTCCTCCCCACAAAAAATTCCTTTGAAGCTTTTCTAGTCTTCTTGCCACTGATTTAGGCATGCGGAAAAGTGACATTTGATACAAAGGAATGCTGGCCAGCGTGCTCTTAATGAGAGTAATTCTCCCTCCTTTGGACAGAAAATGACGCTTCCAAAGAGCAAGCTTCCTCCTCATTTTTTCCTCCACCCCATCCCAAACGAAGGAGGCCCTATTAGGCGCCCCAAGGGGCAGCCCCAAATAAACAGTGGGCAGCTGTCCCACCTTACACCCAATTTCCGCAGCCATATCAAGCGCCCCTTCCACCTCCCCTACCGGAATGACCATGCTTTTCTCCAAGTTAATTTTTAAACCTGAGGCGGCCTCGAACCATAATAGGATCCAGCTCAAGTACAACAGGGACTCTTTCTTTGCCTCACAAAAGACAATTGTATCATCCGCAAACAGGAGATGAGTTATGTTTACGGGCTGCCCTCTTCCTTTCCATATCCTACAGCCATAAATGAACCCCCCTTCAACGGCCCTCGATATTAACGCACTAAGGACTTCCATTCCCATGATAAATAGGTAGGGGGAAAGGGGATCCCCTTGCCTAAGACCTTTAGAACTTGAAAAGAAACCAGCTGGAACCCCATTCACCAACATTGAATATTTGATGGTAGAAATACAGCTCCACATCCATCCTATCCATTTTGATCCGAAGCCCATCTTATGCAAAACCTTTAATAGAAACTGCCAATTGATATTATCAAACGCCTTCTCAATGTCCAACTTACAGATTAGGCCTTTCTCTCCCCTTTTTTGCCAAGAGTCTATTACCTCATTTGCTATTAGGGAGCCGTCAAGAATCTGTCTCCCTTTTATGAAGGCGTTCTGGTCAGGGGAAATCACCTTATCTATGATTTTTTTGAGCCTATTGGCCAGCACCTTAGCCAATAATTTATAAAGACCCCCAAGCAAACTGATTGGCCTGTAGTCCCCTAAGTCCTCTGCCCCCCCTTTCTTCGGAATCAAGACCAGAAATGTATGATTTAGGCTCTTGATGAAAGAATTCTGATCATAGAATTCTTTGAACATATCCAAGACATCCTCCTTGACAATCTCCCAACAATTTTGCCAAAATGCTACAGTGAAACCATCCGGACCCGGGGCCTTGTCCCCATTCATCCCCATTAATGCAGCATAGATCTCAGCTTCAGTGAAAGGGAGCTCAAGAGCATCCGCTTCTGATAGGCTGATCTGCTTCAGCACAAGACCCCCTATATCCGCCTTCCAATCCGCGTTTTCCGAAAGAAGATGCTGATAAGCATTTACTATTCCATCCCTCACCTCTTGATCTTCTGTAAGTCTCACCCCATTAATCTTAATTTTGATCAGATTATTGACTCTCCTGTGGGCATTAGCCATACGGTGAAAGAATCCCGTGTTCCTATCCCCTTCCCTAAGCCATATTTCCCTTGATAGCTGTCTCCAATGCACTTCTTCCATCGACACCCATTTTGAATAATTCTCCTTAGCTGTTTTTTTGTGGCCTAACTCTTCCTCTGATAGAGCCCTCTCTTCTTCCACTACGTCCCATCGCTCCACTTGCTGAAGGGCTTCAGCTTTGTTTTTCTCTAACCTTCCAAAGACCTCCTTATTCCAGATCTTTAAATTGTGTTTCAGACCCCTCATCTTAGCTGCTAACCTGTAGCTCGGCCTTCCTCTCACCACTATCCCTTGCCACCACCCCTCTATCAGCTCTTTGAACCCCTCAGCTTTGAGCCACATGTTTTCAAATTTGAAAGGGTAAGGACCTCTCCTTAGACCACCTCCCTCAAGCAAAATCGGAAAATGATCCGAGATTGGGCGAGGTAATCTTCTTTGATTAGCCCTACTGTACTGATCTATCCAATTGGGGGACACCAGGAATCTATCCAACCTGGCCCACGATTGGTTATTGAGCCCCCCACTCCAAGTGAAGGATCCCCCTTGCAAGGGAATATCAATAAGCCCTAACTCATCTATGACCTGGGCAAACCTCCTCATAGCTGAAGTGATCCTCCCATTTCTACTCCTTTCAGCTTGGTATAGAGTTGAATTAAAGTCACCTCCTAGACACCATGGGTCCTCCCACAGTCCTCTAATTGCCCCGAACTCCTCCCATAAACACTCCCTATCCTTTCTGGAACAAGGACCATAAACCCCTGTGAACACCCAGATAACTCCATCTCCCACATTCCTGAATCTACAGGAAATGGAGAATTGGCCCTCTTCCACCCCCAGCAATTCCAGAGATCTTTTGTCCCAGCAAATCAAGACACCCCCTGCTGTCCCCATAGCATTTAAAGCCTTCCAATCAAGATATCTCCCCGGCCCTAGACTCCTCACCACCTCTTCAGACATAACTTGCATCTTTGTTTCTTGAATACAGAACAGGTCCACCTTATGGCTTCTGATAACTGACTTGATAACTTTCCCCTTGGACCTGTCGTTCACGCCCCTCACATTCCAACTCAGAAGTCTTACATTCATTGGACAACTGAACTTTGGATCCCTCTGCCCTGTTGAGGGCCTTTCTTCCTAGTGTCCCCTTCATAATTAACAGAGCACTCCAATCTCTTAAGCTCCCTTTCAAATCTTGTAGTCTCCAGTAGTCCTTTGTCTATTATTTTCTCCCTTCTTTTCCTGATTTTTCCTAAGAAGTTCAAAATTTCCTTCTCTAGACCTTCCGTAGAGAAACCCAAAAAGTGGCTGAACTTAATCAGGCTACTTTCCTCCCAATTGAGCTGGTCCTCCTTTCTGCCCTCTTGACTAGCCCATTGGTCTGTAGTCCACCCCAAATTCCTACCCGTAGGGTCATCGCTGCTGATTTCAACCATGTCCCAACAACCCTCCCTTCTTCCTGAATGATCTTCTGTATTTGGTCTTCGCGACCCACTTCCAACCAGAATTCCTTCTCTTCTCCCCCCAGAATGGTCGTAATACTCCCTCTCCGGAGTCCGACCGAAACAAAGAAGATTAGAAGAGAAAGACCCTTGAACCCTGGTACCCCCCATATTTATCTCTGAGACATACCTCGCAGCTTCTTCTTCTAGCATTCTTTCAGCGCTTGGGTTGATTGGGTCCAGCTGTTGTCTTCTCCCCATTTCTTCCTCTCTGCATCTGGTGAACTCTTTCTCTAAGTCATCAGCTTTAAAGTGACCGTTGGAGCAAGAAGGAGGGGTTATTAAAAGAGGCCCATTATCTGTCTGGGCTAAAATGGATTTCCCCTTATGAGCCTGGCCCATACCAAAGCCTGCACCCCGCCCCAACCTATTAGGAAGCCTCGGCCCAGACTGATCCCCCTTTGGGGCATCAGAAGCTGGAGGTGACTTGGGCCCAAGGGCCCAAAGAAGCCCAGAAGCTGTAGGCCCAGATTTGGAGCCAGGCCCCTGCGGCGAGCCCACTCGCGTCTGGGCTCTCTTTACAGAGGGGCCCATGTCCTGCGACAGACAGTCAGTCCCATCATCTGACTGACTCTGCGCCTCGGTTTCCACGCCCACCAGCTGCTCCACTCGCGTAGCAGCGCGTGAAGCTTCGTCACCTTCAATCTCCCTCGTTGATGGATTCCACCGGCTTTGCTTTCTCCCCTCTTCCGTCCTTATCGACGGCATCCTCTCCCACCATAGGGTTACAGAGTATGTCGTCTCTTCAAACCCTAGCTCTAGAGTGTCAGGGAAAGTCTCGCCGTCCGATCTGACCAAGACCCTGGCCCACTGCAACTCCTCCAAGCTCTCCGTCTGAGGATCGACGTCGAGGAACCCTCCACACGCATCTCCCACCCTTTTCAGCACCGACGGAACCCATAACGACATTGGTAACCCTAATATTCTCACCCACACTTCCTTTCTTGTCTCCCCTTCCTCCAAACAGCCTGAGTTTGGGTCCCAGCACTCCAAGCCCATTTGAACACCTCTCACAGCCCTGATGCCTGATAGATTAACCCGTCTCGCTTCTTCCACAAATTCGAATTCCAGCAGCACACGTCCTTTTCCCATACTCGCCATCCCCATCTTGCCTTTCAAACCCCAAGCTTTGGCCATATCCCCACCCAAGGTTTCCAAGGTTACCCCTGTTGTGATGTTGGGGCTCCAGCTTCCGATCAAGCAATGTTCTAGTCTACTGAGATTTCTACTTAGTTCCTCCCGAGCCACCTCCACTCGTATGATCTTGGACTCCTTGTTCCACCCACCCTTCACCGCATCTGCAAACGACCTCCCTTTCGTCATCTCCGTGCACTGCCTTCCCCTTACCCTCATTTCTTCTTGTTTTTCCTTATTAATAATACTGTTATCCAACTGATAGAGAGCCTCCACCATCGCCGACCATCCCCCCTTGCCTCCTTTGCCCTTCGGAATACAGATACTATAACTTTTCAACTCCAAATCAATAACCCCCAACCGCAAAAAACAACCCCCCCTGTTCGTAATGCGCATCAGAGAAAAGTTCCTCCCCTTTTCCTTCCAACCCTTTTCCCATCTGCCTTCATTCACATCTTCAATGCACTGATGAAGGCCTTCCATGAACAGTCCGACGCTGAACATCCCCATGCGCACCCAAGACGATACCCCTTTCTTGCTTTCCGTGATGGTTATTAGGGTTTTCCCTCTCCTCTCCTCCATTTCCAGCACGAAGGACTTGGACTCCACCCCAAAGCTCCTCGTCTTCCTTTTCCTCCTATTCTCCGCGCGAGAAACATTCTCGCCGCCGGCGGGTTCACTCGCTTCCTCGCTCTCGGCCGCCCTCGTTCTCTCACTCGCTCTCTCACTCATGACTTTCAGACCCATATATACTTTATCTTAAAGAAAATGTTTTAGGAGCTCTGTTTGAATGTGTAGAAGAAGTTCTTGAGGGTGATTACAATTTACAAGTTGTCTGATAGTATTGGCTCCACAGGGGGTGGGATGTGGGCTTTTTTGGGCTTTTGTATGCTGTTTTAGGTGTATTGTGAATGATATTCATTTATTAGGGTTGCACCTTGTTTTTTGTCTTTGTTATATTTATTTTACCTATTAAAAGTTTTACTTGGGGCTCTTGAGTGAAATGGTTTAAGTGAGGTAGGAGAGCCCCGTGGAATCTATCTTCTTATGGTGGAGAATGAAGGTGGGAAGCCTTTGAGGCTTGGGCAATGGGGATGTGGGAGTCTCATTTGGGTCCCAAAAAGCAGAAAAAAGATGAAACGATTATCTGAAATAGAAAATTTCTACATGGTGTTGGTTGGCTTAAGAAAAGCATATCGTAAGTCCACAGAGAGTGAGTGTGCTGGGAGAAAGTTACATTTCATTTGCATTAGGCTTACCACAAGGATCCATATATAGCCCTTGGTATTTTAGTTTGATTATGGATGAACTAACTGGCTATGTTTTGAGGGAAGGTCTCCATGTTGTGTGGTGTTTGCCTTTGATATGGTTTTATCTGAGTCCAGAATATGGATAAGTGACAAGGAGGTGGAGAACTGCACCGATGCTTTCAGAAGGCTTAGGGCTAGCATGACAAATGAGTTTGAGTGAGGTGATAATGGGGGGTGCCCAGTGGTGGTTTCTATATATGGCTGGTAGAGCATGTTGCTATATAAATGGGGAGCAACAAATGAAAAGTACATTTGGGTGTTATGTCATGGGGGAACTTGCAAAGAGAAGTAATATAAGATGGCTTAAAGGTCTAGACTGCATTATGGTGCAAGCCACGGGACAAGGAAAACATGTCTTTCGAGTAGTTGAAATGGGTGAGTGGAAAGACAAGGCACTAATTGACAAAGCTACTTTTCAGGGAGAAAGAGCCCCAGAAGATTGAGGAATATATTATTCCTTTCCTAGAAGGTTCCAAGAGCCTGCTTTTCAACTTACCAAAGTTCTTGTTGCAAACTGAGACAGTTGTTGCGTGTTGAGGACTTTCACAGGAAGTGCAAAACTTAACTGTAATAATAATATAATTTGACCAGAAACAAGAAAGTTAGAAATGGATAAAGCGAATAAATGAGAAGGATGAGAAATCCTCCCCGGATTACAAAAGCTGAACAAAAAAAGAAAGATTGACCTACACCAATATACTAATAAGACCTATACATATAGAATCATAAGAGAAAATCAGTACAAAATCTCACTTGAATGAGGTTTTATACATCGTAACATCTATGTAGAATAACAACATCTCAATCGGATAAGATCAAAACAGATCTCGTCTTCTCATTATAAAAACCCTTATGACCTACACACCAAACACCAATTGAGCTGAACAACATTGAGAGGGACGCCCTTGAATGCCGCAGTACCGAAGGCCTAGAAAGATGAATAGAAATGAATTAGAGCTAAAGTTGTCTCTGAAGTCTTTCCCTTGTCCTGAAAAATACTACTAGCATTTCTTTCTCTCCACATAAACCATATCTACGAAAGACAAGCAATTAACTGTAATAATAATTGGAAAAGCTGTTTCTAGTTAAATACCTTTTTTTGTTCAGAAATAAACATATTCATTCATTGAGTGGTAAATTCAAAGATAGAGGAAGGATGAGCAATCCTTCCAAGATGTATCATTGCTGATCAGAAAGTAAACACATATATTGCTCCACAAAAACTAAAACTATCAGCAAGATAATTGGCCAAAAAGCAATTTATACATACTATAAAAGCTTTATACACTCGAAGGGAAAAGAAAGTCTCCAACAAAGGAGACTAAGTGTTTGGCTCCTTTCTGGTATAATTGATTTGCAGTTTGATTAGCTGAATGAGGAACCCAAGAGAAGAACAGTGGAATCTCCCTCTATGATTAGGTCGGATAGACACAGTTTTGGCCTACAGCAAGTTGAAAACCTGCTGCTTGTATCTGAAAGTGACAAACTGACCTTTAACTGAAGTATATTCTTGTACCATTTAGTTTTATTTTGGGTGCTATACTTGTTGCTAGTTGTGTCCTTAAATCATTAGTGTGAAGATGGATTAAAAATGTAAAATTTGATATTGGAACCCCTGCTGCGATATTATGGGTGGGAAATTCTCATTATCATACACAGTACTTGTACACAATTCCTTTGTTGAAAAAAAACAAAATTCTATAATAGAAAGAATCATCTCTTTATTCCCTCAAGTACAATATGAGCATTCAAAAGAATGAACAGCTTGATGTCCCGTCAAAAAGGAATGTTTGGCTTAAGTAGGTAAAACCTTGTCAGCCTCCTGTCATGTTCTTGACCATGATTGGCTGCTAGCATGTAATTTATTAATGATGACTACACTTGATTCTTCCTTGCTTGTACCCTTACTTCACATATGCCCCATTATAACAATCTCCTGTTCATGAACTTAGAGATAATTTACAAATAAGCAATTTAGTGAGCAATAGCTTACATAATAGAGTACCAATATATTTGCTTCTGTATCACTGCACACCATTTCTACATCAATGTTGCTCTAATGTGGTCTCTCTCTTCTTTTTTTTTTCTGTCTCATGCAGAAAGTTTATTTGCGTTTCAGAGGGAGGAAGTGAGACATCCGATTGCTTCTTCTGGTTTTGAATAGCATTTCAGAATTGTAGTGTTGGCCACATATTGAACTGGCTTAGTAGTATTCTTATTTTGTTCGTCATATTCATCATTGAGGATGATTACTGGATTAAAAAATAAAATGATTTGCCTAATTAATAGATAGATGATGATATATTGCTGGGTTTGAAAGGCTATTTTATCTTGGCTTGTCAATATGAGTTGTGGTATAACTAAAAATTGTGTTGATTTATTACATTGGATTGCCAACTGGTTAAGCAGCCAATTTGTGGATGATTGCTTTTGAGGAAGATATAGTACAAAACACCTTCAAAGAAGTCTTCTATTGGTCATACAATAAAATGATTTAGTTTCTACACCATTATTTTTTTAGGCATATATTTTTATCGTGTTAGCAGTCGAATGTACCTATTATTTCTATTTTGTTGACAGTGGCCACCTAAAGGTGGTTAAATTGGGAGAATTTTTTTTCATGCGAAGCTAATTAAATACATTCCTAATGGATAGTGAAAGACTAATTTCATGGGAGCTAGATAAAGGAATTATTTTATAAACCTAGACAAAAGCATTTATTTACCGAAGTGGGCAATTTCAACATGGGTGCATTATTCAAAAAATGTAAATTTTTTAAATACGAAATAATTAAACAAATATGCACTCAAATACTAACATGATTGAAATTCTAAAATTGCCTTCAACACTTCTCCTCTTAGCAAGCCAATTAATCTATCTATTTAAATTTTTATGTGAAAATTAAAATTGATCATGATTTTTAACTTTTTGCTTATGATTTTAGTTTTAATTTTTTGCTTAGTTAAAATGTTTAATTTTTTATTTATAAAAAATAAAAATTTAATCATGATTAAAAGAGTTACTGAGGTTTGTTGGAAGTACCATTGTGATAGGAATGATGTAGCATTCTTTTTTTATTTATAGTAGGTATGTTATCATCCCTTATTTGACGTCTTGTGTAATGATAAAATAATATAAATTGAGTGGATATCATTCCACAATAACATTGATTGATACAGTCCTTGGGAAAGAGGATACTACTAATTCATTTTAAAAAAGTATCATAGTTACATGTCAGGTATTTTTTAAAAATAAAATAGTAGCATCCTTTTTCCTAAGGGTTGTATCAATTGATGTTATTGTATGATAAAATCCACTCAATTTACATTATTTCATCATTATATAAAACGTCAAATACATAACAAGTGGTAACATGATAGGTCCCAGTCAAAGCTAGAATATAATTCTCTTCGGGTGAGAATAAACCACAGAGTTTGGATCAAATCTTTTTCCGCCTTCTTATTGAATCTGATAAAATTTAAATACATAAAGTTCAACCACTTCCTACAAATAAGGAAACAACTACTCAACATGTTGCAAATAAGTAGCTATAACTGCATGACCCACTTCTTCCACTCCTTTGCAAATATGTGAACATTGAGAACAACTTGGACTAAGTCTTTGACATCACATCTTTGACAGCACATCCATCTTCCCATGCACAGTCTGTCCTCCTTAGACGTACCCTGGATTTCTAATAGGCACACGTGTTGATCTTCTTGAGTCCACCCCTGAACTCTATTCCCCAATCTCTCAAATTCTCTTTGGTACTCACACAAGGATCCCGTTTGTCTATTTTTTATAAAGACTCGTCAAAGTCTTTGCAATCTGTTGGACCAAAGCGAGGCCACAATTCCTCTACAAAAATGTCCCACGTCACCTCCTTCCTTTCCTCATGATAAGCCCTACGCAACCACTACCACCATTGATTTGCCCCCCCTTCCAAATGAAAGGAAGCCAAAGACACCTTTTATGTTTCCAAAGTGCCCTGGTATTCAAAGAATTGGTCGACATGCGTAAACCATTTTGTTGGGTCATCACCAGAATACTTGGGAAATTCAAGCTTGGCCAACTTAGAGGAAAACATTGGTCGTCCCCCTTTTGTGTTTTCACGAGAACGACCATAAGAAGACTGTCCGTTGCGTTCATTGACGTTCCTAGAGGTTGGGTTTTGCCTTGTACTCAAAACTTCAGAGATCTTACTGATAGCATTCTCTAGTTGATGTAGTTTGTCATTAACACCCAGCTCCATTCTGCTCAAATTAGCTTGAAGCCCCCTAAGACCCACTTCTAAATTCTCGATTCTTTCTTTGTTGGTGGCCATGATGTATGGCTTTAATACCAATGATAGGTCCCAGTCAAAGCCAGAATATAATTCTCTTCGAGTGAGAATAAACCACAGATTTTGGATCAAATCTTTTTCTGCCTTCTTATTGAATCTGATAGAATTTAAATACATAAAGTTCAACCACTTCCTACAAATAAGGAAACAACTACTCAACATGTTGCAAATAAGTAGCTATAATTGCATGACCCACTCCTTCCACTCCTTTGCAAATATGTGAACATTGAGAACAACTTGGACTAAGTCTTTGACATCATATCTTTGACAGCACATCCCTCTTCCCATGCACAGTCTGTCCTCCTTACACGTACCCTGTATTTCTAATAGGCACTCGTGTTGATCTTCTTAGCTTATCATAACATATCTTCTCATAAACCAAAGAAGAGTGATATATCCTTCACACTATGGTGGTACTTTTAACACATACACACACATGCGCGACTCAATCCAACACACACACACACATGCAACTCAACACATACGACTATTATATAAAACCCTGAAAACCTATACACCATCCCATATATATATATATATATAAATAAAGCAGGAAAATCCATAATTTTTTCCTCACCATATATATTGCATTGTGAACTTTTTAGGTTGGACCAAAAAAAGAAATCGGTCACCAAGCTCTAACAATCTCTACCTTGACACGAATTCTAATGTATGGAATGAAAAAAAACAAACTCTAATCTTCAACAAAAAACTCTTCACTTCTTCCACAAATCCTAAACGGTAATTCAATAACGAATACTAACCAAGTTCAAGTAATGCTCAAACTTGGCTATAGGGAGTGTCTTGGTCATCATATTAGTAGGATTACCATGGGTACTAACTTTGCCCACAACAATATCACCACGAGCAATGATATCACGCACAAAATGATACCGCACATCAATGTGCTTTGTCCTCTCATGAAACATATGATCTTTTGTGAGAAAAATAAAATTTTGACTACCACAAAAAACTGTGGTAATTTGCAAGTTGTCACTAAGTTCATCAAATAATCCTTTTAATCAAATAACTTCCTTACAAGCCCTTGTAATAGCCATGTACTCAACCTCTATAGTAGACAAAGCAACTATAGTCTGCAAAGTAGCTTTCCAATTGATATCACAATCACCAATAGTAAAAACATACCTTGTAAGAGATCTTCTTTTATCAAGGTTACCTACAAAATCAGAATCAACATACCAAACAACTCCATCTCTAGTTCTCCCAAAATGCAAAAAAACATTAGTAGAGCCATACAAATATCTGAAAATCCACTTAATTGCTTTTCAATGTTCTTACCAAGATTTGCCATGTATCTACTAATTGCATTGACTACATATGATAAATTTGGATGTGAACAAACCATAGCATACATGAGAGACCCCATTGCACTAGAATATGGAACTCGTGACATATAATCAACACCATAATCTAATTATGGAGATAAAACAGATGAAAGTTTGGAATTAGCCGCTAATGGAGTATTAATAGGTTTAGCATTCTGCATATTGAACCTATGAAAAACTTTCTCAATGTACCCTTTTTGACTTAGGTATAATTTACCTGCTTTTCCATATCTGAGAATCTCCATTCCAAGTATCTTCTTTGTCACTCCAAAGTCTTTCATCTCAAACTCCTTACTGAGCTAGACTTTTACCTTTCTTATCTCTTCATTATCCTTGGTTGCTATTAAAATATTGTCAACATATAAGAGTCGATATACAAATGACCCATCATCACTCTTCTTAAAGTAGATACTACTGTCGTAACTGCTTCTTTTGAAATCATAAGTGGTCATAAATGAGTCAAACCTCTTATACCACTATTTAGGTGATTGTTTTAGGCTATAGAGAGACTTTTTCAGCAAAAACACATAGCCATCCTTTTCTGAAACTATAAAACCCTCAAGTTGTTGCATGTAGATGCCCTTATCAAGTTCTCCATGTAAGAATGATGTCTTCACATCCAACCACTCAAGCTCAAAATTATGCATGGTCACAATACCAAGCAAAACTCGACTTCAATTATGCTTTACAACTTGAGAAAACACATTAGTGAAGTTTATACCTGGAATCTGACTGTAGCCCTTTGCAACTAATCTTGCCTTATACCAGGCTTCTTCAACTCCTGGTATTCCTTCTTTCCTTTTGAACACCCATTTGCAACAAACAACCTTTTTACTTTTCGGTAGTCTCATGTGCCATTCTTATGAAGTGACTCCATCTCCTCCTACATGGCAATCATCCATCTACTAGAATCATCACATTTAACTACATTTTAGTAGGTAGAAAGTTCTGCATTGGAATCAATATATTTCGGCCACATTTAAGGTATAAGCAACTAAATTAGCCTCAACATACCTTTGTGGAGGTTTAATGTCTCTTCTAGGCCTTTCTTTAACAATAGAATACTGTGGTCGTGAGGGAGCAACATCACCACTCTTCATCTTTGAACTAGAATGAGATGTAGACTCTGGTATGGATCCTAACCCAATCTCAAACTCCACCTGTGTGCTTGATTTTTGTTTCTCATTATCACAATAATTTTTAGAAGATAAGTCATGAAGCATAACAGTTTCATAAAAAATAACATCTTTACTGACCATGACTTTCTTGGTTTCTGGGCACCATAACTTATATCTTTTAACACCAAACTTACAGCCAAGGAAGATACACTTTATAGATCTAGGCTCTAGTTTTCCATTATCAACATGAGCATAGGTAGGACATCCAAATATTTTCAAATCAGAGTAACTAGCAGGAGTACCAAGTCATACCTCTTGTGGAGTCCTTTTGTCAATAGCAGTTGAGGGGAGAGCGATTAATGAGAAAACAAGTTGTAGAGGCAACCTCAACCCAAAAAGACTTAGGTAAACCAATATTGGAGAGCATACAACATACTTTCTCCATCAAAGTCCTATTCATTCACTTTGCCACACCGTTTTGCTACAGAGTATGATGAAATGTAGATAGTAAGCTGATCATATATTCCTTATGGATTGAGTCACTATTTGATAAAAGTTCGTAGCAATAGGTATTCTCAATAGAGGCACAATGATATCTCATGAGATTGAGATAGAGTGTCTCATTTGGTGGTCCTAAGGAGGTGTGTTCATGTAAACTATGGTCATAGTAGTTCCTTGAGTGGAACTTGACATGAGCTCTTGGAGAGCTAAGACATGTCACTTAAACACACAATAAGAGGATTTGTAACTCAATGATAGTATATGTAGTCTTTCAAGACTAATAGTTATTACCTTCTTAGACTAAAAACACCAATTCATAGGGAGACTGAATGCAATGGATAGTAGGTCATGGACCTAAGCACTTAATGTCTTGTTGTTATTTACATAGGGTATTGGAGTACGATTAATTCTCTATAGTGAGATGTTGAATCAACTTTAGAATTGGATTTTGAGAGAGCCAGTACTATCCTGTAGGACCCAATGATCCCTACTCGAGCTCATATACCTTGATGACACAATATATGTGGGTTGGATCGACCTTAGCTTCACTTCTGTGCATAAGGGTGTTTTGGTAATTATGTAAGATTGTATAGGGATAAGTGAACAAAGTATTTGGATTAGGTTAATTGATTAATTAGTAGATCTTGATGGGTTAATTAATCAATTAGGACCCATTATAGGCTAAATTAAGTGACTCAAACCTTTAGTGGAGTCAAGTCACTTAAGCCCAATGAGGAACCTTATAAATATCCCCTTAGAGGTTAGGGTTTTCATAAAGTTGTCTTCCACCTCCAAAGAGAAAGAGAGTCATAGCCTCGACTTCACTTCTCCCTCTCCCTCTTTCTCCCACTGGAAGTGTGTTAAGATCAAGGGAGAGCCATTAGGCAAAAGATCGTTAGTTTAAGAGGCTTCTTGTGATAATGAGCTTCATTTTCACCACGAGGATTTGATTTGGGAACATCCAGATCCAAGGTAAGCATATTAACTTTAATATCTAAATCCCATTGTTGTTTTTATATGCATGTTTCCATTGTGCATAGGGTTTAGATAAGCCTAAGAAAGTTTTTGCATGTTCCTAACTTGATCTAAGCATGAGAAACAGAGAGATCCAGATTCCTTACATCTTGTACATGGACTGGACTTTTTTAACTAGAAATGTGGCTTATAGTTAAAGGTTTTTCCATTGTTAAAGCTTTAAAAAGAATGCGTGAAATTCCAATAGTGCTAAATAACTCACTCTTAAAGTCCATTTCCTATACTACTTAATTGCCTACATTTTTATCTCCAAAGATGGACACTAGAATTACATATCCTTTTTAAAGGTCTTTATGGTTTATAATAAAGTGAATGTGTTAAATGGAAATATGAATATGGTATTTTCTTCGTCTTAAGAAATTTGATTTAGTTATATCTTGAAAGCTATCTAACAAATAGTAGTAGTCATGAATAGTTACTCTTTCTAGGACTTGATTGATAAATGGAAGGAGAAAATAATCCTTCCTTGTGATTGATTCAACTTCCCATATCAGTGCAAACTCTTGACCTAGTTATGACTCTAATTAGGATCAATTCATTTGTATTATTTACAACTATTACTCCAAATTTCTCAAGAACTACTTAGGTCAGACTTACTTATATCTTAGGTACTATTTGAGTGATACTCACTACCTTGCTATCTAAAATGGTGTAGATTATTCCTATATCCAATAATTTTGATTACTTCATCCCTTACCACCTCTTTCATGGCTGGATTGAGCCTCCTTTGCATCTTCTTAGTAGGTATGTCATCATTTTCTAAGAAATATCCATATAAACAAAAGAAATAACCCCCTTAAGGTTAGAAATTGTCCATTTGAGAACCTAAGTTTCCTTCTCAATTGAAAATCCTCTCCTCTCGATCTTACTTCACTTTCCATTTAAGCCTTACTCTTTGAAGACTTAACTAATCATAATTGAGATCCTATAGCTTTCTAAATTCAAAACATGCTCTCACTATCTATAATTGCCCCACATTCTAATCAATTCAATCACACCATTCCAACTTATATATATATATATATATATATATATATATTTTCATTACTTTGAAATCTTTAATCTTGAGATTATTGATTAGGATAAGCAATTTGTGATTGTAGTCATCTTCTTCCTTATCTTCTCCATAACATCTTAATGGAGATTTCAAGGATTTTAAAGAGCACCAATAAGTTGTTTGAACATAGGAAAGACTCTTACTTCAATTTTTCAATATAAATGTCATGTCTCCCATATGATTTCATGCAAAAATTGAATCTTTGGTAATTCTTACTATCTTTGAAAATAAAATTCATATTATTTTATCATCTAGAATCTATCTTTTTATTTATTTGGTGATTAAAAATATAGCTAACTTGTTATTGGTTTTGAGAATGGTGTGACTAGCCATGCATTATTACTTGATTTTGTCTTCAATAAAGACAAGTAGAAACGTGGATTCTAACCATCTTGGCTTATGGAATATTTATTAATTCCTGGCTTGTGGATTCTAGTACTCAATTTAAAAAGTCTTATTGCAAAATCATACAAAGAACTTCATGATGGCTTATGCTATACTTTGATTTTTTTTGTTCCCATCATGTTACAATCTCAACATCATTATTATAAGTTCACTAAGAGAAGGCTAATTGTTATCAATCTCAAACTTTTGATTTTCAATATCAAAATATATGAAATAACTTCCCATGCTTAGAATAAGATGATATTCCAACAAGGTTATAATCATATTTTTTTTTCCAATAAATATATTGATATTGATGTTGGGCATCTCATGATTTAAAATTTTGAATTTTATGAATTGCTAATGCAAGAGAATATTGACATCAACTTATTCCAATATCTTTGTATTATGACCTTGTTCTAAATACCCAATCCCTAAACTAATTGAAAATTATTTTTATGTATGTGAAGAACAAGAGGTCAATGAAAATCCCATCTAAATAAGTTTCTCTAACTAAAAATTAAGAAATGAAAGAAGGGACCAAGTGCTTCTCAACCTCCTAAACCATATGATCTCTCTCTACATTTTTTTTCTTTTTAGTCATCCCTTGAAGCTAAAATTGACATATGACATATAAGATTTAAGGAGAACGCTAGAAATAGTAAGTGAATTAGACATATTGAACCTATATAACCTTGAGTTGATGATGAGTTTGCCTCAAAAGATCCAACCTCAACTAGTATATGAAGATACCAAACTCTAGGTTTATACCACATTACACTATTGGCTGAATCTCCTATTTCTTAAAAGAACTTGGGAATCAATTATAATTTCATTATGAGAGGCCATTAACAACCTTCTTGCACCTCAATAATGACATGATAAAGTTCACATGTTGTAATAAATGATAAGAAGTGTGGGATTGGAGTCATCTTGTGCTATGACATCATGGTACCTATAGATATGTGGTTGGTTAATCATGTGTTGAAAGAGAATGTGTTTCTCCTTAGACAAAAGAGAAGATTTTTTGTATCTTCATTGTTATGTACATAAGAAAATGGTTCTCCATCCTTAAACCGACTTCCTTAACATTTAAAAAGTTCTACAACAATTTCCCTGAAGCAAATTCCAAGAAAGCTAAGACTTAGATGTCCCCCTTTTCTAAAAAAATCATAATATTACTTTGCTACAAAAAGCACTCATTTAAGAGGAATAAGTAGTGAAAAATGTTATTTTCATAGAATGTGTTTCAGAATGAAAGGTGGATATCAAACTACAATTGTTTGACTTTAGAGAAAAACTAGAAGTTTAAAGATGACTTGCTACCCATAATGAATCCTATTATGAACAAGCTCCACCTCATCCATAACAATTTAAGTAATACCCATATGACACTTTAAAATTTTTACAACTCATTATATAATTATATGGAATTACAAGCTTTGCCACACAAATGAGTGGTTTTCTAAGTGTTTTCATGCCATTCCAATATAAGGTGATGATTGAATTATCCTCCATTAATGCAACTCCAAAACAGAAGTCAAACCTTCTTCAAGGACAAGTTCCAACAAAAGAAAGATCCTTTGAAGTAGAGTCCCTAAAGGAGAGATAATGGATGGTGATGATGAAGTGCCACCACATAAATGATTAATTAGTGAATGGACTACATGAACCAATTGCAACTCATGAAGGAAGCTTTGCTGAAACCAACCCATGGGAGGACAAAAAGGAATGACATTTGTCATACTTATTTCTTTTTATGATGCTTACTAGAATAGATTGTTATGTTCTTTATCTTGGACTTTTGTTAGAACATTGAGTCTTGTTTGTATGTTGACAATTTTGTTCATTTTAATATTTGGCCATAGAAGTCCTTTTAGATAGTGACTTGCTCTCCATTGAAGATCAAGGGTTGTTGTTTGTCCAAGCAGGAAGTTACAAGTACGTCTAAAAAGGTTTGGCTTATGGCAAGTTAGACACCTATGAGGTATAGAGAGAATCGATATTGTCTCACTTAAAATACTCTTAATTGAAGATTTGAAAAAATGGTAGGACCACTCAAGAGGCCTAAAACGCTCAAGTGCTAAAGACCGCTCAAGTGCTCAAGGTGCTCAAGCGGTGGTTTAGTAAGTTTGAGCCGTCATGTTGATTATGCTGATATTTTTCACGTAAATTTGATTTAGAATTCTTTTAAAACTGAATTTTTTCGGGTTATTTTCCTATAAATAAGGTTAGTGATTAGAGAGATTTCAAAAGAGTCTCCTAGAGAGAAAGTCTAACAAGTCACACCATTCTCGATCTCTCATTCAAAGGATTCAAGCTTTGAATCTTTGGTTGAAGACCTTCATTCCTTAGCAAGGTTGAAGTGTATTTAAGAGCAATAAGAGGTTGTTGCATCATGGACATAGATCAAGTTGTAGGTATTGGAGAGTACATCTTTAGGGCAAAGTAGTCAGGTAAATCTGTGTAATTTGATCTCATATAGTGGATTTAGATTAGCGGTCTTAGACCTCGTGGTTTTTATCTCCATAGTTAGTATGGGGGTTTTCCATGTAAAAATCCTTATGCCTCGTTGCCCTTTTTTCTTTTAATTATTTTGATTGTATTGCCTATCTTTGTTTGAATTGACAATCCCTAATTACTCACATGGGAAAAGTTTATTATAATTTACAAATAATTAATTGAATTTTTAAAAACTTTTTTTTAGATTCAATAAGAGATTTTGTGCCTATTTGGCTAATTTTATTTAAAGAGCCTAAGATTTAAAAAGAGTTTAATATATAATCTAATAAAATGTTGTTTCTTATAAAAACTATGTTTTAACTTATGTAAAAAAATTCTTTTATGTTTAACAATGATTTTATAATACTAGTATTACTATTTAAAATAATAACTTTGATTTTAACTTCAACTTTCAATTAAAGACAAAAATAGGAAGCTAATCCAAATGAAACCCTAGTTTTATTCTTCATTTTTAGCAACAATCCATCTACACGCAAATCCACAAATAGTAATATCATTACAAGTCATTCCCACTAATTTTAATTTAATTTGGGAGGTAAAGGTGCTTGGTTTGATTTGAATTTTTCTATGAATATGATTGCTAATTTATGGCATACATACATCTATGACTTTTTTGCTAATTTATTACTAAAATGGTAATAAAAATCATTATTAACTATAAAATTAGAGATATAGTACTCATACCTATGATATGGATGTTCCTAGATCAATTCCTCACAATAAAGAACCTATCTAAATAGTCTGGAGGTCTCGTTCACCCAAGATCTTTTGCCCAATGACTCAAACCATGATCTTGACACTCAAAAGTGTGGGTTTTAGAAGGGAGGAAACTATGACCCTCTCTCTCTCTCTATCGGTTGAAGATAACAGTCTAAAGCCATGGAAACCTTACCCCAACCCTAATCCTTAAGGGGGATTTATAAGGTTCTTTATAGGGTTCTCTTATTGGGCTTAAGCCAATGTTTGAGTCACTTAATCTAGCCTAAAATGGGTCTTTATTGATTAACTAACCACATAGGGCCATCTAATTAATCAATTAGCCTAATCTAGAGACTTTGTTCACTATCCCCTATGCAACCTTGTGTAATTACCAAAATGCCCTTATGCACAAAAGTGAACCTAGAGCTAATCCAACCCTCATATATTGTGTTATTATGGTATATGAGCTCAAAGAAAGGACCACTAGAACCCATAAAATTACTGGTTCCCTCATAATCCAATTTTGAAGTTGTTCAACATCCTACTATAGAAAATCAACTACACCCTAGTATCATGTATAAATAACAATGAGACGAAGCTCAAATCTTTGACCACCTATCTATTGTATGTAGACTCCCCATGAAATGGTGTTCGTAATTTAACAAAGTAGTATTATTACCTATCAAGATTACTTCTCCAATCCTTCAGTTACAAATCCCACTTATTATGTAGTCAACTATCATACTCTGACCCAAATGAGCATATCTTAAATTCTAGTAAAGGAATTACTGCGACCACAAATTTCATAATCACATGTCCTTTGGATCATCCAAGAGGACACATTGTCTCAATCCCATGAAATATCATGGTGCATCTATTGAGACTACTTGTTGCCACTAGCCTCTATCAACAATGACCCAATCCTTAAGGATATGTAACACCTAGCACTAATGAATTAAATAGACAATAATGATTATCTTAGTACTTAACTTTAAACATGCTTAATTAGATGTTAAAACTAGTTTAGTGTTAATCACGTTTAATTATGAATTAAACTTTGATTAAGGTTAAGTGAGATTAGTTAATGACTTAACCATGCTTATTAGGTTCTTAGGGGCTGATTATAGTTATGAAAACCTAAAGGACTAATGGGTAATTATAGGTTTAATTTTTGATAACTTGAAGGACTAAAGTGCAAAATTGGGAAGTTGGGGTTGGTGGCAGCCATGTGGCCTGCCACCTCCTATTTGGTTGCATGGAGAGCCCTTTATAAGGGCCTATAGCTTGTTTTGGACCATTTCACTTGTAGCAGCTTGGGTTAGAGAGAGGATCTAGTGAGAGAAAGTGTAGATTTGAGGTAAGCAAGTTGTTTAATTTAGTAATTTTAGTTTATTTTGGTTCCTAATGGTATGTTGAAACAAATTAATGGTAAAATTTGTGTAAAAGTTGAGTGTAATTAGCTATAAACATGTTTTAGTTAAAAATCACAATTAATTAAGGATTAAAGTATTTTAGCTTAAATATTTTATTAATGGTAAGATCAGCATAAATCTTTGTTTAATTTGGTTTAATTGAAAAATAGATTAGTAAACATGTGATTAATTAGGTTATTTGGACACTTGGGATTTATTAATGGGTTAGGCTTTAAGAAAATTAAAACAATTAGTGTTTGGTAATTAATTAGGTAATATTAATATGCATTGTAAATATTGTTTAATTCAATTCAAAATTGATTTGAAAACTTGTAGGCATGTAGATTAGAGAATATTAAAATTAAAAAAAAATTAGCAACAGTAAATTGTATAAATTTTCATCGTTAGGAAGTCTAAATTATGTGTTTCATTTCAGTTCTTGGTAATAGGTAATGATCGCCTACATAGAAGAATCACAGAGGGAAAGTCCGTGTAAGGTAGGGAATTTTATGCTATCCCATAGTGTATTTGATTTCTTTCCTTAAAACATTTATTGGAAATTGCATGCCATTTCTATGATTTCATTAAATGTTTTAATGTGTCATTGCATCTTGGTTTATTGTGTTGAAATGTTACATTGAGATTGGAACGCATATTGGTATGAAGGTTCATGGTTCTGTGTTGTGGAAATGGTTCATAGCGTGGTTGCATGGAAAGAAGGATATGGAATAATCACAGATGATATTCAGAGAATTGATTGATGGGAAGTGTTTATGTGATACTACAGGCATTATCCTTCAATATATTGTTTATGTGGGACTGTGGGTTCTTAGGTGAAAGTCCCTAAAGCCCTCGAGGAAGACACTCCGATGTGGGTTATGGGGTTAGTCCTGCCCCTGGGTTTTAGTCCCTAAAGACACGGGGTTGGTCCTGCCCTTGGGTATGAGTCCCAAAAGACACAGGGTATGACTTGCCCTTGGGTGATGTCCCAGAATAGTCATTATTATATTGATCGAATATCTTGTGGAGCATTGATATTTGATGTGAAGATTGGTGGGGGTTAGCAGTTTATCAGTTATGAAAGGATGGACGAGAAAAAAACAAAGATGAAACCAGCAAACACATGTATACATGTTTGACATGATTTACTACCCAAAGAGTGCTATTTTATACCTTTAATTCAATATCTTTTAAGCACTTTTGTGTAGTAATTCTCCATCTTTATTCCAATTGGCATGTTAAGGACCTAGCAATGACTTCTAATCATATTTGTGGCTAGTTTTAGTGTTTTGACAGCCTTTTGGATCATTAAGACAAGCCAAGTAAAGGAGAGAAGCAAAGAGAAGCAAAGAGGAAAAGCAAGCAAAGTGAAGAGAAGCAAAGAGGACAGCAGGTGCAGTCTTCTTTCGCACTTTTGGAGCACTTTCCGAAGTCCATTTTCTACATGCTATATACCATTTCAAAGCTCAGGAAGTCAAGAATCCAACGCTTCAAACCGTGTACGATTTGGAGCTGAAATGAGAAAGATATGGCCTTTGGAAGACAACCGCTCCAGGTTGTACGAAATTTTCGCACGACACCTTGTGTTGTGCGAAATTCGCACAACACCTTCAAAATTCGCACAGCCCATGCGTGGTGCGAATTTTGCTCTGTTTTTGCCGACTCCACTTTAGATATTTTCTTATGTATTTTTTGATGTAATTTCCTTTCTTATCCTTGTAACTAACCAATCACAAGCTTTTGCTTTTGTAAAGACTATATAAGGGGTGGAAATCACCTCTTGGAAGATATAATATAGATATTACGTTTGACACTTTGAAAATATACAGAGAGCTCTCTCGTTTCTCTTTTCTCTTTACTATTTTATTTTCTTGGAAGCCAAACAACCTCTGAGGATGTTTTCCCGGAGGATGAGAGGCTAAACTTTTGGTTTCTTGGAGTAAAGGAAGCTAGGTGAAAAGTCCAGATGAAAAGGTGGAAAGCTTCCGTGCATTAAATTCAGGTAGTTGGAGTTCATAAATGGCTTCTAAATCCAAAGTTTTGCTTTAAATCCCTTAGAATCACTTTGAATGACCAATACATGGTAAGCTTCAGGTCTTTATGGATGCTTATTGCTAGATCCATATTAGTCCATTAGTTATCATGTACGAGCCATTGGAAAGTGATTCAAGGTGAAGCCCCATAGTGTCTTAAGCCATTAATGGACCTTGACTACCATTTCTATTGACCTTTTATGGATTAAATCTTCATTGTCAAACCTATACCGGTTCGGGAAATAACTATAGGTTAAATCCCCAATGCGAGGAGAAAAATCCGGAATTTTCCACTTTGCATTCTGAACTTGAACCTAGCAACCTCTAGCTCCGGGAGACTTTCTTTCTTCCATTTTCACTTAGTGTATGTTAGTTTAGTTTCAAACACTTTCAAAAAAAATTTTATTTTCTTTTTAACTTTAAGTTTTTGATAAAGGAAATCATTAAATTCAATTTCTAATCTTGAGTATATCACTGGTAGAATGAAAACCCATCCCAGAGTTCGACCCTAGAGCCACTATACTATAGTAGCTTTGCTACGCTAGTATGAGGTCATAGGTTTTATAAATGTTTTTGATTAAATGACCCAACTGGAGTTTCACGCGAATCAAAATGGCGCATTTGCCGGGGATGGTGCCACAATACAGTGATACAACCTTTTAGAGGCTACTTGTGATTTTCATCACAAGTTTGGCGAATTCCTTTTTCACTAACTTCATTTCCTTTTATTTTCTTTTTGTTAATTTTATTTTCGTTTTCTTTCTAACCTTAACTTTTTTTCTAGTTTTCTTTTGTTTTGGTTGTTTTTGTTCTATTTCAGGTAAGTAGTAACTTGTGCATGCCCTATTGGATTCGGGACCAAGAGGGAAGATTAGTAAAGATTGAGAATCCCCAAGACACAGAGTTGGATATCTGTGTTAACATCATGGACCCTCCACAAGAAGATCAGAATTCTCAACATAGTCAAGGGGGTAATCCAAATGCATATCTATCCATGAGGGATAGAATGCATCCACCAAGGATGAGTGCACCCTCATGCATCGTACCTCCTCTTGAGCAGCTGGTTATAAGGCCCCATATTGTGCCCCTCCTACCAAATTTCCATGGAATGGAGAGTGAGAATCCATATGCCCACATCAAGGAGTTTGAGGAGGTGTGCAATACCTTTAGAGAGGGAGGAGCTTCAATAGACTTGATGAGACTCAAGCTATTCCCTTTTACTTTGAAGGACAAGGTAAAAATATGGCTTAATTCTTTAAGGCCAAGGAGCATAAGGAATTGGGTAGATCTTCAAGACGAATTTTTGAAGAAATTTTTCCCCACCCATAGGACCAATGGGTTGAAGAGACAAATCTCAAACTTTTCTGCAAAAGAAAATGAGAAGTTCCATGAATGTTGGGAAAGGTATATGGAGGCCATCAATGCTTGTCCTCATCATGGCTTTGATACATGGCTCTTGGTGAGCTATTTTTATGATGGGATGTCTTCCTCCATGAAGCAAATTCTTGAAACCATGTGTGGGGGAGATTTTATGAGCAAGAATCCGAAAGAAGCCATGGACTTTTTAAGTTATGTGTCTGAGGTGTCAAGAGGATGGGATGAGCCCAACTCAAGAGAGAAAGGAAAGTTTCCCTCTCAACCAACCCAAAATCCAAAGGGTGGAATGTACGTGTTAAGTGAAGACATGGACATGAAAGCTAAAGTGGCAACAATAGCAAGGAGGTTGGAAGAACTTGAGTTGAAAAAAATGCATGAAGTCCAAGCCATTTCCGAGACACAAGCCCATGTCATGCCATGCACCATTTGCCAATCATGTGATCATGTGGTAGATGAGTGCCCAACCATGCCAGCTGTGAGGGAGATGTTAGGTGATCAAGCCAATGTTGTGGGGCAATTTAGGCCTAACAACAATGCACCTTATGGAAACACCTACAATTCAAGCTGGAGAAACCATCCAAATTTTTCTTGGAAACCAAGACCACCTCCATACCAACCACAAGTACAAACCCAAGCACCTCAACAAACCTCTTCAGTGGAGCAAGCCATTGTGAACCTAAGTAAAGTCATGGGTGACTTTGTGGGTGAACAAAAGGCAATCAACTCCCAATTGCATCAAAAGATTGAAAATGTTGAGAGTTCTCAAATTAAGAGAATGGAGGGGATGCAAAATGATCTATCTCAGAAGATAGATAATATTCAATACTCCATCTCTAGGCTTACCAACCTCAACACAGTGAATGAGAAGGGAAAGTTTCCTTCTCAACCAAGCCAAAATCCCAAGGGTGTTCATGAAGTTGAAACCCAAGAGGGGGAGTCTTCAAAGTTGAGGGAGGTCAAAGCTGTGATCACTTTGAGAAGTGGAAAAGAGGTTGATCAACCCTTGCCTAAGGTGAGGCAAGATGAAAAACTCATGTCAAAGAGAACCTTGGTTAAAGAGAGCAATAACCAAGAAGAGAAGAGTGGGAAGAAAAGTGCATCCAAATCAAGCATTGAAGAAGAACCGAGGATAGTGATTAAAGAGGAGATGATGAAGAAACATATGCCTCCCCCTTTTCCTCAAGCTTTACATGGAAAGAAGGAAATCAAGAATTCATCAGAAATTCTTGAAGTCTTGAGACAAGTGAAGGTGAATATACCCTTACTTGATATGATCAAGCAAGTCCCCACATATGCAAAGTTTTTAAAGGACTTGTGCACAGTCAAGAGAGGGTTACATGTGACAAAGAATGCATTCCTCACTGAGCAAGTAAGTGCTATCATTCAGAGTAAGTCTCCAATTAAGTATAAAGATCCGGGATGCCCCACCATTTCAGTCAACATTGGAGGGACACATGTGGAGAAAGCTTTACTAGACTTGGGGGCAAGTGTGAATTTGCTCCCATACTCTGTGTACAAGCAACTGGGACTTGGAGGATTGAAGCCCACAGCCATCACTCTCTCCTTAGCTAACAGGTCAGTCAAAATCCCAAGGGGGGTGATAGAGGATGTTCTAGTTCAAGTGGACAAATTCTACTATCCTGTGGATTTTGTGGTGCTTGATACTGATCCCACTGTTAAGGAAGCCAATTACGTGCCAATCATCCTTGGGAGACCTTTCCTGGCTACCTCCAATGCAATCATCAATTTTAGAAATGGGGTGATGCAGCTCACATTTGGAAACATGACCTTGGAATTAAATATATTCCACCTATGCAAGAGGCATCTTCACCCAGAAGAGGAGGAAGGATCAGAGGAGGTGTGTTTGATCAACACCTTGGTTGAAGAGCATTATGACAAGAATTTAGAAGAGAGCTTGAATGAAAGCCTTGAAATGTTTGAAGAAGGGTTACCTGAACCCTCTGATGTGCTAGCCATCATGTCTCCTTGGAGGAGACGGGAAAAGATCTTACCACTGTTCAATAAGGAGGACTCACAAGGAGCAGCTTTGGAGGACCCTCCAAAGCTAGTTTTGAAGCCACTTCCTATTGATTTAAATGCAAACTTCATATGGGATCCGGGCAAGCTAAATCCGGATCCAATTTTTTGATGGACTTAGTTTTTCTAAAGACTAGCTAGTCCATATCTTTTTGTTTTATTTTTAAACTTGTTTTAATTTTGATTTCTTGCTTTAATTTTATTTTGGTTTGATTTAACTTAGGTTTTTTGATGATCAACACAGGGGAAGCCGAAAACAGAGGATACAGAGCAGTTCAGGCAGTAGACCTCCACATCTCAGAGGAACATGGTTCACATTCTATCACGAGGGACTTCTGGAGATACATGCCTGCTACGTGGGAAAGCTTGAAGAATGAAGACAAGGAGGAATTCATCCTCCTTGATCCACCTCCAACATGAAAACACTTGGTTCATGGTTGAACTTAGTTTCTTCAAAGACTAAAGAGTTCATCCTCTTTTTGTTTTCTTTTAAGTTGATTTTAGTTTAATCTAGTGTTTTTCTTGTGTTTTTCCATGTTTTGATTTTTATTTTTGACTTTAATGTTGTTCTAATGTGTTTTGAATTGGTTTTTTTTGTGTTAACATTCAGGTAGGAAAGCTTAAAGAATGAAGTTATGGTGAAAACAAGGGAAAACAGGGGAGAAAAAACCAAGACTCAGCCATTTTCGCACAACACTTCCTGTTGTGCGAAATTTTCGCACGACACATCCCTTGTGCGAAAATGCTTTTGTGCCAATTTTTAAAAAATGCATGCTCTCGGTCCCTTCCCAAAATCCCTTGTGCGAATTTCACAGGAATGCGAACCTTGTGCGAATTTGTTTTTGGGACAAATTTCAAAATCATGCTCTTTGTCTTGGTACTCCACAGGAATGCGAAATTTTCGCACAACACAAGGTGTCGTGCGAAATTTGCATTTCCTCTTTAAAGGCCGTGTTCTCCTCTTCAAATGCTCAATTTCTCCTTCATTTCTCTTAGCACCTCTCTTCCGATCACCCAATCCCTTCCTTGAGCCATTTTTCTTCATCATTCCCCACTTTCAGCACCACCATGGCAGCCCATCTCCATAACTCCACTCCATAGCCGCGACATTCACTATTCATCACCGTCCACTTCTTCAATTTTCAGCTCTTTCCACCATCAAAAACCTCCCAATTCTTCACTCAACACTCTAAATCCATCCCTCAACCAATCCTAGCCTTGCATTTACCAAACCAAAGCCTCAAGCTAAGGATTCAAGCCACGTTTTCTTCAAAGAAAACCCATTGCCGCCGGGTAGAGGAACTCCAAATTTCAAATTTTCTTCGTGAAAAAGCTCCAATTTCCAAGCCTATCCACCATGAAAAATCCTTTTCCTACCTTAACCAGCATTTCCCACCCTCAAAAGCCAAAATTTTCACCATTTGAACGAGCTTCAAAATTTTAAGAGGGCGGGTGAATAGTGCTTGTGCGAAAAATTCGCACAACACCCCCCTTTGTGCGAAATTTTCGCACAACACCTACCTTGTACGAATTTTTCAGCTTTTCCATCTCTACCTTCCCAATCCCAAGCCTCTGAGCCTCATTTCATTTCTTCATCATGCCTAAAACCCGAGGAGGACATACCTCAGCTCCCCAGAGCAGTTAGAGAGCCGTCCCTGTGTGGGCCCCACTAGATGCGCCTCCACATTTAGCTGATTCTACCCCTCAGAGCAGATACCATACGAGGAGAGCATCTGCCACTCCTGTGGCCCCTACTCAGATTCCACCTCGGGGTCCTCCTACAAAGAAAGCCAAGACTTCAGAGCCAGAAGAGTCCTCTAGAGCACCTCGGGATTCACAGTCTCAACTTCCTTCCATCAGGCGCCCTAGACCCAACTCGCCCATTGAGGGCAACTCAGATTGCCGATCCAGAGCATTTCATGTCGAGGCATATTTTGATCACACTATTTTGCGCCAGCAGACTGAGTTGTGGGATTCATACAGCCTACTTAAGAGGTACCATCTTGTGCCCTTTATGACTCCGCCCCAGTTCTTTTATCCCCGAGTAGCTTTAGACTTTTACCAATCTATGACTACTCGTGGCTTCCCGGTACCAGCCTCGATACTTTTTACCATTGATGGACGCCAGGGTATTTTGGGAGCTCGACAGATTGCCGAGGCTTTCCATATCCCTTATGCACCAGCTGATCCCACTGCATTTAGACGCTGGGCCCCACTTTCTGAGTGGGACATGGTTCGTATCCTATCTCGAGGGACATCTGCCCAGAGGACCATTTTCAGGAGGGAGCTTCCCCCAGGGTTGCTCCTAGTTGATGTGGTGCTTCGCGCCAACCTTTTTCCTCTTCATCATAGAGTGCAGAGGCGAGGGGCCATTCTAGAGGCATTATTTCGTATCTCTGAGGGCTATTACTTTGGCCCTCATCATTTGATTATGGCCGCTCTCCTCCATTTTGAGGAGAAGGTGCATAAGCGGCATCTTTCGAGGGCGGATTCCATTCAGTTACTTTTCCCTCGGCTGCTATGCCATGTTTTGGCGCATATGGGTTTTCCTGCAGACCCTCTGTTTGAGCCCCGCCGCCATTGTCGAGAGAGCTTCTCTCTTGAACAATGGAATCAGGTATGGCTCCATCAGCATTTCCTAGAACTTCCCGAGCCAAGGGAAGTCCTTCCTACTCCATATACTTCAGCTCCTTCGGAGCCTGTACCAGAGGCAACATCATCTGATGCCCCACCCGCTGTTCCTCATACCTCAGAGCCGCCCATCACTATCCTTGGTGCAGAGTACCATGCCTTGCTCGCTTCTTTCCAGACTCTGACCACTACTCAGACGGCCATTATGGAGCGCATGGACCACTTCCAGCTTCAGCAGGACCAGCAGACTCTCATTCTCCGTGAGATTCAGCAGCACCTCGGTCTTGTGCCACCAGCTCCACCTGTAGAAATGCCTTCCTCAGTTCCAGCAGAGGACCCCTCCTATCCAGCAGAGGAGCCTACTACTTGATCATATGATCACTCCTCTCCCTTTTTGTATCTATATTCTACGTTTTTGGATGTCTTATATATTTTGGACCACTTTTATACTGGGATTGGATGTATTCCATGTTTCTCTTGTATATTGTACTCTCTCAGTTTATATAGACATCTTCCTTTGTGTATTTTAGCTATTCCTTTTTATTTCCTCTAATCATCACTCTTATGATTTTTCTTTTCTTATGCAACATGTGGTTTCTCCTGTTCATTCAGAGTCCCTTACTATCAGGAGGTATCACTTCCTCCTTTTTCTTATCACTTGCTTTTGGAACATTGGGGACAATGTTCATCCTAGTTGGGGGGAGAGTTGAGGAAGTAATTTGTTGAATTTTGGTTAAGTTATATTGCTAACAATTTTTTTGCAAACTCTCCTTGTTTTCTTAAAGATAAATTCTCAAAAATAAATAGGAGAAATTAAATTCTTATCTTATAGCCATAGTCTCAGAGTTTGTATTATGCTTATTAAAGTTGATAAATTGTTGAAGCTCCTTTTGATTTCAATCTTAAGTCTTCCACTCTAATCTTTTCACACACTGAACACATTAGATTCCAGTTATAAGATGGAAAACTTTATCACCCCCTAAACTTAGGAAATTTTCGACTTGGTTCCATTGACCTCATTCTATTAGTGTTGGGACACCTTATAAAAGGCCAATGTGTCTTATGAAAAAAAAAATATATATATATTTTGCTTCACTTGTTTTGAAACCCGAGCAAGGTCCGAGGGGTATATGGTGAAAATCTTTAAAACATGGTGCCCTAAGCCTTTACTGGTTGGGAGTCACCGACCTCACTGCTCGTTACATGGGTGGATAGGTGGAGTATAGACACTTAAAAAAAAAGAAAAAAAAAAGAAAAAAAAAAAAAGAAAGGTGTGTTCTTAGCCTTCTATATATGAGTTAGTGTTGCTAAAGTTAGAGAAAAACCTTAGTTGGGGGGAGAATATAGTTTGACATACTATAACTGGAAACTAAGCATCTTAGCACTTAGATTTTTGTGGAAGATTAAGAGTTGGTCCTTTGGGAGTGGAAATTATTTTGATACTCAAATTTGCATAATGCCCGCTCTTTGCATTTTGTGATAGGTAAGTTATTTGATGACTCTTGTTGATGATTGAGTTTTATATCCTTGACTTGCCATGAGAGAGTTTGATCCAATCATGCCACTTGATTATTTTTTGGAGTGATCAGCATGATTTTGTAAATTATTATATTATCTATTTTTCTTTCTTTCTTTTTCTCTCCTTCATTGCTCAGGGACTAGCAATGTGTCAGTTGGGGGGAGCGATTACTACCCAAAGAGTGCTATTTTATACCTTTAATTCAATATCTTTTAAGCACTTTTGTGTAGTAATTCTCCATCTTTATTCCAATTGGCATGTTAAGGACCTAGCAATGACTTCTAATCATATTTGTGGCTAGTTTTAGTGTTTTGACAGCCTTTTGGATCATTAAGACAAGCCAAGTAAAGGAGAGAAGCAAAGAGAAGCAAAGAGGAAAAGCAAGCAAAGTGAAGAGAAGCAAAGAGGACAGCAGGTGCAGTCTTCTTTCGCACTTTTGGAGCACTTCCCGAAGTCCATTTTCTACATGCTATATACCATTTCAAAGCTCAGGAAGTCAAGAATCCAACGCTTCAAACCGTGTATGATTTGGAGCTGAAATGAGGAAGATATGGCCTTCGGAAGACAACCGCTCCAGGTTGTGCGAAATTTTCGCACGACACCTTGTGTTGTGCGAAATTCGCACAACACCTTCAAAATTCGCACAGCCCATGCGTGGTGCGAATTTTGCTCTGTTTTTGCCGACTTCACTTTAGATATTTTCTTATGTATTTTTTGATGTAATTTCCTTTCTTATCCTTGTAACTAACCAATCACAAGCTTTTGCTTTTGTAAAGACTATATAAGGGGTGGAAATCACCTCTTGGAAGATATAATATAGATATTACGTTTGACACTTTGAAAATATACAGAGAGCTCTCTCGTTTCTCTTTTCTCTTTACTATTTTATTTTCTTGGAAGCCAAACAACCTCTGAGGATGTTTTCCCGGAGGATGAGAGGCTAAACTTTTGGTTTCTTGGAGTAAAGGAAGCTAGGTGAAAAGTCCAGATGAAAAGGTGGAAAGCTTCCGTGCATTAAATTCAGGTAGTTGGAGTTCATAAATGGCTTCTAAATCCAAAGTTTTGCTTTAAATCCCTTAGAATCACTTTGAATGACCAATACATGGTAAGCTTCAGGTCTTTATGGATGCTTATTGCTAGATCCATATTAGTCCATTCGTTATCATGTACGAGCCATTGGAAAGTGATTCAAGGTGAAGACCCATAGTGTCTTAAGCCATTAATGGACCTTGACTACCATTTCTATTGACCTTTTATGGATTAAATCTTCATTGTCAAACCTATACCGGTTCGGGAAATAACTATAGGTTAAATCCCCAATGCGAGGAGAAAAATCCGGAATTTTCCACTTTGCATTCTGAACTTGAACCTAGCAACCTCTAGCTCCGGGAGACTTTCTTTCTTCCATTTTCACTTAGTTTATGTTAGTTTAGTTTCAAACACTTTCAAAACAAATTTTATTTTCTTTTTAACTTTAAGTTTTTGATAAAGGAAATCATTAAATTCAATTTCTAATCTTGAGTATATCACTGGTAGAATGAAAACCCATCCCAGAGTTCGACCCTAGAGCCACTATACTATAGTAGCTTTGCTACGCTAGTATGAGGTCATAGGTTTTATAAATGTTTTTGATTAAATGACCCAACTGGAGTTTCACGCGAATCAGGGTTCTTAGGTGAAAGTCCCTAAAGCCCTCGAGGAAGACACTCCGATGTGGGTTATGGGGTTAGTCCTGCCCCTGGGTTTTAGTCCCTAAAGACACGGGGTTGGTCCTGCCCTTGGGTATGAGTCCCAAAAGACACAGGGTATGACTTGCCCTTGGGTGATGTCCCAGAATAGTCATTATTATATTGATCGAATATCTTGTGGAGCATTGATATTTGATGTGAAGATTGGTGGAGGTTAGCAGTTTATCAGTTATGAAAGGATGGACGAGAAAAAAACAAAGATGAAACCAGCAAACACATGTATACATGTTTGACATGATTGCATATTTGTTAATGGTTATAAAATGTTTATCATGCATGCTATTACATGTTTAATTCAAGGTTTTTAAGGGTATGCTTAGGATGGTTATAAACTTTCCTACTGAGTTGTGAACTCACCCTATCCTTTCCACCTTTAGATGCAGGTCAGAAGACCTATGTAGGAAATAATGTTTGAGCAATGTTTTACTGTGATTGGATGTTGTTTGCTCGCATTGAAAATGTTTTGAGGCTTTGCCTTTTGTATTAAATACTGAATCTTTTTGTAGAAATGATGTAATATATATATATATATATATATATATATATATATATATATATAGTTGTTAGATACACTTGTAGTATAGGCTACCCATAGTGAACCATGGGGTTTTGGTATATGTAAATTAATGTAGTACAAGTTTCTTTTGTGAAACTAAACATATTTTGTTAACTAATAGTTACAAGGTTTAATACAAGATGTACTCTTTATAACAGGTTTTGCATATTCTCCAGTTGCGCAAAATCAAGCAGGAACTCAACATTTAAACTTTTGTATCCCCATATCTTTGAGAGCACTTATACTGTGTATTTGAGTATCAATTGTTCAATTTAAAAAAAAAATAAAAAATCGGAGTGTGACAGCTTGGTATCAAAGCATAAGGGATTAGATGCCTATTGTGGACCATAGGTGGGGAACCCAATAAGTGCACTGGAGTCATTATTATTATCACACTCTTTTACTATGCATGATATATTGATATTAAGGTGAAAGGTGAAAGGTTAAATGATGAATGTTAAGTTTGTGTCTTTGTTGTGTAGATGAGATTCTTGGTTGTATTGGTGTGAGTATGTCTAGCTAATAATTGTGATCATGTTGCTTGTTTGAATTCCTGATCATTGAGAATCCATTTCTATAGTGTTGTTGGTATTAGGTTTGTTTTCAAAATGTTTGTATGTGACATAAGTGTTTAATTGTATTGTTTAAGGATGCTTGATTTAATGAATATCCTTTATAATGTGATGTATTGATAATCTAATCCTTGTATAATCTAACCCATGGCTTGTATCCTTTGTGCAACGCTTAATGCATTCAAGTCATGTACAATATAAGAGATATAGGTTGAATACTCAAATCAATGTCAATACATAAAAAGGATAGTTATGGGACAATCAAGTTTAATTTTGTTACATCTTGTCTTGGTTTTAGGGGCTTAATCCCAACATGCACGCACAAGGCTCAATCCTAACACACACACACACACGTACACACACACACATGACTCAATCCCAACACATACACACATACAACTCAATTCCACACACACACACACACATAAAATAAAATAAGAAAATAAATTGAAAATTTCCAAGATACCAAGACTTGAAAATTTTCGTTAAAAATTTTTGTTGTCTACAATCCATTGTTGAGGAGTTGGATAAAAATTTTAAATATTGTAACGTGGAATGAGCATAAGAAAGTCTAGGATTGGTCTGTTATTTTGATTCAAATTAAGAGTGATATCTAGTGAAATTTTAAACTCATGATGTATGCAACCCCTGTTTCAAATACTACTTTTGAGATAAAGTAAAGAGAACATGAGATTTGAATGAGCATGTGGGCTATGGTGGCAAGATCTAAATTTTCAATTTTTAAATGTTCACAAAGTCCCTCCTCCCCTGGTTGTGGTGGCAACAATTTATGAATTTTAGATAAATGTTTGGTTTGAAAGTAAATTTCTCATTTTGAAAAAAAGTTTCTTTAATAAATTTCAAAATTTTTAATTCTTTGATTTTTTAAATTATTGATGACTTGATTATAAATCGTTAAATTGTTGATGACTGTCATTCTCTAGATTAATGGGGGATTTTTATAAATTGTTGATGACTTGATTACAGATCATTAAATTATTGATGACTTTGATTCTCTAGATTAATGTAGGATTTTTATAAATTGTTGATGACTTGATTTTTTTTTTTAAATTAAATTGTTGATAACTTGATTATAAATCATTAAATTATTGATGAACTTGATTCTTTAGATTAATGTTGGATTTTTATAAATTGTTAATGACTTGATTTTTTTTAAAAAAAAAAATTGTTGATGACTTTGATTCTCTAGATTAATGTGGGATTTTTGTTTCTAATTTGATAGAGAAATAAAAAATGGAATCAAACTTGACCCCATCCTCTGGTAAAGATTCAACTACCAATTCACAAGCAACTAGAAGTAAGACCGACCTTACATGGGAGCATGTTTTTTAAGAAAGATATACAAATGGAAGGAAAGCTCTTATTTGTTTGTATTGTAAAATGATTGCAAAAGGTGGGGGTATTCATAGAATGAAACAACATCTTGTTGGAGTGAAATGAGATATTAGTCCATGTAAATCAATTCCTCCTAATTTTAGATTTCGAATGGAAAATTCTTTGCAAGAGTTTGTGAATTCCAAGAAAGCAACCTAAGAAGCATATGAATATAGAAATCCTTATGGTCTTAATGTGTCACAATTTGATGAGGATATGGTAGAAGGTGAAGAAGAGGTTCAAGAAATGCGAAGTCCTATGGCAGCTAGTAGTGGAAAAAGAAAAAAATCAACAGTTGATAAGTATTTTGTACCAAGAAATACTCAAAGAGCTCAACCTTCCATGAGGAGCGTATTAGGTAGGAAAGAAGCTATTTGGAGAGCAGATATAGCGGTTGGGAGATTCTTTTATGATGCATGCATTCCTACTAATGATGTGAATTCCTTCTACTTCAAGTCAATGTTGGATGTTATATTTGCAATTGGTCCTAGATATAAGGGTCCAAATTACCATCAGATGCAGGTTAATCTTTTAAAGGATGCCAAGAATGAAGTTCAGTTACTTGTGGACTCTTATCATGAAATTTAGGCAAAAGTTGGGTGTACAATAATGGATGATGGTTGGACAAATAATAGACAGAGAACACTCATCAACTTCTTTGTGTATTATCCTAAAGGAATATCGTTTATGAAATCTGTTGATACTTCAGACATTATCAATGATGCAAATAATTTGTTTATGTTATTTGATGAGGTGATTGAATGGGTGGGTCCACTCAATGTAGTTCATATAGTGACTGATAATGCAGCAAATTATGTGGCTGCGGGGAGATTGATTTGTCATAAGCATAAACACATCAATTGGTCACCTTGTGCAACTCATTGTCTTAATTCGATATTTAAGGATATTGGTAAGATGGACCATGTTGTTGAACTTGTAAGACATGCATCAAAGGTGAAATTTTTTGTGTATAATCATGTTGCTTTGTTAAGTTGGTTGAGAAAAAGAAACGGATGGACAGAAATTCTCCAATCTGGTGCAACTCGCTTTGCTACTACATTCATTGCACTCAAGAGTTTTCATGATCATAAACATAACTTGCAAGCTTTGGTGACTAGTAAGTTCTTTGTGGACTCTAGATATTCAAGGGATAATAAAAGCAAAGTTGCAATTTCTATCATCTTGGATAATAGATTTTGGAATGATTGTTTGATTATTGTGAATCTTATGTCTCCACTAATGTGCTTATTGCGTATTGTTGATTGTGATGAGAGGCCTTCGATGGGATATGTGTATGAAGGCATGTATAGGGTTCATTTGGGCATCAAGAAATTGTTTAACTACAACAAAAGACTATACAAGCCTTATACAGAAATCATAAAGCAACGTTGGGATCAACAACTAAAGAAAATCATTCATTTAACAGCTTATTAGTTGAATCCATGTTTCCAATATGATTAGGAAAACTTTTGTAATAAGCCAACTGTTATTGGAGGTGTCATGGATGTTATTGATCAGAAAGTTTTGAAAGGCAAGCTTGATACAATGAATGAAATGAAGTTGTTTCATGATCGATTGGGAAGTTTTGGAAGAGACTTTGTTTATTCTTCACATGAAGTACTTCAACCTGATAAAAGATAATTTCCATTTATTAGTGTGTTTGTTCTTTTTCATTAGTTACCTACTTACTATTTAATATTTTATACTTGCTAATGCTTTTTTTTTTTCTTATTTTTAATGTGAACATGGTAACTAGATGAATGGTGGAGGCTACATGGATACAATGCACCACATTTGCAAAAGTTGGCCATTCAAATAATGAGCCAAACTGCATCGTCTTCTGGATGTGAGAGGAATTGGAGTGTCTTTGAACATATACATACCAAAAGAAGGAATAGATTGGAACATCAAAGGCTTAATGATCTTGTATACGTTCATTACAATTTGCGGCTAAAAAATCGGTATAAATGTTTTCTTAGTTGTTTTGAATTTAAATTCTTTTATTCACAATTATGAATAATTATATGTTTTTATTTTTTAGATTCTATAACAAGAAAAGAATCTATGATCCCATTGACTATGCATGCATTGACGAGATTGATTTTTGGATAGTTGATGAGGATCGACCAGCAGAGTTAGGTGTTGAAGAATTAGAAAATCTTCTATATAAAGAAGGGTTAATTCCAATAAATGAAGTGGAAGGTTCAAGTTCTCACATTGGTTAGTAGAATATTTAAACTTATAAAAGTTCAATAATTATATTTTTTTTCTTCAAAAATGATTTCTTGTTGATATATATTCAATATTTTTGTAGATGATGAGATTGGTGGTGGCGTGGCTATAAAAGGGCTTGATGTGGAGAACTTTGGTTTTCCAAATGCTCATTTTCAATTTCCATATTCCAATTTCCAAAATGAATGAAGACATGAATTTTATATTTATTAGTATGCAAAAATCTTCATGAATATTCAAACATTGACATGTTATATTTTGAGTAACTATTTAAGTGTTGTGGTTAACATTTGTATTATCTATTATGGACAATGTGTTAAGTTAACAACTCTTTGATAATTCGGTTATTATAGGATAGCAATGGTTTGATTATTTGATAAATATTGGGTTTATTAACATTATGAATGTATAACATCTTATATTGTGTTATAGATATCATATATGATGATTGATGACTTCTACAGGTAAAAAAATTTGTGAAAAAACTCAACAAACAAAGTAGATGCTGTCAAAATTTAGATAGAATTTATAATTTTTTTAATTTTTAATAATATATAAAATAATAAAATATATATTTATGACATCACCAGTTTGACTGCAATTTGACTGTCGGTCCAACCAATGAACTGTGAATTGGTAACTTTTCCGATTCAATGACCAGTCTAGTTCTGAAAACATTGGTTTTTAGGTTGAAATCAAAGTATATTTGATTTGAATTAATCCTTGAAATGATAATAAATTTGGTACAACTAGGATGCCAATTTTCTTGTAATTGTTGTTTTACACATGGAATTGTCATTAATATCCTAAATTCATGAAAATTTGACCTAACCTTGGTTGAGATCCTTGGAAATATGTAAGAGGTTCATTATGCTTTGTTTATAGAATTTTTTTTTTTTTTTTTTAAGCTAGAAGAAGGTTAAAATAGGGTAAAATAGGTTTGAACAAAATGGATCTCTATATTCAAGTTTAATATAGAAATTATATTGAATTTGTAGATCTATTGAAGACCTTTGTAATATGATTTTGAATAGTTTTAATATGATGCAATTTGGATGAATTTAAGGATCTAATCTAACCTAAATTTCATGATCTACAATGATAGATGGGAGGTGTAGAGAAGAACGTGTAATCTAGCATGTTTAGATGTGAGAATGAGATTCAATGTACTTAATTCTTCAATATTGACTATTGAAGTGATTTTGGCTTGAGTTTAAACGCTTGAATCATGGAGTGTGAGACATTAGTTGATATGGTTTTAAATCTAAAAATTGAATGGTGATTAAGTTTAAGATTCATTTAAATGCAAAGGATGCACAAAAATAGGAATATATTTGTAAAGAAAAAACTTGTAGATTTGAGCTTTTATTGATTTGATTGTTCTTCATTTTTTTTCTTCAAATTATGAAATTTTTTTGTCAATTTAAAATTCACCATTGTTGGTCAATTATAGCTTAAAAAGTTCTAAACATAATTGAGTTTTGGAAGTGCCAAAATAATACATAAAAAAGTGTGGTTTTCACTATTTTAAGTTCTTTTTTTAATGAAAGGAGACTATAAAACATAATATCTACAAATTTAATTGAAAGATAAGCCACAATAATCTTTAAAACCAAACGTTATAATATCTTTAGAAAAATTTAACTTTCAAATGATCGACTTTATATTACAAATACATTTCTTAACTTAAACAGTTTATTGTTCTATTTGCTTCCCTATAACTATGATGACAATCATAAATAAGTTTTTTTTAGCTTTGATTCTTACTTTTTTTAATGTCGCAAATTTCCTGAGAAAGTGAATTGCTTTTGAGTTGTAATTAAATTAAGGCAAGGCTTGAATGGAGGTGAATGCATGAATAGGTTGTGGATGTATGAAATGGTGCTTGTTTGATACTTAGTGTTTTTTTATTATTATTCCAACTTGATTTAAATATGTTTTTTCAAGATTAATTTACATTTTTTTTATTGATTCAAGTATAATTGAGTTTAGGGTATATTGATTTGCATGACCATTTTTGTTTTAGGTATGAAAGGATTGGTCATTTTCTTTAATGTCGAGAGTTTTCACTTTTGTTGAAATTTTCTACTAAGGTTTATTGAAACATATATTAGAAACTGTTGTCAAAAAGGGGTGAGTCTTTATAAGTGTGTACAAAAATTTATGAATGTCACCAATTTTCCATTTTAATATTTCATATATATCTATGTAAACCTTCACCACTATCATGAAGATATTTATTATAATTATTATGATTGAAATCATATAAATAGATCTATAGTTAAATGAAAGAAGAAAACTTTCAAACTCGGCTTTATTTTTCTCTTCTTTTATCAAATTATATTATATCTATTGTAAATTGGTGGTGAATGACCACATGAAGTTATATTTAATTCAACATTAAAGTTCATTTATGAACTTCATTTACTCATCTTAAAGATGAGTAATGAGAGATCATTTGGAAAGTCTATATAAAGGTTTCCCATCCCTTATAAAAGGATGATCTCGAGCAAGGAGAAATTCTTTTTTTCTCTTATTCTCTTTTCCTTTCATTCTCTCAACTCTCTCAATTCTCTTCTTTGATTCCTTCCTCCTCATTATATATTATTAAAGTAATATGTATTTATCTTTACTTTCATTTGCATTGCATTTATTCTCGTTTTATAACAATATCATATCATATTATTTATTTATTTATCATAAGTGCTACTATTTAGGTAGGTAAATAAATCATCCTCTTGATTTGAGTAGAAGTTGGGATTCTTGATAAATGTACTGCTATTAGGGAAAATAATATTTAAAATATCGTAGATTGGAAAATAATTCCAATTCTACGACACTTTTGAACACGTAAGATAACACGTAGGATGAGAAGTGAAAACCCATTCCCCCTTTCCATTTCCCTTTCCGTTTTTCTTCTCTGCATCAAAACTCCTCTGCCTGAAAACCCATTATCCCGCACTCTGATCATGGGGTGGAGATCCTTACCTCAACACCAATAGGAAGGAAGTGAAGTGCAGATCTGAGAGACCATTGCCCCCGGTGTTTTCTATAAGTTTTGTGGTTATATTTGGTGGTGTGGTTGTGTTTGGTCACCGAGAAAGTGTGGGAAAGTTGTAAACAAAATAAAGTTTTCAGTTTTTTTTTACAATGAAACTGAGTAGACTAAAAATTATGGAGAAATTTTTAATTTTTTTGTGGTTCGGCTTGTTGTGATTCTGTTTGGTTGCCAAGAAAGTGTGGGAAAGTTGAAAAAAAATAAATTTCCCAATATTTCCTACCAGTCCAGCCCGCGCATAAGATACAAAATCTGTCCAATTTTTTTTTATAAAAAAACGTAAGATGCTATTTGGTAATCTGATAATATTTGAGGGGAAATGTTGTGTTTTTCAGCCTAACTCAAAAATCGTGGATTTAGGGTTCATGAAATTTAAATCCAATGGCACAAAAGCAAAGGACCCCTAGAACAGATCTAGAAAGCATGGAGCAAAAAAAAAATGCATTTTTTTTTTGTTTTCCTTGGGGGTTTTGCATGGATTTTCTCAAAAATCAAAGGAGGATGAATTTTCCCAGAAAGCGAATGGGGGATGGATTTTCTTGGGAATCAAACGGGGGTTGCAAAAACTTGGGAATCAAACGGGGGTTGCAAAAAAATAAAAAAAAAATAATAACCTGATTAGATTAGTACCTGCAAGAATTGAAATTCAAATTTAAATTGAAATTCAAATCCAAGGAGATTCTTCATTGGGCAAAATGGATATACTAACTTTTTATTTGTTAAAATTAAAAATAAATAAGAAATATTTTTATTTGTTTCATTGCTCTCAGTTGCTACAAGAAGGTATGTTGATCTTTAGTAGGCAATCCACATACATCAGTTGAAGGAATATTTTTATTTCTATACGAATCCTTGGTTGTCTTGTTTAATAATTTATTCATTCTTGATTTTTAGTAGGCAATCCACATACATCAGTTGAAGGAATAAAGTGGTGTGGGTATCTATGATACGGTTTAGATTTGGATAAGATTGAATTTGTTTTCATCCGATTAGATTGATATCCATACGGATATAGTGAAAATTAGACTAAACTCCAAGGTAAACGGAATCAGTTACATGTTCGGATAAATTTTTAATATATTAATAATATTAAAAACACTATGAATAAAATTATGATATATTTTTACTAATTGAAAATTTTTCATTCAATTATAAAATAGTTATAATTAATTTGTTATTTAAAGTGTTTTTTTAATATTGTATTTATATCCTAACGTTTGATATATATATATATATTTTTAGTGCATATCATATATCATGGGACAAATTTGTCCTAGTGGAGTTGGGGATGCATGTTGAACCTTTTGTCGGGGGTTCGAATCCCCTCAACAGTGGCAAAAAAAAGCTCAATTTTGTATGCATAAAAACTATAAATTTGATAAGTGTACATTGATTATTAAATGATATAAAATATTATTTGATGATAATATTGTGAAATGTGATTATAACATGTTTAATTTTAAAATCTATTTAATATTAAAAAATTATGATACATTATAAAATAAATGATGATAAATATATAAATTTTAATATATTAATAATATTAAAAACACTATGAATAAAATTATGATATATTTTTACTAATCAATTGAATGAAAAATTTTCATTCAATTATAAAATAGTTATAATTAATTTTTTATTTAAAGTGTTTTTTTAATATTGTATTTATATTCTAACTTTTGATATATATTTCTTTAGTGCATATTATATATCATGAGGCAAGTTTGCCCTAGTGGAGCTGGGGATGCATGTTGAACCTTTTGTTGGGGGGATTTGATCCCTCCAACAGTGGCAAAAAAAGCTCAATTTTGTATGTACATGTTAATAAAAACTATAAATTTGATAAGTATACATTGATTATTAAATGATATAAAATATTATTTGATGATAATATTGTGAAATGTGATTATAACATGTTTAATTTTAAAATCTATTTAATATTAAAAAATTATGATATATTATGTATATTGATTATTAAATTATATAAAATATTATTTGACAATAATATTGTGATATGTGATTATAACATGTTTAATTTTAAAATCTATCTAATATTAAAAAATTATGATATATTATAAAATAAATGATGATAAATGTATAAATTTTTAATATATTAATAATATTAAAAACACTATGAATAAAATTATGATATATTTTTACTAATCAATTAAATGAAAATTTTTCATTCAATTATAAAATAGTTATAATTAATTTTTTATTTAAAGTGTTTTTTTAATATTGTATTTATATCATAACTTTTGATATATATTTCTTTAGTGCATATTATATATCATGGGGCAAGTTTGCCCTAGTGGAGTTGGGGATGCATGTTGAACCTTTTGTTGGGGGTTTGAATGCCCCAATAGCAAAAAAAGCTCAATTTTGTATATATATATATATATATATATATATATATATATATATATATATATATATATATATATATATATATATATATATATATAATATTATACATGTTAATAAAAAATATAAATTTGATAAGTGTATTGATTATTAAATTATATAAAATACATTAAATTGAATATGATAAATTAAAATAAATTTAATTTGATTTAGTCTTATATATCTTTTATTTGATTCTTTTTAGGTACATCAATGGATAGTTTGCTTACAATTGTGTGTTACAAGGATGGTGAAATAATTGATGGGCCAAATGGGGTGTGTTATAGTTGTCCTCCTAAAAAAGGTGTCTTAGTGAACAATTTGATCAAATATGATGAGTTGGAGGATAAGTTGTGTCATGTTATGTCGATCGATTGCGCTCGTACCATGTTATTTATGATATTTCGGTATCCAATTCTTATGTCGATTGGAAATGGAAACATTAACTATATACAATTACCAATTAAAGATGATGATGATGTAAGGTTAATGTTTCATGTTGTAGCACAAATCCCACCATCAAATACTATTGAAATGTATTTGCAGACACGTCCAAGGGATCATTCATCTGAGTTAAGTCCATCATTTGATCAAGAAATTATGGGTCATGATGTGGAAATACCAGCAAAGGGGAATTTGGCAGTGCAAGTTGATGAAATGGATGAGAATTTAGCACACAATGACGAAATGGGAGGGAATTTGGCAGTAGTAACTCAGTCAGTTATGGGAGCGACAAACTATGTTGACATCCCATTTACAAATGAAAATGATGATGTGGAATTTTATGATGAGGACGAGATTAATGAGATGCATTATAATGATGAACCTCCAACAAATAAGGCTTCTTCAGATGATGGTGAACATATTATGCCTTCCCCAATGTTCAAACAATTGAATTGGGATGCAATAAATAGCATGACTGTTGAGCCTCTCACATCACGTACCGGATTGTGGAATGAATCTAATGAGTTGTTTAAAGGATTGAGATTTGAGAGTAAAGAAGACTTGCAATGTGCTGTAATCAACATTTGGTGGTTTGTGAATCAGAACCACAATTGTGGGCAGTGAGATGTAAGAAGTGGCAGGAAGGATGTAATTGGAGGCTTCGTGCATGTCATCGTAAAAGCCATGGAATGTTTGAGATAACCAAGTACGCAGGTCCTCATACTTGTGTTTATCCTAAATTATCACAAGACCACTCTCAATTGGACTCTACATTGATTGTAAGAGAGATCCAAAATGTAGTTCAGAGAGATCACACTACCGCTATTGCTACATTACATCAGATAGTGAAGGATAAATTTGGATATGATGTCCATTTTAGGAGAATTTGGGAAGCTAAGAGAAAAACAATGGTTAGAGTTTTTGGTGATTGGGATGAATCTTATCAAGCATTGCCGAAGTGGATGAACATCCTTCAGCTAATTAATCCCGGAACAAAGATTGTTTGGAAGACAATACCTTTAGGAGGGATTTCTGGGAACGTGCGGTTTATGCGTGTTTTTTGGGCATTTGGGGCAAGTGTTGAAGGGTTCAAGCATTGCAGACCAATTATACAAATTGATGGTACATTCCTATATGGAAAATACATGGGGAAGCTTTTAATTGCTACTTCAATTGATGGAAATGGTCATGTATTCCCCCTTGCGTTTGCAATTGTTGAGGAAGAATCACATGATAGTTGGTCTTGGTTTCTTATTGCATTAAGGCGTCACGTCACTCAAAGAGAAGGGATATGCTTAATTTCAGATCGCCATGTAGGAATAAATGCTGCTGTTAGAAATCCATCAGTTGGATGGAGCCCCCCTCATGCGCAACATCGATATTGTCTTAGGCATGTAGTGAGCAATTTTAATGACAAATTTAAGAATAAGGTCTTAAATGAGTTGGCGTATAGAGCTGGATGTCAACATCAACCGCAGAAGTATGAGAGATACATGGAGGAGTTAAAATGATTGGATGAAAAAAGTGTGGCTTGGTTTTCAAAGTTAGACACTAAAAAATGGACTCAAGCATATGATCTAGGATATCGGTATGGGTTGGATGACCACAAATATTGTTGAGTGCATTAATGGGGTGCTTAAGGGAGCGCGAATGTTACCTATCACTGCACTTGTTCAATTAGCTTTTTATCGATGTGTGTCATACTTTGAGACTCGTAGAGCAGAGATACGTGCTAGAATGACAGTTGGAGATGTGTACACTGTGTATGCAATTGAAAAATTTAGAAAAGCTTAGGCCAAAGCTAGTGGACACAATGTCACCATTTTCCATCGAATTCATGAAACATTTGAAGTAATTACTGCTCTCCATGGGTTTCATATGGATAAAGGACGTAACAAACAAGTTGTTAAGCTGAATGAAGGTACATGTAGTTGTAATAAGTGGCAATCATTGAGCATTCCATGCTCACATGTGCTAGCTGTTTCTGCTCATATGAGGATTGATAGTTGGAAATTAGTTGAAAAATACTATAGGCTGGATGCTTATGCCAGTTGTTACGCTCCTGAATTTAATCCTATTCCTCATGAATCTTATTGGTCGTATCCTGATTTTCCTATCCTCCACCCTAACCCAACTTCGATGAGGGATAAGGGGCGTCCTAGATCATCAAGGATAAGGAATGAAATGGATTTGAAGGAACCAAGCGTTAGGATTCGATGTGGCTTATGTAAAATAGTGGGCCATAATCGTCGCAACTGTCCCACAAAAGATGGAGGCCAATCCTCCAACCCCCTTCCTCATGACAATTAAAGTATGAAAGATTATTCATTTTGATAATATGATATTTTTATGTAATGTCTGTAAATTTGTAATCATACTAATGATAACAAGAATTAATGGTTATTTGGTATATGTAGGTATCATCACACGATGGAGTCGGGACCTTTGGATCCGACAATTCTACATGGACAGGCCACACACAGGTCATTTGTAGCATGGACAGGTGTTGACTCTAAGGAGCTTCATTGTAGACGGTGTGAGGCGATCTTCCATCGCACCAGTGTACTCGATGGGCGTATTATTCCATTGTTGCAGCAGACAGGCTTCTATGGTGTTGCACGCTTAGGATTCATTTCCTTAGATTGACATCTTATTACTGCATTTGTCGAGAGATGGCGACCTGAGACTCATACCTTCTACTTACCTCAGGGGGAGTGCACGATTACACTACAGGATATTGCCATGTTGATTGGACTACTAGTAGATGGAGATGTAGTTACTGGTAGCACATGTTTAGATTGGAGGTGTGTTTGTTATTCTCTATTAGGACTCACTCCTAGAGATACAGACATAGATGGTCAACGCCTTCATCTTACATGGTTGAGTTAGAGCTTCCCTACTTTGGCACCAGATGCTAATGAGAAGTCTATTCAGCGTTATACTAGGGCTTATATCTTACAGCTCATTGGAGGTTTTCTATTTTCAGGAAAGTCTAGCGATAAGGTGCATCTTATGTTTTTACCCCTTCTAGAGGATTTTGAGGTTGCTGGTAGGTATAGTTGAGGTAGTGCCTGTTTAGCCTGGCTTTATCGATAGTTGTGTCGAGCCTCTCGTATTGATACACATGATATATCTGACCCACTGATTTTGCTCCAGTTATGGGTATGGGAGAGGTTCCCATTTATTGCACCTCATCGTTTACGTATAGCTCCACATGATGACCAGTTGCCTCCACCTTCATTGGCCATTTGGTATATATTATAAAATTACGACAAATTTTACTATTATGAGGATACATGCATAAACTTAAATTCTAACATTTTTTATTTATTTAACTATGCTTTGTAGTTTTAATTTTATAGGTGGAGAGATGAGTTTCGGACTACTTCGATTAGCATGCACGTCTTGGCTCAGTATAGGCACCATCTTGATCGACTTACAGCATATCAGGTGATAAAAGTGTGATTCATTTCTTATACTTGTTTCTTTAAACAAATTCTAAACCACTTATTATATCTAACGTTTCTTGGGTACAGATTATATGGCAGCCTTATGTTGATGACATGAATGTTGGTCTTCCTGATTATTGTACTACTGGGAAAGATATATGGTGCACTATCTCACCTTTGATATGTTTCCACATAATTGAATGGCATAGACCTGATCGAGTATTGCGGCAGTTTGGATTTCGTCAAGGGATCCTCAACCATGTGATAATGAGTCAATCTTACACAAATGTGATTTGAGAGGTAGACATGATGTTAATTGGACTACTCGACATGGAGACTACATTCGACGTTGGAGCTCTAGGCGTGAGCATATTGCTAGAGGCGAGATGGCTATAGGGTCATTGGGGTATCATGATCCATACATGGTGTGGTATCGCTCCATTACTATTCGGTTTCTTACTCGGACTGGGTCCTTCCATGAGTTATTGGTAATTTTCATGTTTTATCTTTTTATTAAAGTTTATTTTATTTTTATAAGAATTTAATTTAACTCTTATTTGACTTACAGATTACCAGCATACACCAGATATATGATATTGCACCTCCAGATGATTTTCGCATTCGCAGGCTATGTACTACTGTATTAGAGGCCATACATGAGATGGATCGCTTAGATGCTCTATTTAGTGTTGATGCTACTACATAGCTCCAGCCTCCATCAGGAGATGTACGACTTACACGACGAGGGCCTCGTACGAGGGAGATTAGGCATACACCAGTTGTTGCCCGAGTGCGACCATTGACTGACATTAGTCCACCACCTCATTAGCAGCTGACATCATCCATTACTCGATCAGGAGGTGTACGGACTAGAGGGGGAGGGCCTCATACGAGGAGTAGTCCACCACCTCATCAGCAACCGATATCATCCATTACTCGATTAGGAGGTGTAAGGACTAGGGGAGGAGGGCCTCATACGAGGAGTAGTCCACCACCTCATCAGCAACCGATATCATCCATTACTTGATCAGGAGCTATACAGATTAGAGGGCGAGGGGCTCATACGAGAAGGACTAGGCATACATCTGTTCTTAGAGATGCACCATCGACTAACATTAGCCTACCACCTATTCAGGAGACTCCTATTACACCTATGGAGGTGCCATCCACCCCACCTGTAGTACCACTTGTTGCATCATCACCACCATCGATAGAGGCTACATTGGTTCATGAGGAGTTAGTTCATATAGCAAATGATGATCAACAAGGACAAAAGACTAATCGTGGTCGAGGACATGGTAGGAGACTTGGTCGTGGAGCTCATGGAAGGTTACATGTTAGCCCCATAGAGCCAATAGTGGAGCATGCACATCATAGACGTCCACTACAGAAGAGGAAGGCTCCTTCGTGCGGTACACATTGAGGATGTTACTACATATGACTTATATTTTGGATACTATTAGTATTTTGCATATCATTATTTTGGACAAATACTCAAGATGTATGTTTTTACTTGTTATATTTTGGATTAACTAACTTTTTATTAACGTAAGTTCTATAGTATTCTATCTATTTTGGACTTATTTTACACAAAATAGTATTGTTACTATTTTGGAAAGGTGCTGATTTTGACATTTGGTTTACTTGTTTTCATTGGTTTTTTATTGAATGTCAAAATATTGATTATAATGTATACAGGTGATAAACTTTAAACATTTGGTTGTTCAGTAGGTAATACTAATTAAGAGATAGAATTTTTTTTTTCTTTTGTGGAAGGTGTCTCTTGAAGAGACACCTTCAGCATAAATTCGAAATTTTCTACTCTGTATGGAAATTGTGGAAAGTGTCTCTTGAAGAGACACTTTCAGTATAAAGCGAAATTTTTTAACAAATAATGAAAATTGTGGAAAGTGTCTCTTGAAGAGACACCTTTAGTATAATTTTATTTTTTGGGAATGGTTGAATGTCCCTTTTCAAAATTCGAAATTTTCATTGAAAAATTGCGGAAAGTGTCTCTTCAAGAGACACTTTCAGTATAAACCCAATTTTTTAAAAATTATGAAAGGCGTCCGAATATAATTCCATTTTTTTGTAATTATGGAAGGTGTCTCTTGAAGAGACACCTTCAGCATAAATTCAAAATTTTCCACTGTTTGAATGGAAATTGTGGAAAGTGTCTTTTGAACAAGCACTTTCAATACAAACCCAATATTTTTAAAATTGTGGAAGGTATCAAGAGACACCTTTCACAATTCCCAAAAAATGGAATTATATTGAAGGTGTCTCTTGAAGAGACACCTTCCATTATTTTAAAAAAATTGGGTTTATACTGAAAGTGTCTCTTCTCTTAAAGAGACACTTTCCACAATTTTCATACATTGAAGAGAGACATCTTTAGCTTTAAAATCATTTCCACAAATTTTAATACATATTGGATTTTGTGGAATTGTGTAAAGTGTCTTTCCAAGAGACACCTTTAGTATAAATCTAATTTTTTGGAATTCTAGAAGATGTCTCTTCAAGAGACACCTTTGACACCTTTTGTATAAATTAAAATTTTTAGGAATTGTAGAAGGTGTCTCTTCAAGAGACATCTTTAGCTTTAAAATCAAATTCATAAGACATTCAAATTTGTCAAATTGTGGAAAGTGTCTCTTCAAGAGACACCTTTAATGCATATTGGATTTTTTGCCATGTGGAAAGTGTCTTTGCAAGAGACACCTTTAATGCATATTGGATTTTTTGCCACGTGGAAAGTGTTTTTTCAAGAGACACCTTTAATATAAATCCAATTTTCTGGAATTGTAGAAGGTGTCTCTTCAAGAGACACCTTTAGCTTAAATTTAATTCTTTCATGATTTTGAAAATTGTGGAAGGTGCCTCTTCAAAAGATACCTTCCACATGGCCAAAACTGCTGTAAATCTATCAATATTTTTACAACTACCATTTTTTAATTATAATTTTTTAAAATTGCCGCAAAAGTTAAAAAAGCCCGTAGAAGTTGGGCTCAGGCCAAGGCCCAAGCTAGCTTATGAGAAAGTAAGAGCTTGTTTGGGAATTTTTCTATTTAAAAAAAAAAATTGTTCTTAAAAAACAGAAGCATACTTTTTAAATATAAAAAAAAATTTTGAAAACTTGTTTTAAAAATATGATGTTTTCTAAAAATATGTTTTAATTATTTTCATTTGTTTTGTAGAGATTGTTTTTTAAAAAATAATTATACAAATATGAAGAATTATTAAGACTAAAGCACTACAGATAAATGTTATTTTTAATAAATATTTAGAAACACAAAAACCGGTTGAGAACTTTTTAAGTTTCTAAATAAACTTTTGTTTTAAAAAACTTAAAAGAATTATTTTAAAATTGTTTTTGAGAACTATTTCTTAAAATTGTTTTCAAAAACTATTCTTGAGAATTACTTTTGAAAATGTTGTCAAATATGCCTTAATGCACTGTAGAACATGTTTTGTATTCATGTAAATTCAAAACAACTTCTAATAGATTTGTTTCCCAACTACATGATCTCTTATAATTTCCTCTCTCAATGCATGTTGATATCTGTGATTGCCTTATAAAAAATAAGCTTATATCTGTTTTTTATTTATGCCGTTGCAAATTATATTTTTCCTTTGTTTTTTAATTAAATAAGACAATTTGTTTTAAATTGGAATTTTTAAATTAAAAAAATTGAAACGAAAAATAAAAAACACTTGTTGACAAACCTATGTGCTTTTTTCCACTAATTCTTGAAAAATAAAAATTAAATATTCGTTTATGCAATTCTTTTTCTAAATTTTTTTATTAAAATTCTACTTCGACCTTAGATGAACATACAATACAATGTTTTATACAAATATATATAGGTATATGATATGTATCAGTATAAACTCATAATAATAAGAGTCTATCCGACAGTGATTTTAACATAAAAAGTGTTTTTGAAGAAAATTAAGTGTTTGACAAAATTCAAAAAATATTTTTAAAAGTTTTAAAAATCACTTCTGATATTAAAAAATCATTTATAGTGTTTTCTAAATAAACACTTAGAGGGTGTTTGTTTTATTAACTTTTTGCTGAAAATAATTTACTTTTGGTTTTTAAGTTGTTTATTTTTCTATTTTTTCATAACTTATTATAACGTTTTGACTTAATAAAAAACACTAAAATATTTTATTTTTTCTAAATGGGAAAAAGAAATATTTTAGCTTTTCTTTATTTTTCATACTTAATAGAAATAAAATATTACAAAAACAAATAACTTAATACTTAACACTATTAAACACTATTTAGTTTAAAATTCTATTTAGAATTAAGTAAAAAAAAACCAACTACCACCTTAGACATGATTTTTCTAAAAACACTCTTAAAGAAAGAGTTTTCATTAAAAACATTTTAGAGAAAATACTTTTACTAAACACACTTCTAAATAAAATATTTTTATTAAAAATATTTTGAGAAAAAACACCGTGAAATGCATTATTAGAAGACAAGAAGAATGTATTAATACCATGTATTAATACCTATGTATAAAATTCTTTTCGTTATTAAGTAATCTCTCAAATTTATTTTGTATTTGACCGTGATTTTAAAAAACGATTTTAGCATTTTTAAAAGTTGAATGATAAAAATTTTCAAATGTAAAAAAATATTAAAAATGCTTTTTAGGTACACAACCAAACGGACTCTTAATTAGACTAAGGTTTCATTTTATCGTAAAAGGTAATAGAAAAAAAAATGTCGAGAGAAATATAAATTATTTTTTATTTACTATAGAAAGTAGAAGAACAATGAATTGAAACTTTATATATTTTTGAATTCTTGATTTTATATGTAAAAATAAAATAAGAGAAATAAAGTTCAAAAAGCATATAAGAAAATGTTATATTTTTAAATCTATTTTACAGTTTTTAAACAGCTTTTTCAACTTCCTTTTTCTTTTAGATATCTTCAACTTTTCTTTCTTTTTTTTAAGTTTTCCTTTGTATTATCTTTTGTGAAGGGTCATTTCAAAATGAGGGAAAATGCAGACAAGAATTTGAGGGTACAGTTGTGGACAAAACCAGAATCTGCTGTCTTAAGTCTTCAAATGGTCTAATAATGATGTAACTACAATGAGCACATAAATTGAGATGATGATATTGGTGACCCTAATGACTTAGGCTCATAAATTTTGATTCATATATCATTCTACGGCCAATGATAATCATAAGTAAATGTATCATTTCAAACTAAATAAAATTGATAGTGATAGTGTAGTGGATGAGTAAGACCGCATCTGCAGAAGGCAAAAAAAGATGAAGTGTTCCATTTCCATCCATTAAATACACACATATGCTTTATAGAGCTTTGTTGCCTTTTTTTTTTTTTCTTTTTTGGTGCTTTTCCAACATTAGCTGAAGTATAACACATTTATTTAGTAAAAACTTAAACTTGGCAAACCTTGGCATGATAATCACATCCTTGGTAGACTTCCAACCCTTGCTGGCCCAGTTGATCTTCTTTAAAGCAAGCACATCGCTTGCTCATTTTCCCGGTCAAAGCAATTTCTAGAGGCCTTTGAATTAGTCTTGGATAGCCATTGTCACACCAAACCTGGCAAAACGGCCAAAATTCAAATTCATGGTGGAAGTAGATCCACACGTTGGCATGCATTCTTTACAAGCATCTATAAAGAAAGAGTTTGAAATATAACATGGTTGAACAAATATGAAACTGGGTTTAGGAGAGGACTGGCCAGCCTCCTTTCGGGGTCATTGGCCGGCCTGGATTTACAACACTTTGTTAGTGATGGGAAAGTATACCTTTCCACCTTCATCCTGACTCCATCTTGAATTGCAACTAGGTAGCTTTGCTTCTTCACTCTTTTGCTTCTCCAAAAGCTGTGCACCCCTAGCAGCCTTGGCTTCAACTCCTTTCAATTGTTTTGTGGGATTACCATGACTATCGTAGTAAAGACCCACTAGCTTACCAACAAATCTGACAATTACAGGTCAAGACCAAGGAAATATCAAACATTATGCACATCTGTTGAAGTTGCATTTTGCATTACAATATCTCATTATCTCATAAGCCTATATTACATTGCAAAGTGCATCAAGCCCAAATTCTTTATCCAGGTGGTTTTCAACAAATATCAATGAAAGAAGCTAAAATTGCAAAAGTTTGACATAAGGTCAAAATGTAGACAAGCTTATACCTAACCAGTCAGGTTAGACTGGAGCCATTAACTTGACATTTGCATGTATGAACTCCAAAACAAATACAGATAACTAGTAAGGCCATTCCCCCCTCCTTTCCCCCCTTTTGGCTTTACTTAACCTAAATAAATAAGGGGATGTACCCTTAGCCAGTTATCTTTATATCCTGTCTCTCCATATATAGGAAGTGCTGCAAAAAGATTGCTCATAAAGCAGTAGAGATCTAATGTCAAGCACATTAATGATGAGTGATTCAAAAAAAGAAATTATTCTCCTACTTAGATAAGCAAATCAAAAAAAGAAATTATTCTCCTACTTAGATAAGCAAATCCCACAGCAAAGTTCCGCTAAATTTACAAGTTTCACCTGATTTATTGACACAATAGTCCAATCAACTTGATCAGAGGAGTAGATTTAATCCTATAAATTGATATATGAGAGCAAGATATGTACATATCACTGTCCATTTTTTTAAAACCAACTATAGATTTAGAGTTTGAAGACAAATGCCAAGGCTTGTTACTCAAATCTCATGAAAAAACACACCTTATGTCTCATAACAAATACACATATCAAATTCTTATATAAGTTCTATTGGTTGTCATGACATAAAAAATTTCCTAGCAAACAACCACCACCCCGTGTTATTTACAGGTCAAACAATAGAATTTCTCACAAGACTGATTAGGGATTCAGAGTTCAAAACATAATTTCTCAATACACTGGGTAGGGATTTGGAATTCAATATTTCACATCCTGTTCCTATTTTTAGTAGTATGCTACTAAAACCATTACAAAGAAAATGCAAACAGCCAGCTAGATATTTATTGTCAAAAATACAAACAGATTCATTTTCACTTTCCAAAAACCTTAGAAACCAAAATGTAAAATATAAACAGATTCATACTCACTTTCCCAAAAACTTGGAAACCAAATTCATTTCTACAGAAAAGTTAAACAACTGATTTGAGGATATCTGAGTTGTAACATGAAATTGAACTTGTCCATACATGGTTTCTCACAGAAAACATATCATAATGTAAAACATGGTAGTGCAATTTCAAGACACATCATAATGTTCAAAAAGAATCACCGACATCCTAACATTGAAAATTGTTATAGTGCATATCCTTGGACATCTTTCCAATGTTGAATGGCTCCACTGAGTTGTAATTTATAAATCATTAGAAATTAGAAACCTGACATTGTGGGAAATTGTAGAAAATATCAGTGAAACCAGTTAATGGTGGTAAAACAGTGCCTTGTCATGATAACCTAATATTGGTCCCACACCATCAATATGGTGATGGCTTCCCTTTCCACTGATGGTGAACTCAAGAATCAAGATGGTGAACTCTTGCCTTGAAATAATATTGAAAAATGATGAAGCAGTTCAATATAAGAACATCTAAAGAGACCATTAAGTAGAAAAAATAGGGTGATTTGAGTCCTACCATAATCAATTTCAGTTCCTATGTAAACAGGCAAGGATTCACTGAATTTCCACCTGCACCTATCCTAGACCTACTAGCAATGAAATTCATTGAGCTCTCTGAGCCCTTTCTTTGTATTCGAAGATTCCAGAAAGTGCCCCAGCACTTCAGATTAAGCAATAATCTAAGATGGGAAGTAGTGCGAATCTCATATTAAAAGATTGCAGAAATCAACACCAGTGTGAAATCTTGTTAAATAGCTGTCACAACCAACAGCAGCTTTTCTTTAATCACCAAGCCATAATGACAGAAATTGAACATGAGATTTGGCCACATTTATGTCCAGAAATCTCAGAAAAAGCCAGATGCTTCGAAGTAGCATAATTGACTATGCAAAATCTTTTATCTTTCTCAAGATTTTGGCAATTCCTTATAGTGGATCCTTCAATTGTCCAACCAAAAAGCAGATAGTTTCCTAACCATGTACTCTTTTGATTACGGGTATTTGTTAAGGAATTTTTACGATTTTGAGATTTGAATGTTGATTTTGGGGCTGACTTTTAGTTGCATTGGTGTTTCTGGTTGTCCTTGTCTCCTAGTGTTTCAATTGCAGTTTTGTGTGTTATTTTTAGATCGATTCTATATGTTGGACATCCTGCATGATTTGTAATCAACAAATTGTTCTTTCTGTTCGATATAATACTAGTCATTAAAATTATTATTAAAAAAAAACTATAAATAAAGAATAAAAAATTATTGAATTTGGAGCTTGAATAAATAAATACATAATTATAGATTTTCTAAAATTATATATCTGTACTACATGTCTGACACCCTTAGTAAAAGTTAGGATTCCATCCCTAGAGACAACAGACACACTAGTTCATTTCTAAGAATTTCAAAGAGATTTCTATTACCAAAATTGAAATAAGGAAAAACTATCTCAACATTTTTCCCTATTTCAACATCTTTATTAGAAACTCTTCCTCCAACCAACTCTTGCTACCCATTCTGAATGATGTGCAAGATTTGAAAATTCCTAGCAGGGGGAAAGTAAAGTAAGAAAAAAGGAGAGAAGAAATTTTTGTTTAATGTACAACTCACATATAGCTTCTGAAGTAGAAATCCCGCCATTCAACAACACTCTTCACCTACAAAAACAAAATTCTTGAATCATACACAAAACACTTGACAGTTGTACCAGCACCCAGCATGACACTTGCAACAAAACATTGATGAGTGGTCCCCAATAATCAGAATGCTGTATTAAGCATAGCCATCAATTCTCACAATGTACATTGGCTATTGTTTTCTTATTTTCTTGTATCGTGCATTGTAAGTTTTTTTATATGGTGAAAAATAAATACAAAAAAAATGTACACATGCTCATATATATTGGAAGCATGAAGTGTAGATATAACCAATTTCATTCAAGATATAAGATTTAAAGAATTAAACAATATTATACCATATCTAAACATTGAATACTAGAGTTTGAAAAAGGTTCAATTTAAAAAAAAAATGAGTTTAATGTATATGGTCATCACAAAATTCACAAATATAAACTTTTAAAATTTTCCTATTTGATTTTTAGTTCCAAGTTCTAATTAGGCATAGGTACTTATGTGTTGTTGATATACATGTCTCATGTGTCATCTCCAAAGTTCCAACTTTTTATATTTGGCATCATTCATTCCTCAATAAAAAACTAATATATAAAGACAACTTTTATTCACCACTCGCTCATTTTCATATCCAAACCATTCAAATGAAACTTCTTCAATATTCATTGCAAGCATAAATTTACTTAACTATTATAGTATTTGATAACAATAATGTAGCTCTTCATATAGAATTATTTTACTTCTCTATCCTTTTTATGATCAATTTATAACCTTTCTATAAACAATTAACATAATAATCCTTTAAAAAACAAATCTTGAATTTCATTTTTTCTTAAATATTACAAAAAAATAGTTGAATGTGTATGTATCATTGATCATTGCATCACATATTGTATCATGTATTATTTATGTATTGTAAGATACGCTTAAGATAAGATACAGATTTTGATACATATCAATTCCATAAAATAAAATAAAAAATGTATCCTATCATGGTATTGTATCACGTATCATAAGTTTTTGACAACTATGGTATTAAGAACATTAAAACTGTTAAAAATACAAGGCAAAGAAGTCCAACATTGAGATATCAAGCCTAAAAAGGAAACAGCAAGCGAAATTATATTACAGAAGGATGATGCATGAGCAACACTACCTATGCATGATGCAAGATAGTTCCTTCCAAGACAAAATTGAGTCTCACAAAAAATGGTGGGTCCACACACATGCCAAACTCAACAACTACTCATGTTTCCCAGACAAAAGGCATTTGTCTCTGATATGTACACTAGAAGTAAAAAATAACACCATAAGCACTTCATTTCAAAGAAACATTATCCTCCTAAAGAGGTAAAATTAACGTCTGTCAACAACATATTGCAACTATATCCACCTATTTCTGTCCATTTTTAGATTCCCAATTTTGGTAGCTAGCAGGTTGGAGAAGTTCCTAAGGTAATTCTTTGGGTGGCTATAGGCAAATAATTTAAGTATCATAAAGGATTGGGGCTCGGTTTGTGTGCCAGAAGAGGAAGGGGCACATGGAGAAGCAGGATTCAGGCATTAGGCCAGTCATTATGAATCAAGCTTTAGCATGGAAAAGGTTATAGAATTTTATTGTGGAAAGCAGGAGTCAGTGAAAGAAAGTGGTTGTCAGGTAGAAGTTTGGGGATGCAAACAAAGATAGACCCAAAAAAATTAGAGAAGTCAGTGAGTTGGCATAGGGCTCAGGAAGGATATAGAACAACCTAGTTTCCCTTGTGAACAAAGTGAGATTTAGGGTGGACAAGAAGGGCATGTAAAAGTTAGGAAGGTTACTTGGTGTAGAGAGCCCACAAAATGAGTTTCCTTCCCCCTTTGGCCTAGTGGTGAACAAAGAAACTTATGTAGAGGATTTTGCCAAATCTTGATTTGGAACTTTGTGTTTTATTCAGAAATTAAATAATGCGAATTTTAGCATGTTTCCTAACAGAACTTTCTAAGTGAAATCTTATTCTTAAGAGATGATGAATATAGGGGCTTAATTTCCTATCTAGCAGAGAGTGAGTCCCTTGGATTCCCACTGAAGTAACTTTTCCTCAGCAGATGGTTGATCCTTGATGAGCCACAGGTTAATTAATAAGTGAGAATTTGATTATGCCCAAAAGATGTAGCTAGAAGGATTTGAGGGAAGGAGTTGCCAAGTAATTAACGAGTTGCAAACTTTTTGTCTTACACCTCTGGAATTTGCTATGCAATGTCTAGGAGTCCAGATCTCGAGAGAGTTGTTCTATGGCTGGTTACTGAAAACTAGGTCTAAAGGAATCAAAGAGAACTTGAAGGTGTCCCTCATGCCATCTTTTGGCGTACTGAAAAGAATGAAATTAAAAAATTTTGAAGATCAGGAGCTCCCAATTTTTATGTTGCGACAATTTTTTATTGATTCATCTCTCTATATGGAATAGGGAAGAAACCCATTAGATTGGATCTTTGTTGTTGTTGTCATTCTATTGGTTTAGATTTGACAATTTTTCTCCTAAGATTACAGGTTGAAAACTACTTCACTACCAAGTACCACCAAATCTTATAATAACATATTTGTGTTAAATACACAAAAGTTGAAGTTAAGGTAAATATGCAGTTTCAGATTTGGTTAAGTAATGACAAAATTAATAATTGAATTAAATGTTTAAAAAAATGTAAAACATTGAAGAAAGTTTTGAACACCATTTCCACTTTGGTGTCCACTTTCCACCTTTATTAGATTTTCTATTATATTATAACAAGGCTTTTGTGCTTATAAAGAATAAAGCTATTTCTCCTAACCCTAGCAAGGGGGATGCACACCAAGAGAAAAAAATTATTTTGTTATAACTTCACAATTGTGAGCAAGAAAAGTAGAGGTTGAGGATTCAAGTTGTTAAGCCTTAATATGGTTTGAAAGTGATCCACTAAGGAGCACAAGGGGGGTGTTGCATTGTGGACGTAAAGAGGACATGAAGAAGACATGTGAGTGTTGGTCAGTGTAAGAATCATCGGGGAGTAACATCCAGAACATGTAAAACAGTGTATGCTTCCTTTAAAGTGAGTGGATTTTTGTTGTAGTCAATAGATACATGATTTGTGCATCTGTGAAGGCTAAGGCAATCTTTGTACATAATTTTTCATGTATATCCAGTGTTTTACATGTGATTGCATTTTTCTTGAATATCAGAACAGATCAATTCTCGTAGGGCTAATCTAAACGACATAATTGAATCTCATTAATCAATTTGAGATAGGCTTAAATGTTATTAATCTATAAGATATCCCATTTGGACATAAAATTAGAGGACCACCTATTCATCTGCTCTCTACGTAATTCCATGCATCAAGAATGGAACCTTATAGTTGTTTCCCACCCTTTTTTTTGTTCCCTCCTTTTCAGACTATTTGAAAAGTTGTATCCAGTTGCTATCATGGGTAACATTGTCCCAATACTTTGTTCTCCTTTTTCTTAATAAATAAATTGCATTATTTAAAGGGAAAAAAAAAAAAAAAAACAAACAAAAAGAGTGACAAAAATGTGCACATACAAACTACAAAAGTACATGTAAAGGTGTGAGAGCAAATAACATCAATTACCTCAGTGCTCGATAAACCACGCAATGAGTCAGTAAGTCCATCTCCTGTTAATTAAAAAAAGGGCAGAAAATTAATAAAGAAGCAAAAAGCTATAACACATGAATAAAAGCAATTATTGCTTTTGGAGCAAAAATTCTACTGTTGTTATAGGTTACCATCCCTATTATTATTACTAAAACACTGCTCCAGATATTCACATGTGCATTTAGTTGTGACGATGACATAAAGAGTGATATAAACTCCGTACAGTATGAATTTGACGAGTCTACTTGCTCATTTTCAGTTTAAAAGAAACCATTGCATCCTGAATGTAAAACACAATGCCTTTACAAAATAAAATGACTTGATGATTCTTTTGTAGAAACTGAGTAATTCTAGGAAATATACTTTGATTTGGCTTCATTTGAAGGAATAAAATGGGCCTCACTCATTCTAAATAATTACTATTATAGCTGTAGCACTATTGCTTTCTATGTTTTTTCACCAAGATGTACTGAAAAGTTAGGAGGTTATTGTAGAAAAAAGGATTAGGAGAAGACAAGAATTTAAAGAAAAGAAATAGACTTTAAACAAAAAAGGGTAGAAATTAATAATAATAATAATAATAATAATAATAAAATTAAGTTCCCAAAGACTTTGTTGTTCAGAACTTGCCAATATTCTTGGCATCACTCTCAACGCTTTACATAAGCTTATCTCCTAACTATAATGAATTAAAAACAAACAAACAAACAAACAAACCATTACCTAACCCAATAAAAATAATTGGAAATCAACCTGATCCCTCTGACAACTCTCCATTACATCTACATGCAATTTTGAAACTTGCACAATAACAGAGTATCATCAGCCAGAATTGCAGACTCCTAGAATTTGGGTGTACACACAATGCTGAGCACCACACTAACATATGACATGCTAATGTGAAGACCAGCCATGAGCTACATAAAAAGCCTTCAGGTTGGCCTTCATTTTTTTTTTTGTTTTAGTCCTCTTTACATGTCAATAATCCTTTAGTTTCAAATCAATATAAATAAAAATAAATAAACAAGATGCATCAACTGAAATGTGAAACTATTCTTTGACAAAATTGTAGATGTTTCTAAATACACCTAAACCTTTTCAGACTATACCCAGCAGCAAACAATACCCAGCTCACAGCTTGTAAAGAATGTCAAGGAGGTAATTTCAGTTATAACTTAAACAACACCAAATATTAAAAAATAAATATAAAAAAATAAAAAAATAAAAATAAAACAAAACAAACAAACAAACATCTGTGCAGTTTGAAAGGACCATAGAACAGAAACACATTACTTAGTGTAATTCGAACTAATAACAAAAATTACAGATCCTAAATGCCTAAATGCTTTTCTGAAAAACAATTGTACAATATCAAGGCTAAAAAATAGTCATACTATGAAATTATCTCCGAAATTCATAACCGGAAACGAATTCATAAATATTTGATGTGGGGGAACGGTAGGAGGCAAAGAAAACAGAATTGGAAGGGAAGAAAACATGTAAAATTATTTTCTCAGTTATCCATCAGAGTCCTCCAAGAGGCCTGAGGAATCCACCTCAAGTGATAGAATTAAGTCATAACAAAATAAGCAACAAACAATTTTTTTCATAAAATAATTCTACTCTTCTTGGAAATTACGAGTACGTAACTTACAGAAAGAGGTTTGACAAGGGACAGCACCTAAACCTTGAACAATGTTTATATGTGATCTAGCTACATGTGGGTCAAGGTCTAGGAAAGGTTATGGTTCTAGGTTTTTATGATGGAAACTGATTATTAGGGTTGAAGGCACACTTTAGAAGATAAACAGCTATGATTTTTAGATTGCAATTAATTTAGGATTTTTAATGACAGCCTAAATGCACAAATATGTTTAGGAATATGGCCTTTTGAATAAAAAGGAAGAAAAAAAAAACTGGAAACAGAAGAGCAGAAAATTAGGGGAAAGAAGTATCTAGGAAATTGCACATTCAACGAGAAATAGGATATTAAAAAATTCTATAATCAAACTCTAATCTTGTTTTACAATCAAATAATGGAATTATCCAGATTAAAGATTTTCCATGTGCTATCTCTATTCATTTTCCTATAGTGCCACAAGTCGAAGCAAATTCATGTTGCAAATCCAAAACATTTATTTCTTGTGTTGTTTAGTTCGTCCCGTTAAGTTAGGACTTAGGAGCAACTTTGTCTTACAATAAGACTAAAGCATAGCTAGCAGAAAAAAAAAATGAAAACTGGGGATGTGGAAATCCAAATGAATTGGGCAATATATCTATATGGGTATAACAGACATTAAACCTTACATAACTCTTAGGACTTAGCAAGACTAACTAAAAAAATAAACATTGATATTTTACCTGAAAAATTTCCTGAAACAAATGCACGCGAAGCATCCCTGAAATTATAAGGACCAAAGTTAAGAGCTATGAGCATGTAAGCATAGATATAATTTTCAAAGCAAAGGAAACAAACAGTTGAAAATGAAAGTATAAGACAATGTGAAGCAAATGTGAGCTTGAAACAGGAATCCCAAGGCACGCTGCCTGAGCATATGAGTTTAGTTGTAGACTTGCGGGAAAAGGAACAACTAAGAAATATATAGACAGAAACCTATTAAGAAGCAAGAGGCTTGGAATTCATTGGATTTCTGGGATAAGGAAGAGAGGGTTCGCGAATTGTCCTTGGAAGAGGAAGAACCTAGGAAGGAGGCTAGAGAGATGTATAAGAAGTGGGTCCTTTTAGAAGAAATGTCATGGAGGCAGAAGTCCAGGGAAATTTGGCTGAAAGAGGGGGATAGAAATACAAGGTTTTTTCATCAGATGACTAATGCTTATAGAAGAAGGAATCAGATGAATAGAGTCAAAGTGAATGGGAGATGGTACAATGAGGAAAGGGAGATCAAAGAGGAGATATGCAGGGTGTACCAGGGGTTGCTGGCAGATCCGGGGGGGTGGAAGCCCAGGATAGATGCCTTGATGTTTGAAAGGTTGGAAGAGGGGGATGTGGAGGGGCTGGAGAAGCCTTTCATGGAGGAGGAGGTTTTTAGGGCGTTGTCAGGCTGTTGTGGCGAGAAAGCGCCAGGCCTTGACGGTTTTTCAATGGCCTTTAGGCAATTTTCGTGGGATTTTGTTAAAGAAGAGGTTATGAACTTCTTTAGGCAATTTCATGAGACTGGGAACTTTGTAAGAAGTTTGAATGCAACTTTCCTAGCGTTGATTCCTAAGAAAGGGGGGGCAGAGGACTTGAAGGATTTTAGGCCAATTAGCTTGGTGGGAGGGTTGTATAAGTGGCTAGCTAAGGTGTTGGCTAATAGAATGAAGGGTGTCTTAGCCAAGGTCATCTCAACATCCCAAAACGCTTTTGTGGAGGGATGGCAGATTATGGACGCAGTGCTGGTCGCTAATGAGGCAATTGACTCCATTGTGAAAAGCAATAGAGGGGCAATTCTCTGTAAATTAGACATTGAGAAAGCCTATGATCACGTGGACTGGGATTTTCTTTTAGCAGTGATGGAGAAGATGGGGTTTAGGGAAAGATGGTGCAGGTGGATAAAGTGGTGTCTATCCACTATTAGGTACTCAGTTATGGTGAATGGAAGCCCTACCGGTTTTTTCCAAAGCTCAAGGGGGTTAAGGCAAGGTGACCCCCTGTCGCCGTACCTATTTGTAGTGGTGATGAAGGCTTTTAGTGTTTTGATAAAGAAGGCAGTGGCTGGGGGGTTTTTGGTGCCTTGTTTGATTCGGGGAAGAAGAGGCGAAGGGGTCCAGATATCACATTTGTTGTTTGCTGATGATACGCTGATATTTTGTGAAGCAAAGGAGGATCAGTTATTGTATTTGGGCTGGTTGTTAATGTGGTTTGAGGCAATTTCAAGGTTAAGAGTAAATCTGGAGAAAAATGAGCTGATTCCGGTTGGTAGAGTTGAGAATGTGGATGAGTTGGCTGATGAGTTTGGTTATAGGGTGGGAAAACTACCTTCCACTTATTTAGGAATGCCGTTAGGCGCCCCGTTTAAAAGCGTTGCAACGTGGGATGAAATAGAAGAAAGATTCAGAAAGAAATTGGCTATGTGGAAACGTTAGTACATTTCAAAAGGGGGGAGGATTACTCTAGTGCGTAGTACCTTGTCAAATTTACCGATTTATTTTATGTCAATTTTCCAAATGCCTAGAGTGGTTAGAATCAGATTGGAGAAGATTCAAAGGGACTTTTTGTGGGGTGGCAGGGCTCTTGAGCACAAACCACATTTAGTAAGATGGTCAATTGTGTGTTCAGACAAAAGAAGCGGAGGGTTGGGGGTTAAGAGTCTTGGGGCCTTCAATAGGGCTCTCCTTGGCAAATGGGTTTGGCGTTTTGCAAATGAAAGAAAGGCTCTTTGGAACCAAGTGATCAGAGGGAAATACGGGGAGGAAAGAGGAGGGTGGAGATCTTGTGAGTCTAGGGAGGCCTATGGGTTTGGGTTGTGGAAGGCAATAAGTAAAATGGGACATCAAGTGACCCCTTTTGTTGGCTTTGTGGTGGGTGATGGTGAGAAAGTGAAGTTTTGGAAAGACAAATGGTGTGAAACCATCCCTCTGAGCAAGACTTTTCCTTCTTTATTTGTTTTAGCTTCGAACAAAGAGGCTTGGGTAAATGAAGTGTGGACAGCCGAGGGGGAATGGGGGGGAAGTTGGAACCCTTGTTTCAATAGACCTTTCAACGATTGGGAGTTGGAAGAAGTGGAAAGGCTATTTTGTTGCTTGGAGGGGAAGAAGGTTAGGGGGATGAGGAGGATACGGTGAAGTGGATGGCATCAAAGGATGGGGATTTCTCGGTGAAATCTTTGTATAGGACCATGCAGCCGGGGTCTCTTGCTTTCTTCCCTTCAAAAATTATATGGAACTCTTGTGTGCAGCCCAAATTGAGCTTTTTTGCGTGGGAGGCTTCTTGGGGGAGAGTTCTAACCTTGGATTGCTTGCAAAAGAGAGGTTGGGTTATGGCAAATAGATGTTTTCTTTGCCATAAGAGTGAGGAGACAATTGACCACCTTCTTATCCATTGTGAAAAAACGAGGGAAGTATGGATGGTGTTCCTTTCCTTTTTTGGCGTTTCGTGGGTTTTCCCCCGTTCGGTCAAGGAAACCCTTTTAGGGTGGAGGGGTTCTTTTGTGGGAAAGAAAAGGAAGGTGGCGTGGCAATTGGGACCGTTATGCTTGTTTTGGGTTATTTGGAAGGATAGAAATTCAATTGCATTTGAGGATTGTGGGCTGTCCATTCAAAGGCTAAAAGTATCTTTTGTGGTCGGAAACCAAATTGTGGATAAAGATGGTCCTTCGACCTTAATAGATTTTATAGATTGGGTGTGTATGCGTTAAGGGAGAGGTTTTTTTGTTTTGCCTTGTCCTTTGATGTTTGGGCCCTTTTGTAAGGGGGTAAGTCCCTTTATATTGTAATTCGGTGGGTCGCCTCTTTAGCGCCTCTTTGCAATACAATTTTATACTTATTGATAAAATATATATATATATATATATATATATATATATATATATAGACAGAAACCTATTAAAAAAAATTGACAATAATAATAATAAAAAAACTTACAATTTGAAATAGCTTGTTATGCATTTTAACTTGAGACAAAAATCATAGGTTCCTTTGAAGCACAAAGGATGTAGGGAACAGAAGTTTAATGTCAAAGAAACATGAAACAATGTTAACCCTACCTTGAAAACACTGTTAGAAAAGGAAAACTTGTACTAAATCTAGAATCCAGCCCCAAAAATGGATTAAACCTCAGTTAGAGCTGAGAAGGTAAAATTTCAAATTTCAAAATTTAAAATTTAAAAAAGATCACCTCAATTAAGTAAATAGTTTAAGTGGATAGCCTGAGGTCCAAGTATTGAGAAACCTAAGATTTGATCATTTTAACGAATTTTAATGTGTTTCCCTGTGCTTTCCAAGCAACCAATCAGATGATAAGGGGAGGATGAAATAGAACTAACCTTCCAGAAAAATGATTGTAGCCGCCTCCCAAGCCGTAATGAGATTTTCCTTTGGTTACATCAAAAACAGACCTGATTCACGGGGGGTGGGGGGGGGGGGGGGGGGGAGGAAGAGAGTAGTATTAACAAAAAAGATGGGTTATGTTTTCTGGGGAACCAAGCACACGATTTTGATGAAGAGAGAAAAAGTACCCGAGAATTGCCAAAAGGATGGGCAAGGAATCATTGGCTCCATTATGTAGAGCCAGCTCTTGAGCAGTAAATAACCTCTGCACAACAAGTGAGTGAATGGAAAAATAAAATGATAAAAAGAACCAGAAGAAGAAGAAAAGCGGGGGATTTACCAATGGAGAAGATGGGAAGGGTTTGGAGCTGAAGGAAAGGCCGAGGAGAAGAACGAGGAGCGAGATTGAAACTGCAATTCCAGCAAAATTGGTTTGTGATCTTACCTTCTCCCTCTCCCTCTCTGTCTCCACCATTGATTTAGGCAAAGCTATGGGACTGATTCCACTGAAATTTGATCGTCTTTCAATTCTAACAACAGGGTTTTGGAAAATATAGGTAGTATTAGAACTCCATGCAAACTTCCAAGTCAGGATATTGACCCCAGTGAATTTTAGCCTTTTTAGGTCAAGTTTGGTGAGGGAAACTACGAGGAAAGAAAGAAAGAAAAAAAAAATCTTTCCTCTCTAGTTTCCTAGAACCGAACATAGAATAAGTTTTCCGTCCAACGTTCCCAAAATCAAATAATCTCCCTTTTTTTTTTTTGCTTTAATGGTTATTTTCGAAAAGAATTGAATAGAACAATTGGGAGGAGAAAAATGATATAAAAAAATGAAAAATATTGTTTGAAATTTTCATTAATCCTAAAATTTAATTATTTTATTACCTTTATATGCAACATAATTTTATCGTATTTGACAACGATTCTAAGGAGCACTACTAATTTTTGAAATCTTTTTTTTTTTTTTTATTTTAGGGAAATAAGCATTGGATGATATTTTTCAAGACATTTTAAAAAATCTAAAAAATAACCTAGAGTGATTCTTTCAAAAAGCACTTTTCTTTTAATATAGAAATGTTTGTTGCATTAAAAGACTTAACTCGTCAAATTACACAACTTAAGCATAAACTTGCTTGATTATTTAGAGGTTTTTTTTGTTTGTTCTAATATTGAAACATATTTTTGTTATATAAAATTGTTTTAGATTGAATTTGTACATTTTATTAACTAATTTTTTTTATTGTAACTCGTATACTTAAAGGATGTTTGATAAAACTTAATACTTATTACTTAATAATTTAAGTTGACTTTAAGTTAAATTATATTTAATTTGTTAACTTAAAATTTATATTTAATTCTTATTTTAAATATTAAGATTATTTGATAAATTTAACCTAAATCATCAAATTGATATATTTACTCTGATAAATTATAATTAAGGCAAAAAAGGTTGAGTAATAATAAAAGTTATGGAGTAGCAAAAGAAATGGTGGAGATACTTAAGACAAATGAGGGTCAAAAAGTAAAATATAGATGTGGATTTAAGAATAAGTTAATTGATTTTATATATTACTTAAAAGTTATTTTTTACTTTAAGTCATATCATTAAGTTATTTTACAAAACATACTTAATTTATTTAACGACTTAAATTAAGTTATTAAGTCACTTTAGTAATTAAGTTGGTTTATCAAACACCCACTTAATATTGTTCTAATTTGAATTAACATTTTACTTTAATTTGGGGAATACATATGTTCTTTGAAGCCATGATGGTTAATTCATTGTTGCTCCAAGTGTGATTAATAGAAATTTTCCTACATGGGACTTGTAACTTTATAGCCACAACATAGATTAGGACTTGAAACTTTATAACCATTACATGGCTTATTAAGAAAAGGCAATTTTATTCTTTCCTTTATATTTTTGGGGTTATGATATGAAAATGAATGCCAAACTTTTCAACTTGATGGTCGATATGCTCTGGAGATAAAGAGTCCGTTTGGTAGTAATTCTAAAAAACATTTTTAATATTTTTTAAATTTGAAAATTTTTATCATAAAACTTTTAAAAATGCTAAAAGTGTTTCTTAAAATCACTGGTAAACACAATAAAAGTCTACTGCAAAGACTTCTAGGTGAATATTGATTTCTTGAGCTCATCAAAATGGGCTATTAGGATAGTGATTTTTAATTATGTAAACATATCATGAAAATTATTATTTTTTTAATACAACTATATTAATAGATAATATTCATTGTGGTTGCATGATTTTTATTTGTTGTACCTGCTGATGCATACTAGCTACAAAGAAAAGAGAGCTTATGATGAATGTTTTGAATGGTCATAAAATTAGGTGTTTTGAGCAAATTTAAAATGGAAAAACATAGTCCATGAACCTAGTAGAAATGTTTACGAGGAGGTATGGTCTAAAAAAAAGTTCAAATGTGTCCTTAATAGAAGTTTTAATAATATTTCTTCATGAACTCAACAATAGAATGATTTAAGAAAAATTATGGCACTCAGGTAAATTTGTGTCTAGATGGTTCAAGAAAGTATTAGTCTACTAGATGGGTTATAAATAAATATATTATGTCTATGGGTATCATAAAACCAAGTGATTCACAATTTGGGAAGATCCATGAGAAAAATACGAATTGATGATTGGTAATAGCTATAATTTAATGATTGTGTTAGGGGCTATTGATGGAATTCATGTCTATTGTGGTTTATAGAGATAGATAAATACCCATATATTGGTAGAAAAGACATAACTATCCGAAAATGTTATAGTTGCACGTAATTTTTATACACGTTCCACATGTGCATAGGCAAGATGGGAAGATGCTACTCATGATGCTCATATCCTTTTAGAGGTATTAAGAAGACCAAAATTGAGTTTTCCTTATCTATCTAAAAGTTTATGAATAGAAATATCAAAGTTGTTTTTGTAATTTAATATATTTTTTTGTTTTTATTTTGTAGGTAAATATTATTTAGTTGATGTTAGTTATCCTAAAATGAGTGGATATTTAAGCCCTTATAAGTGCTAGCACTACAATTTTCTAAATTTTCAATAGGGTAGTTTACTTAAAGGTTAGAAGAAAATATTTAGTCATTAGCATTAGGAATGGCAACGGGCGGGTTTGGGACGGGTCACCTCTATCCCATTCCCGTCCCAAAATATTTAGTTATTTCCCATCCCGCCCCAAACCCGGGGCGGGGCGGGGCAGGACGGGGCATTCCCATACCTGTTATAGAGTTAAAATTAAAATCCCATCCCCGGCCCTTCCCAACCCGAGTATGTGTTGTTGGGGCGGGGCGGGGCGGGTAGGGCTGGGGTGGGCTGTGCTAGGGTGGGCTGGGCTGGGGTTATTGATGAAACCAAAGAGTTGTAAAATATCTTTCTTTAACAAGAACAATTGTAGAGCATTTGAAGATACCTGTTAACACCAATGTCCTCCATGTTATGAATGCACCCACTACAAAGGCAATGAACAACCCAATAAAAATAAAGAGCTCCAAAGCAAGTAAATTGCCAATAAAAGGCTTGATGATGATGAACAAAAAACCAAATGCCCATTATAAGCTATTCAAATCCAGATTATTTCTGGAAGCAAGTTCAAGGAATAATATAGAAATTTAGAAGTATGGCATCCACCTTAGCCTGTTTCTCAAACATTGATGTGGTTCTACACTCCTACTTATATAGTTCAGAGTTCTTGTACACATCGGTGAAGTTAATGCCTAGAGCTGCTTCTTGTGCTGCTGAAGTCACTTCCAACATCCAAGTTGCCGGATTGTAACCATCTTTTATCTTACTAACTCCATCAATTCCCTTCAGGAAACATAATAATACATGGCTTATTCCAATAACAAGAGGCAAATATGGTGAATACCTAGAATCTTTTGTGTTTATTGACCTTACCTCAAAGTACTTAATCAGATGTGCAGAATGGTGTTCTAATGGGCCTGCATATATTTCCTCTCCTCCTCGTTTCAAAAGAAATAGCTACAGTTTGACATTGAAATACTTAAACCTTGTGTAAATCCAAGAAATAAAAACTAGTTATTGGTTCCATAACCACTAGAAATATATCTTACCTCATCAAAAGCATCAAATTTATCAATGCTTGGCTGGTGGATAGTGCACACCATAATTCGTCCAAGGACGCCCAGCTGCAATCTTGGCTTTCCTCCAAGGGCACAGCATACTGCGAAAAAAATTGGAAGTTTTTAGAAAAGGAAAGTTAAAGTCCACAGATCTGAGACATGAGAGATATGGCCATAATTGAACCAGACAGTGTTCAATCAGATTAACAGTGAAAAATAAATTTCGAGAAGAGCTCTTGATTCCAGTAGTGTGGATAGATATTCCTCATACTCATAATCGGACTTCCAGATAGAGCAATCTTTTTTTCGTGAGCTTGTTGTATAACAATCTTTTCTCCAGCAATTCTAAAACATTCATATATAGACACCCCAGAAGCAGAAGCATCCGCAACTTCAGAAGCATTGCTTTGGACAGATTGCAACATTGCACTTTGAATTATGCACCGATCAGTGTTCCCATTGAACTCCAAAGGCAACACAGATGATTCCATTCTTTCACAAATTTGATTAATTGGAGACTAATAGAGCAGGCATCACCTCTATCTTCAAATCTGGCATTAAGAAAAGGATAAAGGGAATTTTCCATTTAGTATCAGAATATCAGCATAAAAGAAAGTTCTTTTAAGCACCGGTTCAAGTTCAAAAAGGTAAAACTCATGCCACAAAAGGTTTAATGTGCACCAACTTCTGCCAAACCTGTAGACAGTAAATTCTATTTACATTGTGGCATTCAAAAACCATGCATTCAGAAGCTAACTTTTCAACAGGGAAGACTCAAACAGGAAGACAAAATGTTGATATATTATTGATATGAACGAACTCTCCATTCACAAAATGGAGATCTGTTTTTTTGTGAAGCAACTTTGGAAAATCAGCATTAAAGCACTCTCTTGGACAACACCAACATTAATATTCCACTTCTATTATCACATCAGACTAAAAATTCATTAAAAATCATTCTAAGAAGAATTTAGTGTCTAATTTCATCTACTTGATATATAGATACGTGCATATTTACATACATATATGTAAAGAGCCAAACAGATATTCACAGTAGAGCACTTGAGTGAAATACAAATGTCCTATATACACTGATGTCATGTGTCTAGGCCCAATTTTCTGACTTTTTTTTTTCTTTTTGAATTCCAACAATACTATATCTAAAAGAGATAAGAGATTTGAGGTTCTTAGATCTTCTACTTCCACACATGATTATTCACCTCAATGTCAAGAAAAAATCAGCCCACTGCAGTCATAAAAGCTTCTTAAATTAATTAATAGGTAGACTATGCCACTTCCCACACAAAAATTTCTTATTTGACTTAGGTATGTATATAACATATGAATGAAACTTCACCAGAAACATAGAAAACCCAACACACACCAGAAGCAAGAATACATATTAAAGAAAAGAAATTTAAAAGAAGAACTCAATGCTTGAGACAAGAGAATAGTTAATCCTTAATAAAGTGTAAAACCCAAGAAAATTACAAAACATTCGGCACATTTGAGTTGGGTGCTTTTCATTTTCTTTTATTTTCCTTCATTTTCTCCAAGTAGGGAAAAGAAAGAAAATGAAGAAATGAAATGAAGAGTGGTTAGTTTGTGAGTATTACCTTAAGGGAAGTGACCATTTTGCAAGAAAAAACTCTTCCGTAGGAATGGGCATCAAAGCCATGTGAAAGAGAAACCCTAGAAAAATGCAGCAAAGTGTTGGCAACACAATACTTGCAACCTTGAGCTATCTGGCAAGGCAAACCTATGTAGTCTGCCAATTTCTGCATATGCGAAAACCTAGTACCTATCAGTAATCAATTTCGAAAGAAACATGCTTTTTAGTAAACTATATATGCTGATGTCCCTACTCCTACAATTAATGGATAATCAAGCATGTCAGCACATGCAGGCACACATAAAAAAGGATATATTAACACAAAAGCAAAAAAAAGAAAAAAAAAAAAACTTACATAGTTAAAATGGGCACCAACACATTGCAAAGTTGGTTGAAGTTATTTCCTAATACACGATGAGTGTTTTAATTTTTTGTGATTTACATTCTAATCGATTTAAATAACAGCACAAACATATCTTCTTATAGAATTTCCTCAAGGAAAACCAAAAAAATTAAGCATAAGGGTGTTATTTTTGGTTAATAACCGGTATAATCATCTAGTCTAGCATTCATTAGCACTAAGATAACCGATAACCCTGCATTATGAATTGCTTGAAAGGCCAATGTTCCATCTAATGATCCTGACAGAATAAATGCAATGAGAAGAGATCATTTATATTAAAAGAAATGACAAACCCAATCTTTCCACAAACACTAGATAATAATATTAACACAATTGCAGAATTGGATTTCTTATGGAAAATTCAGTATTCAAATAATCATCTTAATCAAGAAACTTTTTCTTTCTGATAAGCATGAAATATGACAAACATAACTGAAACAGTCAATAAAACCATAGAAAGGGTTTTACAGGATTACTTGCACATACCAATTCCCCTCACTAGAGATGCTCATTTCAATTTTCAGTCATTGCTTTAGTTTAACCTCATTCACATTAAAAACATCGAAGAGTTCTATTTTATAAAAAGAAGGGCAAGAAATCCTTCCAAAAATACAAAATCTGATCAAAACTAAAAAAATAAAAAAAATAAAAAAATGGAAATAAACTAAGACATCAAAATACCATATTTAAAGATGAGGTAGTGCTGCAAATGCCATATATTTGATCAATTGTAGAAAGACATGAACATATACACAAATATGACACAATGATACACAAATGAGGCAAACCATTTACAGCTGCACAGTTGGTTTCTAAACAAGAATTATACTGATCAGACAGATACACGTACATGCTCACCAAAATTATATGTTCTGCATACTTTTGGATGAATAAACTACCGGCCTTTGTCATTCTCTTTTAACCTCAACCAATCATCCCAATAAGTGAAGTTTTGTCAAAGAAAATTTGTAGGACTAATTAAAACTATTTTTTATTAGATGCACAAAAAAAATAATTTAGACCATAAAGGATATGCTTTTGGCCACTTTGGTGATAGCTCATCCCATATAGTTTAGACAGCATCCATCCGAGTCCAAGAAAGAAATCTGATCGATAAAGTGTATCTGCAGAAGGTATCATATATAGATAAGAGTTTTTAAAGCTTCTATTTCAAAGACAAATAAAATTTTCATTAACAAAATCTTTGATGCATTAGTCAGCTGTAGAGAGTGGTTTGTCAAGTCATACGTCTATAGCATAATTATGACTGAAATGAGGCTTGCTGAAATGTATAAGTGGCAGAACTGGTAAATGAGGGTTGCCGAAGAGTTCTATTTTATAAAAAGAAGGGCAAATTTCTCAAAAACAGAACATTTCTAGCTGTTCCTAATTGGCAGGTTTGCAACCTGAGAAAACGTTTCAATTAAACCTCAAAAAGTCGAAATTTAAGAGATAAAGCATTAGGTTCCACAAAGTCTTATCCCTACCTAGTGCATGCATCAAATTCTTTTGTCCAAAGAGGGACTTGACAATGTATCTGTAGGTGTGATAGATGAGACATAGTCATGGAATTCTTTAGTCCAAACGGGGACTTGGCTATGTATCTCTAGATGTAATAGATGAGCCTTAGTCATCTCCCTATTTTAAGGTCCATCAAATTTACTTGACGACATTTGGAAATGTTGAGAAGAAGGATATAGACAGATTGGTTGCAGCATCATACGAAGGAAAGACAAATCAGAAAAACCAAAGGAACATGCTATCATGACACGGAGAATTTTTGACAGGGATCAAAATTGAGGAAAGACTGTTGGGCAATTTTATATAGATGAGAACCATTTCAGACTACTAACGAGTACCTGCTTCATAGTTTAAGTATTCTGTAACACTAATGCTCTTCATCAATGTCCAATTTTCTCCAGTTCCAATAAGTGTAGATGGGAACATCACTTGGAATTAAAAAATCAAGCAAAGGATCATGTGTAGGAACTAAATCCAACTCCAGTTACAATAAAAAGAAATAATGAACTGTTTATTCAAGCATAGGAGATGAACTCTTACAGTGTGGAATGGCACATTATCCTTGCCCATAAACTGGTACAGATCCACATTTTCAGGGTTCTTCCACCACTTTTCCCACTCAGGTGTATAGCATGCAGTGATTGAGGCATAACCAATTGGTGCATCAAACTAGACATAGAAAACCTGTGATCAGAGTAGTATAAATTGTTTCAAACATTGTTTGCAAAAACCATATAGAACAAGAAATTTCTCTATAGAAAAAGAAGGGGTCAATTCTACAAATTAAATAAAATGAAATTACATCTTGTCCAACCTTGTCTTTATATTTTTCATGTGGAACAGGAACCCCCCACTTGAGATCCCTGATTCATGCCCAGTTGAGTACTTTAATAAAAAATACTTATAAATCCTATGACCTTATACTGGCGTAGCAAAGCTACTATAGTATAGCAGTTCTAGGGTCGAACTCAGGGATGGGTTTTCACTTTATCAGTGACAGACTCTAAATTAGAAATTGAGTCTGATGATTTCCTTTAGCATAAACTTGAAGTTTAAAAGAAAATAAAATTGTTTTGAAAGTGGTAATTAAAACTAAACTCACATAGAACTAAGTAAAAAATGGAAGAAAGAAAGTCTCCCGGAGCTAAAGGTTGCTAGGTTCAAGTTCAGGATGCAAAGTGGAAAATTCCGGATTTTTCTCCTCGCATTGGGGATTTAACCTATAGTTATTTCCCGAATCGGTATAGGTTTGACAATGAAGATTTAATCCATAAAAGGTCAATAGAGATGGTAGTCAAGGTCCATTAATGGCTTAAGACACTATGGGCTATCACCTTGAATCACTTTCCAATGGCTCGTACATGATAACTAATGGACTGATATGGATCTAGCAATAAGCATCCACAGAGACCTGAAGCTTACCATGTATTGGCCAGTCAAAGTGACTCTAAGGGATTTAAAGCAAAACTTTGGATTTAGAAGCCATTTATGGACTCCAACTACCTGAATTTAATGCACGGAAACTTTCCACCTTTTAATCTGGACTTTTCACCTAGCTTCCTTCACTCCAAGAAACTATAAGTTTAGCCTCTCATCCTCTGGGAAAACATCCTCAGAGGCTGTTTGGCTTCCAAGAAAATAGAAAATAGTAGAGAGAAAAAGAAAGCAAAAGATACTCTGTATTTAGCTAAGTGTAAACTTTACAAAAGTTGGTCTCCTGGAGAAAGTTCCCCGACAGGCCAAAAAATGAAAATTACAAAACAATATATAACAGGTTGTTTACCCCTGTATTCTTGCTTAACAACTAAGGAATCATCTAATTGGTGGATTACAAGGAGAGAATTGGGATTTAGACAACAAATATCTGAAGTAAAATATCAAAAAACGTCGGTCGCAAATATCTGGAAGCACTCAGGAGAATTTCGCAGGTGCACAAAATGGCTGTGAAATCATTTCGCAGCCGAAGGCTGATTTCGCAGCCAAAGGCTGATTTCGCAGCCCTGCGAAATTGGCCTTCAGCTTGGAGTGATCTGCTTCCATTGGCTCTAACTTCTTCATTTCAACTCTGATTTGCGAACCGTTTGAAGCATTGGATTGTTGACTTCCCGATCTTCGAAACGACATAAAGCATGCATAAATTGGACTTCAGGAAGTACTCCACAAGTGGCTGAAATTACTGTCATGAAGAATGCTTCAAGGTAGATTCTCTCTTTACTTCTCCTCCTTGCATTCCGGATTGGTTATGGCAAAGGACTTTAAGGCTTCAAAGCTCTCATTCTTCATGTTTCTGAGCTTTCCATTGCTTTGCCATGGATTCCAAATAACTCTCCTCCATCTTGGATTGCTTTGGTGATCAAATTACTAACAAAAACACCAAAACTTACACAAAGTGATTAGAAGTGATTGCAAAGGTCCTTAATATGTTAATTGGGTTAAAAGGCAATAATTACTACTCAAAAGTGTTTAAAAGAGTTAATTACAAGCTATCAAATAGCCCTTTTTGAGTAGTAATCACTCCCCTCAATCGACATATTGCTAGTCCCTTAGCAATTAAGGAGAGAAAAACTAAGCAAATAAAGTAATAAACATAAAAGAGGTCATGCAAATCATTCCAAAAAAATAATTGAGTGGCATGACTGATATCAAAACACATCTCACATGGTGAACTAAAGATATGAAGATTCAAAATGCAATAGGAGTTGTCAAAGCTAAAACTTAAACAAAAAGTACAAAGAGTGGAGATTATGCAATTAAGTATCAAAAGAATCTCTACTCTCAAGGTTCCAAATCAAACTCTTCCATAATGAGCTAAGTGTTAACGAGATTAGGTTCCGGATATAGTATATACAACTATCCTCACCCTCCAACCTAAGCTTTTCTCGAACAATGGCAAAATTAACCAACTCTTAATAGGTTAGGAACGCACCTTCTTATTCACAATTCTTTTTACTCACTAAACTTTAACCAATTCACCTATGTAGCAAGCAGAGGATCGATGACTCCCAACCAATCAAGGTTTAGGGCATCGGGTTTTAAAGGCTTTCGCCACCCCTTCGGATCATGCTTAGGTTTCAAGGAAAGAATAGAAGCTTATTCTTTTTTTTTTTTTTTTTTGAAAGACTCATTGGCCTTTATGAGGTGTCCCAACACTATTAAAGAGAGGTTAAGTAATGAACCAAGTCAAAATTTTCCTAAGCTTAGAAAGTGAGAAAGTTTTACATCATATATCCGGGATCTAATGTGCACTGTGTGTGTAAAGCTTGAAATGGAAGAAATAAGTTCGAAATCAAAGAGGGCTTTAATAGATTATCAACTTTGAAAGCATAAAACAAACTCAAAGACTTAAATAATTAAGTTAAAACTCGACTTATCCTATTTTATTTTTGAGAAATTATCTTTAACAACCATAGAGAAAAATTTTAAAATTAAATAAAAGTAACCTAAATTACCAAAATATTTAGTATTAACAATAATAATAATAAAAAAACTTCCTTCCTCAACTGTCCCCCCCCTCCAACCAAGCTGAGCATTGTCCTCAATGTGGTATGAGCGATTGAAATTACAGGGAGGAAGTGGTGCCTCCTGAGTGGTATGTAATTTGAGTAGATAAGGAGAAACCACATGTTTCAAAAAGAAAATAGATATGAGTAGAGGAATAAAAATAAAATAATACCAAGAGTATGCAAAAAATGATAGAGTTGTATTACTTCATGAAAGTACATTAAAGATGATAACAAGTAATACAACCAATCCCAATATATATCATAACAAAAGCATGGGATTGCAAGTGCTACTATAATAAGAAAATGCATAAAGAAAATACATAAAGTAAACTATGGAAATGATCAAGTAGATGGGTGCTGATGATGTGAAGATAATGACTCAGGTGGATGTTTGTGTGTCTCCTGGAGTCGGCTCTGTGGGCTCTAAGGGGGCAGGCATCTGGTGCTGAGGAGCTGATGGAATACCCAGATGGCTCTGAATCTGCCTCAGAATGGCAGTATGCTGAGTCTGAGTAGCAATAATTTGCTCCTGATGAGCACGAAGAGCTGCCATCTCCTGAGTAAGAATGCTCTGTGAAGTGGTCAATGTCTGCAAAGTGTGACATAGAGCTCTGTACTCGGAAATGGATATGGTAGTCCTCGGCTCTGCTGAAGAGGAGGGTTGTGATGTGGCTGAAAAAACAGGGGAAGACTGTGGTGTGGTAGGATCAGTAGAGGGCACTGCAGGGGCAGGTGCTTTCGTGTCAGCTGGTGTCTCTATGGGCTGTGGCTCTTCTAGTTGCTCTACTCCAGCAGGGGCTACTGGCTCTGCACTGTAGGCTGTCATGTTCGTCCATTTTTCAAGAGTGAATATCTCTCGACAAATCCGTTTGCGCTCAAATTGAGGCTCAGTTGGGTAGCCCAAGTGTTCCAAAATCTGACATAACAACCTGGGGAACAGTAGAGGAATGGCATCAGCTCTGAGCAGCTTCTTCTGATGGACCTTCTCTTCAAAATACAGAAGGGCGGCCATAATGAGATGATGAGGGCCAAAGAAGAATCCCTCAGATATCCGATATAATGCCTCCAGCAAAGCTCTTCGCCTCTGCACCCAGTGCTGTAGTGGAAAGATATTGTGGCGGAGGAGAGCATCTATGAAAAACATGCTAGGAGGGAGCTCCTTCCTCTGTAGATACTGGCCTGTGGATGCCCCTCTGGACAGAATACGAACTATGTCGCTCGGGGAAGGATTAGTCCAGACTCGATAATCCTCTGGCCTAGCTGGCTCGTAGGGAATGCGCAATGCCTCTGCTATGTGCCTAGCTCCCAGAATACCATGACGTCCGTCTATGGTGAAGTGGATGACAGTAGGATCTCAGACATGGTGTGTGGTCATGGATTGATAAAAATCCATTGCCACACGGGGATAAAAGAAATCCCTTGGAGTAAGCAATTGTTCCATATGATACCTCCGGAGCAGATGGAAGGAGTCCCTGAGCTGGGGCTGAAGTCTGAAAGCGGCCACGTCAAAACAGAGCTTAGAGTGGAAAGGCCTAGCCCTGCAGTCTAAATTACCCTCTATGGGCGGCTGAGTGAGCATGGGGCGCTTGATAATCATCTCAGGAGTCATGCCGAAGGGGATCTGAGAATCTAAAGGCGACGGCTGAGACGACTGAGGCTCTATAGCTGGCTCTTCTGGCTCTGATAATTCAATTAACGCTGGCTCAGATACCTTAGCTTTCTTCTTGGGTGGCTGGCTACTTGCCCGTATATGATAGCGCCTGACCGGAGGGCTCCTCGGTGCTTCTTGAACTGGAGGTGGGGTGCGTAGTGGTCGCGGAGGCTCGGATGTGGAGCCTTGGACAAGGGTCTTTGATGAAGCCCTCGTACGGCTTGACGGGGAGGAGGACTTAGCTCCTCGGGTTCTTGCCATGGCGGGCGGGCGGAGATGGGCGGAGGTGCGCGCGGTCGAGGTTCAGATGAGAGGGAGAAGATGGAAGGTTGCTTTGTTTTTGGGTCTTCTCTGGTACTATTTAAAGTTCAAATGGCCGGTTATATTAGAAATTTGGAATTTATACCGTTAAAAATTGGATACCAAGGGTCACTTTAATTATCGCAGAGGAGGGCTGATTTCGCAACAAAATGGCATTTTCGCAGAAGGGGGCCCTTTTCGCAGCACATTTCGCAGCCCATTTCGCAGCTACGAAATCGGGTTACTGTGCTACGAAATGGCACTCGTGTGCCAAAGGGGTGTTTCGCAACTGCGAAACACCATGCGAAATTGGGCTATGGCTGCGAAAATTGGAGATTTCACGCTTTGGGGATTTCGCAGCCATTTCGCAGCTGCGAAATGGAGTTCCTATGCTGCGAAATGGCACTCGTGTGCCAAGAGGTGTTTTCGCAGCTGCGAAAATTTTCGCAGAGGGGGGTGTTAAATTTCGCAGCGGAGGGCTATTTTCGTAGCCAAACCTTGATTTCGCAGAGGCCATGTAAGGGTTGCGAAATGATTTCGCAGCAGATGGCCATTTTCGCAGGGGCCGATTTTGGGCTGCGAAATTTCGCAGACCACTAAAATTTCATAGCTTTGAGCTCTTTTTGGCCCTCTGAGACCTTCCTTCATATTCTTTGCAATTGTTCCTACAAAAGATCATTCAAAAAGAGGAAGTTACTTATAATTAACAAAACTTTAGACCAAAATTAAAATCAAAAGAGTTAATAAAGCTTCTAAATTAATAAACTTAAACAAAAAATATGGACTTTGGTGAAACCAAGCCCATCTAACCCTTTTCTGATTAGGCTTTCTGTGGCTCAAGGAGGTTGATTTCCTCCTTGTCTTGCTTGAATGGTTCAATGAATGGCTTGAGACGATGGCCATTGACCTTGAAGGTGTCAATACTGTTGGACTTCAGTAATTCCACCACTCCACTGGGATGCACTTGGTGAATTATGAAAGGACCCGTCCACCTGGATTTCAATTTTCCTGGAAAGAGATGAAGTTTAGAGTCATAAAGCAAAACTCTTTGTCCCTTGGTCAAATTCTTCTGATTTACCAATTGATCATGCCATTTTTTCAATCTTGCTTTTGCAATTTTTGAATTGAGGTATGCATCATTCCTCATTTCCTCCAATTCATTCAAATCCAAACATCTCTTTAACCCGGCTCTTGTCAAATCCATGTTGAGCTTTTTGATTGCCCACCATGCTTTATATTCAATCTCTACTGGAAGATGACACGCTTTGCCATAAACAAGGCGATAGGGAGACATTCCAAGAATGGTCTTGTAAGCGGTCCTATAAGCCCATAAGGAATCCAGGAGCTTAATAGACCAATCCTTCCTATTCACATTCACCACCTTCATCAATATATTCTTGATCTCACGGTTGGCTAACTCAACTTGGCCACTTGTTTGAGGGTGATACGGTGTGGCTACCTTATGTTTAACCCCATATTTGGCTAGAAGAGTCTCAAAAGGTTTATTGCAAAAGTGGGTTCCTCCATCACTTATAATGGCCTTTGGCACTCCAAATCTTGCAAAAATATTGTCCTTGAGGAATTTAAGAACCACCTTATGATCATTGCTCCTACATGGGATTGCTTCTACCCACTTAGAGACATAATCCACTCCCACCAAGATGTAGGAATGCCCAAATGACATTGGAAATGGTCCCATGAAGTCTATCCCCCAAACATAAAAAATATCCACTATTAAGATGGGGTTCAAGGGCATCATATTTCGGCGTGTTAGCTTACCAAGCCTTTGACACCGATCACATCCCTTGCACATAGAGTGGGCATCCTTGAAAAGAGAGGGCCACCAGAAGCCTGATTGGATCACCTTCATAGCTGTTTTCTGGGAGGCAAAATGACCTCCACATGCACTATCATGGCAATGGGAAAGAATTCCCGATTGCTCTTGCTCAGGAACACATTTCCTTATAATTTGATCTGCACAATATTTGAAAAGAAAAGGTTCCTCCCAATAATAGGCATGGATCTTAGCAAAGAAATGCCTCTTGTCTTGGGCACTCCACTCACTTGGTACTTCTCCAGTAACCAAAAAATTTGCAATGTGAGAATACCATGGAGCTACATCTATTGACATGAGAGACTCCTCAGGGAAGTCATCATTGATAGGCAGACCATGTGAGTCATGTGCTATCACAAGTCGGGACAAATGGTCAGCTACTACATTTTCTACCCCCTTTTTATCTCGGATTTGGAGATTGAATTCTTGGAGCAAAAGAATCCATCTTATCAATCTTGCCTTGGCATCTTGCTTGGTTAGCAAGTATTTCAAAGCAGAATGGTCAGTGAACACCACTATAGAGGACCCTACCAAATAAGCACGAAACTTATCCAAGGCAAAAACTACTGCCAACAACTCTTTCTCAGTAGTTGTGTAGTTCCTTTGAGCTTCATTCAAAGTTTTGCTTGCATAATAAATCACATAGGGCTTTCCATCTTCTCTTTGCCCCAAAACAGCACCCATAGCAAGATCACTTGAATCACACATTACCTCAAAAGGTAATTTCCAATTTGGGGCTCTCACTATTGGTGCAGTTGTGAGGAATTGCTTCAATTTCTCAAAACTCTTCTGACACTTCTCATTCCACACAAACTTGGCATCCTTTACCAAGAGTTCACAAAGAGGTTTTGAGATTTTTGAGAAATCCTTAATGAACCTCCTATAGAACCCGGCTGTCCTAGGAATTGCCTAATTCCTTTAACATTTGTGGGAGGTGGCAATTTAACAATTAATTCCACCTTTGCCTTATCTACCTCAATGCCATTTTTGGAGATGATATGTCCTAAGACAATTCCTTTTTGTACCATAAAATGGCACTTCTCCCAATTTAGCACTAGGTCTTTCTCAATACATCTGTGGAGAACAACTTCTAAATGCAACAAACACTTCTCATAAGAACTTCCATATACAGTGATGTCATCCATGAAAACTTCCATGATGCGTTCCACCATATCACTAAAGATGCTTAGCATACATCTTTGGAAAGTTGCAGGAGCATTACATAGACCAAAGGGCATTCTCCTATATGCAAAAGTACCAAAGGGGCAAGTGAAGGTTGTCTTTTCTTGATCTTCCAAATCAATTTCTATTTGGAAGTACCCTGAATAACCATTTAGAAAACAGTAGAAAGGATGTCCTGAGACTCTCTCAAGGACTTGGTCCATGAAAGGCAATGGGAAATGGTCCTTCCTAGTCACTGAATTCAACCTCCTATAGTCTATACACACCCTCCATCCTGAGGTAGGACGTGTAGAGACTTCCTCCCCTTTCTCATTCTGGATTACAGTAATTCCAGATTTCTTTGGGACTACTTGGGTGGGACTCACCCACAAGCTGTCTGAAATGGGATATATGATCCCAGCTTGCAGTAGCTTCAAAACTTCACTCCTCACCACCTCTTGCATGTGAGGATTCAGCCTCCTCTGGGGTTGCCTCACTGGTTTTGCATCCTCCTCCATATAGATATGGTGGGTACAGATCAAAGGGCTAATCCCTTTCAGATCAGAAATTTGCCATCCAATGGCTTTCTTGCATTTTCTGAGGATGCCCAAAAGACTATCCTCTTGATCACTAGTGAGAGTTGAGGAAACCACCACTGGACATTTCTCGTCTTCCTCCAAGTATGCATACTTCAAATCCACAGGAAGTGGCTTTAAAATAAGCTTTGGAGGGTCCTCCATAGCAACTTCTTGTGAGTCTTCTTGGTTGAACAGTGGTAAGATCTCTTCCCGTCTCCTCCAAGGAGACATGATGGCTAGCACATCAGAGGGTTCAGGGAACCCATCTTCAATCACTTCCAAGCTTTCATTCAAGCTCTCCTCTAAGTTCTTGTCACAGTGCTCTTCAACCAAAGTGTTGATCAAGCACACCTCCTCAAATCCTTCCTCCTCTTCGGGATGAAGATGCCTCTTACATAGGTGGAATATATTTAATTCCAAGGTCATGTTTCCAAATGTGAGCTGCATCACCCCATTCCTACAATTAACGATAGCATTGGAGGTAGCTAGGAAAGGCCTCCCTAGGATGATTGGCACATAATTTTCTTCATTGACAGTGGAATCAATATCAAGCACCACAAAATCCACAGGATAGTAGAATTTATCCACTTGAACTAGAACATCCTCTATCAATCCCCTTGGGATTTTGACCGACCTATCAGCTAAGGAGAGGGTCATGGTTGTGGGCTTCAATCCTCCAAGTCCCAGTTGCTTATACACAGAGTATGGGAGCAAATTCACACTTGCTCCCAAGTCTAGTAAAGCTTTTTCCACATGTGTCCCTCCAATGTTGACTGATATGGTGGGACATCCCGGATCTTTATACTTAACTGGGGACTTACTCTGAATGATAGCACTCACTTGCTCAGTGAGGAATGCATTCTTTGTCACCTGTAAGCCTCTCTTGACTGTGCACAAGTCCTTTAGAAACTTTGCATATGTAGGGACTTGCTTGATCATATCAAGTAAGGGTATATTCACCTTCACTTGTCTCAAAACTTCAAGAATTTCTGATGAATTCTTGATTTCTTTCTTTCCATGTAAAGCTTGAGGAAAAGGGGGAGGCATATGTTTCTTCATCATATCCTCTTTAATCACTATCCTTGGTTCTTCTTCAATGCTTGATTTGGATGCACTTTCTTCCCACTCTTCTCTTCTTGGTTATTGCTCTCTTTAATCAAGGGTCTCTTTGCCATGAGTTCTTCATCATGCCCCATGTTAGGCAAGGGTTGACCAACCTCCTTCCCACTCCTCAAAGTGATTACAGCTTTGACCTCTCTCAAATTTGAAGACTCACCATCTTGGGTTTCAACTTCATGAACACCCTTGGGATTTTGGCTTGGTTGAGAGGGGAACTTTCCCTTCTCATTCACTGTGTTTAGGTTGGTAAGCCTTGAGATGGAGTACTGAATATTATCTATCTTCTGAGATAGATCATTTTGCATCCCCTCCATTCTCTTAATTTGAGAACTCTCAACGTTTTCAATCTTTTGATGCAATTGGGAGTTGATTGCCTTTTGTTCACCCACAAAGTCACCCATGACTTTGCTCAGGTTTACAATGGCTTACTCCACTGAAGAGGTTTGTTGAGGGGCTTGGGTTTGGCTTTGTGATTGGTATGGAGGTGGCCTTGGTTTCCAAGCAAAATTTGGGTGGTTTCTCCAGCTTGAATTATAGGTGTTTCCATAAGATGCACTGTTGTTGGGCCTAAATTGCCCCACAACATTGACTTGATCACCTAACATCTCCCTCACGGCTGGCATGGTTGGGCACTCATCTACCACATGATCACATGATTGGCAAATGGTGCATGGCATGACATGGACTTGGGTATCGGAAATGGCTTGGACTTCATGCTTCTTTTTCAACTCAAGTTCTTCCAGCCTCCTTGCTAATGTTGCCACTTTAGCTTTCATGTCCACGTCTTCATTCAACATGTATATTCCAGCCTTTGGATTTTGGGTTTGTTGAGAGGGAAACTTTCCTTTCTCTCTTGAGTTGGGCTCATCCCATCCTCTTGACACCTCAGCCACATAACTTAAAAAGTCCATGGCTTCATCAGGATTCTTACTCATAAAATCTCCCCCACACATGGTCTCAAGAATTTGCTTCATGGAGGAAGACATTCCATCATAAAAATAGCTCACTAAGAGCCATGTATCAAAACCATGATGAGGACAAGCATTGATGGCCTCCATATACCTTTCCCAACATTCATGGAACTTCTCATTTTCTTTAGCAGAAAAATTTGAGATTTGTCTCTTCAACCCATTGGTCCTATGGGTGGGGAAATATTTCTTCAAAAATTCAGCTTGAAGATCAACCCAATTCCTTATGCTCCTTGGCCTTAAAGAATTAAGCCATATTTTTGCTTTGTCCTTCAAAGTAAAAGAGAATAGCTTGAGTCTCATCAAGTCTATTGAAGCTCCTCCCTCTCTAAAGGTATTACACACCTCCTCAAACTCCTTGATGTGAGCATATGGATTCTCACTCTCCATTCCATGGAAATTTGGCAGGAGGGGCACAATATGAGGCCTTATAACCAACTGCTCAAGAGGAGGCACGATGCATGAGGGTGCACTCATCCTTGGTGGATGCATTCTATCCCTCATGGATAGGTATGCATTGGGACTACCCCCTTGACCTTGTTGAGAATTCTGATCCTCTAGTGGAGGGTCCATGATGTTTACACAGATATCCAACTCTGTGTCTTGAGGATTCTCAATCCTTACTAATCTTCCCTATTGGTCCCTAATCCAATAGGGCATGCACAAGTTACAATACCTGTAATAATAAGAAAACAAACAACAAAAACAAGAACAAAAGAAAACTAGAAAAAAAAAATTAAAGTTAGGAAGAAAACGAAAATAAACTTAACAAAAGGAAAATGAAAGGAAATAAAGTTAGTGAAAAAGGAATTCACCAAACTTGTGATGAAAATCACAAATAGCCTCTAAAAGGTTGTATCATTGTATTGTGGCACCATCCCCGGCAACGGCGCCATTTGATTCATGCCCAGTTGAGTACTTTAATAAAAAAATATTTATAAATCCTATGACCTTATACTGGCGTAGCAAAGCTACTATAGTATAGCAGTTCTAGGGTCGAACTCAGGGATGGGTTTTCACTTTATCAATGACAGACTCTAAATTAGAAATTGAGTCTGATGATTTCCTTTAGCATAAACTTGAAGTTTAAAAGAAAATAAAATTGTTTTGAAAGTGGTAATTAAAACTAAACTCACATAGAACTAAGTAAAAAATGGAAGAAAGAAAGTCTCCCGGAGCTAAAGGTTGCTAGGTTCAAGTTCAGGATGCAAAGTGGAAAATTCCGGATTTTTCTCCTCGCATTGGGGATTTAACCTATAGTTATTTCCCGAACCGGTATAGGTTTGACAATGAAGATTTAATCCATAAAAGGTCAATAGAGATGGTAGTCAAGGTCCATTAATGGCTTAAGACACTATGGGCTATCACCTTGAATCACTTTCCAATGGCTCGTACATGATAACTAATGGACTGATATGGATCTAGCAATAAGCATCCACAGAGACCTGAAGCTTACCATGTATTGGCCAGTCAAAGTGACTCTAAGGGATTTAAAGCAAAACTTTGGATTTAGAAGCCATTTATGGACTCCAACTACCTGAATTTAATGCACGGAAACTTTCCACCTTTTAATCTGGACTTTTCACCTAGCTTCCTTCACTCCAAGAAACTATAAGTTTAGCCTCTCATCCTCTGGGAAAACATCCTCAGAGGCTGTTTGGCTTCCAAGAAAATAGAAAATAGTAGAGAGAAAAAGAAAGCAAAAGATACTCTGTATTTAGCTAAGTGTAAACTTTACAAAAGTTGGTCTCCTGGAGAAAGTTCCCCGACAGGCCAAAAAATGAAAATTACAAAACAATATATAACAGGTTGTTTACCCCTGTATTCTTGCTTAACAACTAAGGAATCATCTAATTGGTGGATTACAAGGAGAGAATTGGGATTTAGACAACAAATATCTGAAGTAAAATATCAAAAAACGTCGATCGCAAATATCTGGAAGCACTCAGGAGAATTTCACAGGCGCACAAAATGGCTGCGAAATCATTTCGCAGCCGAAGGCTGATTTCGCAGCCAAAGGCTGATTTCGCAGCCCTGCGAAATTGGCCTTCGGCTTGGAGTGATCTGCTTCCATTGGCTCTAACTTCTTCATTTCAACTCTGATTTGCGAACCGTTTGAAGCATTGGATTGTTGACTTCCCGATCTTCGAAACGACATAAAGCATGCATAAATTGGACTTCAGGAAGTACTCCAAAAGTGGCTGAAATTACTGTCATCAAGAATGCTTCAAGGTAGATTCTCTCTTTACTTCTCCTCCTTGCATTCCGGATTGGTTATGGCAAAGGACTTTAAGGCTTCAAAGCTCTCATTCTTCATGTTTCTGAGCTTTCCATTGCTTTGCCATGGATTCCAAATAACTCTCCTCCATCTTGGATTGCTTTGGTGATCAAATTACTAACAAAAACACCAAAACTTACACAAAGTGATTAGAAGTGATTGCAAAGGTCCTTAATATGTTAATTGGGTTAAAAGGCAATAATTACTACTCAAAAGTGTTTAAAAGAGTTAATTACAAGCTATCAAATAGCCCTTTTTGAGTAGTAATCAATCCCTGGTAATACAGCGGGATCTAAGTCATTCTTTAAGCCATGCATATGTAGCTTGGATAGCATTTTGGCTCCAGCATCCTGCAATGGACATGTTATTGATATATTCTTCCAATTTATCCTTTACTAATGGGAGCTCGAGAAACAAGTGGTCTATATCACGAATTTGTGAAGTAGACTGGCATACCTATTGATCATACAATATTTCAAGTGAGACAAAAAATTTGAAAAACAACTAGATGTTTTTTAACCCAGTAGGTAAATGAAAATTTTCAATGAAATGAAAAAAATGGTCACACCTTGCATCTAGGATCTTTCAGTTCAGTTGGATTCAATAGCTTTCCACACTTTTCGCACTGATCCCCATGAGCAGAGTCGTAATTACAATCTAGTGTTGGGCAGGTGCCTTCCACAAGCCGATCAGCTAAGAAACGTTGACATGTCTCGCAATAAACGTGCATTAGTATTGAACCTCAAATTAATGAACAGATGGTGCATAATTTACCAATGAGAATGCCTTCTTCATAAACAAATTTGATGATGAAAGTGACAATTAATGGAAACCATAATAACATGTAATTATGGTTTCCTTGTAAACATGAGAGTTGATTTTGATGAAGAAACTCACTTATATAGGTGTTAAAAGCCAATTGAAAGTTTATACACCTAACTAAAGATAAATAAAAATTCTTACCTTTGCAGTACCTAGTCTGCTTAACTGTATAGCTAGATCAAATCTATAGTCAGGATCGGTGGCAACTTCCAGTGCATCCTCCAGCATACCTCGGGCTTCCAAGAAACGAGCCACACTAGCAAGTAAAATACATCTTCATCACATCTCAGTCAAGTTTCAGAACTATGGAAAAAGGAATTGAAACAACAAGAATAAGTGGACAAAAATTGTGGTCACAACATAAGTATATACAGAATGCACTTCCTTTTTTGCAATGCATTGACAGTATATGCAATATATGAACATGATAAGAGAAAAAAATGATAGGTGGATGAATAAAAAATCATAGCATGAGATTGTTTGCAACTTAAAAGGTTAGAGCATAAGGTATACATACATAAATTAATATAATCTGAAAATCAATTACCTCTAACATATTAGCAGAGAAATTGAATACTGTAGGTAGTGCTCTGCCTCCTATATATGCTTCTGCATCCACTATTATATGCTCAAACTAAACTTCAATGGTTGGAATATCAAGTCCAACTCTGTTTTAGGCAATTAGAAACCAACATAAATACATGATACAAAAAGGCTTCATAGAAAAGAAGAAAAATAAAATAGCTCAGAATTCCTAAATCCCCTTTAACCAAGCTGGACTTAGAAGGCCTGTTAATGGCCTTTGGACTAGGCTGACCCGACCCACTTCCTATAACACAGGATGTCAATCTAAAATAAAAGACCAGGTTCATTTGAGAATTTGTACCTTCCTTCTCAAGGCATTGTTAGCTTCAATTAGCATATGTTCCTGCACCCCCATTTCCTATCAAGGACTCTACCTTGCAAGTCTTGAACTTGATTGTAAAGAATGTGGTTCTTAGTTACAACCATGGTAATTAACATCATATAAGACATGCCAAAATATAACATCCAAAATATAACATCCAAAATTAAAATATATCCATAAGCTTAACAACATTGAAAAAAAAAAAAAAGACATTACAAAGAAATTGTTAGCAAAAAATAAAGAAAAATGTCTCTAACATCATCTTAAGTAAAAAATCTAAAGCATAAGTAAATCATCATTTTCATCCATCATTGTAAGTTGGGGTTGTGAGTCATGAATTGATGAATCACCTAGTAAAAAAAAAAAGCACCAAAAAAAAAATTAGAAAACTTTACTAAATATTTTAATAAAAACATTTCATAAAATTGATAATTATGTAAATCGGTTACCTTCTTTTTCCTTCCATAACCAACTTTGAGCACACATTAAGGTCTCCAAAGTATCTGGATGAAGCCTACTGCGATGTTTTGATACCACCCTACCACTCGTGCTAAAGGCTGACTCAGATGCAACTGTAGATACCGGAATAACATAGATATCACGAACAATCATCTGCAAAGTCGGATACTTTAAACCATTTGTCTTCCACCAACTTAAAACATCAAAATTTGAATTCCTTGGCAGAATAAACTCCTCTAAGTAATAATCTAACTCCGACTTCGTATGACTTTCTCCAATGGTACTATGAACAAATAAGTCAAACTTTGAAAGAGGATCTTGTTCATCATAGTTTAACTCCAAAAGAGTTGAACCTGATGAAGTACCATAAGATGAAGTTTTTTGCCCCAAATTAGACTTTGATTGATACTCAGAAAGCAACTCATAACACATTCCACAGATTTTTTCTATCTGATTTGAAGCTTTAGACCCATACATTAGTGGAAAGTAAAAATCTTTATCTTGTATCTTGGGTCAAATATAGCTGCTATTGCCATCACAATATGACACCCACTCCAATACTTGTCAAACTTTTGCAACATACTTGATGCCATCATTTTCACAACATCATTTGAGCATATAAACCAATCATACAATGCCTCTTTGATTTCGCACACTTTGATGAAGAAAGTATTTGCAGTGGGATAATTTCGTCCTGAGAGCAACTCTGTTATGTTGTAAAACAATTTCAATCTTCCACATATTTCCTTTTCCATATTCCATTCTTCCTCTGATGGCATAACCATGTAGTATTTTTCACGTTGCTTCAAACGTGGGAACACATCTTTATATGTTATAGCAATTGATAACATCAAGTATGTGGAATTCCATCGTGTCTTACAATCAAGACTTAACTTCTTATTGCATGGAATACGCAATTGGCGAGCTGCATCTTTAAACTTTTCCATTCTTGATGGGGTTGCTGACCAATATGCAACACTTTCACAAATTTTTTCAATTTCTACTTCAATGACATCCAAACCTTCCTTAACAATTAAGTTCAACACATGTGCCGCACATCGCATGTGGGAAATTTTTCCATTCAATAAGAGTGAATCACTCAAAGATAATTTCTCCACCAAGATATTGACCATTCCGTCATTACTTAAGCAATTATCCACAGTGACTGTAGAAACTTTTCTATCCATATTCCAATCCAACAAGAAATCCATTAATACATCTGAAAGAACTTCTTTTGTGTGTAGAGGAGGCACATAAACAAACCTAAATTAAGAATAAAAAATATCATTAACACAAACAATATCATTAAAGGATCAAATAAAAAAACACTTTGGAAGTTAAAAAAAAAAAACATAACTAACCTTACAATATGATGGTGCAGTAACCAAGACTCATCAATGTAATGTACAGTTATAGCCATGTAGCCTTTCTTTTGATTTGATGTCCACATATCAGTTGTGATAGCAACTCTACTTTGAAGTTTCTCTAAGTAGCTAATCATCTTATCTTTCTCAACCTCATAAATCTTCATTATATAACCCTTAATCGTATTGTGGGAAACCATCTTAAACAAGGGTTGGAGACTAGTAGCAAATTCTCTGAACCCCACATGGTCAACGATTGAAAGTGGGTACCCATGCAATATAATTGCACGTGCAAGCTTCTCTCTTGAGATTTCTTGATCAAAGGTAAAACCACCAATTTGAACTTTTCCATGACCTTTTCTCTCTACTGCCAATAATTGTTGCCTAATATCAACATTTCTTCGTTTCATGCACCTATCTATGTGTACATGTAAGTGTTTTGTCCCATTCTTGCTATCGGCCTTAAGCTTTCCTTTACAATGCTTACAAATAGCATAATCTTGTCCATCTTCTATGATTTTATCAAAATCATTCCAAACAACCGAAGTCAACTTTCTTCTTTTAGATACCAAGGTTCCATCAGTAGTTGAAGTACTGCCTGTAATTGGAGTTGAACCCGCACTTGGCATGGAAAAGTTTTCCCCTTCTTCTGATGTCATTTTTCTTAATATAAAATAAAGTCTATAAGTAAAACATTCAAACCTAAATTAATAACCTAAAGCTTGGATAGGGCTTGAAGCAAGGGTTTAAAAGGCAAGATTGTATTTAGGTTAACCTCCAAGAATTGCAAGATGTCAACATAGTTTCCATTAATAGGAAAATAAATGTAATGGAAAAGCATCGAGGGCAGTGCAACCGAAAGACACATGTAGTTTATATGGACAGCCCACAGGAAGTGAGAAGAAAATAAGACAAAAAAAAAAAAAGACAAAAAACAAAGCAAACAAAAGCAAACAAAGAATATTTTAAAAAGTAATAACCATAAAACAAAACAAAACCTTGAAATTAAGAATATTTAACCAATATCAAAACTATTAACGGACAAAATTTGCAAATCAAATTCTCTAAAGACAAGAATTTTAGGGAAGAATAATTCTATATTGAATGGCACAATATGGAGACCACTAGCACAAAACACATACAGCTGAAAAATATTGAATAGGATTTGACATGGAAGCAAAAGTGGTAGTTTCATAAAAATTAAACAAGGGCAAATGACTCATTTGTAATAGTTACTAGTAAAAAGCACATGAATATTAGTTTCATTAGATTGTATCTTAGTGTTACAATGAATTCTACATCTAGCCTATCTTCCTTTTCTTAATAGGTAACCTTCTTTTACATGGAATTGAACTTAAAACCTTTCTTTCCTTCTTGTCACCCAAGCCAAGCCTTAGGGGACATATTTTTATTTTCTTTTTGTGGAAGTATGGAGCTTATATACCTTTTCTTTCCTTTTTATGGAAATATCTACATGAATTTAATTAATGAGAAAAAACTAAGAGAATGATCACAAAAAAACTACTACAGACTACAGGACTAGTATGTGCATGAATTAACAGCCACAAGAAAGGAAAAGATTCTAGAGAAGAATAAGTTAACTAACCAGGAGTTATTGTAGCACATTTCACAGCAACATTATACATGCAACATATACAGGGTTAAATGAATGGAAGAAGAATATGACGTATGCTTTAAAGGTTTAGGGATTGTGCTAGAACAAAGGAAGTATAAAAATGAACTTGGCTTCCTTACAATCCTAAACCATCCCATTTTTTTGTCTTTTGTCCACAGAACAAGTAATAGATTAACTTCAAAAGAGCAAAACCAAAGAGAAACAAAACATCAACAACAATACAAAAATGACAAACCATGGAGCCATCAAATCTCAAATGAAAATCATCTTGAGAATGATTTCCCAACTAGAAGGCCTGCTTCTACCCTAGCAAATAGAAGATTATCCGTGAAGCACAAGTCTTGTGATATCCAAGACCATTTACCTCAAAAGTTTATATGTTATGGAGGCCTGGTAGAAATTCATCAATTAAACATTCAAAGCCTTCTACAACTGAAACCAATAAATATTCATCCACAACACAAAAAAATAATTTCAAATGTATCAATGGACAAACATGATTGGATAAAAAATAGAAACACTAAAAAAGGACACAAAGGATAGATTTTTTTTATCTACTACCAAAAAAAAGGACATAAAACATAGACATTTATGGATGAGAGCAGTTCACCAATTTTTTTAGACAAGATTGATAGCTGATGCAATTATAGTGAAAACCAATGGCCTACAAGGGAAAAAAACGGTAACTAGAAATTCCACACAATCAAACCTAAAAATCTGATATTAACTAATCTTAAGTCTCTATATAAACACCCATAAGCCAACAGTAATCAAATTAAACCAAAAATAACCAAATTCAACTGCAAGTGGCAATCAACACCAAGAAATAAATATCCTAAAGCGAAATAAAGAACTCAACAAGCCAAGCTACAAAAGAGCTGCATGAATGAGAGGAATTAACTGAAAATTTTTCTTTTTGCAGAAAGATAAAATAATTGCTACACATTACAAAGCCAAAGGCTAGCAAACAAAAATTAAAGAAACCCTAGAAACAATATGAAAGGAGTGGAAGCATTTGACGATAAGAGCTAATTTGTCCCTATTAAGATTTGCAAGAAACGGATTCAAAACCCTAAATAGCAACCCGAAAACTAATAAAAAAAAAAATCCTTTAGTAATCTAAAATTGGAAATGGAAAAATCCTAAATCTCGTATCTCTTTCCCGAATTAGAAACGAACTACAACGCCAAATCAAGGCATCATTCAACCAAAAAATCTTATCGGTTTTTAGATACGTGAAGATAATAGTTGTGATTCTTGTGAATATGGGATAAACAAGGATGAATCGAGAGGAGATGGAGGAAATGAGATTATTGAATGGATTTTCAAATGGATTTCTCCATTGAGTGGGAGGAAAAACCCTAGCGTCGACAGGAACGAGAACTGAGAGAAGAAGACTTGAAATGAGAAGAGGAAGCTAATATTTATAAGTGGGGGGTAAAGTTGTAATTTCATATTCGGGGCGGGGCGGGACGGGTCAAATTATAACTACACTCGACCTCGCCCCGAACTCGATTCGGGTTTTTAAAAAAAGCCTGAACCCAGCCCATCCCCGATTGCAATGTTTCTATACTCGTCCCAATAGGGGCGGGTCAAGGTGGGTGACTCGGGAAACCCTCGAAATTGCCATTCCTAATTAGCATTTATCTTTAAGGAGCATAATTTAAAACATTTGTTGTTTTGAAGAATAGATGAAGAATGTCACAAGAATAAGTAAAGATAGTTATTACTTTAATTGCTCTTCACAACTTTATAAGAACTACTGCTAGAATAGATATGGAATTTAAACCTTATGATGATGATAAAAAATTACTTTTACCTAATGAGGATGTGAGTAGAATTGATGTACTTGTTGAGAAAAACAGTTCATGTAATGACCTTAGTTTTCTTTTATGAATAATATTTTTGAAGATTTCCTTTTAATCACATTTTTGTCTGTCTTTTACCATGCAATCAAGTATTAGGTTTCAAATGTATGTAAACAACCATGAGATGCCAAAAGTATGCAACCAAGCATGAGGTGTCAAAAGCAGACAACAAAGTATAAGGTGTTGAAAGCATGCAACCCAATATGAGTTTCAAAAGTATGTAATTAAGAATGAGGTGTCAAAAACAAACAACCATGTATAAGGCATTGAAAGTATGCAACCAAAAGTGAAGTGTCCCAAGCATGTAACCAAAAGAACACTAAGTCACATTCTTCACATGAAATCTAACCAAGCATGGTGCGACTCATGGACCTACTTTACCTACCAAGCAACTATAAGGATCAAGTATGACCAAGGATGAAAATATCGGTAATCACGGATATATCGGTAATTCGATTTTACGGATATATCGGATATATCGGAGATATTTTTGGATATATCGAAGATATATCGGCGGATATTATTGGTAGGCTTAAAATTGTTAAAAACTCATGGAAATGTAAGAAAAACCTCATAATAATATAATTAGAAGTATAATAGACATTTTAAAATTGTTTTATTGAAAAATTTGATATATATATATGATATAATTTGCGATATTAGATGTAATTATATCATGTCGATCTATAAGAAATGTTAATTTCGTAATTGTTCTCATTATAAAGTCACATCAAATACTTCATTTCATTAAATAACAATAATTTGTACACATTACATTGCAATGTCCCTTTAGTACCAAAATGAGTTTCGATGTGGTTCAATGGGATTGATAGATGAAGGAACCCCGGCTTGCTGTTGGAGACAATATTGGTACCAAGTCAATGAGCCTCGATAATATTGGTTATAAATTCTAACATGCCATGCATATATCTCTTGAGTCCTGCCTACTGCTTCTATATGGATAGGATACTCAAAGTTCACCCATGTGTTAACGCCAAATCCTTCTTCCATCTGATATGTAATTTGGTATGGCATTTGTCTGGAAGGGGAATAATGTGACATACCATACTCTTCATCTGTTGAACTTGAAGGTTGACCATAACTCATCACATGAGGAGGGTAGACGTTAGCCTCATTCGAGGAGTCACTAAATTGAGTCCCTATACTCATAGATTCAAAACTCCCTGAAAGTAACTCCTCGTTATATGGTTCCATTATTCGTTCTCTTCCTCTATAAGGCCTCCCAATAGCTCCTATGCCTGGACCAGCTCTTCTAGAGCCATGGTCTTCATCCTGTGTGCAGTGTGTGAAATCATTTTCACAAGTAAATTGGCTGATTGGATATTGACTATGTCGACGTTCATCAATATCTCCTCCCCCATTATCACCTCCATCATCAGTTCCACCTCTTGAACCATCGTAACCAGAAGCAGAAGTACCTGCAGCACTAGGTCTACTACTATGGCTAGCACTTGTGGAGTCAATCTCTTGCTGGGAATATGTCGCATGAAGAGAATCATCAGTATCTTTGCTAAAACTTTCAGAGTGAACTTCTTCGGACAACACACGTTCAACATTAACTCCAAATTCTCGAGCATGAGTGGCAATTCGTGGATTAGGATTTCCAACTTCGTTATCCAAGTGTATAGGCCTAACCCACTGGAACAACTGATTATCTTCTTCTTCACCCACCTCGGCTGAAATGTCAAGGAGATCAAGGTAATCTTTTTCAGCAACTCGATCATTTTCTGCCTCCATATCACGTAACTTTAGCCTCATATTATAGTAACAAAACACTAATTGCTCCAATCGAGAGTAAACCAAACGATTTCGTTGCTTTGTGTGGATGAGAGCAAACGTGCTCCAATTTCTCTCACATGCAGAAGATGACGCAGTTTGTGAGAGAACTTTGATGGCTAACTTTCTCAATGTAGGTGTTTGATTCCCATACATAAACCACCATTCAGCTGCAACGAATTTGATAATCATATAAATACTTATGTGGTGAACTTACAATAATAATAATCAATTTTTTCCTATAAAGACTCACCAGGCACCATGGTTGACCTTGATGCAATTGCTGCTCGATCACCGAATCCTCTTTTTGCATCTCGAAAAAGTACAAGCTATGTATTCAACATTTAATTTGTTAGTAAACGTTCAAATAAATTGATGAATGAAATTATTGTTTTATTGACAAAAATAACAATTTTTTATTCACCTCATTTCCAAATTGACCAAGCGATTCAGTAGTTGGATCTAATTTTGCAAAAACATCATGGACAGCTTGAAGTAGTTCCGGATCACTACCAACTCCACGCCTATATTGAAATCTTGGATTCAAGAAGTATGCTACAATAAAATTTAGTAGAGTTAGTATTTTTTTTTTAAAGAAACTTAAATACAAAGTAAAAACTTATAAAGATATATAGTATTTAAGTACCTGCTGCATGAAGTGGATGTTTTAGTGTTTTCTGCCAACGATCTTGTATTATTTTGAACATCCAATCTCCAGCTCCTTGACGAATAAAGTTCTCTTTCATCACGTGCATAAGCTCGTACACAAATGGCATTGTGGGAACAACTTCAGAATCCACAAGTCGAAGCACCACGTATAATGGCTCATATAATGAAACTATATTTGTCAATCTGTCCCAATACGTATGGTCAAACAATAATTGCTCCAATTCTCGTCCAAGTTTTGTTCGACTGAGTTTGTGTTGTGCCCATTCATCACTCATAAACAATTTTTTCAAATCAACCCTTTTTTTTAGAAGATTGTCAAGAGCAATATAATTGGTAGCAAACCTTGTAGCTCCTGGTCGAACAATGTCTCCACCACAATACTTTCTCATTTGTGCTAGTAACCAACCATGATTGTAAATGAAGTTAGTTATCTTGCGAGCATTGTTTATCACCTCGATAACATTGGGTCTTTTACCGATGTCTTCAAAGATTAAGTCGATGCAGTGTGCCGCACACAGAGTCCAATATAAGTTATACTTCTTCATCAATTGTTTCCCTGCTTTCATGAATGCTGACCCATTATCTGTGACAATTTGGACCACATTTTCCTTACCGACTTCTTTGATAATAGTCTTCAAAAGCTCATATATATACTTGTGGTCTTTGATATAGTTCGATGCATCGACTGACTTAAGGAACACTGTGGTCCCTTTAGAATAAACCATGAAATTAATAATACTTAATTTCGTGGGCCCTGTCCATCCATCTGACATTATTGTGCACCCATATGTCTTCCATTTTTCCCTTTGTTGGTTCACATAAGCTTCCATTTCTTTGTACTCCATTTCCAAGTATTTGTTCTTTATTTCATATGGAGATGGAGGTTCGATTCCCATTCCTGCACTTCATATGTAAAACATGTCACAAAATACTTTACTTACTAAAAGTATAACACAATATAACATTTGATAAATTAGTAATTACCTGCTTGTTGTGCACCAATAATCATATTCTTGAAGTGATGAGACTTTGCTTTTGCGGGTGCGACACTCTCATAAATGAAGAATTTGCTGATTAAGCGTCCCATCGTTTCTTTAATTGCACCACCCTTGAATATATCTTTGATATTTTTTTGTTTTGCTGCAGAAGACTTGTAAAGCGAAGGGGCAATAGAGGGTGAATGATGCGAATGTCGCATACTCTGTGATTTTCGCATCGTCGACGGTATACCAGTAGAAGACTCTCCCGATTTGCGTTTGCTTCCTGCAATATTCTCATGTTGTTCACGTTCCCAATTAGATGCTTTCGAGGCACGAACTGCAGATCGATATGCATCTCGCTCATCTGGGTGCATATCTGTCGGATACATATACACATCTTCTTCCTCAGCATCTTCATCATCATCATCTTCGTTTACCAAATGTGTATGATGCGTCCCCATTGTGCCACGTAATTGACTACGAATTTCTTCAATATCAGCATTTTTTTTTGCTTTTGTTTTTTGTTTGTCATGCACCAACAATCGTATCTCTTCTTTCACTTCGGGCGGTACTCTTGGACACTTTTTGGTGTTGTTATGCGGGTCCTTATGCATTAAATGAGACTTGAATCGTGTGGTGCCTCCACTTTTCATTACCAACCCACAAAAATTACAAATTGTTCCATTTCGATTACCCTCAATTGGTGAACAATACTTCCAAGCCGGATCTCGCCCTGGCACGGCAGAACCACCTTCACTAGCCATGCTAAATCTATTGCAAGAAAAATACACTTAAATTTAAATCTATGTTAATTTAACTAATTAAATAAATTACCTAAGTTAATTTTCAAAATCTAAATGTAATTTTATGACAAATTTACTAAATATTGAAATTAATCATAATTGAATATGAAAATAAATCGCGATAATATAAAAAATTGAGCATATTTAATATTCCATATATAGTAGTTCATGTTAATTTAACTAATTAAATAAATTACCTAAGTTAATTTTCAAAATCTAAATGTAATTTTATGACAAATTTACTAAATATTGAAATTAATCATAATTGAATATGAAAATAAATCGCGATAATATAAAAAAATTGATCATATTTAATATTCCATATATAGTAGTTCATGTTAATTTAACTAATTAAATAAATTACCTAAGTTAATTTTTAAAATCTAAATGTAATTTTATGACAAATTTACTCAATATTGAAATTAATCATAATTGAATATGAAAATAAATCGCGATAATATAAAAAAATTGATCATATTTAATATTCCATATATAGTAGTTCATGTTAATTTAACTAATTAAATAAATTACCTAAGTTAATTTTTAAAATCTAAATGTAATTTTATGACAAATTTACTCAATATTGAAATTAATCATAATTGAATATGAAAATAAATCGCGATAATATAAAAAAATTGATCATATTTAATATTCCATATATAGTAGTTCATGTTAATTTAACTAATTAAATAAATTACCTAAGTTAATTTTTAAAATCTAAATGTAATTTTATGACAAATTTACTAAATATTGAAATTAATCATAATTGAATATGAAAATAAATCGCGATAATATAAAAAAATTGATCATATTTAATATTCCATATATAGTAGTTCATGTTAATTTAACTAATTAAATAAATTACCTAAGTTAATTTTTAAAATCTAAATGTAATTTTATGACAAATTTACTAAATATTGAAATTAATCATAATTGAATATGAAAATAAATCGCGATAATATAAAATATTGAGCATATTTAATATTCCATATATAGTAGTTCATGTTAATTTAACTAATTAAATAATTTAGCTAAGTTAATTTTTAAAATCTAAATGTAATTTTATGACAAATTTACTAAATATTGAAATTAATAATAATTGAATATGAAAATAAATCGCGATAATATAAAATATTGAGCATATTTAATATTCCATAATTAACCATGTTAATTAAATTAATTACATAATTTACTATGTTAATTAAATTAATTAAACAATTTAGCTAAGTTAATTAGTTTAATGTAATTCTAAATACGAATTTAAATCACAAATAATCATCTAAAATAAATATATCATAACCTAAATTAATTCAATAAAAATATACAAAATAATTACAATTGAATGTAAACATACTAATTAATTAAAAATACATGAATTAATTATTGCAAACAAAATTAATTATAATTTCAAACAAACATACCTTAAAATGATTGAATAATTGAGCAATCTTGGAAAAAATTGGAGTAATAGGAGAGCAAATGAAGAATCAAAGCAAAAATGGATGAAATTGATGCAAAATTGGCTATTTATAGGTGAAATTTGGGCCAAAATAGCCGTTGAAAGCTTAAGTTACCGTTTAAAATTAATTTTGGCCGTTGGATCACATTTTGGAAGCAATCTGGCCATTGGATCTCTTTGTTAACGTTGGGATTCAAATCTGGGCGTTGGATCAACACGGGCGTGATCTGGGCCGTCAGATCACGCTGGAGAGAGGGGGGGCGATTTTTCGCCAAAAATCGCCAAAAAATCGACGATATATCGCCGATAAATCGGCGACACACGGGATTCTCAGGCGATTTTTTCATAAAATCGCCGATTTATCCTGTGTCGCCGATATATCGGCGATATATCGCCGATTTTTTGGCGATTTTTGGCGAAAAATCGCCCCGCCGACTTATCTCCTCCATGTGTCGTTTCGCCACCCGCCGACATGCGATATATCGGCGATATTTCGCCGATTTTTTCCTCCTTGAGTATGACGACTCATGGACCTACTTCACCTTCCAAGCAATGGTAAGGATCAAGCATGTTGCCTCCATGCAATAAGAAAGACAATAGTCCTTTCCCTTTGATTAACACTTAAGTAAGCATGCAACAAGTCACTTGTAAGCTTACTTACTTTAGGTTCTTATAAATAGTCATATTTTCCTACCAAAAAATGGAAGAAGAAAAGAGTGAAGAAGCCTGTATAATATTATTATTTCAAAGTAGGATTCAGAAGTCATTGTAATAGAAGTCTACTACAATTCCAATTTGGAATTCTTATTGTGAGTAAACTTATAATGCATGATTTTATTTGGTTTTAGAATTATATATCTCATTCTTAAAATATTGTATGTATTCATTATTTATCATGTATCATAAGATATGCTTCGAAAATGTGATGGTCAAATGCTATATTTATTGTAAATTTGATATATATATATATATATATATATATATATATATATATATGTGTGTGTGTGTGTGTGTGTGTGTGTGTGTGTGTGTGTGTGTGTGTGTGTGTGTGTGTGTACATTGATGAAAATATCGGCAATCATGGATATATCAATACTTTAATTTTACAAATATATTGGATATATCGGAGATATATCGGCGGATATTTTGGAAAAAAATATCGGTAAGTCTAAAATTGATCAAAATTTATAAAAATGTAAGAAAAACCTAATTGAAATATAATAGAAGTATAATAGACATTTAAATTTGTTTTGTTTAAGAATTTGATATATGTATGATATAATTTATCATATTTAATAATAATATCATATACATCAATAAAAAAATATGAATTTTATAATTGTACATTTATTATTAAATTACATCAAATATTATTCCACAATAATATTTTGATATTTAATTATAATATGTCTACTTTTAAAATATATTTAATATTAAAATTATGATCTATTTAATTCGATTGTATTAAACGATATAAAATAAATGATGATACATATAATTTTTTTAATATGTATATATTTTTTATATTTAATTAATATTTAAATGATATAAAAAAAGTTAAAAAATTATCACCATAATTTTTATATTTTTAGTGGTTAATTAAATTAAATTTAAAAATAAAATAATTAGAATTAATTAGTTTATTAATTTTTTTTAATGATGGTGTTAGTATATATTTATTTTAGTGCACACATTATTAAAATGAAGCATGTTAGCCCAGTGGAAAGCAAGCCTATAAAGGCTTGTTTTTGGCATGGGTTCGGTTCCCCACCCCTGCCAAGCCAAAAATTTAATTGTTTAATTTGACCGCTAGCTCCAAAAGATGGCCTGACAAAATCACCAACCCTCAAATAATCTGACCGTCAACCCCCAAAAAATATTAGCTAGATTTTTTGTGGAAAAATTCAACGATTTTTTACCAAAATTTTGTCGAAAAATCAACGATAAAATGCAAAATCTAGAAATTTTTTCATAGTTTTGCAAATTAATTGGTATTCGCTGATATTTTGATGATTTTTGCTAATTTTTTCTGATATTTCTTCCCTTTGATATTTCTTCCTGTTTTTTGTATCGCCCCTCATCGAGACACGAAATTTTGGTGATTTTTTTTTTTAAAATTTTCATCCATGTGTGTGTATGTTTGTATGTATGTATATTAATAGTTAAGATGGTTCAGTGATCATGAAATGATGGATTCGGTTTAGGGAAGCTTTACATAAGGAGGTTGGGTTTTAAGTGCATGGAATCCTAGATTACTCAATTCCTTAGCCCTAAATCTCATTAAGTGCATGCAATATTTCTAAGTTTTTCTATATCCTAGCAAGATAAGCAAATGTGACACTAAAAACTTTATAGGATCTAGATCTAAGGGTTTAGGCATGTTTACTAAGATTTGGATGTTCCTAGATCAATTCCTATTGGTGTAAAAAGCGCCAAAGTTATAGAAGATGTTGCAAACATAGTAATCTTCCACCCTATGACTCCTTGAACCTTAGCACCGAGATGGTGGAGATCTTTGAGATGATGGAGGCTAGGGTTTTTTTTTTTTCTCTAATGCATAAAAAGCAAGAGTGTCGAGAATGAAGCCCTAACCCTATGATGAGGTATTTATAGGCTTCCATGAGTTTAAGTGCCTTGAGCTCACCTTGGGCCCGTGTTACTTAATTTAGCCTAAAAAGGGTTATAATTGCTGGGAACCTTAGATCTCTTCATTCCCAAACCTTAGATCATGTAGGTGAATAGAAACTACCATAAACATCTAGATCATATGCTCTAGGAGCGAAAAATAACATTTTTAGTGTTCTAGGATCTAGATTAAAGGCATTAGAAAATTTTACCTATGATTTGGACATTCCCAAAGCGATTCTGCTTGGTACAGATGAAGCCTGAAGAGTCTAAAAGTCTTGTTCACCCAAGATCTTCCACTTGACTTGAACCACAATTTTGACACTCCAAAATATGGGCTTTGGAAGGGTGAACACCTTGTCTCTCTCTTTCTCTCTCTCTGGAGGTAGAAGATGAATATCTAATAAAAAGTTACAGAAAGCCTAACCCCTAAGAGGGTATTTATAGGGTTCCCATACTAGCTTAAGTGACTTGATCCACCAAAGCTTGGGTCACTTAATTTAGCTTAAAATGGGTACCAATTAATTAATTAATTAACCATACAAGGTCAACTAATTAATCAAATAGCCGAATCTAGAGAATTTGTTTACTATCTCCTTTGCAACCTTCAATAATTACCAAAATGCCTTTATGCATAAGAGTGAACCTAGAGCCAATCAAACCCTCATAAACCATGTCATCATGGTATATGAGCTTAAAGTTGGGACCATGGGGGCCATGGGAGTTTTGACTCCCTCATAATCCGATTCTAAAGTTGATTCAACATTCCACTAAAGAGAATTAACTTCACTCTAGTACCCTCTATAAACAACAATGAGATAAAAGCTTAGGTCCATAACCTACTATCCATTGCATGCAGACTCCCCATAAACTGGTGTTCTCAAGATCACCTATCTAATCCTTGAGTTACAAATCTCACTTATTATGTGATTGATTGATATAATCTAGCTCCAAGAAGCATATGTCAATCACTAAAGAAAATGTTATGATCATAGTCTTCTAGATCACATCCACTTTGGATCACCCTAGGGGATACATTGTCTTAATCCATGAGATATCATGGTGCCTTTATTGAGAATAATTGTTGCCACCAATCTTCATCAACAATGACCTAATCCATAAAAATATATGACTATTTTAGGGTCTTACCCATAGGTCAAATCCTTTTGTTGACTTTGGCATAAACTTAATATCCTCTTAAGGTTGGGAGTCCATACAGTATAGTAGGTTGGTGAACCATGACAACTAATAACCTTACTATGGACCCGCATTTTTCACATGCGCTCCCACTCAATCGGCGAGACTCGCTTTTATTTGGTGAAAAATTAATTTTTGGAGAAGTTGGAGTTGCCACTTATTTTATTTTTATTTTAAAGGAAAAATAAAACAAGAAAGAAAAACCCTAAAGAACTGACTCCATAATTTTTGGAAAAACGTGTCTTTGAAAAACCCGAATCTAGGTCTGGGGATCAGGTTACTTATTGGGAAGGTACCTCTAGGAGGTAGCACCCCTCTAAGCCCTAAAAAGGTCTCTACTGACTAAGTTGAGGGAAATATGGCGACTAACTGGTTAATCATGGATACCTAAGTAGGCTAGGTGATTTCGAAAAATAGCATGCTTAACAGGAAAACCAATCACAATCGTGAAGAAGATTAAGGGTACGTACCTGGACTGCTTCTTAAGCGCTATCACAAGACATCAAAGGTTAGTTTGAAAATACGACGCATAATATGCATTTTTATCAAAGATGATCAAACAAGCATCAAGGCAATCAATTATGGCATCAAACATGGACATGGCTCATGATAACATACACATTCATAGAATTTTAGAGTTTGAGGGTAAGAAGAGCGTACCTGGATAGCAAGCTAATACTCCTCTATAGGAAACAAGTCTTCTTAGTAACAAGTGCGAAATAATCTCAATACCACAAAGAGGAAGCACAATCAATCAAATGTTAAGCAAACAATATTGATGAGAATATCATGAATGTCGGGCCCCCACCAAAACCCTAGTTGATGTTGCATGAGTTGATCCTATGAATTCCATTGTTTTGGAATCATGGAGTTTGTTCATGCTTGTTGAAAATCAAGAAAACCATGAAAATAGTTGAAAATAAAAGAAAATAGTGAAAATGCATGACTGAAAGAAAGTGGCAGCAAAAGATTATTGAAATCTAAATTTTATGCCTAGAAATCCCTAAGGATGGAATTTGAAGAAAACTGAAATTGTTTTAATGAAAAAGATTTTGAAATCCAAATTTAAAATGTATAAGATCACAAAAAGAAGAAAAAGAAACATTCGGAGTATGATGTGTGGCAAGGTGGCCAAGAGGGAGTGGAGTCTGGAAATTATGGATAGAAGAAGCCAATTCACCATGAAGGTGTTCAGTTGTCAAATGCTTCAATCAAAAAGGCAACTTGATTTGTAAACTCAATTGGATTTTCCCCAACAGTGGTTAGATACTGAACAGAAAGTCCAAAATTCCCAATTTTCTGCATTGATAGGCTTTTTGTATTCCAAATGAAATTCTCACTGCTAAGGTTTCATCACTTCTCTTTCTTAAGTTTCACATTTTCTTTCTTAGCAAGACCAGCAAACTCGTCATATATAATAGGTTTACTAATAGACCTTTGGTTGCAGATATCATCCAAATTATCCTCCTTTAGTTCACTAACCTGAGGACTTCTCTGCCCATGGTTCACAGGAACTTCCACCCCCACTTCCATAAACTCAAATTTAATTGACATACTTAATCATCTCCATATCGATATTCTTGGTGTTGTTCATCCTGTGGAACATAAGATTCAATAATTACGGGAACCAATACTGCAGAACTCTCATTTTCAGCAAGAAGGGATTTGGAAGGTCACTCTGTTCTCATTTTTTTTGATAAAGGTTGTAGGTCTTCTGAGGTTTCAACAACCAAAGGAGTCTTTGAATTTAATCTAGTTATCTTCACAGTATCATGGGATTTGTAGAATCTATCTATAGGAGTTGGCGAGCAAGAATCAGAACCTTGGTATGTAGGTAACGGGGGATGAACGTTGATGGCATGCACTCTGTAAAACTGTCAAAGAAAAGCCAATAATATAGCCTCCAGTTTATTTGAGATGCTTTAAAATCATGGTTCCAGTTTATATCTACAGTCATTGACTTGGGTGTGTTTGTGTCAACTTGGGTGGCTTTTGATTCCGAAAGCTCTAACAACAACATGATTCTCAAATATCCGAACAACAACGTCCAAAATTGAATCAAGAAGTTCTTTAGCAATAGTCTGTGCTGTTCCTGTTGGAGCTATCGCAGGAGAAATTGAGCTAACTGCCAACAAGATTCTAGCCAGTGAGATCCCATTCTGACATTTCTGTTTTGGTGACTGATAACTTTCTTATTGTCCCTTCAAATAATGTAAACTAGTAGTTGCATTGAACGGATTATCATTCAGAGCGAGGATCTGAATACTTGTAAGGCCATCAAAGAAACCAATGGAGATGGTGTCGACTTCGTTGTAATCCAAGAAGGCGAATTGCAATTCGGACAATCTGTGAGAAGAAGGCAATTTTCCATTGAAATGGTTCATCTGAAACCCCGAATTGCAGAGCATTGAAAGCTGGGTGAAGTTCTGAGGGAGAGGTCCCTTTAATCCCAATCCCTTAACTTGAATCTGTGTAACTCTGCCACCACTACAAAATACACGAGGCCACAAATTTGAGTCCACCCGTTGACTCATTTCCTTCATTCATTCTCTTTAACAAGTCACAACATTTAATTTTGAAGAATATTGTATAATATTCAAGTATGTTCAAATCAGAGGGCTCTAGTCTGTTAACCTTTACACTCTCTAGCAGGTTTTATTCTTGTCTCTTCCTATTATACAAAAGTTCGAGCAAGTTTCATAAAGCCTGAATTTCTGCATGTGGCCACTACTGGGGTTGGGTTTATCCAAGTGTGCTGCTCCATTTATGATGCCAAATTTCAGATTCTCTTCTACACGTTGATAGACCAATGTGTTATCCTTACCAGTTGTGTGTGAAACATAGTCGACCTGCTTGATTAGATTTATGGCAATGCAATTCTCCAGTAATGTTGTGATGTTGACGTAGTTTTGGCTGATATTAAAAACATTCTGTTGTCCTTTAAGGACAACAGTCTTCGTGAGTCCCTTTTGGGTGGAAAAATTGCCACTCTACTGCCAACTCCATGAGTTGTATCATAATAGCATGTGAATTTCGGTGATGAGAGCAGCTTTTGGATAGAATGAAAGTCAAAATTGACCTCATCAACTCCACTTAATTCGATACTGTAGAGCTTCTATAATGCTTTTAGAGCAGGTCCATCTTCATGAGGAAATCGAGTAAAGGTTGTCTCAGACAATCCCGGCTTTCCAATCTAAGTGAATTGGAGTATACCCAAACAATAAACGACCCTTGGAATCAGAACCCGTACCTTCATAAACGTTAGAGTTGGCTCATTAATAAGAATGAATACTCTGTCATTAGTTTCTCTACATCAGCCAAATAAGGTTGATATGTCATGCCTACCAAAATACTTTCTTTCAAGCCTTGGCTATTTGAAGACAATCCATCAATTGAATCGGTATTAATGCTAATTGCTTCCAAATGGTGACTACAACCTATTTCAGATATTGTACTTTTGTGTAAGTTCCCACAAAAAGATGCATCCTTTCAAACAATTTTCTCGAGATAATAGAGTTAACCGACTTAGAATATTCTTTTCTGTAGGTTGCATTGCTAATGCCATACAAAACCAAATTCTCATCTATTAGAGTTGTTTCTTCATGGAATCAGCATGAGCAGGGGAGTTCCAAATTACATGCTTCAGCAACCCGCCAATGTTCATCCCAAAACCAATAACAGTAGTAGTGTCGTGACTCCCACCATTTGAAGTTCTATCAGAGAACCTATTCCAATATATCTAATGTGAAATTTCTGAGTGCTCATGTTCTGGAACCTGTGACTATGCTACTTAATCTCTGTTTCTGCATGGACAATTGAACCTTTCTTATAATTTTTCTCTTCTGTTTTTCGAGTTTCTCTATGCTGAAGGAGGCCTCATGATGAGTTAGAATTGTCTTCTTTGGCAAAGGCTCCCTTAAAAGAAATGGAAAGAAGGTCTATATCCCCATTGGTATACTAATCCCATAACAGTTTCAGAATTCTGAAACAGTTGATCTCTTAGCTGGGTAAATGGACAAAGTCTGTATGTGATTCCCACTTATTCATCAAGAGCAAATCGAAGATACCCTTGACGTCATATGCCAAGCTTTATTCCATCCAAATCCTTCATCATTCATTAGTAATCGCATCAATTCTGGAATTGCAAGGGTAGGATGTGTATCATTCAACTACGCTGCTATCTTACTAGGAAATTCAGACCATTGCCACGAGCCCTCATCTTTCCTCTCCTTGAATTTGAAAATAATGTTCTGAAGTGAGGTTTTGCATAGGAAAAAAAAAAATTTGTTGCTTGATTCGTGTCCCAATGGTGTATCATGAGTTTGGTCCTCAAACAGGAGTAATGAACAAAATTTATAACCTATATCACCATGCACTAGGATAGCCTTAGCTAATATAGTATAGTGGCTCTAGGGTCGTTCACTGGGAAGGGTTTTCAACTCACAACTGATACCAATTCAAAGTTGAATTGGTGCTTTTTCATTTCAAGGTTAGCTTAAGAAGAAAACATAAACTTTGGTTGAAAAAGGATTTGTTTTAAGCTAACTAAAAAGAAAGTAATGGAAATTACCTATGAAGAAAAGCATTCCTTGGAGTTTTAGGTTCATAGGGGAGGCTCCTCATGCAAAAACAGAGCTTCGGTCACTTGAATCTTTTCCTCGCATTAAAGAATTAACATATAGTTAATTCTCTAATCGGTGTTGTATAGATGCTTCCCTTTAATGGATTTCAGCACTAATTCCCTCTCACTGATGCAACTTGCAATGGCTCGTGTCTCTCACCTAGCATTTTCCATTCAAGGTGGTCATTAACCTTGGACTTCCCTTTTCAAGCTTGCAAGAGATAACTAATGGATGTCTCCTTAGAGTCCAAAAGCTTACCAAGTGTTGGCAATTCTAGAAAATCCTACCTTCAAGTCACCTCCCAAAAGCTCGCAAGAGATAAACTAGTGCATCTCCATGGACGGAGATCACTTGCCTTACCAAGTGTTGGCTCAAGTGAATTGAAGGTGTTTTAAGTTAACTAAAAACATAGAAATCATTAATGGGTCACACTTTCTCTTCATTAACAGCTGAAACAACAAAACTACCAATTCTTGCATTCGGGGCCTTACCCGGCTACCTTAGCTCCAAGGAACTAAAAGCCTAGCCACTCATTCTCTGAGGAAACATCCTCAAAGCTTGTTTGGCTAGTAAGAAAAATTAAATACAATACAATCAAATTGAGTAGGTAAAGTAGAGCAAAAACTCTGTATTTTACTTCCTTTAAAAACTATACAAAGGATGTCTCTGAGAACAAGCTCCCCGACCTCTCACTGTAATAGAAATTATAAACAATATATAAGAGGCTATTTACCCTTTGTTCTTGCTTAATAACTAAGGAATCCTATGATAGGTGGATTACAAGGAGAGAATGGGGATTTAGACATCAAATATCTGAAGCAAAAAATCTAAAAATGTCGGTCGCAAATATCGGGAAGCACTCAGGAGAATTTCGCAGGCGTGCAAGATGGCTGCGAAATTTCGCAACATGAAGGACACCATTTTGCAGCCAAAGGCTGATTTCGCAGCCATCCTCTTGTGATTTCGCAGCCCGTAAAATTGGCCTTTAGCTTGGTGTGATCGGCTTCCAATGGCTCTAACTCCTTCATTTCAACTTCGAATCGTGCACCTTTTGAAGCGTTGGATTGCTGACTTCACAAGCTTCGAAACGACATATGGTATGCATAAATTTAGCTCCAGGAAGTACTCCAAAAGTGGCTGACAGTTGCTGTTCTCTTGAATGCTTCATGTTAGATTTCTCTCTTTGCTTTTGGCAAAGGGCTATAAAGCTTTAAAGCTTTGGTTCTTCATGTTAATGAGCTTCCCATTGCTTTGCCATGGATTCCAAAGAACTCTCCTCAATCTTGGATTGCTTTGGTGATCAAATTACTAACAAAAACACCAAAACTTACACAATTTGATTAGAAATGATTGCAAAGGTCCTTAATATGTTAATTGAGTTAAAAGGTAATAACTACTACTCAAAAGTGTTTAAAAGAGTTAATTACAAGCTATCAAATAGCACTTTTTGAGTAGTAATCACTCCCCCCAACCGACATATTGCTAGTCCCTTAGCAATAAAGGAGAGAAAAAGTAAACTAAAAAGTAATATACTTTACAAGATCATGCTGATCACTTCCAAAAAATTTTAAGTGGCATGATGATCAAACTCTCACATGGAACATTAAAGAAATATAAACTCAAATTTCAATAAGAGTTATCAAATACTTTTCTAATTACAATTCATAAAGAGAAGGCATTATGCAAATTGAAGCTTTAAAATCATTTCTACTTCCAAAGGACCAAACCTTACTCTTCCACAAAAATCTAAGTGTTAGTTGATAGTTTCTGAATATAGTACGCTAAACTAATCTCTCCCCCCAACCTAGTTCTTTTTCAACACTTAGCAAACTAACCAAATTTAATAGGCTAAGAACGCACCCTTTTGTTTCACAACAATTTTTTTTTTCATTGTAGGAGTACAAAGCTTAAAGGTATTATTTTCTAAATTGTCCATGTAACGGGGGTCCATCGATGACTCCCAACCAATTAAGGTTTAAGGCATCAAGTTTTAAGGATCTTTCAACCACTAACTCGTTGGATTTTACCCCGGACTTTTGAAAATGAATTTTAATACCCCAACACCTATAGTATGTTAAACTCCACCTATTCACCCTTGTAACGAGCATTGAGGTCGGTGACTCCCAACCAATGAAGGCTTAGGGCACCAGGCTTTAAAGATTTTCACCATATACCCCTCAGACCTTGCTCGGGTTTCAAGGCAAGCAAACATTTTTTTTTTCAAAGGTTCATTGGCCATTTATAAGGTGTCCCAACACTATTAAAATAAGGTCAAAGGTACCAAGTCTAAATTTTCCTAAGTCAAGAGGGAAATAGTTTTTCATCTTATAATCGGAACCTATTGTGCACAGTGTGTGAAAAGCTTAAAGTGGAAGAGGGGGTTATGAGGCTGCGAAATCATTTTGCAGCCATGGGACGATTCCGCAGCTGCTACTTGGGTGCTGCGAAATTATTTCGCAGCCAAGGGCCATTTTCGCAGGGGCCCTTTTTAGGCTGCAAAATTTCGTAGACCATGGAAATCTCTTGTTTTTGAGCTCCTCTTGATTCCCTGAGACCTTCCTTCAATTTCTTTGCAATTCCTCCTGATTTTGATCATTCAAAAAGATTAAGTTACATAAAAATAACACAATTTAAGACCAAAATTAAAATCAAAACAACTTATAAAGCTTATAAATTAACAAAATTAAACAAAAATATGGACTTTGGTAAAACCAAGTCCATCTAACCCTTTTCTGATTAGGATTTTTGTGGCTCAAGGAGGTGGATTTCCTCATTTTCTTGCTTGAATGACTCAATGAATGGCTTGAGACGATGACCATTGACTTTAAAAGTGTCTATGCTATTGGAATTTAGTAATTCCATCACTCCATTGAGATGCACTTAGTGAATAATGAAAGGGCCTATCCACCTTGACTTGATCTTCCTAGGAAAGATACGGAGCCTTGAATCATAGAGTAAGACTCTTTGTCCTTTCCGGAATTCTTTGTTGGAGATTAATTGATCATGTCACCTCTTCATCCTCTGTTTTGCAACTTTGGAATTGATGTAAGCATCATTTCTTAATTCCTCCATCTGATTAAGGTCTAAGCACCTCTTTGCCCCGGCTCTGATCAAGTCCATGTTTAACCTTTTGATTGCCCACCAAGCTTTATATTCAACTTCCACAGGGAGATGGCATGCTTTGCCATAGACTAGGCGATAGGGAGACATACCAAGAATAGTCTTGTAAGCTATTCTATATGCCCATAGTGAATCATGAAGCTTAATAGACCAATCTTTTTTGCTCGTGATCACCACCTTTATCAATATGTTCTTGATTTTCCTGTTTGCTAGCTCCACTTGCCCGGAAGTCTAAGGATGATAAGGTGTAGCTACCTTACGCTTCACTCCATACTTGGCTAATAGAGTTTCAAAAGGTCTGTTGCAAAAATGAGTACCTCCATCACTGATTATGGCCTTGGGCACCCCAAATCTTGAGAAGATGTTCTCTTTAAGAAACTTGAGAACCACCCTATGATCATTGTGTTTACAGGGGGTTGCCTTAACCCATTTAGAAACATAGTCCACCCTCAGCAAGATATAAGAGTTACCAAAAGACATTGGGAAAGGTCCCATGAAGTCAATGCCCCAAACATCAAAGAGATCAACTATTAGAATGGGGTTCATGGGCATTTGATTTCTTCTTGTTAGCTTCCCGAGCCTTTGGCATCTATCACAACTCCTACACATGATGTGGGCATCTTTGAAAAGTGATGGCCAAGTAAACCCTGATTGCAACACTTTCATGGCTGTTTTCTGAGAGGCAAAGTGGCCTCCACAGGCATTCTCATGGCAATGGCCGAGGATTCCTTGTTACTCTTCTTTAGGGACACACTTCCTTATTTCTGATCTGCACTATACTTGAAAAGAAAAGGCTCTTCCCAATAATAAGCATGAATCTTTGCAAAGAAGTGCTTCCTGTCTTGTGCTTTCCACTCACTTGGAACTTCAACAGTAACTAAATAGTTAGCAATATGAGCATACCAAGGAGTTTTCTCTAGCAACATGAGTGATTCCTCAGGAAAGTCATCATTAATAGGTAAGACATGGGAATTGTGTGCTATAGCCAACCTTGAAAGGTGGTCAGCTACCACATTCTCCATTCCTTTCTTGTCTCTGATTTGGAGATCGAACTCTTGTAATAAAAGAATCCATCTAATCAACCTTGCTTTTGCATCTTGCTTTGTCAATAAATACTTCAAGGTTGAATGGTCAGTGAAAAAAATGATGAAAGACCCTACCAAATAAGCACGAAACTTGTCTAAAGCAAACACCACAACTAACAATTCTTTCTTTGTAGTTGTGTAGTTCCTTTGAGCTTCGTTCAATGTCTTGCTTGCATAGTAGATCACATAGGGCTTCCCATCTTCTCTTTGGCCAAGTACAACTCCTATAGCAAAGTCACTGTCATCACACATTACTTCAAAGGGTAGTTTCCAGTTGGGGGCCCTCACTATTGGAGCAGTTGTCAAGAATTGCTTCAATTGATCAAAACTCTTTTGACATCTTTCATCCCATATAAACTTAGCATCCTTAGCTAAAAGTTCACAAAGAGGCTTTGAAAGCTTAGAAAAGTCTTTTATAAATCTCCTGTAGAACCCTACATGGCCAAGGAATTGCCTTACTCCTTTTACAGTTGTTGGGGATGGCAATTTGACAATAAGTTCCACCTTTGCTTTATCAACTTCAATGCCTTTCTCGGAGATGATATGGCTAAGGACAATTCCTTGATGTACCATAAAATGGCATTTCTCCCAGTTGAGCACCAAGTCCTTTTCAATGCATCTGTTAAGAACCGCTTCCAAGTTGACTTAGCATTCTTCAAATGTACCTCCATATATAGTGATATCATCCATGAAAACCTCCATAATTCGCTCCACCATATCACTGAAGATACTAAGCATACATCTTTGGAATGTTGTAGGTGTATTATATAAACCAAAAGGCATTCTTCTGTAGGCGTATGTTCCAAATGGACATGTGAAAGTGGTCTTCTCCTGATCTTCAACATCAATTTCAATTTGAAAATACCCTGAGTACTCGTCCAAGAAACAATAGAAAGGATGGCCAGAGACTCTCTCCAACACTTGATCAATAAACGACAGTGGAAAATGATCTTTCTTTGTCACGACATTCAATTTCCTATAATCAATACACACCCTCCAACTTGAAGTGAGGCGTGTAGCAATTTCTTCTCCATTTTCATTTTGAACCACAGTAATCCCTGACTTCTTTGGTACCACTTGAGTAAGACTCACCCAAGGGCTGTCAGATATGGGATAAATAATACCTGCTTGAAGTAGCTTCAGCACCTCAGCTCGCATCACCTCTTGTAAATGAGGATTCAATCTTCTTTGAGGTTGACGAATTGGTTTAGCTTCTTCCTCCATATATATTTGATGTGTACAAACCAAAGGACTGATGCCTTTCAAGTCAGATATTTGCCATCCTATTGCTTTCTTACACCTCTTGAGAACTTCAAGTAGAGAAATCTCCTGATGAGTAGTAAAAGATGAAGAAATAACAACAGGGCATTGGTTATTTTCTTCCAGGTACGTGTATTTAAACTCCATGGGTAGAGGCTTCAAATTGAGCTTTGGGATCTCTTCTTTAACAACTTCTTGTGCCTCCTCTTTATTGAACAAAGGTAGAATCTCTTCTCTTCTCCTCCAACCTTGTAGAGTAGTAAGCACATTAGCGGTTTCAGACAACCCTTCTTCAAGATCCCCAAGACTTTCATTCAACTTGTCTTGCATATTCTGATTACAGTGCTCCTCCACTAGAGTGTCAATAATGCATACCTCTTCTGGACCTTCTTCTTCTTCTGGAGTGATTAGCTTTTTGGACATATAAAAGATATTGAGCTCAAGTGTCATGTTACCAAAAGTGAGTTGCATGAGTCCATTCCTACAATTAATGATTGCATTTGAGGTAGCAAGGAATGGTCTTCCAAGGATGATTGGAACATAATTAGATTACTTAACAAAGGGGTCCGTATCAAGAACAACAAAATCTACTGGATAGTAGAAATTATCAACTTGAACTAAGACATCTTCAATTATCCCCCTTGGAATTTTCACTGATCTATCAGTTAAAGATAGAGTGATTGATGTTGGCTTCAATTCACCAAGTCCCAATTGCTTGTAGACAGAGTATGGTAGCAGATTCACACTTGCTCCCAAGTCTAACAAAGTTTTTTCCACTACCTTTCCTCCAATCATGACTAAAATGGTAGGACATCCCGGATCTTTGTACTTCAAAGGAGACTTGCATTGTATGATAACACTTACTTGCTTAGTTAAGAAGGCTTTCTTATTCACATTCAACCCTCTTTTCATAGTACACAAGTCCTTTAGGAATTTTGCATATGTTGGAACTTGTTTAATCATATCCAACAATGGAATATTGACTTTCACTTGTCTTAATACTTCAAGGATTTCTGATGCATTTTTTATCCCCTTTTTTCCCATGCAAAGCTTGAGGAAAAGGTGGAGATGTGTGTTTCTTCATCATTTCTTCCTTAATAAGCTCTTTCTCCGGATTTGCATTCACTGTTGAATCATGGTCTTCTTTCTCTTCACTGATATCTTTCTTCTTTCCTTTGATTTCCTCCCTCTTCTTTGTCTCTTCTTCTTCTTTCTTTTCAACATGTGGCTTGGGTGTTGGCGACTCAACCTTTTTACCACTCCTTGAGTGATCAAGGCTTTGACATCTCTCACCTGTGAAGATTCTTCCTCATGAGTTTCCACTTCATGGATACCCTTGGGGTTTTGGTGAGGTTGAGAAGGAAATCTACCATTCCCTTGCACTATGTTCAAATTAGTGAGCCTTGAGATTGAGTATTGGAGATTATCTATCTTCTGAGATAAGTCATTTTGCATCCCATCCATCCTTTTATTCAATGTATTCTCTACACTGTCAATTCTTTGACTGAGTTGAGCATTGGTGGATTTTTGGTCTCCAACAAAATCTCCCACAACCTTGCTAAGATTCACTATTGCTTGTTCAAGACTTGAAGCTTGTTGAGATGGTTGAGCTGACTGTTGGTACTGAGGTGCTCTTGGCTTCCATGAAAAATTTGGATGGTTCCTCCAACTTGAGTTGTAAGTGTTTCCATACGAAGCATTGCTATTGGGCTTGAATTGTCCAATGACATTTGCTTGATCTCCAAACATTTCTCTAGCAACTGGAATTGTAGGGCACTCCTCCACCAAGTGTTCATAAGATTGACAAATAAAACATGACTTTACTTGCACTGGCGTTTCAACAACAGCTTGCACTTCATGCCTCTTTTTCAGTTCTAGCTCCTCCAATCTTCTTGTCATAGCTGCAAATTTTGCTTTCATATCAACATCTTCATTCAAGGTGTACATCCCAACCTTAGCATTGAAAGCATTCGGTTGAGACTTCATCTTCCCCACTTCTCCTTTGTTCGGTTCATCCCATCCCCTTGAAACTTCAACCACATAACTCAAGAAATCCATAGGTTCCTTTGGATTCTTACTCATGAAATCTCCTCCACACATTGTCTCGAGGAGTTGCTTCATTGAGGAAGACATCCCATCATAGAAATAACTTACCAATAGCCATGTATCAAAACCATGGTGAGGACAAGCATTGATGGCTTCCATGTATCTTTCCCAACACTCATAGAATTTCTCATTCTCTTTAGCTGAGAAGTTTGAAATTTGCCTTTTCAAGCCATTTGTTCTATGAGTAGGAAAGAACTTCTTGAGGAATTCAGCTTGTAAATCAGTCTAAGTACGGATACTTGATTACTACTCAAAAAGGGCTATTTGATAGCTTGTAATTAACTCTTTTAAACACTTTTGAGTAGTAGTTATTGCCTTTTAACCCAATTAACATATTGAGGACCTTTGCAATCACTTCTAATCATTTTGTGTAAGTTTTGGTGTTTTTGTTAGTAATTTGATCACCAAAGCAATCCAAGGTGGAGGAGAGTTATTTGGAATCCATGGTAAAGCAATGGAAAGCTCAGGAACATGAAGAATCAGAGCTTTGAAGCCTTAAAGTCCTTTGCCATAACCAATCCGGAATGCAAGGAGGAGAAGTAAAGAGAGAATCTACCTTGAAGCATTCTTGATGACAGTCATTTCAGCCACTTTTGGAGTACTTCCTGAAGTCCAATTTATGCATGCTTTATGTCGTTTCGAAGATCGGGAAGTCAACAATCCAATGCTTCAAACGGTTCACAAATCAGAGTTGAAATGAAGAAGTTAGAGCCAATGGAAGCAGATCACTCCAATCTGAAGGCCAATTTCGCAGGGCTGCGAAATCAGCCTTCGGCTGCGAAAGGATTTCGCAGCCATCTTGTTCGTCTGCGAAATTTCGCAGCCATTTTGTGCGCCTGCGAAATTCTCCTGAGTGCTTCCAGATATTTGCGACCAACGTTTTTTGATATTTTGCTTCAGATATTTGTTGTCTAAATCCCAATTCTCTCCTTGTAATCCACCAATTAGATGATTCCTTAGTTGTTAAGCAAGAATACAGGGGTAAACAACCTGTTATATATTGTTTTGTAATTTTCATTTTATGGGCTGTTGGGGAACTTTCTCCAGGAGACCAACTTTTGTAAAGTTTACACTTAGCTAAATACAGAGTATCTTTTGCTTTCTTTTTCTCTCTACTATTTTCTATTTTCTTAGTAGCCAAACATCCTTGGAGGATGAAATCCCCAAGGATGAGAGGCTAAAACCTTTTAGTTTCTTGAAGTAATGGATGCCATGTGAAGCTCCCGTGTCAGGATGGAGATTTCCAAGCCATGAATGTAAGTAGTTGAGCATCATAAATGTTTTCATTCAAAGTAAAGCTTTTAATCCCTCTGACTTGCTTTGAATGGCCAATACTTGATAACCTTTTGGTCTCAGTGGATTCTTATTGTTAGATCCACTGACGTTCATTAGTTATCTCCTACGAGCCATTGTATTGCAAGTCGAGGAGATGACCTATATCATTAAAAGAGCATTTATGAGGTTCAGCTACCCTTTTTGTAAGTTTTGAAGGACTAAAACTCAGTTGTTAAACACATACCGGTTCGAGAAGTAAGCATCACCTTAGTTGCTTCCCCAACTCGAGGTGAAAAGTTCCAAAATCTCCATTTTTACACAGTGAGTTAAGCATGGCTATCCAAAGCTTTGAGAAACTTCTTTTTCCATCTTTTAACCTATTTTCATGTTAGTTTAGTTTACAACACCTTCATCTTTTTATGTTTTCATCTTAACCTAATTTTTATTAAGAAAAGTTCACTCCATCCTCCGAACTTCACCAGTTAAAGTAAAAACCCTTCCCAGTGTTCGATCCTAGAGCCACTATGCTATAGTAGCTTTGCTACTTTAGTGTAAGACCTTAGGTATAAATTTTGTTGATACCCTTACATGCCAAGCTACCAAGAGTCGGGTTATCAATACTCCTTGGCCTTAAAGAATTAAGCTAAATCTTGGCCTTATCCTTTAAAGTAAAAGGAAATAGCTTAAGCCTCATCAAGTCGATTGAAGCTCCTCCCTCTTGGAATGTATTACAAACATCTTCAAATTCCTTGATATGTGCATAGGGATTCTCACTTTCCATCCCATGGAAAGTTGGTAGAAGTGGAACAATATGTAGTCTGATCACTAGCTGCTCTATAGGGGGCACTATACATGATGGTGCACTCATACGAGGTGGATGCATGCGGTCCCTCATTGATCTAAATTCATTGGGATTGTCCTGATGACCATGGTGGCTATGCTGATCTTCAGGTGTAGTTTCCATGATGTTCAAGCTCAATTCCAATTCCTTGTTATGAGGTGTTTCACGTTTAACAAGTCCTCCTCCACTATCTCGTATCCAATTTGGCATACACAACTAGTATCAACTGTAACAAAAACAAAAACAAAAGAAAACAAGATTACAAAAAAACTTAGATTAACTAAAACTAAATTAAAAGATATGTTAGAATATGAACAAGTAAAAGAAACAATTAAAAGAGTTAGTAAAATGAAAGAAAAATCACCAAACTTGTGATGAAAATCACAAGTACGTTGAAATAATATCACTGTGAAGTTGGCACCTTTCTCGGTAGCGGCGCCATTTGATTCATGTCCCAATGGTGTATCATGAGTTTGGTTGTCAAACGGGAGTAATCAACAAAATTTATAACCTATGTCACCATGCACTAGGATAGCCTTAGCTAATATAGCATAGTGGTTTTAAGGTCGTTCACTAGGAAGGGTTTTCAACTCACAACTGATACCAATTCAAAGTTGAATTGGTGCTTTTTCATTTCAAGGTTAGCTTAAGAAGAAAACATAAACTTTGGTTGAAAAAGGATTTGTTTTAAGCTAACTAAAAAGAAAGTAATGGAAATTACTTATGAAGAAAAGCATTCCTTGGAGTTTTAGGTTCACAGGGGAGGCTCCTCATGCAAAAACAGAGCTCCGGTCACTTGAATATTTTTCTCGCATTAGAGAATTAACATATAGTTAATTCTCTAACCGATGTTGTACAGATGCTTCCCTTTAATGGATTTCAGCACTAATTCCCTCTCACTGATGCAACTTGCAATGGCTCGTGCCTCTCACCTAGCATTTGCCATTCAAGGTGATCATTAACCTTGGACTTCCCTTCTCAAGCTTGCAATAGATAACTAATGGATGTCTCCTTAGAGTCCAAAAGCTTACCAAGTGTTGGCAATTCTAGAAAATCCTACCTTCAAGTCACCTCCCAAAAGCTCGCAAGAGATAAACTAGTGCATCTCCATGGACGGAGATCACTTGCCTTACCAAGTGTTGGCTCAGGTGAATTGAAGGCGTTTTAAGTTAACTAAAAACATAGAAATTATTAATGGGTCACACTTTCTCTTCATTAACAGCTGAAACAACAAAACTACCAACTCTTGCATTCGGGGCCTTACCCGGCTACCTTAGCTCCAAGGAACTAAAAGCCTAGCCACTCATTCTCTGAGGAAACATCCTCAGAGCTTGTTTGGCTAGTAAGAAAAATTAAATACAATACAATCAAATTGAGTAGGTAAAGTAGAGCAAAAGCTCTGTATTTTACTTCCTTTAAAAACTATACAAAGGATGTCTCTGAGAACAAGCTCCCCGACCTCTCACTGTAAGTGAAATTACAAACAATATATAAGAGGCTATTTACCCTTTGTTCTTGCTTAATAACTAAGGAATCCTATGATAGGTGGATTACAAGGAGAGAATGGGGATTTAGACATCAAATATCTGAAGCAAAAAATCTAAAAATGTCGGTCGCAAATATCGGGAAGCACTCAGGAGAATTTCGTAGGCGTGCAAGATGGCTGCGAAATTTCGCAACATGAAGGACACCATTTCGCAGCCAAAGGCTGATTTCGCAGCCCGCGAAATTGGCCTTCAACTGGGTGTGATTGGCTTCCAATGGCTCTAACTCCTTCATTTAAACTCCAAATTATGCACCGTTTGAAGCGTTGGATTAATGACTTCCCAAGCTTCGAAACGACATATGGTATGCATAAATTCAGCTCCAGAAAGTGCTCCAAAAGTGGCTAACAGTTGCTATCCTCTTGAATGTTTCATGTTAGATTTCTCTCTTTGCTTTCCCTCCTTACATTCATGATTTGCTTATGGAAAAGGACTATAAAGCTTTAAAGCTTTGGTTCTTCATGTTAATGAGCTTTCCATTGCTTTGCCATGGATTCCAAAGAACTCTCCTCAATCTTGGATTGCTTTGGTGATCAAATTACTAACAAAAACACCAAAACTTACACAATTTGATTAGAAATGATTGCAAAGGTCCTTAATATGTTAATTGAGTTAAAAGGTAATAACTACTACTCAAAAGTGTTTAAAAGAGTTAATTACAAGCTATCAAATAGCACTTTTTGAGTAGTAATCATTGCTTTAGTCGCAAGAGCTTTCCATTCGATGAATATTGAACCATCATTTGCTCTAATTGAACCGTTAATCCCATATGCCCCCCTATGCAGCTTTTGTGCTTAAAGTTCTGCGCCCTTGTTTTATGATGAAGTAAACTGTTGTACTAGATAGTTTTGGCTGAACTGGAAACAACCAAAGATTCCCCACAGCGTAAGCAATCTCAACTCACAGGATGGAACAGGCGATAGATCATTCTGAAGGCAAAACATTGCGCTGAGCTTCAAAGTATCTAGTTATTCACTGATGGAACTCCTCTTAGACATGCTGGTTCATGCGACAAGTTGCCTGATATGTAGGCCTACCTTGCGATTAAAGATGCCACTGACCATGCTACATTGGTTCTGATTGTTCTCCGATAGATAGGTAGCTAAAATCATTTTTAGACTTCGTAATCAACTGTTGTGGATGCGACATCTGTTGAATATCTACAATTACCTTTAGCCAGCTTATAGGGATGTTCTCCGATGCCTTGATCGTCGTCTCCTAAGTTCAATATTCCAATTCCTGCGAGCTGAACGAGTGGTACGACTGCATTTTTTTATAATATCCTGCTGAAAATGTTCCTGTGTGAGAAACCTGACAGATATGGATTGGAAGTGATGCAGTTTGTTGCTTCAGTGTTTGGCATTTGCCCGTCAAATCCCTAAACATTGTGGTCGACATGTGGCTGGGATGCTGACTGCAAATGACCCTTATCCAGAGCACAACTCAACAGTGTCATCTTATCTGTGTGCAATCAAAATTATAGGTCTTATTATGGCTAAGATGTCAACACTCAAATATGCAAAACCTGTGGCAACATGGTCTGAGAACTGCTTGAAGTATTTCAACGGTACAAGATTGATTAAATTCCCATTCACTACAGAATACACAGGAAACTCATTAGGTAAAAACCAGTTAATAAACCGTCGTATAATTGCTGTTGAATGTAAGGACCACACATTTGCCCTTGTTCATTGATGTACATCTGTCCACCAACAAAATGAGGAGGGGCATATCCAAAGCCACCCTTGTCCTGGTTCAAAGTCCCCCAAACACTACAAAATTGCAGAATATCATCAGTATTCCCATTTGTCCTACATCTCATCTCCATGATATTTTTCCTTGCGGGTCCAAAATCTCAACCCCAATTTCATCTCCTCATTATTTCCCATCTCTTTCCATAGTTCCCAAAATTTCTGCATCAACGTTGTCAATGTTTTCCTTACTTTCAGGTTCATGTATCCCTCTGTAGGACTGATTAGAACTACTACTGAAGGTGAATGACCCAGGTTGTATCTGACTTCTAGTCTTTAGGATCACAACAATATTACCAGAAGGCTTAGAAAGGTCCAGGATTTTTGAATGCCACATTATGCTTATCCAAATGCAAAAAAAAAAACAGAGTGTCCTTTTTCCCATGATTTTCAATTTTTAATCTCGAAACAAAGAACAAATCTTGAAAGCCGGGAATGGAGCTTGTTGAGGTGTGGGCTAGAAATAGAAGAAAACAACAAAAAAAACAAAAAGAAACATCCAGAAAGAAGAGGATAATAACCAACAAAAGCCAAAATTTCACATTTCAATCCATTGGCTTAGAATAGGGGAATAATTTAGAACAGATCATATTCAAGGACAGACTCGAATGCGTATTGTTCTCAGATGAAATCAATGACATTGAAAAGAACGAAAGCCCAAAAAGGAATAAGAAATCAGAGCAAATAAACAAATAACTCACCAATCTCAATAGAACCAATTGTGGCACTTTCCGTCCACACCAATCAACAATGTAAAGAATATTAAAAAATGACCAAATGGAGAAATTGAAAATGAGTAAGAATTCCGAGAATAACAAGAAACATACCCGGACAGCCTGGTTGCAATCGCTCATTTTCCACCCTTGTGCGTTTTTCCACTAAGATAATCAAAGAATTCCTCTTTTCTCTTTTTTCTTCCTCTCTCACGTATATATATATATATATTAGCCTTCCAAAAAATCCCCTAAATCTGTTCCAAAAAGGAAAATCCCCCATTTCCTTTATTTTCTTTTCTTCCTTTTTGTAATCCTCCCTTCTTTTTTTTTTATGTATTTGTATCAGCCTCCCAAAAACTCAATCTGCTGAAGGAAATTCACTTTCCTTTCTTCCATTTCCCTTCCTTTTTGGGAATCAGAATACCTCTCTCTTTCCTTTGGAGAATCATTTCCTCCCATATATGCAGCCAAGTCGATTTCTTCATTCTAAGAATATTTTTGCTTACCTTCTTTGAGTGTGCATGCCTTTGTGAGAGTTGATCCGTGATCCCCATTCTCTTGTCAAACAATAAAAAAAATGAAAATAAAAGGAATAAAAATCAAAAGAGTTAGCAATCTTGCAACATATAAAACAATAAAGAAAAATAAAATGAATAGATAAAGTAGAAACAAAATAATTAAATAAAATAGAACAAAATGGCCAATCCCATACAGGCCATGCAAGTCATGCGACTATGTGAAGAAACGCTAAGAATGTCTAATAGGATGAATGTGCCTAAGTGAACCTAAACAGACCTAAGGTACCTAAATGACCTAAGGTGGTGCCTAATGGGCCAGGTATACCTATACGGGCCTAGGGTGAGACTAAGTGGGCCTAACTAAGTCTAACCTGAAATGCATCTAAGTGAAGCCTAATCTAAACTTGAAGGGCGGCCAAGGTCATAATGTGGAGTCGGATAAACCCCTCAACCAAAGTCTCCAAAGTAATTCAGAGAAGGTAAGCTACATGAGTAGTAATGGGCCATCAAAGAATCACTATGGAGTATCGAACAAGTATCTAATAGAACATGTGTTAGGAGGACAAAATTGAGGGTCTACACTTACGTCATGATTCACCGTAGGTCCTGTCCAATGTTTATCACATACATCAATGCACTCACCATGGGAAACCCATCTCAACGACCAAGACAAGTCATCCCTCTAATTAGGAGGTAGTGCAGTGCAATCTCAAGGGGACTATTGATCATCATTCTACAAAGATCACATGACTTGGATTTTATATGCAACTCCTAGTGTACTCAAGTTATGTACCATGCAAATGAGATAATAAAAGGAAACTAAGAAACATAAATAACCAAATTTATAAATGAATCTTTATTTATTACACCATGTCATGCTTTATAGGGCTCAATCCTAACAATAATTAATTAATTAATTAGACCAATTAGGCTTTAATTAATCAATTACCCCAATCTAGAGAACATATTCACTAACTCTTATGTAACCTTACATATTTACCAAAATACCCTTATACACATAAGTGAACTAAGAAACAATCCAACCCTTACAAACTATGTCATCAAGGAATATGAGCTTGAGTGGGAACCATTTGGACCTATAGGACAATATTAGCTCCCTTAAAATCCAGTTTTGAAGTTAACACAACATCCCACTTGTTGAGATAAAACCCTTAAAAGTAAGACAAGATGTAACAAAGTTAGACTTGAGTTTCCACATTTTTATTCATCGTTTACACTGATATTGATTTGAGTATTCAAACTCATATCAATCGCATTGTACATTATTTGGATGCATGAAGAGTTACACAGAAGATACAAGTCATGAGTTCTTAGCAAGATGACAAGTTATTCATAATCGATTTATGGATTTGGGCAATCCAATAAAGATTGTAGTGCACTACCTCCTAATTTGAGGGATGACTTGTCTTGGTCATCGAGATAGGGTTCCTATGGTGCGTGCACTAGTGTGTATGTTTAACATTATACAAGACTTACACTGAATCATGACGCAAGACTATCAAGTTGTCATGATTCACTTGTTGGGATTGAGCCCTGAAAAGCATGACATGATGTAATAGATTGAATCTCATTTATGAATTTATTTATTTTTCTTAGTTTCCATTAAATATCTCATTTGTATTAATTGATTATTTGAGCATACGCACCCCACATCACTTACATTGTACATGACTAGGGTATATCAGAAGTTGCACAAAAGATCCAAGTAATGGGTTCCTTATAGAGTGATGAGTTGCCCACAATTAGTTCATGGATTTGGGTTATCCATCTAAGACTATAGTGCACTACCTCCTAATTGGAGGGATGACTTGTCTTGGTTGTTGAGATGGTTTTCCTATGGTGAGTGTACTAATGCATGTGATGCGTATTGGACAAAACCTATGGTGAATCATGACACAAGACTATCAAATGTCATGATTCACCAAGCTACTATATTGCATGGAATCTCAACCTTGAGAGGATATTGAGCTTGTGTCAAAGTTAACAGGAGGCTTTAACCTATAGGTGAGGCCCTAAAGTGGTCATATATATCTATGGATTGGGTGACTGTTGATGGAGGCTGGTGATAATAGGTGTTCTCAATAGAGGCATCATGATATCTCATGGGTTGAGATAGTGTATCCCCTTGGGTGATCCAAAGGACATGTGATCTAGAAGACTATGGTCATAACATTTCCTTTAGTGGAAAGTTTACATATACTCCTTAAAGTAAAAGTATGTTAATTGATCACATAATAAGTGGGATCTATAACTTAAGGATTAGAGAGGCAATCTTGATAGGTGATAGCACTACCTTATTAGATTATGAATACCAGTTCATGGGGAGTCTGCATACAATGGATAGTAGTTCATGAACCTCGAGTTTCGTCCTATTGTTATTTGCATAAGATATTAGAGTGCATTTGATTCTTTTTAATGGAATGTTGAATCAACTTCATAATTAGATTCTAAAGGAGCCAATAGTCCTATGGGTCCTAATGGTCCCCGCTCTAAGCTCATATACCATGAGGGCACAATTTATGAGGGTTGAATTGACTCTTTGTTCATTCTTGTGCATAAAATCATTTTGGTAATTACATAAGGTTGTAGAAAAGGATGTGAACAAGTTCTCTAGATTGAGCTAATTGATTAATTAGATGGCCCTATGTGATTAATTAATCAATTAAGACCCATTTTGGGCTAAATTAATTGACCCAAGTCTTGGTAGGTTTGAGTCACTAAAGCCTAGTAAGAGAACCCTATAAATACGCCCATAGGGGCTAGGGTTTCCATAACCTTGAGAAAGACTTTGTCTTCCACCTCTAAAGAAAAAAATAGAGATAGTGAGAGCCAAGTGATCATCCTTTTCAAAGCCCACACTTTGGAGTGCTAAGATTGTGGTTCGAGTCATTAGGCGAAAGATTTTAGGTGTACGAGACTTCCATATTCATTGTTCTTCATCTTCATCAAGCGGAATTAATTTGGGAACATTCAAATCAAAGGTAAAGTTCTTTAATGGCTTTCCTCTTGATCCTAAAATTGTAAAAATATGACCTTTTCTTTTGTTGCATAAGATCTAGATGCCTAGGGTAGTTTTGCATGCACCTATACGACCTAGGGTAAGGGATGAAGAAATCCAATGTTCCTACAACTGGAATTAGAGCCCTATGATAGGATCTTGTATGTTAGATCTACTCTAGGGTGTGCTAACTCTGTTTTGTAAGGTATGTTTTTCATTCCATGTCCCTAGAGATGAATGTATGTTGGTTATTTTTTAATGTATGATGATCATAATTGTGATTGGATTATTTGTTTTCTCTAGATAGGGTTGTACACCCTATAAGGGGTATATTATTTTTATTTGATTGTAATTTTTGTTTTCATGAGATGGGATGTAAGCTCCATTAAAAGAGCATAGGAATTTTTTGTTGCTATAAGGATTTCAGTTTTTTGTATCCATCTATGGTGACCCAAGAGAAAATATGGCTTATTGAAGTTTCTTTCATGAATTCTTATGGTGATTTAAGGAAAAAGAAAGATTCTTGGAAGTTTTTGTTTTGAGATCCATGATAGCGTAATTATGTCAGTTTAAATCTAAATCAGGATGACTTCTTGTGAGTTTCTTGGAGCAATCTAACTATAGTTTTAAAGCTTAGGAAGTCAGGAATCCACTGCTTCAAACGAATCGCAATTCGGAGTTCAAATGAGGAAGATATGATCGATTGAAGCAAGATTGTGCAAAGAACATGTGATTGAGACAATGTATCCTTTTAGGTGATCCAAAGGACATGTAATCATGAAATCAATAGTCGTAGTAATTCCTTAAGTGGAATTTGTATATCCTTTTTATGAGCTGGAGTATGTTAATTGATCACATAATAGAAGGATCTATAACTTAAGGATTGGAGAGGTAATCTTGATGTGGTTGATAACACTATCCTATTATATTACAAACATAAGTTCATAGGGAGTCTGCATGAAATGAATAGTAGGTCATAAATCTGAGCTTTACCTCATTGTCATTTTATAAGATACTAGAGTGTAGTTGATTTTTTTTTAATGGAGTGGTGAGTCAACTTCAAAATTAGATTATAAGGAAGTTAATATTTCCTATGGGTCCTAATGGTTGTTACTCGAGCTCTTAGTTCATGATGACACATTTGTTTTGAGGGATTTGGGTATTTTGTTCATAAGTGTGCATAAGGGCATTTTGATAAAAATGCAAGGTCAAACTAGATCTTATGAATTAACTTTCTAAGATGGGCTAATTAATTAATTAGGACCCAAGTGAGCTATATTAGGTGTCAAGCCTAATTTAGGCTCAAGTTAGTTAAGCCTATAAGGAGCCTTATATAAACCCCCTTAGGGGTTTGGGGTTTAGACTTTTGCCATTTTCCATCTTCTAAAGGGCCATCAGAGAGAAACCCTTGCCATCCTCAAGGAAGAAGAGAAGAGTCCACACTTTTCTCGTGACTAGACCCATGTGAGAAGAGATTAGGTGAAACAACATCAGGTAGATAAGTTTTACAAAGTTTTTAAAACTTTATTGGCTTGGAAACGATCTAGGAACATCTATATCGTAGGTATATGTTTTAACCTCTAAATCTTATATCTATTTTAGTCTTTATATTCATAGTTTTCCATGAAGTTAAATATAGAAAGCTTAGGGATATATAATATGCACCCTAGAAGATCCATAGCTAAGAGATGAAGTAATCTAAGGTTCCCAACAACCACTATGGAGAGTCAACTACACTCCAATACCCTATGTAATTACAACACAACACAAGTGCTTGAGTCTATGACCTAGTCTTCCCATGAACTAGCATTGTTAATCTAACGAGGTGAATGTTATCAATATCTTAAGATTACCTTTACCATCCTTAAGTTATAAATCATCTTATTGTATTATCAACTAACATGTCCTAGCTCACAAAGAACATATGTCAAGTTCTACTTAAGAAACTACTATGATTATAGTTTTCCTGAACACCTTCCTTAGGATCACCCAAAGGAATAGGTTGTCTCAAACTACATGAGATATTATGGTGCCTTTGTTGAGAATACCTGTTGCCACCCACCTCCATCAGTAGTGACCTAATCCATAAGAAATATATGATCACTTTATGATCTCACCCATAGATTAAAGCCGCTAGAAACTTTGGCACAATCTTAGTAGTCTCTCAAGGTTAAGATACGATACAATAAAGTAGTTTGGAGAAATCATGACTACTTAATAGCTTTATGTCATGAATCATAGTAGGTCTTATCTAATATGTAACCATACACACCAATGCACTTATCATGCGAAAAACATCTCGATGTCTAAGATCAACCATCCCTCCAATTAGGAGGTAATGCACTACAATTTCAAATAGATTACCTAAATCCATGAATCAACTATGAACAAATCTTCTATTTGCAAGAAACCTATGACTTAGACCTTCTATGCAACTCCTAATGCACCTAAGAGAGATGGATGAAGAACATGATTGAATTGCAAATTTTCTAGTATCTCATTGATGTTTTATTATGATACCAATAAGTATGAAAAATAGTTTTGTATACCATGGAATTTATTACAATACTAATATGTATGAAGATAGTTTTTTTCTTCCCCTTTATGTTATTAAAGAATGTAATCAAATTGCAAATTTTCTTGTATGTTAGAAATCCTCTCTTTAAAATAATAATTATCATGTTTGAAAATTGCACTAAAATAATTTAAAATGTTAGTTTTTTAATCAACTATTTTATTTTAAAAAATGAAATAATATCATTTTTTTTTTATCTTCATAGTTAAGCCACAACTCTATTTCCTCGATCTAATGGAGACCATTTTAATATTAGTGATTTTCCTTGTGCAGATTTAGCACAAAATTTGTAACTATAAAAGAAATTGTGAATGGTTTATAATGATACATTATATAATTAAAAATTATTGGTTTATTTAATATTTTTATAATTTTTTTTTTCATTTTCATAATTTATTAATATTAAAAGTCCTTTTACTCTGATTTAATATATATTTAAAAAAACACTATTATGATCACTTCTATCGATTCTTATAAAAACATTTCTCATAGAAGTGTTATAAATAAAAACACTATAGGTTAAAGATGTTTTTACCAAAATCATTATCAAATGGGCTCTTAGTAGAAAGTTACTAAGAGTTGCATTGGATTTTTTTTTTTTTTTTTTTTTTTGCAAAATTATTGGGTGTATACATATATAAGTATGAAGTGTTTTATATTTTTTTCTATATCAAAAATACCCTCAATCAATATATCAAATATTAAAAATAAATTCAATCATATATCAAAATGTCTTACACTTCTTCCATACCAAAAATACTCTCAATCAATGTACCAAATAGTTTTTTTAAATCACTATGAATTATTAAAAGAGAAATAAAAACAAAGAGACTGTACAAAAGAATACTTTTTCTCTTAAGTTTTATTAAAAAAATTACTAAAGTTTTAAATTTAGCTTATTATTATTTCAAATTATTTTTATTCATAGATTATTTTTAATCTTCAAAATATTCCCAAACATAATTTTGATATATATAATTCTTATGCACACTTTATGAGATTAAATTTTAATTACTACATATACTTACATCAAAGAAATTATTTTTTAAATACACTTATAGATTTGAATTATTAAATTAGATATTTTTAAAATTCAATTTTCTTGGTCCTTGCAAATGAATTTTAAGTCCCATGATACATATCAAATTGAAATTTATCGATTCAAGATTAGGGTTGAAAGTTAATATTTTTTATGTGTTTCACCCCTTCCAAAAATTATTAATGCAAAAGGCACAAAGATTTTACATGGAAAACCACTTACACAATCTACCAAAGATTGTGAGGATGTAAAAACCATGAGGTCAAAAATCTCTATTCGCAAATCCATTATCGAAAAAACAATATACAATTTTATGTATTTGATGTTATCCCTAAAGCTCACTTTTAAGCCTATATTGAACTCCATGTTGATGACTCAATACCACGCTTGCTCCCAATGGACTTTACCTCAACGCTTGAGAGGATGTAAATCTTCTTCTCAACCCAAAGAATGTGAAAATGAACTTTTTGGGAGTTTCGAGATTTGGGGAAGGCTAAAATGGTTTCTCTAATGTTTGCATAAACATAAAATAATAATAAAATAAAAAATAAAAAAAAATAAAAAACACTAGTTTTTAGCATGGTATTTATAAGATAAAAATACTTAGTGGACTGAATCTCATATTTACAAAATAACACTTACTAAAAATTGGAAAGAGTAGAATTAAATCTTTGCCATGAGCACTTAAATGCTCAAGAAGTTTCTAAAACCAATTTTAAAACTTTTTTACTCAAATTTAAAAGCCTCCAATCCACTCTATGTTTTAATTAAATCCAATTATCTTTTCCTAAGCCTTTTTATACTTACCTATATTATTATGGTTGATCAAGTAGAAATCTTGAGTCAGACACAAAAAGTCTTAAGCCAGAATGAATAGAACAAAATTGTTAACCTAACATACATAGCATAATATATTAACAAGTGTACAATTTCTAATCCTTCTGCTAATTATTTTAATATGACACTTAACTTATACCTTAACTTGGTTTGGACCTTAGCGTATGACCTAGACTTGAACTTTGGCTTATCTTCAACTAAGGCTTCAACTTTGGTGTGTGTTAGGTCAAGCTTGAACTTTGTCATGTCTTCAACTTGGGCTTTAGCCCAGACTTTTGTGCGTCTTAGGTCGGGCTTAGACATTAGCATAACTCATGTTTCTTAAGGGCACAAATGCTTGATCTCGGATTAAACATACCTTGAATTTGATTTTCAAGCTTGATTTTTTTTATATTCAAAGGCTTGATTTTTAGATCTTTGAATCTTCAAAAACTTTAAAGAACTCCTTGAATCCTTGAGAGGAGCTTTCTACAATTCTTCTCAACTGTGAAAGTCTTTTCTTCTCTGTTTGTATGATTTTGAAAGCTAACGAAACTTTGTTATTTATAGGAGTTACAAGAGATATATTTGGATAGTTTTCTTTATTTCTTAAAAATATTATTCCTTAACCAAAGTTAATAGTTAAGTAGATTTTGAGAAATATTGAAATAGTCTTAACCTTTGAAATATTTGTCATGCACTAAGATCCACCCTAAGGGCATGACGATTATTTCACATCTCAATCTCGAAGACTCAAAGTAGAAACAACATAAGCATTCATCTTGTAACTAAAAGTTACTAATTACCAAATTCTTGTTCAAAGTAGTAAAACAAAATTCTATAATCCTCAAATCACAACATAATACTAACACACTAACTAAAGTGTTATTATCCAAACAACTTTAAAAACTTAACAATTCAAGTAGTCATTAAATTCTAACTTTTAAATAATGTCCAAAAATAAAGTTCAAACCAAAATCCTAACAACGACAAAATCTCATCTTAACTGTCATTTCTCGCCCGAATTAAAAATACTTGAAAAATTGTCAACAAAAGGGAATGAACTCAAAACCTAATAATGAATATTAATATAGTTTCATGGATCAAACATTTTCAATTGTGTTTTCAAATAAGAGATATAAAGTATAATCCTTTTCATAAAAACTTTTGAGTTCAAACATGCTAAAGCATCCAAGACTTTTCAAGAAAACACTTTCATGTTTATATTAAAACAATTTCATATCAAAACCAAACCAAATGCATTCAAAATATATTTTTTACTTTGGTTATTGAATAATAAATGGTGCTTAGTTACATGAGACTTTACAAATCAATAACTAGCCTCAAGTTTGTTTCATTTAAGGTGGACGGAACCAAACACTAATAGTATCAATAACCTCTAACCAAACCCCTAGAAGTTGGGGTTTAAAGCAATTATATTCCTCACCAAGAAATGAAAAGGTTAACTATTATATCTTGTTCATGAAGGTTGAAAAAGCCAATTATTACATCCTATTGACTAAGGTTGAAAATGTCAACTATTATATCCCATTATCTAGGGTCAAATAAGCTAGAGTCAAACACTTTGTTTCACTATTTCAAAGTTATAGAAAAAAAAACATAATATCTCCATTTTTTTCTGTTATAAACAAAAGAAAAATGTTTTAACATATTTTTCATACAAAATATAGTTGATCCATGCATAGAAACAAAAATATTCTTTCACATTTTTGAAAAACCTGAAAGTTCAATAAGGTAACACCCAGAAAGGGGTGAATGAGTGTATTTAAAAAATTTTAAAATTATTTGTATATAATAACTAACTTTTTTGCTACGAGAAGTTAGATATTGTCAATTCTTTCAATTATATGCAATTCAAATAAGATAATAAATATATGCAATGAGACACAAGGATTTTTATGTGGAAAACCTTCACACTAATCATGGATATAAAAACTACAAGGTTTAAGACCGCTAATCTAAATCCACTGTATAAGATCAAGTTATACAAATTTGCCTAGTCCTTTCACATTAAAGACTTACTCTTCAGTACATACAACTTGATCTATGTCTGTGATGCAGCAACCTCCAATTACTTTAGTGAATACACTTTAGTCTCATTAAAGGGATGAAGGTCTTCAACCTAAGATTCAAAAGCTTGAATCCTTTGAATGAGAGATTGGAAATGGTGTGACTCATTAGACTTTCTCCTTAATGAAACCCTCTCTAAAGAAATTAAGATCTCTTACCCTTAAGGGGTTATGTAGAGATATTTATAGGGAAATAACCTGAAGAGGTTTGGTATGAATAGGTTTTTAAATCCAATTTACGTGAAATTCTAAACAATATTCTCCCGTTTTAGGCAGAAAATACATAAGTGCTCAAGCGCACTTAATCATCGTTTGAGTGCCTCAGGTGCTTGAGTGGTCCTAGTGCTTAAGTGTTGCTACTTGCTTGAGCATCTCTTGTTTCATTTAAGTTGTACAAAAATTCAATTTTTGTTGATTTAAAAGGTATCGTTCCTCTTTATACTTCATAGGAGCTTAACTTGACATAAGCCAAACCTTTTTAGACATATGACTTCTTAGTTAGACGAACAACAACCTTTAAAAGCATAGGATATTCTTAAGAGCCTTTAAAACCATGACATGATGCAATAGATTTAAAATTCATTATTCATTTAATGATATTCCAGGTTCACTTTTATTTATCTTTATTTCATGCATTATATTTTATAAGCATTCTAGCCTTGCATCTCTTACATTGTACACAACTTGGGTGTATTAGGAGTTGCACGAAAGATCCAAGTCATGGATTCCTTGTAAGTAAATGATTTGTTCATGGTCGGTTCATAGGTTTAGGCAATTCATTTGAGGTTGTAATGCACCACTTCCTAATTGGAGGGATGGTTGGTCTTGGTCATCAGGATAGAGTTCTCATGGTGAGTGCATTAGTATGTATGGTTACCCATTAGACAGAACCTATGGTGAGTCATGATATAAGGCTATCAGGTAGTCATTACTTCACCAAGTTGGTATACTATATACTCTCAACTTTGAGAGAATATTGAGCTTGTACAGAAGTTAGCAGTGGTTTTGACCTACAAATAAGATCGTAAGTTGATCATATATTTCTCATGGATTAGGTCACTGTTGATGGAAGTAGGTAGCAATAGATATTCTTAATAGAGGCACCATGATATTATGAACTTTAAGACGGTGTGTTTTCTTGGGTGATCCTAAGTATGTATGATCATGAAATTTGTGGGCCTATAGTAATTCCTTTAGTGGAATTTGACATATGCTCTTAATGAGCTAAAGTATGTCATTTGATCATATAATAAGAGGATCATAACTCAATAATTATAGAGGTAGTCTTAAAAGGCTGATAGTTTTCACCTTGTTAGACTATGGATGACCAATACATGGGGAGACTATATACAATAGATAGCAAGTTATGAACCCAAGAACTGGGTATTTCATTGTAATATACATAGACCATGTTTGATTGGTCGGATATAACATGGGATAAGATAAGAGAGAGGATATTATATCATATCCCATGTTTGGTTGGTGATGAGATATGATAAGTTATCCCATTACTTATTATATCCTATGTTTAACCAAACATGGGATAGGATAAATGGAGGGATATATTATCCACTATTTTTTATCATTCTTTTATTTTTTTTAATATACTCATTTTACCAAATAATTTTTTATTATAAATTAAATTTATGATTAAAAAATAAAAAGTAAAAAATATTTATGAAATAATATTAATATATGATATATATATATATATATATATATATATATATATATATATATTAAATAGCATAATATAAAAAAATTTATTTGTAAAGTTTAAATACTTTAATCATGAATAGTGTTAAAATAACAGAATTTTCATTTCTTAAATAAAAAATATTTGAAAGTAATATAATTTTTATTTTAAATATCGAAAATAATATATATTTCATATTATTTTTTATTCATTTCACAAATTAAATATAAATATAATATAATAGCATATCTCATTGGATATGCTACCTTAAAATATCATGTCTAGATATGTATATTTAAGGATATCATATTCCATTGGAAATCATTTCCTAGGATATGCATATCCTATCCAATCTGATTACCTATCCTATCTGATTACTACTCAAAAACCACACATTTTAAATACGAATTTTCATGAGTTTCATACCCTTTGAGTAGTAATTATGCCTAATATGCCCAAGTAATACATTGTTACCCTTGCAAGAGATACTACTGGTTTTTTGTTGAGTCTTGGAGATATTCTAAGGTGATTTTTGAAGCATGGAGTGACAAATGGAAAATTGAATGGAGGAGGGTACACAATGTGGATGAAAATGAAGAGGAAATGAACTTGGACCAAGCTTTGGAGCTTAATTGAAGGTGGTAGAGGTGGATTAAAATTGAAGAAATTGGAGAAATTGCAAAGAGGAGTCGAAAAAGCATGTTTTTCGATTTTGCATGACCATACGAAATTTTTGCACAGTCATTCGAAATGAAACAGAATAGGCTTGGCTGCAGCTCACAAGGGAAATATGAAAAGTGATTTCGCATGAACATGCGAAATTTTCACATAGCCATGCGAAACGCTCCAGGAAGACGAAAATGAAGTTGATGGACTTTCCACTTCGCACCATCATGCGAAATTGCTGGGGGCTCATGTGAAAATGTATTTTCTCCAGATTCATTGATGAAAAAGCCTTCAGAAGACCTCTTAGATGATGCCAAGTGTCCACTTGACCTTGGCCTATAAATAGAAACGTGATTAACTCATTTAAGAACTTTTGGATATTTTCTAATTGTAGAACTTTCCAGATTTCTTCTCTCTATATAATTCTCTACTTTTCTTCATTTTCTCTCATTTTCTCGGTAGCCAAACATGTCTTGTGAGACCAAATCTCCAAGCATGAGTGACTAAATCTCATTTTTTTCTCGGAGGAGTGAGGATCTAGAGGCAAGATCTATGGTGAATTAGAGAATTGAGCTTGAATTGCAAAGGTAATTTGATCTAATTGATTGATTAATTGAAATTTGAGGATTTTTCTCTTCAAATTGTCTTGGATGATTACTACAATGCAAGCTAGGTAGATTCATCAAATTCTTAATGCTAGATTTGATGATATTGAATAGTTGCATTGTGTGAATCATTGGAAGATAATTTAAGATGAATTGAATATATGATTTGAATTGATCTCTTGGATTAAATGACCTAATTTGAAGATAAATTAGATCTAGACCTAAAGCTAAATCAAAAATCAGTTTAGATGAAAATTTAGGTTTTCAATTTAACTTGATGAAAATTAGATCTTAACATCTATTCACCATAGAAATTGTTTTCTAGAAAATCCTAACTCCAAGAATTTCATCTCCTATTAATTTTCTTTTATTTTACATTTTATTTTTCTTCTCAATTTTAAGCCATTGTCAAATTGATTTTTCATCATGAATTTTCAAATCAATTTCACTTGATCACAATCATTTCTTATCCTCTCATTCAAGCCTTAAGTACCGAGAATAATCCATCCTAGTGGACGACACCTAAAAACCACTATACTACGGTAGTTTGTACTAAAACCATTTTTGATCGTGTACAAGCTACTTTAGAATAGTGAATTAGGTTATAAATTTTGTTTTGATCAAATAAACGACAAAATTCAAGCGATCAAAAATGGTGTCGTTGCCGGGGATGGCGCCTAGGTGATTGAGGCATTTTTTTGTGAGGATTAGCCCTTGTGATCCACATCACAAGATTGGTGAAGTTCTCTTTACCAATTCTCCATTTTTTTTATTCCAGTTTTTATCTTTTATTTTTCTCTTTTGTTCTTTTTGTTTTGGCTTGGTTTTTCTTGTCTTGTTTTGTAGGCTCTCCATTGCATGCTACATTGAGAATAAAACTCAAGGGAGAGATTGAAAAGGACTTATATTGCTAATCATTTTTGGTTTGTGATCCAATTGTTGAAGAAATGGAAAATCAAGGGGAAAATCAACAAACTCAACAAGGACCAAACAATGGCAATTCTCACATGTCTAGATCAATGAGAGAATATATGCATCCTCAAAGGGTAGACATGGGATCATGTATAGTTCTTCCTAATGAGCCTATTGTGATAAAAACTCACTTGGTACCCCCTTTTACCTCAATTTCATGGAATGGAGAATGAGAATCCTTATACTTACATCAAGGATTTTGAAGAGGTTTGTCATACATTTCATGAGGGAAACACATCCATTGAGCTTATGAGATTGAAGCTTTTTCCATTCACATTAGAGGAAAAGGCTAAGTTGTGGTTTAACTCGTTAAGGCCCCAAAGCATAAGGTCATGGTTGGAACTACAAACAACCTTCTTGAAGAAATTTTTTCCCACACATCGCATAAGTGGCTTGAAAAGGCAAATTACCAACTTTGTGGCATTGGACAATGAAAATTTTTATGCTTGTTGGGAAAAATATATGGAAGTAGTCAATGCTTATCCTCATCATGGTTTTGACACATGGATGTTGGTGAGTTACTTCTATGAGGGCATGTCGCCAACTATGAAGCAATTGCTAGAAACCATGTGTAGAGGTGACTTTATGAGCAAAAGTCCCGATGAAGCCATTGAATTTTTGAATTATGTGGCTGAAATATCAAGGTCATGGGATGAGCCACATGAAAGGGATTTACACAAGTCCAAGTCTCAAAGCAATTCAAAAGGAGGAATGTATACGTTGAATGAAGATGTTGATCTACAAGCTAAAATGATAGCTTTGACAAAAAGGCTAGAGAAACTTGAAGCTAAGGGATTTCATGAGGTGAATGCAATATATGATAATCCAATTTACATGGAGCAATGTTTTAGTTGTCAATCTATAGAACATGAAGTGAATGATTGTCCTACAATACCAGCCATAGGGGAAAGACTTGTTGAGAATCATCCGAACATGTCATGGAATTGTGGACAAGAGCAATTTTCTTCAAGGCAATACTCACAAAGCCAACAATTCATGGAAGACTCTCCACAACAAGTTTCTTTGGTTGAGCAAGCTATTATAAACTTGAGTAAAATTTTGGGTGATTTTATTGGTGATCAAAAGAATATCAATACTCAAGTAAACCAAAGGATAGATCATGTGGAGACATCTTTCAATCAGAAATTTGATAGCTTGCAAACCAATCTCACACAAAAGATTGATAATATGTAGCTTGCTATTTCTAAACTCACAATCATGCATACGGTGCAAGAAAAAGGAAAATTCTCTTCACAACCCCAACAAAATCCAAGTGGAGCCCGTGAAATTGGAGAGACAAGTGAAAGTTCTACTAAGGAGGATGAAGTCAAAGCAACCATTACCTTAAGAGGTGGTAAGCAAGTTGATCAACCTATGCCAAAATCAAAAGAGAATAAAGGAGGGGAACAAGAGGAAAATGTGAAAGAACAAGAAAAATGGAAAGAGGTGAATGAAGATGATAGATCAAAGGAATATGAGATTGTTAAAGAAGAGGTTAAGAAGAAAGATATGTTTTTAGCTCCACCTTTTCCCAAAGCTCTTCAATCAAGGAAGGTGGTAAATAATGCTCCAGAAATTTTTGAAGTTCTCAAGCAAGTCAAAGTCAATATACCACTCCTTGACATGATTAGACAAGTTCCAGCCTATGCCAAATTTCTTAAGGATTTGTGTGCCATCAAGAAAGGTATGCTTTTGAAAAAGAAAGCTTTCTTGACTGAACAAGTTAGTCCAATCATCCAATGCAAGACTCTAATCAAGTATAAGGATCTGGGATGTCCAACTATCTCGATGAATATTGGCAACACTTTTGTAAAAAGAGCACTTTTAGACTTGGGAGCAAGTGTGAATCTTCTTCCTTACTCGGTATATAAGAAATTGGGGCTTGGAGAACTAAAGTCTACTTCCATCACACTTTCATTGGTGGATAGATCAGTTAAGTTTCCAAGAGAAATTATTGAAGATGTGTTGATCCAAATCGATAATTTCTATTATCCAGTTGATTTTGTGGTACTTGATACGGAACAAGGAACTAGTGGACTCAACCATGTTCCTATTATACTTGGCCAACCTTTCCTTGCCACAGCAAATGCATTGATCAATTGTCGAAGTGGGGTGATGCAACTTACCTTTGGTAACATGACAATTAAGTTGAACATTTTTCATTCATGTAAGAAGCATGGTACCAAAGAGGAGGAGGAACTTAAGGAGGCTTATTTGATTGAATTGCCTATGGAAGAGCTAGTGAAAGAAAAGGTTGAAGATGATTTTTCAAAACTTGGTGAAGTAATTTCCAATGAACGGATTGAAGTTTGGAATATCAATGAAGAAATTCAACCTTTGAAGTTAATGAAATGGTCTTTCAACTTCAAGAAAGTAAAAACTATGAAGCATGGTGTGCATAATAATCCAAAGACCATGAAAAAGAAGCTCAAGGAATGGCATGACCAACTTATTCAAAAGAACAAGTTCAAAGAAGGCTATTTCAAGCCGCATCCTTTTTCGGGAAAGCTTAAGTACCAAGGAGTTGGTTCATTCATTGTTTGCAAGCCATATCCAAATTGAGTATTGATGCAAAGGTTAATGGGCTTACTCATGTCAATGGCTAGCTAGCCCAATGGTTTCTCATTTCTCTACTTTCCTTTGAATTTTGATTTTTTTTTCTCTTTTAGTTTCTATTAAATAAATCCATCTTAATTATTTGATTTGTGTTTTGAAGGACTTTCCGAATGCATGGAATGCATGAAGCAAGGAAAAAAAAGAAGTTTTAATGGCCCATCACCATTTTGCACATTCATGCCAAAACAGGGGAGTCTTCATGCCAAAATAAGGGAGTTTTCATAGCTTTGGAAATGTGCAAAATGAGTCTCTGTCCCAGTATGCATGATCATGCAAAATTCTCGCATGACTGTGAAAAACTGATAAGGATAGTTGTAAAAATTTTAACCTTTTGGACCATTTCGCATGACCATGCGAAACCGAGCTTAAGCACTGCAGCAAAATGAACCCTCTATACCACTTCACACACTTATGCGAAAATTTCGCATGTTTGTGCCAATTTTTTTTTAAAAAAAAAGACAAATTTGTCCCCAATATAAGCCCTGTTTCATTTCGCACCGTTTAGTGAAAGTGAGCCTCATGCGAAAACTCTTCGTCTTCGTTAGTCATGAGAATTCATTTTCCCATTTCATCCACACTCTCTCTCATATTTCTTCCTTGCCCTAAACCACGATCAAACATCGGGAATTTGATTATTTTCAATTTTTGATTTTCGAAGATTTACTTGAGCACTCCTGACATTTCAAGCATTTCAGGTATTTGAATCTCACTCATCTCTCTCTGAAATTGCAAGACGAATTTGAGTTGAAAAGTTTAAATCATTTTAGGAGATTGCCGCAAATTTTTTGCCAACTTCAGACAAATTGATATCCGATATTCCATTTCCCAGTTAATTCATCAAATTGTCCATTGTAATTCTTTTGGTTCTTCTTTGTTGCAGATGGAATCAAAAACGAAAATCATCAGATATTAAGAAAGAATTTATGGCGATTAATGACGGAAATGACGAAGACACTAATCCTGAATCACCTCCGGGATTTTCCCTTTCTGAACCTCCCGTTTCTGAACATCCAAACCAGAGGAATGTTGCAAGATCTTCAATGGATAAAGGCAAATCAAAGATGGTTGCTCCTAGAAAATTACCGGTGAAGAGAACACGAAGCGTTAAAGCTCGAACTCCTTCATTTCTTTCGGCATCCCCTACTACTCCTTCAGAGCAGCATGCTATAGTTCAATCCATTGTTGTTGAAGCCCCTGCTCCTACTCCGGTTACAAAATCTGCACCTCCACAATGCCTACTACCATTTTGACACCTTTAGAGATCATTCTCTCCCATCCATCTCATGCTTGAGGATAAGGAGTGCCCTCACTTTTCTCATTGACTTCATTTGTTTTTTTTTATATAGTGTTCATTTATTTTATTTTATTTTTTCCTCCTTTCCTACCACACTTATACTTCTATATTGTTTTGTCTCAGTTATAGAAGCTGGAAAACAATGCTTTGCAGGTACTTTTCTCTTCCTTTCTTTACTTTTTGTTTTTTTTTTGTTATCATTGAGGACAATGTTTAGTTTGGTTGGGGGAGGATAGGAAAGGAAGGATTTTTGGTTTCTTGTTGATTTAGAATTGGTTGTTAGATTTTTTTTTCTTTTGCTTGTGTATTAGCTAGATTTTTTTTTTAATTGGTAATTTTGTTTTTGAGAAGGACATAGCACTTATGATTGATAAATGAGCATACCTAGCTTGAAAGAAGATGATTTGGAATATCAGCTCATTTGCTTGATCTTAGAAAACTTGTTATGTTGATTGAATTTCATTTGACTTTGAAGTTTTCATCTTTCCAAGGGATTTTTCTAATTAAGTCTTGACACATACTGTGCACTCTAGACCCTTGATATAAGATGAAAGACTAGTCTAACCCTAAGACTTGGACCCAATTGTCTTAGCAAGTTGAATCACTTTTAAATTAAGTTGAGACACCTTTAAAAAAGGCCAATATGCCCAATTCAAAAAAAAAAAAAAAAAAGTTGATGAATAAAAAGGTTGAGTTATGCTTGCCTTGAAACCTGAGCAAGGTCCGAGGGGTATATGGCACAAAAGTCTTTAAAGCTCAGTGCCCTAAGCCATTATGGTTGGGAGTCACCGACCTCAATGCTCACTACATGGGTAAATAGGTGGAGTATGAGCTCGATTGTAGGTGCTAAGGTATTGGATCCTAAATTGTGGAGTTCGAGGTGAAGTCTAAGGAGTTAGTAGCTAAATTAGTCCTATAAACTTGGTGCCCTATGTCTTATGGTTGGGAGTCATCAATGAATCCCCGCTACATGGACCGTATACTTGGAGATACCTTTAGCATTGCATTCCTACAATTAGACATTTGAAAGAAAATGTATATATATATATATATATATATATATATATATATATATATATATATATATATATAATAAAGATAGGTGCGTTCTTGACCTATGAGAGATTGGTTTTTGTTGCTTAAGATAAATTGGGCATGGTTGGGGGGAAGAACAGTTTGAATAATATATTAGGGGGCTAGTTTAATTTCACTCAAGACTTGTTTGGAAATATCATTTTGGGGAGTTGAAAATGGATATATCTTTGACACTTTGATTTGCATGATGTCTTTTCTATTAGAGATAAGATATGAGCTTGAGATTTTGATGACACCTATGGATGGTGAGGTGTGTTTCATTTTTTACCATTTATTCTATGGGATTTTCAAAAACATTTTCCAAATGAGTTTAAGATTTTCTTTTTGAGTAATTTCCTCTTTCTTTTTGTTATACCATTGCTAAGGAACTAGCAATGTGTTGGTTGGGGGGAATGATTACTACTCAAAAACCACACATTTTAAATACTAATTTTCATGAGTTTCATACCCTTTGAGTAGTAATTATGCCTAATATGCCCAAGTAATACATTGCTACCCTTGCAAGAGATACTAATGGTTTTTTGTTGAGTTTTGGAGCTATTTTAAGGTGATTTTTGAAGCATGGAGTGACAAATGGAAAATGGAATGAAGGAGGGTACACAATGTGGATGAAGATGAAGAGGAAATGCACTTGGACCAAGCTTTGGAGCTTAATTGAAGGTAGTGGAGGTGGATTAAAATTAAAGAAATGGGAGAAATTGCAAAGAGGAGTCGAAAAAGCATGTTTTTCAATTTTGCACAGTCATTCAAAGTGAAACAGAATAGGCTTGACTGCAGCACACAAGAGAAATGTGAAAAGTGATTTCGCATGACCATGCGAAATTTTCGCACAGCCATGCGAAATTTTCGCACAGCCATGCGAAACGCTCCAGGAAGACGAAAATGAAGCTGGTGGACTTTCCACTTCGCACCATCATGCGAGATTACTGGGGGCTCATATGAAAATGTATTTTCTCCAGATTCCTTGATGAAGAAGCCTCCGGAAGACCTTTTAGATGATGCCAAGTGTCCACTTGACCTTAGCCTATAAATAGAAACGTGATTGACTCATTTAAGAACTTTTGGATATTTTCTAATTGTAGAACTTTCCAGATTTCTTCTCTCTATATAATTCTCTACTTTCCTTCATTTTCTCTCATTTTCTCGGTAGCCAAACATATCTTGTGAGACCAAATCTCCAAGCATGAGTGACTAAATCTCATTTTTTTCTCGAAGGAGGAAGGATCTAGAGGCAAGATCTATGGTGAATTAGAGAATTGAGCTTGAATTGCAAAGGTAATTTGATCCAATTGATTGATTAATTGAAATTTGAGGATTTTTCTCTTCAAATTGTCTTGGATGATTACTACAATGCAAGCTAGGTAGATTCATCAAATTCTTAATGCTAGATTTGATGAGATTGAATAGTTGCATTGTGTGAATCATTGGAAGATAATTTAATATGAATTGAATATATGATTTGAATTGATCTCTTGGATTAAATGACCTAATTTGAAGATAAATTAGATCTAGACCTAAAGCTAAATCAAAAATCAGTTTAGATGAAAATTTAGGTTTTCAATCTAACTTGATGAAAATTAGATCTTAACATCTATTCACCATAGAAATTGTTTTCTAGAAAATCCTAACTCCGAGAATTTCATCTCCTATTAATTTTCTTTTATTTTACATTTTATTTTTCTTCTCAATTTTAAGCCATTGTCAAATTGATTTTTCATCATGAATTTTCAAATCAATTTCACTTGATCACAATCATTTCTTATCCTCTCATTCAAGCCTTAATTATCGAGAATAATCCATCCTAGTGGACGACACCTAAAAACCACTATACTATGGTAGTTTGTACTAAAACTATTTTTGATCGGGTACAAGCTACTTTAGAATAGTGAATTAGGTTATAAATTTTGTTTTGATCAAATAAACAACAAAATTCGAGCGATCACTATCCTATCCTATCTTATCCCATCAACCAAACGTAGTCACAGACCCAAGGACTTAGTGTCTTATTGTAATATACATAGGGTATTGGAGTGAAATTGACTCTTTGTAATGGAATGTTGAGTCAACTTTAGAATTTGATTCTAAGGGAGTTGGTACGTCTTATGGGTCTTAGCGGTCCCTGCTTTGAGCTCATATTCCTTGATGACATGGTTTATAAGGGTTGGATGAGTTTTTTAGTTCACTTTTGCGCATAAGGGGGTTTTGGTAATTATGTAAGATTGCACGGGAATAAGTGAGTGATATCTCTAGATTGGGTTAATTGATTAATTAGGGCCTTGTATGGTTAATTAATCAATTAGCAACCTTTTTTAGTTAGATTAAGGAACCCAAGCCCATGGTGGACTCAAGTCACTTAAGCTTAGTAGGAAACCCATAAATACCCCTTTATGAGTTAAGGTTTCTAAGTCTTATCATTCACTCTCTACAGTCCAAAGAGAGAACCCTATCCTCTAGCCTTGAGATCTCCACTATCTCAGTGCCTAGAATCAAGAAAGAGTCATCGGGTGGAAGATCATGTTGTTTACGAGATCCATTACGATTATAGAATAATCTACATCAACTATAATCAATCTCTGAATCAAAGGTATGTAGTTTTATTATCTAGATCTATGTTTTTTGCAGTATCAATACTATTTTTGAATACTTGGTTTTCCGCTATGATAGATTTAGAGAGCCTAAAATATATTTGCATGCACCCTATAAGATCTAAGCATGGGAATGGAGTAATCCGAGGTTCCTAATAGGATATTCCCAGATCAATTCCTCACGATGAAGAACATGTTTGAATAGTTTAAAGGTCCTGCACACCTAAGATCTTTCGTCCGATGACTCAAACTATAATCTTAACACTTCAAAGTGTGGGCTTTGGAATGGTGGAACTTTAACTCTCTCTCTCTCTCTCTCTAGAGGTGGAAAATGACTAACTAAAGTCATAAGGAAACCCTAACCCTATAAAAGGGTATTTATAGGGTCCTCCTACTAGGCTTAAGTGACTTGAGCCCACCAAGGCTTGGGTCACTTAATCTAGTCTAAAATGAGTCCTAATTGATTAGTTAACCATATATGACCATCTAATTAATCAATTAACCCAATCCAAATACCTTGTTCACTATCTCCTATGCAACCTTGTGTAATTACTAAAAAGCCCTTATGCACAAGAGTGAACCTATAGCCAATCCAACTCTCATAAACTGTGTCATCATGGTATATGAGCTTAAAGAAAAACCGCATGGACCCATAGGAGTACTGGCTCCCTTAGAATTCAATTCTAAAGTTGATTAAATATTCCACTAATGAGTATCAACTGCACTCCAATACCCTATGTAAATAACAATAAGATGAAACTTGGGTCCATGACATACTATCCACTACATGCAGACTCTCCATTAACTGGTGTCTGTAATATAACAAAGTAGTATTATCACCTATCAAGATTACCTCTCAAATCCTTTAGTTATAGATCACACTTATTATGTGATCAACTGACATGCTCTAACTCTAATAAACATATGTCAAATTTCACTAAAGGAATTACTACAGCTACAAATTTCATGATCACATATCATTTGAATCACCCAAGGGAACACACTGTCTCAATTCATGAGACATCATGGTGCCCTTATTGAGAATACTTATTGCTATCAACCTTCATCAATAATGATACAATCTATAGGGATATATGACCACTTTAGGTTCTCACCCATAGACTAAAGTCTCTTATTGATTTTGGCATAAGCTCAATATCCTCTCAAGGTTGAGAGTCTATACAGAAAAGTAGCTTGGTGAATCATGACAATTGATAGCCTTGCATCACGATTCACCGTAGGTCCCATCCAGTGTGTAATACATACACTAGTGCACTCACCATGAAAAACTCATCCCAACGGCCAAGACAAGTCATCCCTTCAATTAGAAGGTGGTGTACCGTCTCTACTAGATTACATAATTCCATAAATCGATTGCAGACAACTTATTTACTTATAAGGAACTCATGATTTGTATCTTCTGTGTAACTCTTAATTCACCCAAGTCATGTACAGTGTAAAAAACATGGGTTAAATGTTCAAATCAATGTCAATACACCAAAAGAATAGCAAGGGGATAGTTAAGTGTAACTTTGTTATATCATATCATGTCTTGCTTTTCGGGGCTCAATTCTAACACTTTGAAAATTTCCATAAGAGCTCTTGAGTCCAAAACTCTTATATGGACTTGTAAACACCTTAAATCATCTAGTAACCGTCTCTGACAACCTCTAATACTTCCTAAGGAAGCAATTGATTTCCTGCTTAAGGCATTAGCCACAACATTTGTTCTCCTTGGATGATATTGAACAATGCAGTCATAGTCTTTAAGTAACACTATCCATTTCCTCTATCTCATGTTTAATTCCTTTTAGGAAAACAAATAGTTCAAATTCTTATGATTTGTGAATATCTCACAAGTTTCACCAAAGATGAAATGTCTTTAAATCTTAAGTGCAAAAATCATTACAACTAACTCCAATTCATGAGTGGGGTAGTTTGGCCATAAGGTTTCAACTGTCTCGAAACATAAGTAAGAAATTTCCCATGTTGCATAAGAACACACGTGCACTTTGAAGGTAAATCATCAATCCAAAGGAAGAAGGTACTTGTTATTCATGATCACCTTATTCAACTCTTTATGATTAATGCAAAGTCTCATTGATCCATCATTTTTCTTCACAAATAAAACTAAAGCTCACAATGGTGAAACACTGGACTTGATAAAACCCTTATTTAATAACTCCTAAAGCTAAACTTTCAACTCTTTAAGTTCCATAGGCCTTAGAGATAGGAGTTGTCCTTTGTAACAATTCAATGGTAAACTCCATCTCACTCTCTAGTGGCAAACCAAGCAAATTATCTAGAAAAATATTAAGATAATCCCTTGTAATGGGTTTTTCCTTCAACTTTAAATAATTTTTATCACTCACTACATATGCCAAAAAGCCTTAACAACCTTTCCTGAGCAAAGAACTAGCTCACAAGGTTGTGATTATACACAGTGGTCTACCCACATGCTTTCCGTCAAAACTAAATTCAAGTTAACCAAGAATGTGGAAAGTTACCCTTTTCCCGAAATAGTCAACAAAGGCATGATAGGAAGCTAATCAATCCATCCCTAAAAATCACATCAAAATCTTGAAGATCAAGGAGTACTAAGTCAATTGATATCTCCCTATAACCAATCTCTAAGCATTCTACTAGCTACAATAAAATTTCCTATAGGAGTAGCAATAATCAAATCAAAGTCCACACTAGTAATTAGCATACCCAACAAACCAATAAAAGATACTAAAACAAAATATTGTGTTGAGCTTAGATTAGTTATTGTGAAACCAATTAGACAATTTAGAATAAAAGAAAGAATTGGAATTATACCAAATAAAACTAAAACTAAAACTTAAACTAATTCATCACTCATCTATCCAGAATCTAAACTAGAACAAGTTCCCAATAAGATCATAATTGTGCTTTGATAAAACTCTATCATGCCCCAAGACCCATCCAAGGGTGTGATGGTCATTTCACATTTCAAGCCCACATACTCAAAGTGAAAATGACACAAATATTCATCTTGTAATTGGAAATTACCAATTATTAAATTTATGTTCAAAGTAGTAAAACAAAATTTTATCATCTTCAAATCTCAACTTAATACTAACATATTAACTAAAGTTTTATTGTCCAAATAACTTTAAATTTAATAATTCAAGTAGTCATTAAATTCTAATTTTTAAATAGAGTCCAAAAATAAATTTTAAACCAAAATCTTAACAACAACAAACTCTCATCCTAACTGTCACTCTTTACCCGAATTGGAAGTACCTTAAAAATTGTCAATGAAAGGGAATGAGCTTAAAGTCTAATAAGAAATATTAATATAGTTTCATAAATAAAACATTTTTAATTATGCTTAAAAATTGGAGATATAATGTATAATTTTTTGTTCATAAAAACTTTTAAGTTCAAACATGCTAAAATATCTAAACATTCTCATATTTATGTCAAAGCAATTTCATGTCAAATCCAAATCAAATGTGTTCAAAATATTTTTTTACTTTGGTAATTGAATAATAAATGGTGTCCAGTTAGGTGAGACTTTACAAATGGGTGACTAGCCTCAAATTTACTCATTTTAAGGTGGATGTAACCAAACACTACTAGTACTAGAACTTCTAACAAAACCCTTAAAGGTTGGGGTTCAAAGTAATTACATTCCTTATCAAGAAATGTAAAAGACAATTATTATATCCCGTTGAGAAAGGCAAAAAGGTCAACTATTATATCCCATTGATTAGGGTTGAAAATATTAACTATTATATCCCGTTTACTAGGGTCAAACAAACCAAAGTCAAATATTTTGTTTTATGATTTCAAACTTACAAAAAAAAAAAAAAAAAAAAAAAACATAATATCTCCACAAATTTTCTATTACAAACAAAAGAAAAATGTTTTATCATATTTTTCATCTAAAATATATTTGATTCATGCATAGAAACAAATATAATCTTTTACACATTTCAAATTTCAAAATTTGTATTAATTTCCCTTACTTTAAAGAAGTACTCAAAGATCTTGAAGAAATTAATCCTGAAGAATTTCACCCTAAAGAACCTATTTCACACCTAACGAAAAAAGTGATTATTACTATTGACTATTAATCTAAATGTATAGGTTAGAGAACAATAATTTCCTATGTTATATCATTCATTATTTTTAACTTCCTAATCAATAAAAATTTAATAAACGAGTTTCTAAATTTTTATAAAAGTTGTATTCTTTTCAAAATCTATTTCCAAGATCCTATCATTTTGTTTTTGTTTTTATTTTTATTTTTATTAAAACTTCTAAAAGTGTGTTCTTTCTTTTTATTACTTTAAAAAAATAATAGTTATCAATAATTGCTATTAATATTTTACTTTTAGATCACTTACTATCATTATCACAATTATTATTACTTATTACCACTAGTAATTATTTTTATCATTATTGTTCACTAGCCCAAAATTACAACACGCACCAGCCACATCTTTTTTACTTTTCATCCCCATTCTACATCAAATTCATATAACTTTTATTAATTTATTATTTTATTCCCCACAACCTATGTGTACAAACTCCAACCCTTTCCGTTTCCCATTGTTTTTTTTTTTCAATCTCAAGCCTCATACAATCATAAATTTATTTATTTATTAATTTTCATTCTCAACATCTATGTTTTTTGTTCTTTTGTTCTTCTTCTTCTTTTTTAAGATCTAAGATTTATTTTCTTCCATTTATTTTTGTTTTTATTTTCTTGTTTACAACTATTCATTCAGATATTAAAAAAAATTTCAATCTTTGTCAATAAATCAAACTATCTTCATAATTTTTTAATCTTTTTTATCTAAAAATTAAATAAAAAAATCTTAATCTAAATTGGGATCTTTTAAAGAATTTTTTAAAGTATTCAAAACTATTTAGCAAATATGAAATAATAATTTAAAGGTTAAAATCTTATTCAGAAAACTGATCTTTAAATCCTAAACCCCTACATCTTTAGCCTTTCATTGCCCTACATTATCTAATTTCTTTAATCTCCATGTAAAAAGGTTCTTAAATAGAGAAGATAAGAAAATTTTAATTTACATCTAGGGCTTTTAATGTGAAAAGATCATTATACTCTTATTAAATTTATTTAATTATTTTTATGTTTCTAATTTACTATTTTACCCCTAAAAATTAATTCAACTCTTACAATAATATTCTTCAATTAAAAAGTAACATTTAAGAAACTTAACAAAGCATATTTGAATACTTTCTATTTTTTTAAAAATAAAAATTGATATTTACTTTTTCACTTTTCAAATTCTCTATTTTTAGTTATTTCGGTAATTATAGTTTAATTACTAGTGCACTTATTTCTTTATTTAATTTGATGACACTTTGTCTTCCTTTTGTTTAGGGTCATATTTGTCTTCCTTTTGTCATCTTTAGAAACAACGGGATTTCCTACTTCTTTCCTTGCATTACCATGACAAAAAGAAAAATGAATTGAGAGAAAGAGATTGTTCTTTTGACTTGGAATAAACCTTTCTCAACCGAGTAAAGGAATAGTTATGGATTCCTATGAAGCATCCAAGAACATAAAGACTCAATTGGACGAAGAATTCCTACATGGTCCAAGGAAGAAAATATCTACTTTTCATGATTTATTCTATATTAAATCTTAATAGAAGAGTTTATATAGTCATGATTCAATTTAGATCCATGAACTTTTTCTTTTCTTGATTTCTAATCTATATTGAATTTGATTGCAAAAATGAAAAATGAGAATATTTGGCAATTCTAGAGATGATTTATTATTATTTATTATTATTTATTATAAATTTTAAATAAATAATTTTTTTTTCATTGTCATACATTGTTTTACTCCTATCCAAAACCTATCAATTGAAAATTCATCAATTCACAACAAATAGAAAACATCTTGTCGAAATTTTAATAAAATTTATCTTGCATATTTATTTATTTTTTATTATTTATATATACTTTTTAAAATTTTTATAATTATTTTTAATTTTAATAATATATAAATTATATATTTATGATGTTATCCTTACGTCAAAACCGTGTTTCGAGTTTCAACCAATGATAACTTTTTGTGGTTGAATGACAAGGACAAGTTTTGGAAACATTTCTACTCGGGTCCTTCTTTTCCCTGGTTGATTTCCAAGAACAAGAGGAAGAATAGTGGGGGACTTTCCTTTTGGAAATTAGTAAATTACTTGGGTGTTGGGTAAAGGTGCAAAAGGCCAAACGCGTCAAATTGGAAAAAGCCAAGCCATCAGCTCAAGTGGGACCAAACTTTACAAACAGGGTCAAATAGTTAACAGTTTAAACAAAGTAACAGGCTAAACTCTAGGCCCACGTCCAAAGCCCAACGGTCCAATCTAGAACAAAGTTAAAGGACTAACAAATTTAATTATTGCTTTGAAAATAATCCCTAAGATATTGTAGGGAAAGAAAAAGTAACGAAAAGAAAAAAAGAAGCCATGCCTCCAAAGCCCTGATGGTTACGAAATTATACTGTTGATTATTGGTACTGATATCCTTCTTTGTCTTGTGCTTTTGCTTTTCTCTTTTTGCCTTCTCTTCGTCCTTTGTTATGAGTCCTGAGAAAACCTTCGTTTCTCTTGATACTTTCCTTGTGAAGAAGGAAATGATAGAAAAAGGGTAAATGAAAAAAGCAAAGGGACCAAGCTTTTGCATGTGCTCTCCTCCAAGATCAATGATTCCCGGTAGAATAAATCTAGTGTTCTTTTTTGCTTTTCTTACTCGTCAAAACTTGTAGTGTAGACTATAGACTGTATGTCGCGTATCAATGTCATGTAATTTACAAGACGTATTAGAATCCTAATCTGGATTGGGAAACTTCTCTACTTCTTAATCATCTCACACGAGTCGTATGAGTTGGTTTTGATGGACAATAATAAATAATCTAAACATGCTATAAAAACCATTAAATAGCAATTAGGTCATAGACAGAATTATAGATAGATCGGAAAACATATCTCCCGCCATTGCCATTCTACAGGTTAAAATGTGTTTTGCTATTTTTGGGTTTCAGGTGCTTCTAAACCTTCATAACCTCTACTTAGATGGTGTTTTGAAAAACTGAAAAGAGATTGCAAGCTTAGGGGACCTTACTCATTAGTGGTTTTGACTCGTTTTAAAGACTTTCTCCATCATCGAGTCTGCCTAGAGCGTGCACAGAACATGGAGTATTGCTGTGAATGTGGTTCCGAGCTTGAATCCTCATTCCTAAATTGATGGAATGATGTGGACCACATTCCGAATCACATCTTCGGTTTATTACCGAAGATGCAGGAGAAATAAAATCCCAATAGGTTTATTATATAAATGTAAACAACTGAAAAGACCATTCCATGTATGCCTCTTTTTTTGTGCACAGATAATTAAGGAAAAGAGAGAATGGCGGAGTCTGTTGTAACCTTTCTACTCAACAAGCTTGCAACCTTACCACAGCTGGAACAGTTGAAACTGCTGAGAGGGGTTTGGGGAGACGTTGAATACATCAGAGATGAACTAGAGCGCATGAAGGCCTTCCTGAGGGTGGCAGATGCAATGGAAGAGAGCGACGAGGAACTCAAAGTATGGGTTAGGCAGGTCAGTGATGTTGCTTATGACACTGAAGATGTTCTCGATGAATTCTCACATCACCTTGCAGTACATCCCCAACAGGAATGGTTTTGCTGTTGGCTTGATATGATCAGCTTTTGCACTCCCAGCAACTGGACGAATCGCCTCCGAATTGCCTATAAAATGCAGGGCATCAAATCCAGAGTCATCAATATTTCTGAGGGGCATAGGAGATACCGTTACAGATCCGATGTTGCAAGGCAAGAATGCTCAAGCTCCATTACTACTGCTGCTACGAACATTCATGCAAGAAATATCGAGCGTAGAGGGGACGCACTTCTACTGGACGAAGCTGAGCTGGTGGGCATCAACCAGCACAAAAGCTTGCTGATCGAGTGCCTTGTAAAGGGCGGGTGCGGAGCTGGACTCAAGGTGGTTTCAGTTGTTGGGATGGGGGGACTAGGGAAGACTACCCTAGTGAAGAAAGTGTATGACGATATTGAAGTGAGGAAACACTTCGAAAGCCACATGTGGATCACAGTTTCTCAATCATTCAAGACTGAGGAGCTACTAAAGGACATGATTCGACAGCTCTACGACGGGATCAGGCAACCAGTGCCCAATTCTGTGGACATGGGGAGCAGCCAAATGCTGAAAGCATCCATCAAAGACTTCCTGCAACAAAGGAGGTACCTACTCATTCTAGACGACGTATGGGACTTACATGCTTGGGAAGCATTAAAATATACCTTGCCTAACTGCAATTGTGACGGCCGAGTATTGCTCACAACACGTAATGTTGATACAGCTTCGACGGCCTGTAAAGAGTCCCATGGTAATGTCTATACTTTGAAGCCCTTATCTCAAGAAGAGTCCTGGACTTTGTTTTGTAAAAAGACATTTCCGGCTGAGTCTTGCCCTTCCTATTTGGAGGGTATCTCTAAATGCATCCTACAAAGATGTGAGGGTTTGCCTCTTGCAATTGTGGCGGTCAGCGGCGTTTTGTCAACAAAGGACGGCATCGATGAATGGGAGAGTGTGTATCGCAGCCTTGGTGCTGAGCTAGAAGGCAACAACAAGTTCGATAGCTTGAAGGAAATATTGTTACTCAGTTACAATGATCTGCCTTATTATCTAAAATCATGTTTCTTGTACATGAGCATCTTTCCTGAGGATTATCTGATAAGGCGGATGAGACTTATTCGGTTATGGATGGCTGAAGGGTTTGTGGAAGCAAAAGGAAGAAAGACCCAAGAAGAAGTGGGAGAGGGCTACCTCAATGAGCTTGTCAATAGAAGCTTAGTCCAAGTCGCTACCAGAACTAGAAATGGAAGGGTTAGCACCTGCCGCGTCCATGACCTTTTGCGCGAGATTATAGTATCAAAGTCAAGAGGAGGCCAAAACCTGGTAGCAATAGCCAATGAAGAAAATGTAAGGTGGCCTGAAAAGATAAGACGCCTTGCTGTTCATAAGACCCTGGAAAATGTACCTCAGGACATGGAGCTGGGTCAGCTGCGTTCTCTGCTCATGTTCAGCTTACCATCCGGGGACTGCATTCCTACATTGTCTAGTGGTGGTCTTAGGCTGCTCAAGGTGTTGGATTTGCAAGGTGCACCCTTGGAGATTATTCCAAATGAAGTTTGGAATCTATTCAATTTGAGGTACCTGAGCTTGAGCAGAACCAAGGTGAAAGTGATCCCAAGCTCTATTGGGAAGCTTCAAAACCTTGAAACTCTGGATCTTAAACATTCCTATGTCACTGAGTTGCCAGCAGAGATCCTAATGCTCCATCAGCTCCGCCATCTCCTGCTTTATCGTTACGAGAAACAAACTTCTTCACCCTTCCACTCTACTTATGGTTTCAAGGCACCCCAGGGAATGCAAGCCTTATCCTTCCTACAAAAGCTTTGTTTTGTAGATGTAGAGGAGGGCAATGGTGTGATAAGTGAGGTGGGGCACCTGAAGCAACTGAGGAAGTTGGGCATTATCAAGTTGAGAAAGGAAGATGGGATGAATTTGTGCTCTTCCATTGAAAAATTAAGCAACCTCCGGTCGTTGGATGTGACTTCAATACAAGATGATGAGATGATTGACCTGCAATGCATGTCTTCGCCTCCTAGGTTCCTGCAACGCCTGTGGCTACAGGGGCGTCTAGAGAAGATGCCACACTGGATCTCTTCACTTGACAACCTTGTCAAACTACGCCTGAGGTGGAGTCGCTTGAGGGACGATCCTCTTGTGCTCCTTCAAGCTTTGCCCAGTCTCGTGGAACTTCAACTTCGCCATGCGTATGAAGGTGAATCCTTATGCTTCAAGAGTGCAGGGTTCTTGAGGCTTAATATTCTGCATTTCCATAAACTAGAGAGACTGAGACGGGTGACAGTGGAGGATGGGGCGATGCCTCGTCTTGAAAGATTAGGAATTTTCTACTGTAAACTGCTGGAGAAGGTGCCCCAGGGCATTCAGTTCCTCACGCAACTGAAGTCCCTCGATCTTGCTGAAATGCCGAATGAATTTATTGGGAAGCTACAGGACAGAAGTGGGGAAGATTATTCTGTAATTGAGCACATCCCAGATGTTCGTTACACCTATTGGGTCAACAACCAATGGAAGCAATATCGCCTCTAGGTGAGGCTTGAGAGTGGTTATCTTTAGAGTGCGTTTGATAACGATTCCTAAGTGTTTATGGTATTTTTAACAAAATTTTTATTTTTAAAGTATTATAAAGGCTAGAAATACTTCCTAAAATCACTACTATATGTACTCTTATGTCTTCGGCAACCGTAAATTTTGTTTCTGATTGTCCAACTTTACATTCTATTAGCTAGTTTCTTTATTTCATTTTGTACAAGTAATTTGGGATCATATTCCAAAATTGGAACTTGTGAGACTGTTGATTGTAAAATTTTCATTAAATAACTCTTAAATCAGCGATTATTCCTCCATCAGCCCAAAGCACCATGCTCATACTACTGAGCTTTGCTATCACTCCCTGCTTCGTGAATTGTACTTGCACTCTCAACCAGTTGGCGAAATGCCAAAGGCGCAGCTCATAAATTTGAGTTTTCTACTGCACTTGGTGGAATCCAAACTGCTGAAAGGCCTCTTGAGCCTTGATGTCTCAGCTTCTTCACAATGAAGTTCAGAAAAAGTACCTGGGGCGAAATTGTTCTGCTATTTCATAGTAAGGGCGATTGGGAAGTGTTTTAAAAAACAAATATGAAAAACAACTTTTGAGAGACAGTTTTTAAAAATAATTCAGTGTTTTTAGAAATAAAATTAAGTTTGGATGCTGAATTCTAAAAAACAGTTTTTATTCTAAAAAAAATATTTTGTTGAATTAAAAAAAAAATTATAAAATAAATAAAATAAAAACTTATTTGGAAGTTGTTTTTTCAAATCAAGTGTTTTCTTCTATTAACTTGATTTTATAAATATAAATAATTTTTAGATTTTCATTTTATTAAAATTTAATGCAATTGTATCAATTTTTAAAATTATTTACATTATTTTCAAAGTTTTTAAATAATTGTAAATGATGGGAATATATTTTACATCTCAATAGAAATATAATGGTGGAGACATTCTCAAGGTGTGACAAATTATTCAAAGTTTTGATCTTGATCAATAAGTTAGAGGGTTTTGAGGTATATCAATTTCCATGTTTTGGGCCTATTGGTTGAAACGCAAAATATGATAATTGAAAAGTTAAAAAAATTATAAAAATATTATTACAATTATTAAAAAAAATGTTTACAATTAAATAAGTTCAAATCATTAAATCCATATCATATTATTAAATCTACGTCTGGATACATTATCATTAAATTCATATTATTTGATAATATTATACCATTATCATATAAAAAAATACATCTTTTCCATATAATATTACTAAATATTATTCAAATCATACAATGCCATTAAAATTTATATGATACATTATATATATATATATATATATATATATATATTACCCTTACCCTAAATAATGCATTATGTAATCTGATTTGATTCAATATTCTTATTACAGTTTTTAAAAATAATTCAGTGTTTTTTTTTTTTTGTATTTTTGAAGAACTTTTCTTAGCTTTTTCAAAAAAACTTCTTTGTTTTCCCAAAGACATTTCTATTTTGGTTGTATTATTTTGATTTGAAAGCAGCAAAAGTGATGCACTTGGTTGATTTTCTCTTAAATGAATGTGTTGGTAGTGGTGAAGACCTCCACTAGGAAGGGATGCACCTGAAAACATGAGAAAGATGAAGAACAAGCTTAATGAAAACACAGAGAACAACCTTTTTTATTTTTATTTTTTATTTTTTTATGTTCTATAAATAGTGAAAAAACAGGAGAAATGGGCTTAAGATGTTATCTGAAAATGGGATTTTGAGAACACGGATAACACCAAGAATAAAACAATACCAGCTCACCAAACATAATGTTTTTTGTTCAAATAAAAGATGGTTTTGGAAAACACTTGCCAAACAAACCATAAGGCATCTTGGCTTTTAGCCCAACGACTGAAATTTATCATACCAACAAATTTACCACCTTTCACTAAAATTTCAGGCGAAAAAGATGCACTACACCACCGTAAGCAAAAGTGCAATAATTGAGTCATTTTTAACATATACATGAGCATTGGGGCCAGTACCCTTGTAAGATACTACTCTACAAAGTTCAGAGAAAAATGCATGCCTTTCATTGAAGAATTGGCAGCAGCGTATATTATAAGCTTCAGCCAGGAACGACCAAAATTTTCCCATTGAAGGGATGATTGCTTAGCACTCTTCCGAATCCCTCATCCCTGATTTAATTGCTTTTGGCAGTATCCACGAAACATTCAAAAATCATTTCATCTATTGTATCGGCTATTTTATGAAAGTTTATCACCTAAATAACTGAAAACCCTTTTTCTAAATACCCGAGCCAAGTCAACAATTTCAGATTCTCTCATCTGCCTTGCTGCATTCTCAGACTGCCAATGCCCCTGGCCTACTCGGGAAAGCCTGTTTGCAATATCAATGGTCAAGCTGGCTACATCTCTGCTACTTGTTAATACTCGCAACACAGCAGTGGAATATGAAGGGTTAGACACTAGTCTGTTGAGAAAAATCAGTGCTTCACGTATCAGCAATGTCCTGTGTACAAAAAGGCCCTAATATAAGCAGCAGATGAAACAATAAAATAAAAATGATAAAAAGAACCGATGTATATATATCAGCAATGTTGTAACAAAAAATAGTTTGCAGATCTCATAAAATTTTTTGAAGGAAATTTCTATATTCTACTGAGTTAGATGGGAACAATCTGCAACTCAAATCACCCAATCTATGACTACAAGAGCAGAAAAACAATGATCACAATTTGAAGTTAGGTTTCCTCTTTTTTAAGATTTCCAACTTTCTAGGTTTTCCTTTCAAGTTTTGTATTTATAGTCATATTTCATCACATTACAGTTCTTTTCCTATTCTTTCATTACTAGGTCTATAAATTTCAGGTATGCGCTGCCCATCCAGTCCTTCAATAAAATTAGGCCTTTGAGAAATCTTTTCAGAATTCTATCATCTATTGTTCTTCATATGCTTAGATTGCAATCAATTAAACTATGGATATCCACTTGGCATTATTTTTTAAAGTAAATCAACAAGTTCTAGATACGGTAGTTTTTGTCATTTCTCAACCATGTTTGTGGCACATGCTTATTTCATAAGAGCCCACTGCATCATGACCATATGCTAGAATGTGTTCTTGTTTATTCCAATGAAAGAATATAAAAACTGGCAAATAAAATTTTCAAAATAAGATAAAAAAAAAAAAAATTATGTTCTTGCCAAGACATGACAAGTCCTTAAATTCTAACTAAATTAAGGTATTTAAGAACCTAATAATCCTATAAACATAGGACAATAACGGAATCAATTTCATTACATAAAAAGACAATATGAAAAAGAGGAACAAAACCTAAAAGAAGTAAGAAATTTAAAATATAGGAAACCTAAAAATTAAGAGTTATCCAAAAAAATCATCTTTGTGCATGAGGGTTGTATCATGGGCTACCATGGCATTTTAATCTAATATGAAATTTGAGTACAAGACAGCAAATAGGAGGCATGGATATCCTGTGAAAATGAAGGAATATTGTCGTGTTTTTGTGTGTATATATATATATATATATATATATATATATATATGCATAAGTGACCACTTTTTTGAAATTCCAAAACCAACTTAATTCAAAAAAGTGATAAGAATAATGAATCACTTTAAAATGCAACAGATAAAATTTAAAAACACAAAGCAAAAGCTAATCATTTCTGCAAGATGATTTAATCTGCATACCCGTCTAAAGGCCCTAGATTATTAATTTACCTCTCTTTGAATATTTCTGGTGGCTCTGTAGACTTCCCTACTTCTACATCCATCTCTGAGACCAATAATTGCAATATCAACACAAGAAAGTTGGTTTGTTTGGAAAGCTTGTGACCCAACAGAATTTCAAAGCCAGATTTTCCAGAAGCCAGGAAAGCCAGCATGATGATGGCATTCCTACGAAGTTTCAACTCCTGCAAATTTCACACACTTATTTAAGATGAGATATTTTTTATTAAATCCAAAGAAATGTTTAAGCCAACTAACAAAAAGAAGCAATGAATATCGGACCAGTTTCAGGTGTCTTGACTGTTAAACCAAGAAAATCTTCACAGAAGAGTCATTATCTGTCACAAAACTTTGAATGCCAAGAAATCCCAATAGGTAAAAAGCTAAGGAAGTCACATGAGCTACTGACGGAGCACAAATCATGAATTTAAGCTAAAACCAAAATTTGCAGAGGTGAAAAAATCCAAAAACCATGAATCTGAAAAAGCACATATAAACAACAGTACAGGTTCCACCAAAAATTTCCAGTCTATGCTTACAAAGTCAAGCTAAAAACAGTGGTTAATTCATCAATATCACATCAAGAGCAACTTTCATAACAAAACTAGATAACACATGAAACAGGAAAAACACACGCACACAGAAACAGAAACAAGGAACACAATCAAGTAAGAATTCCATATCCAGAATTTCCTGGGCTGCACTTCTCCAATTCCTAGATTTGGAACTTCTTGCCTGTTCATGAGTTAAGATCTCAGGAATCTTAAGTTTCTAGGATTTCCAAATTCATGCCACTGGTGGCATTGTGAAATACTAAACAAAACATGACTTGAAGAATCCATACAGCTAGAATCCAGGATATGAGTTACTGAGCCAAGCACAACAACCATTCCATAGAAAGTCCTCTGTCCTTCAGTAAAGCCAGGTTTACTCTAGCAAAAGGTATCCTCCAAAGCCCATGATGAAGAAGCTGTCTTTCACAATATTCAACACATCATTTTCTCTCTCCCCCTCAAAATCCAATTTTTAAAATTATGGAGGTTTTGGGCGATATTGAAAAAATTGTAATGCAAGATGGTATCAAAGGATATAATGATTGTTCAGAAACAATTTTTTTTTCTGTCTCTAGTTAGTGCAAACACTGTACAAGGATATCCCATCATATCTTCTTCCTCTTCAGTTACCACCAGCAGTGATTTTCTTCTAAAGCAATTTCCAATCTGGGTTAGATTTAGAAACACAAATATCAAATAAATTTTCAAATATTTCTCAGCCTCCCTTATCAAGACTTTCTTCCTTAACACCATTAACAAAGGTCAAGAAAAACCAAAAATTCACTCAACATATCCAAGACCAAAAAATACTGTCTGAATCCACTTCCTTTATCCTAGAACCTTAATCCAATCAATCATTCAATCCACAAAAGCACCAATTATGAACAATAGACCTCCAACCAAATATCCAAATCCCTAATCCAACACCATTCAATTTATTCAATTTTTCAAATTTAATAAAATCAACTTACTCTTTCCAAAAACCATAATCTAATCAATTATTAATCCTTCATCGTATAATTAAATCCAAAATTCTGCTAAGAAATAAGTATGAGGCAAAAATTAAAATTTGCCACAAAATTTTCCCCACAAATCCAAGATTTAGTAATAATATAACACTGAACTCATTTGAACTTGCTGCACAACAAATTATTTGAGATTTCTTAGTATTATCCAGGAATAACTTGGGAATTAATGAGATGTCATCCATAAATTTGCAGCCTTTTCTTTTCAGGAGAAGGTTTGGAATCTGAATAGATTCAGGATATTTGAGAATAAATACAATCTTTTGTTACCATGTTAAGTAGCACATTTTTGTTTTTAGTTATGTCATATTATCTTGGTAGCCTACTATTGAAAGGTTACGTTTTTTCTAGTTAGTTTAAATTTGTGTTATTTAATAAAACATCAGATCAGATTTGTTTGTTAGGCAGTTATCTTATCTGATCAGGTTGTTTATTTTTGAATTTATTTTTTTGTTCCTAGATTTCAGGTCAGCCAAGAGGTTATCTCTGGCTTCTGTTTTACAAGTGTTGTAACTCTATAAATCAGAGTTTGATGCAGTGGAAAAATCAGGTTGAATAAAAAATTATCTTTTTCAACTCAATATGGTATCAGAGCACTCCTTGATTTCCTAAAAAAAAGGTTATTGTCCATGGTTAAAACAAATGACTGGCCATGCTCGTGATGGAACCTCTAGAGTATCCTTCGAGACAATTACCCAACCATCCAACTCTCTTCTTGCCAGCAATATTGCTGAATCTCACACCCTGCAGATTACCCATCATAAATTAAATGGGAGCAATTATTAGGAATGGTCCCAATCTGTCCTTCTCGTCAGTCGTGGCAAGGGATGACTAGGCTACTTAACAGGGGAGACTCAAAAACCAGCAGCAACTAAACATGGCTATCTCACATGGGAATCCAAGAATTCCATGGTGATGGCTTGGCTGGTAAACTTGATGGAGCCTAAAATAGGGCAGAATTATCTCTCTTACAAGATAGCGAAAGAGATTTGGGATACTGCCAAGGTTATGTACTCAGATCTTGGCAATGTTTCTCAACTCTTTGAACTACAATCCAAACTCAAGGAGAAGAAGCAAGGTGATTCCACGGTGATAGATTATTACAATACCTTGATTGGTTTGTGGCAGGAGTTGGATTTGTTCGATGATAACACTGGGGCTTGCCCTGATTATTGCGTAAAATATACCAAGAAACTGGAGAAAGAAAGGTTGTTTGCTTTTCTCCATGGTATTAACAACCTAGATGAGGCCCGTGGACGTGTTTTGGGAACAAAACCCTTGCCAGGGATTCAAGATGCCTTTTCTGAAGTTAGATGGGAAGAAAGTAGAACGTGAGCAATGCTCAAAACCTCTAAGGATCCATCAGCTGAATCCTTACTGCAAAACTCTGCGCTTGTCACAAAACGTAGTAGTTCAGCCTCTGGAGAACAATGTCCAAATTATGGAGAGCAGTGGCCAAATTCTGATGAGTAGCGTTTGACTCCTTACCAGCGTGGAGGTTGACAGAATAATTGCATATGGTGTGATCATTGTCAGTGAGAAAATTGTTGGAAATTACATGGGAAACCAACAAATTGGCAACCAAGAAAGTAAGGTGATGGATGAGGATACCAGGCCACAGTAGAGGACAACAAGCCGCAGGGACATTCTGTTTTTACCACTGAGCAGATGGCAGAACTGCAACAATTTTTCATGCAGGCACAATTCCAGCAACACAATACTCAAGCTAGTCCTACTCCCTCTTGTTCTATAGCCCAAAAAGATAGATTCTCATCTGCCTTGACCACAAAATCAGCAACTGTTGAGTCATGGATTATTGACTCTGGTGCATCCGACCACATGACGGGCAGCCATGGCCTGTTTACTAATTACACACTATGCCCTGGGACTTTTAAGATTCAAATTGCCAATGGCTCCCTGTCATCTGTGGTTGACAAAGGAATAGTGTCCATTTCACCTAATATAACACTACAGTCAGTCCTCCATGTTCCTAGTCTTAGTTGCAATTTGGTTTCAATTAGCAAATTAACTAGGGAGTTGCAGTGTGTGGCTAAATTTTTCCTTTCTCATTGTGAGTTTCAGGATTTGCATTCAGGGAGGATGATTGGCAGTGCTAAGGAACGTGATGGTTTGTACTACTTAGAGGATCACAAACAAGTCGTGAATAAACAAGCTCAAGCTCTAAGTAGTGGATCTGTTCCGATTCCCATTTCTGTTTCAAATAAGATTATGTTATGGCATAAGATTATGTGAGATATGTCAATTAGCCAAACATACACTAGTTGCATATCCCATCCGACCTTATAGAATGTCAAAACCGTTTTCAATGATTCATAGTGACATTTGAGGACCTTCACAAGTATATAATATCACAGGGGCTAGATGGTTTATCACCTTTATTGATGATCACACACATCTATGTTGGGTCTTCCTACTTAAGGAAAAATCTGATGTCGAGTCTACCATCCAATTTTTTCACCAAAAGATCAAAACCTAGCTTCAAACCCACATACAAATTCTACATGCAGATAATGATTGTGAATACTTTAGCTCTATCCTTGGGACCTACCTTAAGAATAATGGAATTATTCATCAAAGCACTTGTGTCGGAACCCCACAACAGAATGGCATAGCTGAACAAAAAAATAGACATTTATTAGAAGTTGCCTGTGCCATAACGTTCACAAATAATGTCCTTAATTTATTTTGGGGAGAAGCCATCCTCACTGCCTCTTATCTTATAAACCAGGGTTCTCCAATTTCAAACTCCCCTACAAATCCTACTCCAAACCCATCCTCACACACAATTAATCCAAAATCTTCCCATAAAAACCTTTGGTTGCATTGTCATTGCTCATGCCTCCACTAATACCAAGCTTGATCCTCGCCCAAGCCACAAAATGCCTTTTCCTTGGATATTCACCATGCCAAAAAGGATACAAGTGCTACTGTCCTAAAACTAGAAAACTGTTTGTCACCATGGATGCTACTTTCTTTGAGGACCAACCATACTATCCAAATCCTTCTCTTCAGGGGGAGAAATTAAGTCAAGATTGTCTTTGGGATTTCTCAACTATTCCTCTTCTAATCTCAACCAGGTCACCAAATCTGTCCAAACCTCCCGCTGAGTCAATTATGCCACTAACAATTATGGAAAATACAGAAACAGAGCTAGGAACAGGAGGAGATCTGCCCATGCTTAATCACCAACCTGAGCTCCGTGTTTATTTGCGAAAGGCAAAGCATTAGGCTCCTCAGGAAGTACCTGCTGTCACACTCCAAGAGCACTGCCATGAGACTAAACCGGAAACAAATCCCAAATGTGAAGGAGTCTCAGGTTTCTTGAGCAGTCAATAGGAAGATATGTTGCAACGAAAAAATAACTTGGACTTGGGCATGCCAATTACAATAAGGAAAGGTATTAGATCATGTACAAGTATCTGATATCCAACTATCTGTCCTACAACAAACAATCTTCATCATATCGATCGAGCTCCAAGTGAAAAAATTATAGCTACAGAAGTTCCTACAAGCATTCATGAAGCTCTAAAAATTCCCAAGTGGAAAGCTGCAGTTATGGAAGAGATGCAAGCCTTAAAAAAGAATGATACTTGGGATATTGTGGAGCTACCAAAAGGGAAATACTCAGTGGGTGCCAAATGGGTGTTCACCATCAAGTATAAATCAGATGGCAACATAAAAAGATACAAGGCTTGACTAGTGGCCAAAGGTTTTACCTAAACCTTTGGTGTGTGTTACAATGAGACCTTTGATCTAGTTGCTAAGCTCAATACCATTAGAGTACTGTTATCACTAGCTGCAAACCTTGATTGGCCACTTCATCAGATGGACGTGAAGAATGCTTTCCTTAATGGGGAACTTGATGAGGAAGTGTATATGGACTTGCCCTCGGGATTTGATGGGGGTTATGAAGGTAGAAAAGTATGTAGGTTGAAGAAATCTCTCTATGGACTGAAGCAGTCACCAAGAGCTTGGTTTGATCGCTTCACAAAGTCTGTAAAAAAATATGGGTACAGTCAGGGCCAGACAGATCATACATTATTCTTCAAGCACTCTCAAAATGGGAAAGTGACTATTCTAATAGTGTATGTAGATTATATTATACTTACAGGAGATGACTTGGAGGAATTAGTACGACTAAAAGGACTTTTAGCACAAGATTTTGAGATGAAGGATCTAGGTCAATTGCGACACTTCTTAGGCATGGAAGTCGCTAAAACTAAAAAAGGGATTTCTATATCCTAGAAGAAATATATAGTTGACTTATTGAAGGAAACATGTATGCTTGGTTGCAAACCATCTGAGACACCTATAGAATGGTATGGCAAGCTAAGAATGAGGGCAAGTAATCCAGTAGATAGGGGGAGATACTAGAGATTGGTTGGAAAACTAATATACCTTGCTCACACAAGACCTGACATAGCTTTTGTAGTGAGTTTAGTCAATCAGTGTATGCATGACCCGTTTTAAGAACATCTAGATATTGCGCATAGAATATTGAGATACCTGAAGACTACACTTGGAAAAGGAATATTCTTTGGCAAAAATGAGAAGAGAGGTGTGGAGACTTATACAGATGCAGACTGGGCAAGTTCTATTGATGATAGAAAGTCAACGGTAGGATACTACACTTTTGTATGGGGAAACTTAGTCACATGGAGGAGCAAGAAGCAAAATGTTGTGGCCCGGAGTAGTGCAGAAGCTGAATATAGAGCACTAGCACAAGGAACATGTGAGTTGATCTAGCTTCAAAGACCGTTGGAAGAACTCAAGATACTAAGTGAGAAACCTAAGTTTTTTTGTGATAACAAAGCTGTGATTAGCATTGCCTACAACCCAGTTCACCATGACCGCACGAAACATGTAGAGGTGGATAAGCATTTCATCAAGGAAAGAATTGAAAATGGAGTAATCTACATGACTTATGTACCAACCACACAACAAATAGGAGATATACTCACCAAAGGACTGTCCAAACAAAGTTATGAAGATTTGGTAGACAAGCTGGGAATGATAGATATCTATTTACCAGCTTGAGGGGGGGTGTTGAAAGGTTACGTTTTTTCTAGTTAGTTTAAATTTGTGTTATTTAACAAAAGATCAAATCAGATTTGTTTGTTAGGCAACTATCTTATCTGATCAGGTTGTTTATTTTTTAATTTATTTTTCTGTTCCTAGATTTCAAGTCAACCAAGAGGTTATCTTTGGCTTTTGTTTTACATGTGTTGTAACTCTATAAATCAGAGTTTGATGCAGTGGAAAAATCAGGCTGAATAAAAAATTATCTTTTTCAACTCAATACCTACGTCTTCTTCATATGGTGCATGCACTTGAATAAGCTCTAATTCATTTTTTGTTCAGGTGTATTATGAGGTTGGAGTAATTAATCTGAAATTGTAGATAGGAAAGAACAAAGAGCACGAAAATGGTGGGATTTGTCAATTCCATTAACTTCATAACACCATGACAAGAATGCAACTCAAATCTGGAATTTAGCAACTCAATATGGAATCTACTGAAAATCAGTACGGAACAGGGAAGGAGGGAGGATGTCAAGAATCTAGGAATATTGTTGTTATTTTTAGGAAAAAGGATAAAATCTGATATCTATTTTTAAATTCAGATTTTATCCTGAAATTTATTTTTAAAATTCAAATTTAGTTAATAGTTAGTTTCCTATTCTATTTTTTAGGGAAGTTCTTATTTTCTAGCTAGAGTATCTATATAAACTTATATTGTATCCTTCATATTTTATTCAAAAGAGGATTAATAAAAATTTATTTTCCTCAAAGCCTACATGGTATCAGAGCATAGGCTCTTTATAAAAAAATTCCCACGTTGAAGACAACTATGATTGGGGCTAGCGAAAATTCATCCTCAGTTACAACAGAGGATGGCCAAACAAATCCAATTGCTTCCCCAAATCGACCTGATATCTCATCATTTAGTTCTACCCTTCAATTAACAGCTCATAAATTGAACGGTACGAATTATTTAGAATGGGGCCAAACTATGATACTAGTAATCTATGGAAAAGAAAAGCTTGGACACCTGACTGGTGAGGTGAAGAAACTAGCCACAGATGATTGGCAGCATGGAGATCAGAAAATTCCATGATAACTACCTAGCTTATCAACTGGATTGAGTAAAAAATAGGGATGCCCTATTTCTTAGTAAAAACTACCAAGGAAGTGTGAGAGGCAATCCAAGAAACATACTTAGATTTGGATAATTCTGCTTTGCTATTTGATTTAAAATCAAAGTTGTGGCAATCCAAACAAAGGGATCGTGGTGTGATCGAGTATTATAATGAGATGTTGATTTTATGGCAGGAGTTGGATTTGTGTTATGAAAAGGAATGGGAAAACCCTAGGGATAGTGTGAGGTACATGAAACGAGTAGAGAGTCTTTGTTTTCCTACCAGGACTCAACAAGGACCTTGATGAAGTGAGAGGTCGAATCCTGGGGAGAAAACTATTGTCATCTCTTTGAGAAGTTTTTTCTGAAGTTAGTAGAAAATAGGCTAGAAGATCCATTATGATGAACCTTGAGTCACCAAAAGGCTACAACAAAATTTGATGGTTTTGCCCTTATTACTAAGGGGTTTGATCAAGGAGAAAAAAGGAATTCTAAAAAGGGTGATAGACCATAGCATGACCATTGTAAGAAACTCAGGCATACTCGTGACAGTTGCTGGAAGATTCACGACAAGCCATCGAACTGGAAGAAGAAACATGGTGGGGAGAGTCGTGCCTACGAAGCAGGAAGCAATGAACAAGAGTAACAACCTTCCTTAGAAACATCTCCTTTTACTAAGGATCAAATAGAGCATCCATACAAACTTCTTCAATCTCAGGTCTCTTTAAATCAATTCTGTTCTCGTTCCTTAGCTCAGAAAGGTAATCATCTTCCCACAACCCTTGTTAGCCTTGATTCAAATTGCCCATGGATCATAGATTCTAGTTCAATCGATCGTATGATCAGTTCTTCAAATCCGTTTTCTTCTTATAGTCTTTGTGCAGGAAATAAAAAAATAAAGATAGCAAATGGATCACTTTCAACTATTGCTGGAAAATGATCTATCAAAATTTCCTTACTTCTTACACTCCATAATGTTCTTCATGTTCTTAATTTGTCTTGCAATTTATTGCCTGTTAGTAAATTAACCTCTAATTTAAAGTGTCAAACTAATTTTTTCTCATCTTGGTGTGAATTTCAAGACTTGAACTCGAGGAAGATGATTAGCAGTGCTAGACAAAGTGGAGGACTTTATGCCTTTGAAGCTGGAATTGAACTAAGTAGACAAGCTCAGAGTACTTGTTTTGAATCTGTTTTAGTAAGTAGTGAGAATGAAAGAGTGTTATGGCATTTTGGATTAGGACATCCCAATTTTCAATATTTGAAACATCTATTTCCAAAGTTGTTTATTAATAAAGATCCATCTTCATTCCATTGTAAAATTTGTGAACTTGCAAAGCATCATCATGCATATTTTCCTTCACAACCCTACAAAGCCTTTAAACCTTTTTCTCTAATACATAATGATGATGTTTGGGAATCTTCTAGGGTTGGCACTTTTTTAGGAAAAAAGTGGTTTATCACCTTTATAGATGATCATACAAGGGTTTCTTGGGTGTATTTGCTAAAAGAAAAGTCAAAAAGTAGCACAAGTGTTTAAAATTTTTCGCAAAATAGTCAAAACACAATTTCAAACAAATATTCGAATTTTCAGAACTGATAATGGAATATAATACTTCAATCAATTGTAGGGAAACTACTTTCTGAAAAAATGGCATAATACACCAATGTTCTTCTATTAACATACCTCAACAAAATGGAGTGGCAAAAAGAAAGAATATGCATCTTTTAGAAGTTGCTAGATCACTCATCTTTTCAACAAAAGTTCCTAAATATCTTTGGGGTGAAACTATTTTAACCGCCACCTATTTGATCAATAGGATGCTACTAGGGTTTTAAAATATCAAACTCCTCTTGATTTTTTCAACATGTGTTTTCCTACTTCATGGATTTCAATGAATATACCTTTGAAATTTTTTTGTTGCACTACATTCATTCATGTCCGTAATCATAACCATGGAAAATTTGATCCTACAACAACCAAATGCATATTTATTGGATATTTTTCAACACAAAAAGGGTATAAATGCTTTGATCCTCATACCAAAAGAATGTTTGTAATAATGGATATCACCTTTTTTGAAACTAAACCCTACTTTAGCCATGATCATCCTAAAGGGGAGAATAAAAGTGAAGATTTCATTCCTAGTGAGGTGCTTGAGTTAGACCAAACACTGTTCTAGCCACCATTAGTTCAACAACAATCTAAAACTTTAGAAAAATCTCCAAAAAACACAGAACAACAACCACCCGTGTTTGATGAATCTGTTGATAATGGACAAACTCTAAGAATAAATGATTTAGCTATTGAAAATTTTGGACAACTTGCCTTAATGCCAACACATGATCATGATCATGAAAATACTGAATACAAGTAAAAACAATCAAGAGCTTTGTGTCTACTCAAGGAGAAACCGTATTCAAAGGATGGAGGAACCTACTTTATAACAAGGCCAAGAATCAATCCTCGGAACAAATCTAATCTCACCACTTCAAAAAGGTAAGCCTCCATCTAAACCATGTTCTTCTTCCAATATTAAACATATAGAGTCTTTTAGTGATCTGGATGCCCGAAAAGGTGTTAGGTCTTGTACTCAACATCCTATGTCCAATTTTGTGTCTTATAAGAATTTGTCATCTTACATGGTCACATTTACATCTAACAAGCAAGTTGGGCATGATAGACATCTAGGCACCAACTTGAGGGAGAGTGTCGAGAATCTAGGAATATTGTTGCTATTTTTAGGAAAAAGGGCAAAATATGATATTTATTTTTAAATTTAGATTTTATCCTGATATTTATTTTTAAAATTCAGATTTAGTTATAGTTAGTTTCCGATTCTATTTTTTAGGGAAGTTCCTATTTTCCAGCTAGAGAAGTCTATATAAACTTATATTGTAGCCTTCATATTTTATTCATAAAAGAGGATTAATAAAAATTTATTTTCCTCAAATCCTACAGAGGAAGAGTGAGTTTACTCCCTGATAATCATCTCCAAAACCAACCCCTCACTTATCAGGGCATTGGATATATATATCTATATATATCACCACCACAGGGATGCTAATGTCAGCATTGTTAACATTCCTTTTCCTTAACTAATTGATTAATGCTAAATAACAAGTTATTTAGTAACAGTATACTTTTAGATCACTTGCAAGAATAAATGACGTCCTAAAAGGGAAGCATGGAAGGGGGCAAGGAAGCTTTAATCAAAGAATGAAATTAAATACTAATTACTATGCAATTTAATATGTTGAGTTTTATTTGAATCTAGCTTCTCCCCTGAAAACATATGCATGCTGAATTATGCAAGCATGCACAAGCATGGAGCCTTGCAATCAACAAGCTTGAAAATGAAACCATGAAAAACTTCCAAAGATAAAGAAATCCATTGAATAGGTGAATAAATTTCAATAGAATTTTTTTATAGCAAGCCTACCTGTGTACCATTTCCACAGCATGCCACACAATTTGCCAAGCCATCAAGTATGACACTAAATTCTCTGAAAGCTGAAGCATTTTTGGCATCATTATTTTCATCTTCAGCACCTTTCATCTCCTCCTTACAACCAGAACAGAATATGACCAATAGATTTGGACCTTTAATTCAACATGGTAACACAAAGTTATAAACTGTTGGTGGAATAGGTGCATGAGTGGAAAGACAAATTGAGATCAATTTCATTTTGCAAACTCAATAAAAGGAAAAAAAAAATGACCAACTATACATGTAATCATTCATGTAAAGGTTGAGTGTGTCATTCTAAAGGTTAAATGAAGCATTTGTGTGATCACAAAGAACCTGTACATAAGCTCCAAACCTAATGTATGAACAGGTATATAAGCTCCAAAGCACTACACAGAATATCTTACATTAAAATGTATAATCAGGGATTTCAGCCCTATTAGACACCAGCAACCTATGAATAGAAGAATGTATTGGCCTTTTTGGAAAAGCAGATGACAGTATTTATTAAAGTAAATGACCATATGCTTCAAGAAAATTTCACAGGAATTTCAGAATATATGACCATTACAACAAACAAATATTGGAACACACCAACATGGACAAAATGATTGAAGGCCTAAATCAAAGAGATCCACTGAATTGATCTGGACCACTTTAATACCGTTCCCTTGCAACTGATTTAACTATTAATCTATGGAGTAATAGGGAAAAAAAATCCATATATGCCCTCTGAAACATGTTCTGACATCATCAAAGGAAACAAAATACTCTTATTATCACAAAACTCTCTTCTAATACCATGGGTAGTAGTAATGATCCACAACATAACTGCTAAAACACTTGCAAAGGGGAGTCTTTTTAGAATCCATATCCAAGACCAGTCCTCCAGATTGGGAAAGAACACACCTCAAACAAACTGAAATCTGGGGATGCCTTTTTATATTGGAGCAAGGAGTTGCAATGGACACATAAGGCCACAGATGTTGTCAATGTTTCAGAGCTACAAGGCACTTGAAGGCACAAGCCTAATCAGACTCATTCAGCCAAATCCTGATCCTCTAGTTGCTAAGGTTTTACACTCTAGATGTTGTACTTAAAAGAGATAACTTGCATGGTAACTTTTAATTCAATTAACTTGGAATATTCTTTACAGAGAGAAAATTGGTGGATATTATGAGTGATTAAAAAGAAAGAGTAAGGTGTGAAATCCTAAAATCAACTCCAAAATAAGTAGCTCCTACTTTTAGCATTAAGATAATATTAGTAAACAAAAGTTTCATAGTAAATTGATCGAATATCATCAAGAAAGGCAGAATTAATCAATCTGCTACTTGAAGCAAGGGTTGTTTCGGCTATGTTTTCTGTTCCAACTGTTCCAAGGCATAATTGAATGACACCCACTGTAGAAATTTCCACCATAAGCGCATGGTCTATGCCATTACTGAGAGTCAAGGTAGCTTTAATCGTTCATCAGATGGAAACACCCTTAAATTGATGAAGAAAAGAACCCAATGACCTTGACCCATCCAATGCTTTCCAATTCAAGACAGAAGCAATGATGGTGAAGCACCAAATTGGGAAGACCAAGGTTCAACAGGACAAGGCACTGCAATTTGAGAGAAGCATTTGAAAATAAAGGGAAGGAGATAGCTCATAAAGTTTTAGATGGCAATAAGGCATCGAGATTGGATGGGTTAAAGATGGCCATTAATGGCACAATTAGGAGGTGATGAAACAGCTGGTATGGAGGTTTTCAACACGTTCTAAATTCCTGGTGTTTTAAAAAGGCCCAAAGGATGCAACTTACATACATACTGTGTACTTGGCTTGCGTCCCCTTTATGTTAGATGCCTTTACTAATCCATAGTATCTTAGTTTGCCTGCAGAAAAGAAGGCTCAGAGGATGCTATACGTTCATCATGTTAGTTCCAAAGAGAGGAGAGGATGGACAAGATTAAAAATTTTCAGTGCATGTCTGATGGTGATATAAAATCTAATAGTAAATATTTATGTCAGATGGGCATATAAATCTAATAGAAAATATCCATCATTGGACAGTGTGTGGAAAGTGGCCTGTGAACCACAAAATAAGAAAGAAGAAACAAAATGATGGTGGACTTACTATTTAGAAGTAGGTATAGAAGATGCATGGCTTGCTTTTGCACACACAATCCAGCTTCCTTCCTCAATAATTGTGAAACACTTTTGAGTACCAGTGTTCCAAACCTGTTTTAACCGGGCTTTCATTCAGTAAATAAAAGAAGCAGGAAAAATGTTAAAACACTCAACGATAATGAATACTCTAAACTCACTTTTCCCTCTCCAGATATGCATTGCTTCTCATAAGAATCACATTCATTATAGACACTGCTTCCAATATTACACATTCTTCAGTACTCCCCACGGCAATTTGATGCATCAATTCAAAGAGAGAAACCCAGTTTACACAAGAAACCAACATTGCAGTACCGTGTTCCCAGTGTTCCTTTTTCCGTAGAACTTCTGCATCAAATAATCTGGCTCCAAGCGGATTATAGACCGGGTAAAATGTCTCATCCTTGTTCACACTAACTAAGCCTCCAGATTTTGCACTTTCTGGCCCATGGGAATCCATAATGCTGTCCCTGAAGCAAAGATCTTCAACAATGACATTGTCCCTGACCAGAGTGCACTGGGAAGATCAAATCAAAGTTCATAAGCATGTGAGCCTAAAAGCAATTTTAGGAACATTGCCCTGTAGAGAATAAAATTAGCAGATTGCAATGATAACATAAAAAGTATAGTAGGTATCCTCCAAAAATATAGATTATATAAGATAACAAAAAAAAAAATTATAACCAAAAGTTAGAAGAATCAAAGCATATATTTTCATATATTGTCTATTTAGAGCCACTATTAACCAGACATAACATACCTTATAATGAGATAGGATGATATTTAATCAGCTATGTAGCACAAACATGATCTCAAAACACAGATTTGACAGGGCACAAACAATTCTCAGCAGATATGTAAAAAATAAAAGAAAATTTAAACAAAAAGGGAAAAAGTAAAGGAAAAGAAAAAGATAAGAAACTTATGTGTAAGGTACTTGCTCAAATATTGTTTAATGTTCAATATCATTCTCTTCACCAATGAATGTAACCCATTAGGGGTTATGGGCTGCCAAGAAATCTATTCTCTAGTCATGAACTAGGATTGATTTGCCATCACCAATTCTAAAATACTGCTCTTGCTTGTTCTCGGTTCATGTATTTTGACTTTGATAATTTTGAATGATTGAGGTTAATAAAGTTTTCAAGGAAATGGAGGGAGGTAGATTCTGGTTTGGTGTTGATTGAAAATCCTTCAAGATTTCGGTTGAGAATATCCAAAGTAAGGCGGTTGGAAAGGTGTTGGAAAGAATTTGAGACTTTCCTTCTTAGATCAAGTTTCGCGAGAAAGGACTCACCATTGTTGGAAGGGGCAGACTCATTTTGTGATGATAATGACTAGAATGATTGTGAGAGTGGGGGAGAGAGGTTTATTCGAGGGGTTTCTAGTGGGCAGAAATAGGACGAGTGTCTCATTCACAATTTGCGGATGACACCATCTTTTTTTCTAGAGCATCCTTTGAAGAGTTGCATTCTCTCAAGTTAATTTTGTTGGTGTTTGGGCGGTTATTAGGGCTAAGGAGGCTTCGATTCCAACCAATCCAAGCTTTCAAATCTGGGATGTGGAAAACTCTATGTTAATGTCCTTGCTAGTCAACTCTATAGAACCTAAAATCAGTTAGAGCTATATATCTCTACACAACAGCAAGAGAAACATGGGGAGCAGTGAACTTGACCAATTCACATTTAGGGAATGATGCCCAATTGTACATGTTAAAACAGAGAGCAAATGGAATCAAGCAAGGTAGTACGTCCATGACAGCCTACTATAATATACCGAATAACTTATATCAAGAGATGGATCTCAATCAAGACCTGGACTGGAAGTGCGTACAGCATCAAATATAAGCAATGCTTGGAGAAAGACCAATGTTTTTATTTTCTTATAGGTCTAAAATCTGAATTTGGCCAAGCTAGGAGTCAGATTCTTAGAAAGGAGCCTATTCTTAATGAGGTCTTAAATGCCATTAGAAGAGAAGAGTGTGGACTTTCAATCATGATAGGGAATGTACAGACTGAGAATTTTTGCACTGATAATGGATAATACTCCTCAACTTGTGGCTAATCCAAGAACTGCCTTTCTTAGTGGTCAATGGAAAGGGCAGCAAAGGAGATGACTGTTGGAATCCAACAATTTTTCCTGATTTCATGGAGTTTATTTGATTTATTCCTGATTTTATGCATATTTAAATTAGTTGACCATGTAAATTAGGGAAGTTGTAATTTAAAGGATTTGTAGGAATAATTTTAGGAGTAGGTCAGCTGTCTTATTTGGTTTCCATTTATCGTACAAGTTTGAAAGTTGTATATATATTTATACTAATTTTTTATTGAGAATAAGAAGATATCGTATTTTCCAACATGGTATCAGAGCTAAAAAACGCCTGGTTGTTTTTTCTTCTCTTGGCCTTCATTAAAAGAATTCCTGGTAGTTTTGTCTTCTCTTGGCCTTCATTAAAAGAATTCCTGGTAGTTTTTTCTTCCCTTGGCCTTCATTGCCAAACCTTGCCTATCATATTCACAACCTTCTATTGCCATCAACCATTTTTTTATCCCTTACTTCTTCCTTTGTTTTCTTCTATCAATTGTGGAAGAAACTTCTGGTAGAATCTCGTTGAACCAACCCAAGACAACAACCCATTTCGATAATCCCAAATTCATATTACAACAGAGAAGCTTAATAGGCATTTCTATCTTGAGTGGTCTCAATCAGCAAAACTTTTCCTTAAAAGTGGAGGGAAAATGGGATATTTACATGATGCCATTGTGATACCAAAACAATCTGATCCATCTTTTGAATCATAGGATGCTGAAAATTCCATGATAATGTCATGGCTACTAAGTTCAATGTGACCAAAAATTGGCAAACCATTTTTGTTTCTTTCTTTGACTAAGGAGATTTAAAATGTTGTCACAAATATACTTGAAGAAAGGAGATGTTCAAATCAGTGAATTGAAGACTATGATCCATGACACCAAACAGAAAGATCTCTCAGTGACAGTCTACTACAACACATTGAAGGTCTAGTGGCAAGAGTTGGATTTCTATCAACATATTGAAGCGGAATCCACAGCATATGCAACAAGGCTGGCTATGATGATTGAATGGGATCGAATCTTTGATCTTCTGCCTGGACTAAATCCACAGTTGGATCATGTAAGAGGTCAAATACTTGGAAAATATCCTTTTCCATCTTTACATGAAGTTTATTCCTATGTGCATAGTAAAGAGTCTAGAAGGGTTGTCATGATGGGACCAGCTCCACAAGAGAATTCAACACTCAATACAGTTAAGGACAGCAATCCCAGACTTAAAAAAAAAAAAAAAAGCAGTGTTTTAAAAACCGGACCATACCGGCCTATCCGACCGGTGACCTTTCCAGTCCGGTTCCCCCTTTTAGGCCAGTTATCAATTGGACCGGTGCTGAACCGCTTGAGCCGGGCGGTTTTTGGAGAACCGAACGGTTCAACACCACAACCTTTATTTGACTAAGTGGGCCAATTTAGTTCACTCCCCCTCACGGCCCAACATTGTTGGCCTACCCCTTTTTTTGACAAAATGGACTAGATCCTCTCCCTGGCCCAACATTCACTGCCCACACCCATCTTGCATAATGGGCCCTTAATCAAGGGTTGAACCATAAGCCCAGCAACCACTTTGGCTTGATTGCCTAACATGAGTTACATGGGAAGAGGTTTATAAAGCACTTTATTTTCCCTCTTACTTCCGATGTGGGATAAGGTAAAGGGATTTAAAAGCTAAAATCAACATTTTTCCTACAGGCTACAACAAGGGGGTTTGAACCGCAGACCACAAGCTCATAATAAGCATTACTACTCCACTATGCTGCATCCTTGTTTGTGTTAATTTTTAACAAAAAATAACTAAATAGCCTATTTCAAAAAATAATATATATATATATATAAATCACATATGTTTTTTTTTTCATTTTCAATTTGTTTTCATATTTAAATACGACTTTTTTATTTATTTACCATTTTGAATATATTTTCATATTTAAATATTGTATATATTTTGTTTAATAAATTTAAACCATTAATACATTTATATAAAAATGAATAAATAATATTATAAATATTATTTAATTTTTAATTATATATTTTAAATATTTTATAATTATTTTTAGTTTTAATAAAATATAAAATATATATTTATGACGTCACCGGTTCGACCGCGGTTTGACCATCGGCCCGACTAGTGAACCGTGAACCGGTAACTTTTTCGGTCCAACATCCGGTCCGATTCTGAAAACATTGAAGAAAAGCGAGAAAATGAGACTAGATAGTGTGATCATTGCAATAAGCCAAGGCACACTAGAGAGACTTGCCAGAAATTGCATGGAAAGCCATAATCAAAGGCCAAGGACAGCCACAAAGGGCAACAAGGAATTTAGAAATGACAAAGGATTTTAGTGTGAGGTAATGAATGCACCATCAATTGAGACACCAGATTCAGCATCAACCTCAAATAGTCTCCCTTTCACAAAAGAACTAGATCTCTTGTGACGAAAAAGTCTAATGTTTTTCTATCCTACATTCCATGTTTTGGTGACCAAAAAAGTACAGGTTGCTAATGGATTTTTCACTCCCATTAGTGGTAAAGGCAATGTTTTAGTCACTCATAATATTACTCTTTCATCAGTTTTTCATGTCCTAAATATGTCTTGTAACTTATTGTCCATCACTAAATTAACAAATTCAAAATTGTTCTATAACTTTCTTTCCCACTTATTGTGTGTTTCAAGACCTAACTACAAGAAAGATGACTGACCATGCTAAAAAAAGGAAGGGTCTCTACTACTTGGTTATCAAGGAGCAAGGAAAGATTCAAGTTCATCAAATAAAAGGAAACACGGGAAAAGAAGAACTCTGGATAATGCATGAAAGATTAGGGCATCCGAATTTTTTTCTCTTGGAAAACTTTGTATCCTAAATTGTGTATCAACTTTGATCTTTCTAAATTGTAATGAGAAGTCTGTAAGTTATCCAAAAAGCCACCATATTTCTTATACTTTGAGCAAAAAAATGGGTGAAATTCCTTTCTCTCATCCATACTAATGTTTGGGGCCCTTCACGCGAGTTCCTTGTTGTTAAGGAGCAAAATGGTTCATAAGTTTTATTGATGACTTTACCTGAACCGCATGGAACTATCTTTTAAAAGGAAATTTTGATACTATCATCACTCTTAACCAGTTCCACCAAATGATCCAAATCCAATTTAATGCAAAATTGCAAGTTGTGAGGTTGAATAATGGAGGGGAGTATTTAAAACAAACCGTTGAAAATTATTTCTATTCATCAAACCTCTTGTGTAGATACTCCTCGACGGAATGAGGTAGCCAAAAGAAAGAATAGACATTTGTTGGAGGTAGCTAGAGCCCTAATGTTTGCTAGAAACATTCTAAGTTCTTTTAGGGAGATGCAGTACTTACAACTACCTACCTTATCAATAGAATGCCCACTAAAAGCCTGAACTCCAAGACTCTAATAAACACCCTAAAACAACACCTACCTCACGTAAATTGCATTGTCTCCCTTCCACCTAAAGTCTTTAGTTGTACTATATTTGTCCATATCCCTAACAAAAACTGATCCAAACTTGATTCATCTAATCCTTCTAATCCCTCTCTTCTTAATCATGGCTTTGACATTGATCTTGATATTCCTATAGCTATTTGGAAAGGTGTTAAAAGTCGTACTAAATGTCCTATGTCAAATTTTTTGTCCTATCATAGACTTTTTTTTTTTTTTTTGATAAATAAGCACAACATAGATTAACAAGAGGCAAAAAGCCACAAAGCATACAGGGAGTATACAAGACAGCTAAGGCCTCACAACCAAAGAAAGAAAACCAAAAAACTCACCATCCCTTAATTGGAAGCTAACCATTCCAAAAAGCCTATAAGGGAGAGTGGTTCCTCACCAATATACAATTGAACCCAACCCCATAAGTTACAAACAAAAGAATTTTTAAGCTTCTAAATTGCTAACCCCCCCCCCCCCCCCCCTTAAAAAGCTAGTCTATTCCTCTTTTTCCAAATTGTCCAACAAATGAACAACGGAATGGATTTCCAAAATTTTTTCCTTTTTTCCCCACAAAAGAACCCCTCTAGTTAAATAAGACCTCCTTTACAGTTTCTGGAAAAACCCACTGAGCGCCAAACAACACAAGAACAATATCCCACAACACTCTGGCCACTGTACAATGTATTAGAATATGATTTACAGTTTCCTCTTCGCAACCACACAAAAAAACAACAATTAGGAAGTTGTCACCCTCTTTTCTAGAGCCTATCCAGAGTAAGCACCTTCCCCCAAGCGGCTTCCCACACGAAGAACGCAATTTTGGTTGGAACTCTATCCACCCAAACGTTGCTTTTTGGGAAAACGGCAGCACTAGGGCTAACCAACAGGCTGTACACTCTCTTGACTCTATACTGCTCGTTTCTCCCATCCTTCCAAAAAACCAAGTCTTCCTCCAAAGTAGTCCTATGCCCCCTCAAAACAAGAAATAAATTGCCTACCATGTCCAATTCCCAATCATTAAAGTCCCTAAGAAACCTTAAATTCCAGCTGCCTTAGCCGAAGTTCCGGTCCCACATCTCTTCCACTATGGCATTCTTATGCACAGCCAAAGCATAAAGATGTGGGAACCTTTGTGACAAAACTGTACATCCACACCATAGATCAATCCAGAATCTGATTTTGGTGTCTTTTCCCACTTTAAACACCATGTTTTCCCAGCACCAAGCAGACTCCTTCAAAATCTCCTTCCAAACCCCTACTCCAAATGCCCCATTTGCCTTCTTTGTCCTCCAACCAAGATCCTCTTGCCCATACTTCACCACAAACACTTGCTTCCAAATATCCTCCTTAACACAAGCAAATCTCCATAACCATTTACCAAGCAAGGCTTTGTTCAAAAGGGTTAGCTTTCTTAAGCCCAGCCCCCCCTTTTCCTTAACCTCACAAACCACCTCCCAATTGACTAAGTGGGCTTTCTTTTCCAAATTACCCCCTCCCCACAAAAAATCTCTTTGCAACTTTTCTAACCTCCTTACCATTGTCTTTGGCGTGCGGAAAAGAGACATTTGATACAAGGGCATACTAGCAATCGTGGTCTTTATTAATGTAATTCTCCCACTTTTCTAACCTCCTTGCCACTGTTCTATCATAGACTTTGCCACCAGTATAAGGCCTTTACCCTTTCCAACTTTGAACCGCTCACCTTAGCCTTTTTGGCCCCCTACCACACTGTCTTCCCTTTTATTCTTAGTTCCATTTTTTCCAAGAGGCCTAAAATTTCCTCTTCATGACCATCCATTGGAAGACCCAAAACTTTGCTAAAAGCCATTAATCTGCTAAAATTTCCTTAGAAACAGGGGATATCCCGCCTCTGCACCTCTGGGGCACCTCCCTCCCCCATAACGTAAGCCTCTTCCTCCTCCCCAACCAAAAGACTCGATTCCACTACTACGCAGTTTGATTGAAGATTTAGCCTTGACCCATCCTTCAAGATCATGGAAAGGGAGCCATTTCTCACATCTTCTACCATCGACAGGTCCTCCCTATCCATCGATGACAGATCACCCCAACAAATCAACCCTACCTCGCGACAAGCCTCCCCGATAGCCCCAAAGAAAGGAGTAGAAGAGAGAGTACCCCCCGCTTCAGAAAAAGAGATAGATATCGTACCTTGAAAACGCACCACCTCCGACATCAAAACCTCATCCATAGGTGAGAAACCCTTTCTCAATTGCCTCTCACCAAGCTCGTCAACAGGGGACACTCCCCACTTAGGGCAAAGAAGATCCCCGCTATTAAGAAGAAAACCCCAGTTTTTTTCTCTTTCTAATATCCAACTTCCCCTTCTGATATTTCCTCTCTTTCATCCTTTTCAACAAGGTCAAAATCTCCCCTTCAAACCCCTCCGTCGGCATTCCTATGCAATGGCTAAACTTAGCCAAACAACTAGAGGACCAACTATGAGTACCCGCTTCCTCACCCTCCTCCAAATCCTCCCGTATTGCCCTTTTCGAGAAATCCTCTAACACCTCTTCGATAATCCCTAATTCCTTACTCGAATAGCTAGAGCCCTTCATCTCCCTCCCATCCACCAAAATCACCCTTAAAGGGTCCATTAATGGTAGTGCATCCACCTCTAAAACACAACCCCGGTCAGATCCCCTGCCACTGGTGACAAGTGCCCAATCCAGCCTCGAGAGAGAAGAAGAAGAAGAAGAAGAAGAAGAAGAAGAAAGATCCCGCTTCCCCAAGAAGAAAAGAGAACGAGGGGGAGGAATCATGTACCTGGAGGCCTCCTCCAAGAGAGCTTCGCCGGTGATCTCTGCACAATGAGACGCCGACAAAAGCGATCCTATCTCGACACCAAAACCATCTCCATCAGGCCTCCAACAGTCGACGGCTCAATAGCCCCCGAGAGCCCTAGCCCCTTTTAAAACCTCTTTAGCGATAGGTCAGCCCACATTCCACGGGCCATTTAAAACGCCACTGGTTTGGCCTACCTAAAAAAACTGGGCCTCCTCTCCACTTCTACCTCCATCACCTAGCCCACACTGCTTATGCAATGGGCTAGAGGCCCTTCAACTGAGGCCCCCTTCAAAACAAAGGACACCCTTTCTCTACCCCTTTCGTCCTTTGACCCTCCCATTGACACAAAGTCAGAGTCAGCAGCGCACAGTCCTTTCAGCAGCAAGTTTCTCTACCTTTGCACGGCACAGCAGCCTCTGCAGACTGCCAAAGAGGCTGCACCTAATCCATGTTACAACCAGCAGGTGAGCCACCCCCTCCTTCAACCCTAACCTCCTGCTTCTCTCCCTCCCCGCTTCTGAACACCGGGACAACTTTCGACACCCTTGGTTGCGCCTCCCACCACAGCTAAATAGCATAACAAGTAGAGCCAACAACCACCTATAAAGAGTTTGGCCACACTCCAAGCCCTCTAGTTTCACCAAAATTCTGACCCACTGAAACTACTTAAACGCAACAGTATCTTCATCCACTGCAACAAACCCCCCACAATCTTCCCCTATCTTTTTGAACACTTCCCGACTCCAAAAATGCAGCGGTAGACCCACTACTCTCACCCATACTTCATTAACTTGCTTACCTTTTCAAAAACACCCCGCTTTTGGGTCCCACCTCTCCAGTTGCAGAAACTTCTCCTTAAAACAAAAAAAACTCCTTAACAACACTTTTTCTGCCTCTGCTTTATCCTCAAACTCGAATAGAATGAAAGGACCTCCTAGCCTCGCAACGTTCACCCCTCTCAGGTTCCAGTGAAATCTTCCTCAGCTACCCAGTGCTGACAAGTCTGGAACAGAAACGGAAGGCTCTCCCCATCTCCCAACCAAACACCAGTCCAACAGCTCCCTCCTACTTAGCAAATCCTTTTCCCCAAGCTATAGCCACACCGCTTCCCCTAACCTTTTCGCTCTCGATTTGAAAACATCAGCAAAGGACTCTTTCGCCTTCTCCTCAGGAGCCCCGACTCTGCTCTCTGTCCTAACATAACCAGGGAAACCCTTGGACTCTTCTTGGGTCATTACTCTAAGAGAACGAAGCTTTTCAGTCAAAGTGGTCCACCCGCCCAAAATGCCTTTCCCCTCCGGGAACACTAAACAGTACTTCTTTGCTTCTAAGTCAACCACGAAGCCCAGAATGAACCTACTCATGTCAATTGCACGACATTCCAACCTAAACTTCCTCCATCCTCCTAAATTTTAACAAACCTCTTCGCATGCTTACCCTTGCAGCAAGCCTCCACTCCTTCCAACAGAGAACATAAACTGAGGCCCCCAAACTTGATCCACGACATAAAACCTCTGCTTTTTTCCACAATGATCCCCTTAAGCTTCTCCACAAACGCATCCATCGAGATTTCAAAGGACTTGACGTCCACAGCAAACCAACTTTTGCCTCCTCTCATATGCATAGGTTTTTTACTACTTGAAAATATATAGAACATTACCTACCACTTAAAACATCAATTGCAATGGTGAAAAGAAGTGGAAAAAGAGGATCTCCTTGTCTTAGGCATCTACTTGGTGTTTCCATTCACTAAGACAATGTTTGTTTTTAGTTAAAAGTAACCTATTAATATCAATCACCATAACTAAACTGAACCTATTGAAAATGAGTTCACTTTAGTTATGTTGGTTGATATCAACAGGTTCCTTTTAGTTGAATAGAAAAAGCCAAATATTTTGTTTTTTCTATTAAGCCAAAAAACAAACACCACCTAAAACCGCAAAACTTGCCAAGAGCAAGCATCCTCTCATCCAAGACCTCTATTTTGAACTAAATACTTTTCTCAAGTACATGGTCTAGAATCTAAATGATCATAGGCCTTTTCAAAATCAATTTTAAAGACTACCCCTTCCATTATGGATCTCCTTGTCATAGGCCTTTTCAAAATCAATTCAAAGCCATAATTAATATGTTAACTTTACAAAGCCAAAATGGTAGCCTAGAGGACTTACATAGCCCCCTAGAAAGACTTAAAAAAAATGCTAAGGTTATGTTTGATTCCCAAAGAATTTAAGGGAAAATGAGAGGAAAAGAAAATAGAGAGAAAGTAAAAGGACAAAAAATGAAGGAAAATAAATAAATTTAAAGTAAATTAATTATTTTTACATGTTACTTTAAATTCATTTTACTTATTTTAACTCTTCTATATAAAGATCAAATAAGTTGAAAATACATAAATTTCTAACTAATTTTAAATTATATTTGATTTTCTTTCATATTTTCTATAGTAAAATCAAACATTAGAAAATTATTTTTCATAGCATTTTTTTCCCTAGCATTTTTTGGGAACCAAACATATCCTAAGATTTTTATCTCTTTCCTCTCTACCTTCTCATGCTGTTTTCTTTCACTCTCTTTTCCAATCTCAAAAGTCGTAATTCCCAATTCCTCACCATAACCCTTAAAAAGGTAAATCTCTAGCCTCTTATTATTTGATTGTAGGGAGCTACTTTAGGAGACTGTCTTATGGTGAGGATTACTAGTAATCAACCTTTTCACCTCTAATGCAAATGCAGAATTTCTGGGTTCCAGTACTCAGAATTATATACATACCAACAAAAGTTCCATTTGGTGCAGCTTTTTTGGTTGCCTAAGAGCTGTCTGACTGTTAAAAAGCTTACTTATGCATTTGAGTATTTAAAGCTGAGGATTTTAGCAGAAGAGTGTTCAGTATGGGGTTCCAGCATTTATAAGCTTTTTACATATTAAAAAGAAACCTTCTGTTACCATAGATTTTCAAAGAACCTGAGTAAAAGCTATTAGCTAAATAGGCCCTGAAATGTCAATATTTCAACATAGTTTCATAGATTATCCCCACATTACTGACAAGCCATACATACAGATGTTTAGAACTAATATTGAAGCACACTAAGAATAGAAAAAAAAAATGAAACCACCTGATCCTATTCCAGCTAATATCTATATAACATTTTCCTTTGGTGATCCCTAAGGACATCTACAGTTTGTTGCTTACATCATCCTAGGGTTGTGCTGGGGATGAGAGACAGCCTATCACAACAGTGCACCGCTCTTGTCATCTCCCTTAATTTCTGTGACCGAGAATTCTAATTTCATTTCTTTGGATAGAAAGGTCACTTATTTGGGTAAAAAAGGCAAGGAAAAAATTGGTTGATAGTTACACTCCAGACCACCTGGATCAATCATGCATTAGAGGCATGCTTAAAGACTACAGAGATAAGTTGGAATGCTCTTTCATCAAAAACCTTTGGAGGGTCTGATTTTCGCTTCTAATACAGGCATCAGGAACCTTCTGGTGGAAGGAGTTCTGCAATGGCCATTTCTTAGGTTTCTTTACGGAGGGGGAGGTCCTCAACAACTTTCTCTCTGATTGAGGAGGATTCATCCATAGGCAAGGATTGGCTGACAGGTTGTCTAAGAGGGAAGCTATCTCTAGATTGTTTTGCTCAGAAGTCAAACCAAACCACCATCCACCCCTGGGGCCCTTTCTTCTCCCAACTCCATAGTTTTTTCCCATTATATTTATTTTACCTATGCCTTCTTCACCTCTGCTTTGTCATCTCACTTTGTTTGAAGGATACCTCACTTTCCTTGGCACTTATTTTCTTTGATTAATTCAACCTATTGCTTCCTATCTATAAATAAAAATAAAAAGAAGTAACCATATAGGACTGAAAACTCAAACAACACTCAGCTGAAGCATTTCTCAAGCTATACAATCAAAAGCTTTCAAATCAGGTGTATAATAAAACTTAAATAACTGATAAACACAAGGACCAAAGCAAAAATGACAGATATAATCCGTACCTTCTTTCAGCTTTCCTTTCTAAACCAGACAAGTGATTCAAAACCGCATGCAGTATACATAGAGATCTATGAACAATAATAGCCTGCACAAAATCAAACTGGTTTCTGAAAACAGAGAACAAGAAAAATAAAAAATAATAAAAGATATTGAAAACCAACACTTCACAAGTGAAATCCAAAGAAATAAAGAAAAGCAATCACTCCCTTCCTTATGTGGCAATCAAATAGATCATGTTAAAGATTAATTTAAATCACCATCAGTGCAATTTTAATATGCACACAAGAAAGCAACTTTCAAGCATCATTAATCCAATAGAAGTTAATATTTCGTGATACAAAAGAAAACATAGGCAAGAAATCAATATGACAACATGCAAAAGAATAGTTTGTTGCCAAGGAACTAAATTCCATGTCATTTTGATTGAAACACAAAAAAAAATTCAACTCCAAACAAAACCAATGCATGACAAATTAGCAGTACCAAATTCAAGAATTTCAAAATGCTTCTTTGTGCTTTGACCCAAAGAACTCATGTCAATAATGTTGATACCCGAGTTTCACAATGACACATGGATCTCTAATTTACACCACATGACTATTGTGGCATGTAAGATCAATGACATGTAGAAATCACATCATTAGAAGAGCCAGTCTCATTGCAGCTATGCACTCACTACAAATATCACTGTCTATTATTAAAGCAATTCTATTACTACTACTATTTTGACAACACAAAGGATACTTGTTGTCTTCAACATATCTCGTGATGGAACAATCATAGTGTAGTATTAATGAATTAAGGGTTACTTCAACATGCAAAGTAACTAAGTTGGGCTATGAGAGCACACTTCCCCACCTTTACTTGTTATTTTCCTGGCCCTTGTCTTACTTCATCAAGAGGATATCTCCAATAGTCATCTCCATGCCCCCCTAAGAGGAGGGCCACCTAATCATGTTTTTTTTATCATACCAAGTTATTATTGTACCAAGATCTTTTGTACTTCCATCAAACATGCCTACTGGCATAGCACCCTTATTGTTCACTTATATATATATCATATCTGCTCGAGTCGTGGAGTAGGTTCAAGGAGTTCAATTAGGCTTGGTGTATGTTGGTGGTGAGCCTAGCCTCACTAATCATCAAAAATATAAGACGGTTCTAGGTTTTAGTTTGATAGCTAGAGTTAGAGACTCATGAAGGCGAGATTGCGCAAAATATGGTTGGGCCCTTTTCAATTGAACTAAATGGAAGAGGAAACCATTTAACAGGACACATATACTCGTGTGTTTATCCAATAAAAATTTTATGTATGGCATGTATGGCAATATGTTATTGATCCATATACACATCGCGTCACCTAATTAGTCCATGTACACATGGCGCCATCTCATTGATCCATGCTAATTTATCTTGTTGGTTTTTATCTAAAAGATGATAAACCATTAAGTCCCTTATTAATTAAAAACAAATCACCATATAAGAAATTCAACATCAATTCCAATTTTGCATTTGCTATTTCTAAGTGCCATAAAGTGGTTTTTATCCAATTAGAATAATCAATAGATTTTTAATGTCCACATAATATAATCAAACCCAAAAGGCCTACTTTGGTGTTTATGGCATTAATACATGCTGCCTTGTACGGTTCATTGCATTAGGTACTTTGAACTTTATTTGAAAACTTTTGGCAATTTAACTTTATTAGCTACATCTATGCTTGGTCACAAAAGAAGCCCCAAACAATTTTCAATTTAAAAAAAGGTCTACTCTCTTATTACAAGTGTATCCTAATATGATTGGACATTTAGGTCAAGTTATTTTTTCTTCTTTTTTCCTTTTTGATAAAATAGGGGTGAACAGGTACAAATAAGGGTTTACAATATGTTAATTATTTAAATGGCACGCCTTTGCATACAAATATTTTTCTTTTTCAATCCCCATAGAGTACATACTAGGGTTTTGTTCTTCCCCAAAATCGTCAAGAAGTGACCAATCATCCTAGGGCCACACATGCACACATCCCAAATAACTTCCCCCCATCCCCAAACGTACACTATGAAAAATCATAACTAAAATGTAGGTTAAGAAGAGAATCAAACCCCTACCCTCCTAGATAGGCATAAAAAGCATATAGTAGTACTAAGGTAAACTTAAAATTTTGATTATATCTCAACACCTATAAGAAATGTTTTATTCTTTGCCCCACTAAAATAAATTCCTGGTTCCACCACCATCAGCAGGTGCTAAGATGGCCATTGATGTTGAGCTTTTAGTCCAGTAGAAGGTTTAAACATGGCTGTTAATTTAGGTACAATAAATCTTCATATGGAAGATGATTCCCTAGCTATTATTTTATTTCATTAGCCTCCACAAAAAGAAAACATAGTTAGCTGCTTGGTTATTGGAAGAGGATAATTCATGCTCCTGCTAGAGACATTGTTTTTCCATCTATGTTCAGACCTAGATCGGCTAACTAGTTGACTGACTTTTTGGTCTACAGAGGTGCTAGATTACTTGAGTTCTTAGTGGGGAACCTAATCGTATAGACATTTCTGAGGGATCTAGTGGTTATGATGTACTTTTAGCTTTTCTTATTGCTGTTTTGATTCTTGTTGTTGCAAAGAAAACCTCATCCTTCTTGTAGTTTTCTCTTTAATTTAATAAATTCTTGTTCTTATCAAAAAGAAATGTTTTCTTTGATTTTACAAGTGGGCCTAAGTGTTTACAAATTTATGTCTGAGTCCATTTTGGTCTAGTAAAATGACAAATTGGAATGACACTACACATTAAATTTCATGGAAAGAGACTCAGTACCAGCCATCCCATCAGTTGCACCAAAATCAGCATGCCCTTAGATCTAGCAATCTCACTTGAGGCATTTATAAGATGACGGGTTCATTGCAAGATGTCATGGATTTTTTATTTTTTATTTTTTTTCAGAAACAAAAGAAGTGTTAATAGATAATAAAAACATACGAAGGATGAAAGGTCCTCCTTATGAAGTACAAACCTGATCAAAAGGAACTAAGTAAACCTCCACAAAACAACGAAGGGTATAGAATAAGGACAAAAGGCCTATACAAGTATAACAACACCAGCCCCTATAACCCAACCCTAATGTATACAAATCGAGAGCCAACTAAGCCGAATAACACTCAAAGGGTAGGGTTTTAAAATGTCTATACATTTAGCCTTAAAAGAAACAAAAAAAAAAAAAAAAAATGAAACAAACCCCACAACAAATCCAGTGTCCTCCAAGTGTTCTCAAAAATCCGAGCATACCTCTCTCTTCACACAATCCACAACAAAGAGAGACATGTTATCCTCCAAAGAGCCCTACCTCTAATCGAATTCCCAAAACAGTAGAAAGGAGATCACCATCATATCACAAATGTTGCCTAGCGGAACCCACTCCATCCCAGCCTATGAAAAAATTCTATGCCACAATCCCAAAGTAATCGGACAATGCAAGAAAAGATGATCAATCATCTCACTACTCCTCTTACATAGGATGCATCAATCAAGACTAAGGACTTTGAAAGATCTTCTCAACTGTACCATGTCATTAGTATTTACCTTCTTAAGTGTCACTAACCATCCAAAGGCCTTAAGCTTAGATGGAACTCTTGATTTCCACAAAAAATTAGTTGGGTAGAAGGGGACTGAAAGGGTGTTTTTTTTTTTAGCTTTCTGCTTAAAGCAATTTGCTTTCAGACTTTAGGTTGCTTATTTTTCTATTTTTTTTATGACTTATAAACTTTTTGTTGAATAGAAAAAGCCAAAACATTTGGCTATTTCTAAATGGAAAAAGTAATATATTGATTTTTCTTTACTATTTAATACTTAATAGAAATAAAATATTATAAAAATAAACAATTTAATACTTAACACTATTAAGCATTAAAGTTCTATTTAGAATAAAGTAAAAAAAAAAAAAAAAAAAAAAAACACCACCTAATCTGGAGAAAATGATAAGGCTGAAAAAAACAATTTTACTAAGAAATCTCCCAAAAAGGAAGATACCCAAGATCTCACAACAGGAATAGAAGGAGACAAATGGAAATTGGACAATAAGGACATTAATCTTTCAAGATCCTCAATCTCTATATTTGTTAGATTGCAACGAAAGGTGAGATCCCAAGACAACGAAATGTTATTACCAAGGATAGCTAAGGTAGAATAGTTTTTAATAGTGGTGACTCTCAAAAGACTTGAAAATTGTAAACACAAAGGTTGGTCCCCCCACCACAAATTTTCCCAAAACGAATTCTAGACCCATCACCCGCCACAAAACGAGTGTGTAGAAAAAACGTGGAGCAAATGTGCAATGGCCTTCCAAGGGCAATGATATGACCATCTGACTCTATTGTTGGCGTCCCATCCATTAGGATGTGTCCCATAAATACTCAAGATGACCTTATGTCAGAGGATAATACTTTCTTGAAGGTAACTCCAAAGCCACTTCCACAATAAAGTTTGACTCCTCAGAGAAATTTTCCCCAACCCTAATCCACCAACCTCCTTTAGCCTACAGACTAAGTCCCAATTGACCAAATGATCCTTTTTACCTTCCCCACAACCTAACCAAAGAAAATCTCTTTGTAATTTCTCAATCCTCAAAGCTATTGAAACCGGGATCTTGAAAAGAGAAAGAAAGTAACTCAAAATATGCGACAAAGAAGATTGAATTAGGGTGATTCTACTGCCAAAGGATAAGAAGGCTTTTTTCCAACCATCCAACCTCCTAGAGACTCTATCTAGCACGAGGTCCCAAAAGCAAATCAATTTTGGGTTCCCCTTAACGAGAGGCCTAAATACGATAAAGGTCAATCAGAAACTGCACAATCAAGCAAAGAAATCAATCTGGCCATTTGGTTTTCAATAATGTTGATTCCAAAAAGAGTGCTCTTATTTAGGTTAATCCTTCGCCCTAACAAACGCCCAAAAAACCAACAAAATTAGCTTCAATGAAGGCAACTCTTCTAAGGATACTCTAGAAAAGAAGATGGTATCGTCCGCAAATTGTAAATGAAACAACATCCTGGTCCTATTTCTACCCAACCGAATCCCTCAAATAAACTCTCTCCTCCTCTCTCACAACCAATCTGCTTAAAAGGTCAACCACAATGGTGAAGAGAAAAGGAGAAAGGGGATCTCCTTGTCTTAGACCTTTAAAAGCCTTAATCCACCTTTGAGCATTTCCATTCACTAAGATTGCGAAAGTTGCCAAAGATAAGCATCCTATCATCCAAGATCTCCATCTTAAACTAAACTCTTTTCTTTCAAGTATGTGGTCCAAAAAATCTCAATCAACATGATCATTGACCTTTTCAAAATCAATTTTGAAGACTACCCCTTCCTCTCTAGACCTCCTCTTCTCATCCACCACCTCATTAGCAATCAAGACAGTATCCAAAATTTGTCTCCCCTCAACAAAAGCACCTTGGGTCAAATAGATGGTGTCTTGGAGGACTTTACACAAATGCCCTGAAAGAACCTTGGCTATGATTTTGTACAAACTAATAACCAAACTAATGGATCTATAATTTGAGATCCTGCTTGTTCGACTCTTTTTTGGCACTAGAGCGATGAAGATAGCATTCATGTTTTGATTAATTATCCTGTCATTATGAAACTCTAAGAACTCTCTTAATAAGCCATCCTTAATCGTCTCCCAACACTCCTGATAAAACCCAATTGTGAAACCATCTGGTCAAGGGCCTTTTCCTTATTTAAAAGTATCACAACATTGAGAATCTCTTCCTCCAAAAAAGGTCAATCCAGCCACTCAACACTCTCTACTAAAATAGGAGACCAATCCAAACCTTCTAACTTCCAAGACCCACCTAAAGGTTTGGAAAATAACTTCCCAAAATGGCGCTTAATCTCCTCTGAAATGCTTTCAATGTTATCTATGGTTACCCCATCTTCTAACACCAAAGATTTAAATAAACTCCTATTCCTCCTACCATTAGCCACGTTATGAAAAAATTTAGATCTTTTATCCATTTGACTCTTGTTTTTTGCCTCTAAAACACCTCTTCCTTTAACAGCACCTCTTCCAAATCCCCTTTTCTTAAAGACCTCCTTGCTGCCAATTTAGGAGAAAAATTACCTTCTTGTTCCTTCTCATCCAATTTTGTTATGTCCAGAAGAATATTTTTCTTTTTTTCTTTTAAGTCTCCAAAAGACACCTTATTCCACTCTTTCAATTTTGACTTGACAAACTAAAGCTTTTTCATGAATTTGTGACCTTTTCACCCTTCAAACCGACACTCATTCCACCAACACCCTAAATTCTACTTTAACTCTGAATGACTCAGCCACATGTTTTCAAATCTAAAAGGTGTTGGCCCCCACTTGAACGAATTGGTAATTAGCACAATTGGACAATGGTCTAAAGTCAATCCGAGGAGTGCTTCTTGGACAAATTGAGGGAAATCAAGCTCCCAACCAGTTGAAAAAAGGAATCTATCCAACCTTTTGCACACGGGGTTTTCTTACAACTGACCAAATGGAGGCGGCATTCCTCAAAGGCGGATCAATCAACTCACAATCTCTTATAAAGTCATCAAAATCCCTCATGCTTGAGGTTAACCTAGACCCTCCTAGCTTTTCATAAATTCTTCTAATGACATTGAAGTCCCCACCAACACACCATTTCGGAAAAGTTAAGCTTGAAAAATCTTGAAGTTCTATCTAGAAATCCTCTCTAAACCATGACAAGCTAGGACCATAGACCGAAGATGACCAGAAAGACCCATCATCCTCCGACTCTAACTTGACTGCTATTGAGAAAGATCCTGAAATGACCTCCGAACGATTAAACCTCAAAGCATCTTAGAGTATTGCCACTCCTCCCAACACCCTACTAGTTGAAAGAACTACCCACTCTTTGTCTCTAACCCTCCACACATTTTTAGGAAGTAACAGCATGTAGTTGCTCATAGTAGTGCTGAAGTTGAATATAAAACTATGATTCAAGTATGTAGTGAATTGCTTTGGCTTCAAAATTGGTGACTAAGTTAGGTGTTCCAATTTCATCTCACTCCTCCATGCATTGAAACAATCAAGGAACCAATCACATTGCATCTAATCCTATTACCATGATAGGATGAAACATCTAAAGATTAATTATCACTTTTTAAGGAGTTTGGAGGTTTGAGGTTTAGGAAAATTTTTGCAAGGAATTGTACTCTCTTAGGGAAGTGGCTTCGAAAGTTACCTAGGGAAAGTTCTATCTTTTGGCATCAGGTTATTATAATGCATTTATGGGACACATCCTAACGAATGGAACATCAAAAATCTAGTCAAATGGTCACATCAATGCCCTTGGAAAGTCATTGCATAGGTGTTCCAAGTTTTTTCTACACAAACTAGCTTTATGGTGAGTGATGAGATGAGAATTCGTTTTTGGGGAAGATTTGTGGTGGGGGTATCGACCTTTGTGTTCACATGGTTTGGTGAGTGAAGCAATTTGGATAAAGATTGGGAAGAAGGATGTTCAACCTAGGAAGGAGCATTTCAATAGCTCTTTAGTTAGGAGATGGGGAGAATATCTAGAACCAACTCTAGAATTTCTTGCATTGAGGAGATGGATAGTAGACAATAGTTGGACTCTAAAGGGGGAGCGAGGATTTCCTTGCTAGGGGGTGCCCTTCTCTTGTTCGATTTTGAGAGTAGCTCTGATGCAAAGATGGTGTTGTCAAGGGGTTTAAGAAGGTGTAAGGAAAAGGTTTTGCTTTTGGATAGGTGGACCCTAGAGGTAGAGCATTTTCAGTGTTTTCGAAAATATGAGCATGCTAGGGAAGTGTGGGTGAGAGTGGTGGAGCTTCCTCTGCACTTGTGGTGTCTAGAGGTGTTCAAAGAGCTAGGGAATAATTGTGGTGGTTTTGTTGAAGTCAATGAACACACAGCTCACCTCTCACATTGATCAAACAGGAGAAGGATGCCTGGGTTGTTGAAGGTGGTGGTGGACCTATCTTGCTTCACCATTTAGTTATGGTGGGAAGTACCACTATGGAATTCTCAAGAGGTTCCGAGCAGTGGGTTTTTTGGTCTGGAGGTTAGGGGTGAAGTTACAGGAGGGGCACATGCTGATGAGAGTGTGAGGGTGCAGGTTCCACTGCTGCGATTGGAGGTAGATGTTGAGTCGGGCTATGGTGGAGGGAGAGAGAGGAAAGGTTGGCAAATAACTGACGGCTCTGAAAAGGCTATGGTAGGTAGTGGGCTGCAGAAAGCTGTAGAGGGTGATAGTGTTGGGAGGAAAGTTGCTTGAAATGGGGGCTGCATGGGTGTGGTGTCTCTCAAGGGAACCCTAAGTGGGGCTGCTGGTGGGCTGGAAGAAGTGGGCTTTGAGGGCTTGAAAGAGGCCCAAGTCTTTAAAGGATTCTCAACTGAAGTGGCCCATCTATCTCACGGCTCATTAGAAGGGTCAAGAGTTAAAATTTCTAAGGAGGCTTGTGGGGTGGATCATTATTCTAAGAAGGCCCATAGCCTTCCTGTTCTCTGTGTGACCAAAGGTGGAGGTGAGGACTCTATTAACCGAGACTGCAGTGCTGATTCTAAAAATTTCCCAATGGAGGAGCTGGCTCTATTTAGGGCTTCTTTTGCCTCTAGAGGGCACAATTTCCAGAATCCTAAGCACTCCCTACAGGTGGTTCTCGAGACAAGTATTGTCATAGCCCCCATTGCAGAAGCGAGACACTCTAGTACTATTTCTCTCTCTCTTTCATCCTTAGGGATACAGGCAGCTTCTTCTCCTTCTCTTTTTTGGAATGGTCTTGGTCTAGAGGGATGTGAGGTGGATTCTGCAGTTGATTGACTGGGGAGAGGGTAGCAGTCTCCCGAGGATGGTTCTAGTCAACTACACTTCAGTGGAGTTTGAAGAGGTTGAGGTGAGGCTGATCAAAGTTAAGGTGGGTGAGAAGGATAAGGAAGAGAGGGCATGTCTTGGTTTAGCTCCAAGGGCAGAGGTGCCTATGGAGGACTAGGAAAGAGCTAAGGGGCCAGGAGGGTGTGAAGTGGAAAAAAGAACTCTTCGTCTTCAAAACTTGAAAGGGAACTAAAGAAACTGGAGTGTTTTGTGTAAAAGGGACCAAAAGGCAGACGATCAAGATGTGGAAAGGAAGAGGTGGGAAATCGCAGTTGTGGGTAGATGATGCTTTTTCATCTCTTTGGAATGCTAAAGGGGCTTCTAACAACATCCAGAGGAAGTTCATCTAGCCTTTGTTTGGATCACAACAACCAGTTTTGGTATGCCTGCAAGAAGGTCATCTGAGGGCACTCTGTTTTTTAAATCTTTTAAGCTTTAGGCTTGGTTTGAGGGGTGAGTTATAGTTGCCTTTCCTTTCGTTTGTTGCAAAGTGCTATTTTTATACTCCATGTGCGCTTTGATGCGCCTTTTTCAAGTGTTTTTAATATAATCACTCTTTTCCATCAAAAAAAAAAATGTGTACTGAATTCTTTCATATAGGCCTATCGTATAGGAGTTCAATCATATTTTGATCAGGTTTTTGTAATTGTGGGAAGGACTCCGCATCCTTCTCATGTACTTTTTATCCATAATTAATACATCTTTTGTTTTTTATTAGAAAAAAAATATCACTTTCTTTGTGAGAGTTCTATCCCAAGAGATTTCTTTTCCTTACATTCACTCTTCTGATCAATTGGCTAATGTCTTTACAAAAGCTCTTTTTAACTGTCTTGTGGAGTATTTTTGCCCAAGCTAAGCTTGATTGATATTTGTGCACCAACTTTAGGGTATTTATTGAAAATATAGATAACATATTTATCATTGTTTCCAATAGGTAAAGTTATCCTTTCATTTTTTTTTTCCTTTTTATCTTAGCTATTTGACAAGTTATCTAGCAGACAATGCATTTATTTGTTAAATTAGAAAGTTTCTTTATGTAATCTCAACTCTCAAATTTTCCTATTAATACATGGAATCACCAACCACTAAGATATGTTCAATAGTATTTTCTTATTCCAATTAACAATGCTAAAGTGAGTTAACCACATTTTCAGGATACAATAATCAACTTCGAAGATACTATAAGCACATCCATTAGTTTCTCAAAGAATATACCATTACTTGATCTGAGACTTAAATTGCTTCAGCTAAATTTTTATTATGACCTCTTCAAACTAATAAGCATCCCTAATTACAAGATGGTAAAGTGTACCTACTTTAGGCAGGAAGAACTTCATTATTTAATCCCAAAACCTGGTCTCATAAGAATGTTTTTTATTCAAGAACTTGCAGTCTTATTGTCTTCAGTAGTAAATCTGTTATCTTAAATCTTGTAATAGTACTTCAAAAGGGATATGTTTCATAGAAATACCACTGGATGTTTTTGCAACAGTTGTGACACATTAAAAAGATTCACTTAAGTCTACCAAGTCAAAAGATATCAGTTCTGTAACTCACATTTCCAACACCACATAGGTCAAGTAATGCTTCGAACAAAGCCTCCAACCGTACAATCCCATTACTGACCTGCAAAATAGAAAAGATTCAACCAACAGATCCAAATTAAACAATCACAGTATAGATCACTACAAGAGTAAGAGTAAACATGTCCAGCACCATATTGTTGGCAATCAAGTGCAGTTGAAAAATTTTTACAGGTCAGCAGTCAGAATTTTAAGCTGAGACTAATATGCTTCACCATCAGGCATGTAGCAAAGGGCAATATGGTGCTGACATACATATTGACTCAACCCTGCAGAATTTAAAATCAACTACAAGACCACCACTAAAACCATTATTATTTCACTCTTCAAAGTCTATGGCTGTGCTTGCTAGATAGAAATAGGAATGGGAATGTAAACTCAATTCCTACCACACCAGTGTATTATTTTGTCAAACCAACTCATGTGGATTTCCTGTGGCATAGCATAACCACATAAGACTACAGAATTCCAAGGACATAACCACATAAAAATTAAACTAAGTGCATGAGATGTATGCAATATGCACAAAAGAAAGAGAAAAATGCTCAACTTGCTGTTCTAGCATTTCCTCCTTCCCCTTTAGACCACAAGAAGAATGCAGGGAATGAATTCATTGCTGCCCAAATCAACTTCTACATCCCCTATAAGGTTCTAAAATTATGCTCTTTCCAAACATTCCAGACCAAAAAACAAAGAGATCAATATCCAACTGTTTTATGCTTGGAACCAACAAAAGCACCCTAGTAGCTTGGTAAAACTTCCTTAACAGATCAATGAAGAACCCAAGTGAGGATGCAGAATTTTTATTTCCAAGATCTAAAATTAGAGATAATAATTTATAGTTACCATTATACTTCTAATATTGTATCTTGAAAGTTTTAAAAAAAAAATAGAGTAATACTCTAAATACAATAATTTAAAGATTCTCTCTTTTTTGTCTTTTTCTCATTTCTATGTTGGATCATGGTTAACTAATTTTCTAAAAATTTAATATTTTATATTAAATTTTGATCTAGAACTGATCTGTTAAACAAATATATTCAAATTAAAAAATTTTAAACAGAATCTTCTTCAAAACTCAAATAGAAGATAGTCAAAAAAAAATTATTCATCTTATACAGTTAATCCAAAATTTTCAAAATTCTATTGAACTTTCTTTTCTTTGGGAAAAGTAATATGAATATAAAAAAAATACACAAATATAAAATATTAAACCCTTGTATTTTATATAGGGATCACAAAATATTGAAATATCAATTATTATTTGACTGATATTTTTTTATTTTGTTATTTCTAATGGAATCAATTAATTACCTTTGTCAGCACAGAATAGAGATGTGAGGCCTTTGCCACTTCAGAAGGAGTAGACATTATATGACCCTTCGAAGGCAAATCGGAAGAGTCTTCATCTGCAAGAGAGTTTATCATTTTGGAGGCCATATTCATGCTCAAGCACCCAAAAAGGACATGGAAATCTGTTTCACAAGCCACAAGTAACTTAGAAACCAGATTTTTTCCTGATGTTTGCCCACTTTGAGAGCCCCAAATGGTTAACAACTTGTTGGAAAGATGATCATGAGCAGATAGATCATTATCTACGGTCAAACGGGTAGAATCAGCCATGTCTGTCTGAACTCCCTTGGCCTTACAGGTTGGCATAGCTAGCATACAATAAAAACAAAAGCAAAACAAAAAACAAAAAACAAAAAGACCAATAAAAAACAAAACAAAACAAAAACAAAATGATGTCAGAAAAACTGTAAAAGAATAAAAGTAGCTGGAATTCAAAAGTCAGTGGTTTCCAACATATCTCCAACTCCTTCTCACCTGTGTCAACCCGAAAGTCAGCTTCATTCACTGAAGTGTTCACATTTTGACATGGTTGAGAAACTCCATTTTCCCTGCCACTTTGGCCAGTTTCATTAAATAATTTCCAGCAAAGGTAGATGATATATCATGTAAAAAATCAAGCTAAGTTACCAGGCTAGAATAAACACAAATCATTAGTAAATAAGGAAACCCTTTAGGCTCTCAAATACCCAACTTACGTGTAAATAAGAAAAACAATATTTTTCTTTTTTTCTTTTAAGCCTCCAAAAGTGTCCTTATTCCACTCTTTCAATTTCGACTTGACAAATGGTAGTTTTTTCATGAATTTGTGACCTTCCCACCCTTTAAAACGACACTCATTCCACCAACAACCTAATTTATCCTTGAAATCCGAATGAAGCAACCACATGCTTTTGAAACTAAAAGGTGTTGGGCCCCAAATAAAAGGATTGGTGTTCAGCACAATTGGGCAATTATCCGAAGTCAATCTGGGGCGAGCTTCTTGGATGCAATGAGGGAAATCAAACTCCCACTCACTAGAAAATAAGAATCTATCCAACCTTTTGCAAACCGGGTTCTCTTGCAAATTAGACCAAGTGAAGGATGCATTCCTAAGAGGCGGATTAATTAACTCACATTCTCTCATAAAATCATCAAAGTCCCTCATGCCTGGGGTTTCCTTGGAGCTGCCTAACTTTTCTGAAATTCTTCTTATGACATTGAAATTCCCACCAACGCACCATTTCAGAAAGGTTAAGCTAGAAAGATCTTGAAGTTCCAACCAAAAATTCTTCCTAAAGTATGACGAACTGGGACCATAGACTGAAGATAGCCAAAACGACCCTTCGTCCTCAGACTCTAACTTGATTGTTACTGAGAAAGACCCTAAAACAACCTCCAGGCACTTAAACCTCAAAGCATCCCAAAAGATTGTCACTCCTCTCGAAGCCCCACTAGCTGGAAGAACAGCCCACTCTTTGTTTCTGACCTTCCACACACTACCCACAAACCTTTTATCACACAACTCCCTCTTTATTTCCTGCAACAGAACAACATCCGGATTTTCATGACAAAGAAGATTCTTCACTAGCCTTCTTTTCTTTCTGGAACCAAGGCCTCTAGTATTCCAACTAATGATTTGCATAAAACTAAAAAAGCCTAAAAACAACCAAAGGACCTAGAAGACTAAGGAGACCTGAGGACAATGGAAGAGGGTCTATTCTTCCTTCTGGAATAGACCTTTTCCACAGAACTGCCATTACTTCTAGTGAACTGACATCTACCCTCATTGCAGTTGACAATCTTGACATTCAACAATCCCAAAACCGACTTAATAGAATCCATTTTTAAAGGAGAGATACCTTCACAAAGAAAATCTTCCAACTGTGCAGAATCTGACTCCAAAGACATACATCTTCTCTGGGACAAAAGCTTCACTAGGGTTGTTTTGAGATGCCCTGAGCAATGAAACACCCTCTATCTCTTGGCTAGGCTTGACAGCTAGGGACATCACACCTTTAAGACAGGATACAACCCCAATAGAACCAGAAGGGAACTTGTTAACCCCTGAAAAGTCATTCGATAAAGATAAAGGGGTCGAAAAAGGTACAAAAGGGTCAGGGAGCCGCAGAGAAAAGATGGGGGATAAAGGAGAAGAAGACAAAACGGAAGCCCCCTCTAAAACCCAGCCTTGAACCATGGAAAGAGGAGTAGAAGTCAGTACCTGGACATGACTCCCACAGTGTTGAAGACCCTTCCTGACCTCAGCCCCTTCTAGACCACCCGCCGAACAAGACTAATTTGGGCTCAAAGCTCCCTTTCCCTCCTTTGTCAGCCCTTGAGCTTTTGGCTGCCTTGTTCCTCCGAAGAAAGTGACGTTTTGCATCTCTTTCCCCAGAAAATTCTCAGCTTTAAAGGGAAGCTCTCTCTTGAAGACAAGAATCACTATTTGTAGCAACACACCCACTCACTGAAGTCAACAACTTCTCAAAAGAGGAATAGCTCTCTTGATCTATGGGAATAAACAACCATTACAATTATAGAGAGAAGCCAAACAACCAAATAGAATCTAAGCTAAAATAAATCCCTAAAAAATAGGAAACAATTAGATAGAATCTAGGCTAAACTAAATCCTTAGAAAGTAGGAACCGAAAATTCAAAGGGATAAAGCTTACTAATCACCTACTATTTTGAATTTAAAAAACAAAATTTTAATAAAAATAGGAAATAGCAAACTTAATCCTAAATAATATTCTCTACAGCAACAAAACTTATTATGACAGTTGCATTTGGATGCTCAGGGCCTATTTGGTAACTGTTCCTGAAAACAATTTTGACATAAAATAATTTTCTAATTTAGAAAACATGTTTGACAAACTTTTGATAGCAAACAAGTTTTTCGAAACTTGTTCTGAAAATAGACAATTTTTAAGAATAAATTTGAGGTGTGTTTAGATTTTTATCGAGTTTTCTAAGCAATAATTAAAAAAATGTAGAATACTTTAAGAACTTTTGCATTGTACATAAATGTATAATACTATCATGGAGAATAAGCCAAGAAAACTGTTTCTCATAATTGAGTTTTGAAACATGATTTTAATCCTAAAAATAATTAGAATTGTTCATAAAAACTGGTTTTGAGAACTGTTTTTGGGCCAACAATATTTCATTTGACACAATAGCCAATCAAAGATGTGATACTGAGATTTTTTAACTAAGAAGAGTGATTATAAGGGAAGAAATAGTCATTCAAGCATAGAACAAAATATAACATGTAATAAAAGCCTATTAGAATCATATTATATAAAATCCTATTAGAGGAAAAATAAACCAGGTTTTTATTATTCTAAATGAGCAAGAATACCAAATAGCAAGCAGTCTTTGGCCTAGGCTTTATGTAAACTATCTCATTTTGACCTCATCGCATTGCAATATTCCCTCATCTTGACATTGTGGCCACTACAACACTTTTATCATCATATTGATCCCATTGCGATCTTATAGTGGATGGTGTCTTCTTCTCCACCTTGATTTTTTTTTTTTCTTTATATGCTCCGATATTTTTTCTCTTTCAGCAAATAAAATATATAAGAGCACAATTAAGGATGATAGGTGGTAAATATGTTGATTAATCGATTAAAGATGCTCCATCCAAGAGCCCTTCACCACCACCCCTCTCCCCAACCACCATTTTTTTTATTTTTGATAGGCAAAGATCAAATGTATAAAAAGAATCTAACAAAAGAGCACACCAAAGCATAGATGGCATACATAAAGGCACCAAAAGCCCAGATAAAGCAAAGAGACACAAAAAACAACTCCCTCTCCCTACTTAGAACTCAGCCAATCAATAAATCCACCATGGGTATGGAGAAATCTCTTGTGCACTTTAACTGACTCCAAAAAATTATACACGAAGGATTGTTTGATTGTTTACTTCGCTTTTTAGTATTTTTTTTTTTTTTTGATAAGTAAAGCAAGATATATTAATGAAGGGGCAAAGAGTTACAAGTATACAGGGGGTATACAAAGCAACAAACCCCTCAAAAAGCCAAAAAAACAGCAAGCCTCACCATCCCTTAGTTGGACGCCAACCATTCTAGGAACCCTATAAGGGACATACGCTCCTTACCAATATACAATCTAGCCCAGCTCCACAAACTACACACAAAAGAATTCTTAAGCTTTTGGATATCTAACTCTCCTCCCCTAAAAGCTAGCCTATTTCTTTCCTTCCAAACCGTCCAAAAAATACACAACAGAATGGATTTCCATATCTTTTTCCTTTTCTTTCCCACAAAAGGGCCCCTCCAGCTAGTTAAAACTTCCTTTACAGTTTCTGGAAAGACCCACTGCACACCTGATAACCCAAGAACAATATCCCACAAAACTCTGACAACTATACAATGAATAAGAATGTGATTTACAGTTTCTTCTTCACAACCACATAGAAAACAACAATTAGGAAGCTGCCATCCTCTTTTCTGAAGTCTATCAAGAGTGAGCACCCTCCCCCAAGTAGCCTCCCAAGCATAGAATACAACCTTGGTTGGAACTGAATCCACCCAAATGCATCTAGAAGGAAAAACAATATCATTGGGGCTGGTCACCAATCTATAGGCTTCTTTCACCCTAAATTTACCATTCCTTCCTCCCTTCCAACAGACTGAATCTTCCTCCATAGAAGGCTTGTAATCCCTCAAAACATGCAGCAAATTCCCTATCATCTCCAGCTCCCAATCATTAAAGTCCCTCAAAAATCTTAGATTCCACCCCCCTTGGCCAAAATTCTGATCCCACATCTCCTCCACAGTCGCATTCCTAAGCGAAGCCATAGCATATAGGTGGGGGAAGTTTTGGGACAGCCTTGTACCCTTACACCAAGCATCAGTCCAAAAGTTGATTTTGCTTCCCTTCCCAACTATGAACCCCATGTTATCCCAGCACCAATCAGATTCCTTCCATATTTCCTTCCAAACCCCCACGCCGATAGTCCCATGAGCCCTCTTTGCTCTCCATCCATGACCCTCTTGCTCATATTTCGCTGTTATCACTTGCTTCCACAGATCATCTTTGTCATAAGCAAATCTCCAGATCCATTTACCAAGCAGAGCTTTGTTCAGGAGCACCAGCTTCCTTAAGCCTAGTCCTCCCTTGCTCTTATCCTCACAAATCGCCTCCCACTTAATTAGATGAGCTTTCCTTTCCTCACTTCCCCCTCCCCATAGGAAATCTCTTTGAACTTTATCTAATCTCCTAGCCACTGACTTAGGCATTCGGAACAAAGACATGTGATAGATTGGCATGCTAGCCAAAACACTTCTTATAAGAGTGATTCTCCCCCCTTTTGAAATATATTGACGTTTCCACCGCGCTAGTCTCCTCCTCACTTTCTCTTCCACCCCATCCCAAACTAAGGAGGCTTTATGCGGAGCCCCTAAAGGCAAGCCCAAGTAATGAGAAGGAAGAGATCCCACCCTACATCCTAATTCCACTGCCATCTCCTCAATCTCCTCCACCACACCAACTGGGATAATTTCACTTTTGTCCAAGTTGATCCTTAGGCCTGAGGCTGCTTCGAACCACAAGAGGATCCAACTCAAGTGTGTTAGGTGCTCTTTGTTAGCCTCACAGAACACAATTGTATCATCAGCAAAGAAAAGATGGGAGATTTTTAGATTGTGACTCCTATCACCCTTGATACTGCAACCCGAAAGGTAGCCCCCCGCAACCGCCCTCCTAATTAGGGCATCTAGCACTTCCATTCCCAAGACGAAGAGGTAAGGAGACAATGGATCCCCTTGACGAAGCCCTTTAGAACTCGGGAAGAAACCAGCTGGAACCCCATTAACAAGAACTGAGAACTTGGCTGTAGAGATACAACTCCACATCCACCCCAACCACTTAGAGCCAAAACCCATTTTGTGTAAAGTTTTCAACAAGAACTTCCAATTGATGCTGTCATACGCTTTCTCAATATCCAACTTGCAAATGAGCCCTTTCTCTTTTCTTTTCTGCCATGAGTCTATCACCTCATTCGCAATAAGAGAAGCATCAAGGATTTGCCTTCCCATCACAAATGCATTCTGAGTTGGAGCTACCACTTTGTTTAACACTCTCTTGAGTCTATTAGCTAACACTTTAGCCATCAATTTGTATAGCCCCCCCAGGAGACTAATGGGTCTAAAATCTCCCAAGTCAGCCGCTCCCCCTTTCTTAGGAATCAGAACCAGGAAAGTGTTATTGAGGCTTTTGAGAAAGGATCCTTGCTCATGAAACTCCTTAAACATCTCCAAGACCTCCTCTTTCACGAAATCCCAAGAGCTTTGCCAAAACGCCATAGTAAAACCATCTGGCCCAGGGGCTTTATCCCCACTCATCTCCATTAAAGCTGAATGGATCTCATTTTCAGAGAATGAAATCTCTAGACTCTCTGCTTCTTGCTGGCTAATCTGATCTAATTGGATCCCCTCAATATCCGCCTTCCACCCCACGTCTTCTGAGAGCCTCTGATGAAAAGCATTTGCAATCCCCTGCCTTACATCCTGATCCTCTTCCAACCAAACCCCATCAATTTTTACTCTATCCAACGAATTATTGTTACGATGGGCATTCGCCATTCGATGAAAAAAACCCATATTTTTGTCCCCTTCCTTAAGCCAAACCTCCCTTGAGAGTTGTCTCCAATGACTTTCTTCCAACATAACCCATTTTTTATAGCTTTCCTTTGCTTCCTTTTTTGATTCTGTCTCTTCCAAGGACAAGCTTCTTTCACTTTCCACACCATCCCAATAGTCTACTTGCTGCAAGGATGCTCTTTTGTTTCCTTCTAGATTCCCAAAGACCTCTCTATTCCAAACTTTCAGTTTCTGTTTGAGCTCCTTCGTCTTTGCTGCCAATCTGTAGCTAGCGGTGCCCCTGACCTCAATTTCCCTCCACCAACTCCGGATAAGGTCTAGAAAACCCTCAACTTTTAACCACATATTTTCGAACCTGAAAGGAGAAGGACCTCTCCTTAGCCCGCCTCCTTCTAGCAGAATAGGAAAATGGTCCGAAACAGGACGAGGCAGCCTCCTTTGAATCACCCCACTGAACTTGTCTAGCCAGCTAGGAGACACCAAGAACCTGTCCAACCTTGCCCAGGCCTGATTATTCAGGCCCCCATTCCAAGTAAACACTCCCCCTTGCAGCGGGAGATCTACCAGCCTTAAATCATCAATGATATGAGCAAACCTCCTCATGTTCGGAGTTATTCTACCTTGGCGGCTTCTTTCTCCTTGATAAAGGGTACTATTAAAGTCACCTCCTAGGCACCAAGGCTCGTCCCAGATTCCTCTTACAGCCCCAAGCTCTTCCCACAGACCCTCTCTTGCCTCTTTGGTGAAAGGGCCATAGACTCCCGTAAACACCCAAACAGCCCCATCCTCCACATTCTTGAATCTACACGAAAGGGAGTACTGTCCTTCCTCCCAGTCCACAACTTCCAGCGATCTTTTATCCCAACAAATTAACAGGCCTCCCGCTGCCCCATCCGCATCCAAGGCCCTCCAATCTAAGAATCTTCCCGATCCTAAACTTCTCACCACCCCCTCCGACATTGGCTGAATTTTCGCTTTTTAGTATTTTAAAAGGCTTTTTTATTTTTCTCCTTCCATATGGTCCTAAAAAGGTACAAAAGTGAAGCTCCCCAAGCTTTCTTCCTCTTATTCCCAACAAAGGATCCATGGCAACTAAAAGGGGCAACTCTTACTAAGGAGTGCATTACCCATGCTCCATCCAAGCCCTATCCTACTCCTAAAGGGTAATACATTAGGAGCGTGTGACCATTAAACTATTTATGATGCAAATTAAAGTAGCACTTTTACCACATTTGTCAAAATCCAAAAAACACAACCTCATCCCTATCCCAAACCCTTACCACTTGAGCTAAGACTTAAGGACACATGACAATTAAGTGACAATGTGCGAACACCTCTAATCATAAAGCAAAACAAACTAACAAACATAATAAGAAAGCAATCACTAAAGAAATCTAACTAGACCAAGTAGATATATTGTTGGCGAGTAAGAGTTGGGGATCGCTTCAGATAAACTCTAGCTAATTGTCAAATTGCTAGACATGTCTGTGTTGTTTTCTCCCTACAACCATACAAATCATCAAGGCCTTTTTCTGTTATTCATAGCGATATTTGGGGACTGTTTAGGGCAACTAATATTTCAGGCACTAAATGGTTCATAACTTTTTTTTTATGACTACATAAGGCTTTGTTGGGTATACCTTTTAAAAGAAAAGTCTAAAACTTGCAAAATATTTCAACCCTTCCATTCAATGATTAAACCTCAATTCCAAGCACAAATCTAAGTCCTTAGAATTGACAACAATCACAAATAGTTCCATTCTATTTTGGGAGGTTACCTAGAAGAAAATGGCATCATTCATCAGAGTTATTATGTTAATACACCTTAACAAAATGGCCTTGCCAAGAGAAGAAATTGTCACCTCTTAGAACTTGCTCAAGCCCTCATGTTTACCATGTGTGTACCCAAATACCTATGTGGAAAAGTTGTCCTCACAACATGTTATCTGGTTAATCGACTCCCAAGTCATGTCCTTTAGTATCGAATACCTATGTCCATCCTCACTAAGTCTTATCCCACATTTTTTTTTTTTTTTTGATAAATGAGCACAAATATAATAAAGGGCGAAAAGCCACAAAGCATACAGGTAGTATACACAGCAGCCTAAAAACAAAAAACACATGAACAAAAACCTCACCACCCCTTAAGGAACAGCAAGTCATTCCAAAAAACCTAAAAGCGAAGAGAACTCCTCTCTCATATACACCCTAGCCCAACTCCACAAATTACATACAAAAGAATTTTTCAACTTCTGTATAGCTAAAGAACCCCCCCTAAAGGCTAATCTATTTCTTTCTTTCCATACCGTCCAAAAAATACACAACGGGATGGAATTCCAAATCTTTTTCCTCTTTTTCCCCACAAAGGGGCCCCTCCAACTAAGTAACACCTCTTTGACTGTCTCTGGGAACACCCAATGAGCCCCAAACAAGGCAAGGACGATCTTCGAGAGGACCTTGACCACCATACAGTGTAAAAGAATATGATTTACATTTTCCTCTTCACAACCACACAAAAAGCAACGATTAGGAAGGTGTCAGCCCCGTCTTTGGAGCCTATCCAAAGTTAGGATCTTCTCCCACGTGGCCTCCCAAGCAAAAAAAAAGCAACTTTGGTTGGAACCTTATCCACCCAAATGCTCTTTTTCGAGAAGGTGATGGCACTAGGGGCTACCAGCAGCTTATAAGCATCCCTAATCCGAAAAGAACCATGACCCCCTCCTTTCCATATACTGAGTCCTCTTATCCCACATTTCAATCACTCAATTCCTTAACCTTCAAGACATTTGGTTGTTCAGCCTTCATCCATGTCAATTACCAAAATAGAAGCAAACTCAATCCACAAGCCATCAAGTGCACATTCTTGGGATACTCTCCAACCCAAAATGTGTACAAGTGGTTTTCTCCAACCATAAAGAAATTTTTTTTTGTCTCTAGAGATGTCACCTTTTTCAAGTCTCAACCGTACTTTTCTATAGACGCTTTTCAAGGGGAGAACCTTGATATGAAGAGTGTTTTTGGGTAATAAACTCACAGCCTATTAGTGTCTCATCTACCCTTGAACAGCCCAAGTCTAGAAATCTGCCTGAATTTGAATCCATGAAACTACCCAATTCCACTCATCTCAATCCAACTGAGCCTACTATGTCACCCACTCGACACATTTCAAAAACTAGGGGAGATTTGGAGAGACAAGAGCTTCGTGTCTAAAGTAGATGAATTTCAAAGGGACCTACCTATCGTGGAACCACACTATCACAAGCCTCAACTGAGTGTGACAGATTAGCAAAACAATACAAGTATTTTAGATTTTGCCTAGAAAAATCCAAATCAATCTATCTCTGAAAATCTAGATTTGCCCATAGCCCTTAGGAAAGGTGTAAGATCCAACACTATGCACCCCATTTCCCACTTTATGTTGTATGAAGGTTTACCTTCTTCTTTATAAGCCTTTACTACTAACATTTTTGGTGTTGAGATTCCGAGGTCTATACAAGAGCCCTAACTATCCCCGAGTGGAAAAATACAATACAAGAGGAAATGAAGGCATTGAAAAAAACAATAATACTTGGGAACTTGTTCAATTTCCAAAAGGGAAAACTACAATGGATTGTAAATGGATGTTTACCTCAAATACAAATCAGATGGGAAAGTTGAGAGGTATAAAGCACATTGGGTTGCTAAAGGTTTCACCCAAATGTACAAGATAGATTACCAAGAGAAGTTTGCACCTATTGCCAAATTAAATACTATATGAGTCCTCTTTTCACTAATAGCCAACCTAGACTAGCCTTTTCAATAGTTGGATGTCAAGAATGTATTCCTAAATGGAGAACTAGATAAGGAAGTTTACATGAACTTGCTAATAGGATTTGAAGACAATGGAAGAAAAATTATTGTCTGCAAGTTGAAATGATCCCTTTATGATCTAAAACAATCTCCCAAGACATGGTTTGGGAGATTCACCAAAACTATAAAAGGTCATGGCTTTACACAGGGGTAAACGGACCCTATTCTTGCGGCACTCATCAAATGGTAAGATTACCATCTTTATAGTGTATGTTGATATAATTCTCACAATGAATGATCTTGAGGAGATGGAAAGGCTCAAGAGCGTTATTTTTTTTTTTTTTTTATAGGAAAAAACAAAGGGATATATTGATAGAAAAAAGAAGTACAAGAGAAAGATGAGAAATCCTCCCACCAAAGAAAACTAAACTACAAGAATACAAAAACAAGAAAATACACAGTAAAAATATACAAACTCTCTAGATTAGACCAACCCTTTGGAATTACACACCGCTATCCAATCAAGTTGTAACACATTAAGAGGAGTCCTCTTAAAAACCTTGGAACAGAAAGCCCAAAGAGAAGCAAGGAAATGAATAGAATCCCAAAGATACTCTGAATTCCTTGCTTTATCCTTAAAAATCCTCGCATTTCTTTCCCGCCACACAACCCAAATTAAAGTGATGCTCGCAGCTTGCCACAAAACTATCCCTCTCTTAGATAAACCAAAACCATTATAATTGATGGACAACATGTCGAAAATGCTCCTCAGGGGAACCCAATCCATCTTGGCTAACTGAAATAATCTGTCATAACCCCATCATCAAAGAGCGATGTAGGAAAAGATGATTTGCCGATTCTCCATGTTTCATGCACAGTTTAAAAATATCAAGACTAAGAGCTTTATAGGGTCTTCTCAATTGTAGCAAGTCATTAGTATTTACCTTCTTATGTGCAACTAACCAGACAAATGACTTGACTTTGAAAGGGACTTGAGAATTCCAAACGAACTTAGTAGGGAAAACTGGAGGAGAACCAAAAAATTGGGATAAGGTTAGAAAGAAAGATTTGACTGAAAAAAACCCTGAAGAAAATAAAGACCAGGATCTCGCATCTGAAACCGAAGGTGATAGATGCAAACCATCAAGTGACCGCATGAGGCCTTCTAAATCTTCTATCTCAGAATCGAAAAAGTTGCGGTGGAAATTAAAGTTCCAAGAGAAAGGCTCAAGAGCATTATGGCTACAAAATTTTGAAATTAAGTATCTTAAACCCCTAAGGTACTCCTTGGAATGGAAGTGGCAAGGAGCAAACAAGGTATTATAGTCTCTCAAAGAAAGTATACTCTTGATTTATTAAAGGAAATAAGCATGCTTGGTTGCAAACCTACTAATACACTAATGGATCAAAATAAGAAAATTAAAACATGTAGTAATGGGACGCCTATGGACAAAGGCAAATATCAACAACTTGTGGGTAAGCTTATTTATCTCTGACACACTCAGTCAGATATTGCCTATGTAGTAACATCTAGAAGCGTTCTTTTGAATCATGAGATATCTTAAAATGACACCTAGGAAGAGACTTTTCTTCAAGAAATCAGAAGAGAGAAAATTAGAAGTCTTTACTGACGAAGATTGGGCAAGATCAATTGAAGATTGACAATCAACTTCAAGATACAACACCTTTGTTTAGGGAAATTTTGTGATATGGAGAAGTAAGAAACTGAGTGGTGACTAGAAGTACTGTTGAAGCTAAGTTTAAAGCAATGGTTCAAGGGATTTGTGAATTGATTTGGTTAAAAATACTTCTAGGAGAACTATGTGTGACTACAACCAATCCAATATTGCTATACTATGACAATAAAGCAATCATAAGTATAGTACAAAATCTGGTTCAACATGATAAAACAAAACATGTGAAGGTAAATTGTAATTTCATAAAGGAGAAGATCGAAAGTAGGATGCTTAACATGGTGTATAAGCCTACAAGGGAACAAGCAATAGACATCCTGACAAAGAGACTACCTCGTCAGGACTTTAATAAGCTCACAAGCAAGCTAGGCCTACAAGACACATAAAACCTAGCTTGAGGGAGAGTATTGGCGAGTAGGAGTAGAGATAACTCCAAAAATAAACTCTAGCTAATTATTTGGGTATTTTATTAGAGTATTTATTTGTTTTCTGATTTCAAATGAAGACGTGTAACCACCTAGTTTTTAGCCTTCTGTTTCACGTTTTCCTAGTCCTTAGAAATATTTTATTTTTTTCATAATTATCTTCTTGTATAGACTACCTATTTAGGGCTTGCGTTCTCAATAAAATATAGAACAAAGAGTTACATTTCCTCTTTGATTTCATATATAAATGGAAATTGTTCCTATAGAGGAAAGTGCTAAAATAAAAAATAAAAAATAAAAATAAAAAAATAAGTGGACCAAAACTACTAAAATAAAAACCTAAGCTACATCCATCAAATTCCACATTCACACTCCCCATGCTGAAATGAAGGAACAAATTATTCCACCCCTTAGGCTTTTCCATGTAAACATAGAAGACCCCAAAAATAAATTAGATACTCACTTTGCAGAAAACTTTTTCTAATAGGTAACCTTTTCTTCTTTATTTTTTTTCTCCTTTGGGTGTGTGACCTAGAACCCATCCAATCCTCACCTTAAACCCTTGCTACTTGAGCAAAGCAAGGCCTAAGGGGCTTTGCTTTGTAAATAAGTTAAACTAGAATAAGTAATAATGCTATAAAGTGGGGTTCATTTTTGCTAACATTAGTGGAGGTTGTGCTCCAAAGAGTTTATGATAAATCAAAATCTACAATTCCCTTAAGCACATTGAAGAACTTGGAGTAGGTAGAGATAGGCTAAAGCTCTCCGATCCTCAAAATAACACAATAGCTACATCTTCAGTAAACAAAAGAAAGACCATGGATTTTACAAGTGCTTTGAAAGCTCTTATGATTTTAATTCTAAATTAGTCAATACCCCTTTTTTTGCTAATAAAGTTGTCGACATACATACCAACATCTTACTTCTCCAAGTTATGAAATTAGTAATTTTGTGTTTGAAGCACCTAAGTGTGTAATTCGAGATAAAATTAAAAAATATTGTTTAGAAGTATATATAAATGCACACATATGGCCAATAAGCAAATTTCAGCATCTTTTGTCTTTGAAGTACCTAGGGGCTAGGAGCCTCCTTTGACATGAAACTCAAACAATTGAGGTCAAGAAGCAATGGTAGAGGTGTGTAGAAGCTTAGAGGAGTGGAAGATAGGACAAAATAACACAAGAAATATCAGGAAACCATGTTTGAAATTTTTTTTTTGATAGGTAAATTTTTGTTCCCATTGGGACTTGAACCTGGAACCTCCCACAAACCCTCCCCATCCCTTTACCACTTGAACCACACCTCAAGGGCAACCATGTTTGAAATATAAGACTAGCTTGACTTACTCAAATAGAAACCCTACAAGAAAATTGATTGACACTGCTGAACTTATGGCTTATGGAACAAGGAGGGGGGCACAAATATGACAATCCAACATGGACTTAAGCTGTCGAATATGGCAACCTCAGAGACATTAAAAAGATATATTACTGTGGAAGAGTTGGTTTGCCCGTGAGTCTTTCTTTGAATTTATGATGCAGAGACAGGGAAGATAGTGAAACTTTTTTTCCGGGCCGGCTTATTTTAAAAATCTGGGAAGCGACTCCCATGTGAAATGGAGTTTCTGCTGATGGCAGACTGTCAGAGAAAGCAAAAGGCATGACTTTACACTATTGTTTTCCTATTCCTTAGTATTAGTGGTGTGCATTTCACATTTCTTCCTTTCCAATGTGATTTTGTAATCCTAGAAGCAGCATCAAACTAAGATAATAATCTAAATATTTACTACCTGTTTGCAATATACCACACAGCAAGGAAATAGAGCTTTACTTACAAATTTCTACTCTTCAAATAGTGAACCTCAGCACCTTTAGCTTCCATCTGTGAATATACATTTTTAAGCTTCTCCTCTTTCTCATCTCTTTCTTTCCTTAGCTCCAAGCATTCCTGCTCCTGGAAATGTATAAACCATTTATCACGAATAAACTCTTTCACAAGATATCAAGCTTTGAGAGGATTAAACTGATTAAGGTCATGGTCCCGTATCAGCATTGTATGGACAAATTCGGATTTGGAAAATGTTAAAACAAGATCAATAGGTAGCAGATTATATGAACAAAAACATTCCATAGAAACTATATGCCAACCATAAACACATCGGTATTATTCTTTTCTAATGGTTGATGGTTGTTAGAAAATAACAATGTTGTGCAAACAAACACAGGAATGCTTCCTACCCCAAAAAATAAAATAAGACACCATGAAAAATTGTAAATTCATATGCATGGTTGCATAATCCTATTTTTAAGAAACACCCACGAAGAACATCTGGAGAAATATTTGGCCATTAAATGTTTCCAGTTTACCTTTAGTTATTCAATTGATAATGCCTAGAATTTTTCACTTCTAGTTTGACAAGCATCAGCCAGACCATGCTTGATGACCCTTTGCAACATAATTTCATCCTTTTTCTGATGTTCCTTATTTCTGTCATAGACTTTACAGCTTTTACAAGTTCTCATCTAGTAAACTTTTAGATAAATAAAAAAAATCTGTCTCACTTTTATCTAAATTTTCAGTGGTAACATCATTTTAGATCAAGTGTTTCATTCTTACTCAGTTTTCAGATGAACCTTCATTCCTTCATATTCAGGGTTTCTTTGGGACTCTATTCGTTTTTTGGCTTCTCTATGGGCTTTTTGTTCTAAGGTTTTTAAAGGGATACCTCTTAACATGTTACAACTTGATTGGTTAGCGGTGTGTAAATAGACCGTTTGCTTATTCTCTTGTTGCATTTCTTATATTTGATTACTTGTAGTATTGTTTTTCTTTGGTGGGAGGATTTCTCATCCTTCTAATTGTACCTTCTTTTTATCAATATATTCCATTGTCGTTTCCTATCAAAAAAAATTTATCATCTTGTAGCATATTTAAATCTTCCTCGGCAAAGAATCAGGTCTGTTCTTTTTCATAATTTTTTTGAATATTTTAATATACAATTAGTTTAAATTAGACTCAGTTACATTCACAAGTATCATTGATCTTGCCTTGATCTTGCAAGAACTTGTTAATATGTATTAGCAATATGGAGGAGACCAAGATGAATTACAGTCCAAGAACATATTGGAACTTAACTTGAGTCAGAGAAGACAACAAACTAGAGCCTTACATAAGATTTCATGAGTATCATCATTTTGCTTTGAGCTCACAAGAACTCACTAACATGTATGCGCAATACTCAAATGTGTCACCCATACCTGTCTTGAAAATAAAATGTTATTTTTGGGGGGGGGGGGGGGGGGGGGGGGGGGGGGGGGGTGGGGGGGTGCAAAAGAATCCTGAAACCATTTAGATTCGGCTATGATTAGAGTGACCATCTCCAGGTCTATGCTGGGGATCAAAGGGAAGGTGTAGAAACCATGAATATGATGATGATCATCATTGTTCAGATTCACTGCATGGGTATGGGTATGTGTATTTTGTTGGCAAATCATCTCATACTCCACTTGACAATCATATGCATAGTTACAGCCATTTGGTATGGTGGGATCAACTAGCAGCCTTTTGTGTTTCACTTAAAACCAAGATGAATCACCAACATAAAATTGAATCAAAATGATCCAATACTGTGACAGTTGTCGATCCTCTAGACCATGGGGCTAATAAGTATGTGTGTATGTGGGTATTTAATGGGTGTGCACATGCGTAAAGTTTCTAACGAAAAGGGAACACAACCTAAGCACACAAGAGGTATTCAAAGCCAACAGAACAAAAAGGAAAGCATGGAGCAGCTGGTTCAACAAGATTACAAGACCCTAAACTATCTCCAAAGCCAACTAAGGAGATTTCTACATCCATCACTAAACCTTTGAACCACAAAGACAGTATTAGGCATAGTTCACAAGGCACACTCAAGGCACAAAGGCCATTTAGAGCACAGGAGTAAGGCACAAACCAAGGCATGTGTCTGAGCAAAGTGAGACATACATGGGCAATTCTATAAAATATTGTAAATTTTAACATGCAAATATTTTTTCATATATTCTGATCAAAAATATATAATTTTTCATAAATGCATATATATTTTATTGTTGCTTCAATTATAAAGGAAAAAAAAAATATATGCAAATAAAATGATCATCACTAAAAAGAAAATCATGTAAAAGACAATTTTCAATGTAGAACATACTGAAATTAATTTCTTTTTACAAAAATCCAAACGATATTTCTTTTTTAAATAAATAAATATAATATATATGTATATATACATACATACATATATACATACATACATATATACATACATACATATATATATATATATATAATAAAAGGTCAAATGTTAATGAGTAATGGGGGGAGTTACATGGGAGTGCATGGGGAATTGAAAAAGTGGGGGTGGATGGGGAACAAGAAAAGTGGGGGGTGGTAGGGAACAAGAACAAAGAAAAAGGGCACTCCCCTTTGGAGTCAAAAGTTAGGCTCTTAGCCAGGTGCACATCCCTTTTGGAGTTAACAGCTAGAGCTCTCAGCCATATACACTTCTTCACAACATCTTCTTCTTCTTGGTTCGGTGGTTTTGTGTGGACCAAGGTGATCTTCTACTCATTAGGCTTCCTCTTCAAATAAGGTTAGCTAAGGGTCTACAAGTATCATAGCATGTTGGCAATTCCAAGTCAAAATGCTATTATAGACTCCCAACTCGATTTTCAAATCATTATCCACCCTTAAAGATAGCTAGAGGTAATGGTATGCAGTTTGAGGCTGTAGATAGTTGTAAAAATTGATCAATCAGGTTTCAAATGTGTGTTTTGTGCTTAAAATCTTGTTAGAAGCTCCAAGGTTGTAAATCTTCAAAAATCATTCAAATAGCTAAGTATTGGGATAGAGCCTTGGAAAGCAAGACACGATATAACAAATTTTAGATTCATTAATAGATGTACACAAAATAGAGACGAAAAAGGGATATTCTTCTTATTTTTCAGTTTTGAAATTACATAGGAATAAATAGGCTGAAACAAAAAACCACAAATCTGGGACCGAACAACTTGAACAACCTAACAACTTTGACCTTATCTGAAATTCCAAATTTGATCAGTTTTAATTAGTTCAGATTTATTGGAAAACAAAACAGAAACTTTAACAAATAATCCTAATATTTCTACACTCCTAAAGTTGGTGCATAGATACTAATAATGCCTAACTTGCTGACTAGAGTTTTGAACCCTAGTCTAGAAAGGCTCTTAGTTAGAACATCAGTTATGTGTTGTCTTGTGGTAACAAATGGCATATAGATAACGTCACTTTCAAGTTTCTCTTTGATAAAATGTCTATCAATCTAAACATGCTTCGTGCAATCATGTTGAATAGGATTGTTTGCTATGCTAATTGTTGCCTTGTTATCACAAAATAACTTCATGGGAGGTTCCGAATTTAACTTAAGCTTTTCAAGAACTCTTTTCAGCCACAACATCTCACAACTCCATTTACCATAGCCCTGAACTCTGCCTATGCATTACTTAGCACTCCCACATTTTGTTTTTTGCTTCTCCATGTAACGAGATTGCCTCAAAGAAAGGCACAATAACCAAAAGTTGATCTTTTATTTGTGATTGAACCTCCGTTGTCTACATCTATAAATACTTCTCTTATCACTTTTCTTGAACAATAGACCTCTTCTTGGTGTACTCTTTAAATATTTTAGGATCCTGTATGCCGCTTCAAGATGTTTTTCGCATGGTGAGTGCATAAATTAGCTCACAACACTGGTTGTGAATGCTATGTCAGGCCTTGTGTGGGAAAGGTAAATTAACTTCCCTACAAGTCGTTGGTACCTTCCAATTTCAACTGGCACTCCCTTGGTTAGTTCTCCAAGTTTAAGGTTTAGATCCATTGGGCTTGCTTGGTTTGCAGCCACTCATTCCTATTTCCTCAAGCAAGTCTACAATGTACTTACTTTGAGTGACAACAATTCCTTTTTTTGATCTAGCAACTTCTATTCCCAAAAAATACCATAAGGAGCCCAAGTCTTTAATCTCAAATTCAACTGCAAGGCATTTCTTCAATCTTGCTATGGTCATAGCATTTCCTTATTGGAAATTTGATATATGCTCCTTAGAGTTAGAGTATGTCAACTAATCACCTAATTGGTGGCATCCGTAATTCAAAGTTGGAGAGGTAATCTTGATTGGTGATAGCACCACCTTGTTAAATTACGGACAACGATTCATGGGGAGTCTACATGCAATAGATAATAGGTCATAAACTTGAGTTTCATCTTGTTATTATTTATATAGGATACCAAAGTGTAGTTGATTCTCTATAATAGAATATTGAATCAACTTCAAAATTGGATTTTGAGGGATGCAATACTCCTATGGATCCCAAGGGACGCCGCTCGAGCTCATATGCCTTGACGGCTCAATTTATGAGGGTTGGAAACGCTCTAAGTTCACTTATATGCATAAGGGCGTTTTGGTAATTACATAAGGTTATGTAAGGTTAATGAACAGTATATTTGGATTAGGCTAATTGATTAATTGGAAAACCCTGTTGCGTTAATTAAATAACTAGAACCCTTTTGGGCTTGATTAAGTGATTCAAGCCCATGTGGGCTCATGTCACTTAAGTCCAATGGGGAACCCTATAAATACCCACCTAAGTGGTTAAGGTTTCTAGTTAGTCTTCTTCCACCATCTAGAGAAATGAGAGACCCTTAGCCTCCACCCTCCCAAACACCCCATTGTTTGAGTGCCAAGGATTGAGGTAGAATCATCAAGCAGAAGATCATGGGTTTACAAGACTTCACTTTTGATCCTCTCCAAACATATCTGATGTAGGAACATTCAAATCAAAGGTAAAGTTTTCTATAGCAGTTTTTTAGATCCTTTACTGTTAAAAATTGTATTTTTGCTTCCGTTGCATAAGATTTAAATGCCCTAGGGAGTTTTCATACATCTAACCTAAGCCTAGGATAAGGAACAGAGAGATCTGAGTTTCCCTACACTAAGAGCAATTGATCCATCTTAAGAACTCAAGTGTAGTCTAATATTTGATTCAAGCTTAATTGATTGACATACAATTTTTCTTTACAAATTTGAGTCGTTGGATTGATCCTCTTACTTTCTATTTAAAACAAATTTTTCATGTAAGGGCTTGAGAGAGAAAAAGAGCAACCATGTGATAAAGCCTTTGAACTTCAACTTCTCCAAATTGGGAGTGTTTAGGTTGTGGGAAAATATTTTGAATTGCAAAAAAAAATTGAGTGAGAGATGATTTTGCCAATAAAATAGGTTGATTCAATTCTACTTTTCATCCTTTCTCTCTAGTTCTACATTGTTAGGGTAAACCCCAATGTTCTTTTTGATTGGGTATCAAGAGCAGGCGGAGATTGTGTTCTATGGTAATTCCAAGTGTGCTCCATATGAACATGGTGTGAAGCTAAAGTTCAAAAGGTAAATAAGCAGTCTAAAAGAGGATCAAAGTTTTTGGACAAGGTAAAAACTTGTACTTAGTGAAAGGACTTCCTTCTCTTGTAATCTCATATTTTTAATGAATATGTTTTTATTTCTGAAAAAAAAAATGCACTTAGTGTTTTCTTCAAAATGGATTTTGTAATCATTAGAGATCTGTGGTTTTTTATTTTTTAAGACCATATTTGGTTGACTGGATATGATATGGGAAAGGATAAAAAAAAGGATATTATATCATATCCCATATTTGGTTGGTGATGGGATAGTATAAACAATCTCATCACTTATCCTATCATATGTTCAACCAAACATAGGATAGGATAAGTGGTGGGATATATTATCCACCCCTTTTTTTATATCCCTTCTACATAGGATATGTTAATCCTATGCTAAAATATGGGATATGCATATCTAATGTATCATAAATTTATTTTTTTATCTACTCATTTTGCAAAATAAAATTTTTTTATTATAAATTAAATTTATGGTTAAAAAAGAAAAACCAAAAAAACATTTATAAAATAATATTAATATATGTATTACTTAATATATACATATATTATTTTTATATATTGAATAACATAACATAAAAAATATTATTCATAAAGTTTAAATATTCTAATCATGAATATTATTAAACATAAGAAATTTTTCATTTTTTTTAAATAGAAAATATTGGAGTGTGATATAATTTTTATTTTAAACATCGAAAAATAATATATATTTCATATTATTTTTTATTTATTTCACAAATTAAATATAAACATGATATAACATATCTCATTGGATATAATATCCAAGGTCATCATGTCCATTAAATATGTATTTCCTATCCAATGAGATATGATATCCTAGGATATACATATCTCATCCTATCCTATCCCACCACATTATGTCCATTGGATATAATATCCAAGAACATCATGTCCTATTAAATATGTATTTCCTATCCAATGAGATATGATATCCTTGGATATATATATCTCATCCTATCCTATCACACCAATCATAGTCTAAAAGATTTTCCATACTAAATCTTTGTATCTTTGTACTTTTATCTCCCGTCTCTCTCTACACTCTCAATTTCATTTTATTCTACTTGAATAATATATTATTGATTAATCCGCAATGTTTGGAAGAGCAATGGTATTTTATTAGTGCATGTGGCTGAATATACTCACTATTATAGATGATGGCCTTATATGTTTTTGTTCCTATAGTTATGGGAGTTAATGAAATTAATTATTATCGATGAATGATTGCTTAAACTATTTGCAATTGTTTTCTTATTTGCATGTGACTTGCATTGCTTAAACGGTTTGAGAGAGTGTTGCTACATCATTATTGCTTTTGTTATATATCATTTGTTAAAAAAACTAATAAAAGAAAAACAAGAGAAAATCACAGGGATAAAATTTGCAAGTCAATATTTGCAATTTTTAAAAGGGCACTTATCCCCCCAAAACACCCCACCCCTCGCCCTTTTTCCCCCCTCCTGCACTAATGTGTGATCCATGACTAAGATTAATCTTCAAGGTCAAAAAGGGCTCAACGAAACAACATTGTTTTGTTTCTGCTTTTCACAAAAAGGTATAGGCAAATCGATATCATTTCAGTTTGATTTTTTTTCAAAAATTAAGTCTCAAAATGATGTCATTTTTGCATGGATTAAGAATAAATATATATATACCAACATGGCCTCAAACCACAGAAGTAACCAACTCAAATAAGCCATTTGATCTAGAGAATATATATATATATATATTTGAGTTGGTTACTTATGTGGTTTGAGGCCATGTCAAGGTTGAGGATAAATTTGGATAAAAGTGAGTTGATTCCAATGGGGAGAGTGGAGAATGTAGGAGAGTTGGCTCAAGAGTTTGATTGCAAGATTAGTGCGCTCCCTTCTTCTTACTCGGGTCTTCCCTTAAGCGCTCGTTTCAAGGATGTAACAGTTTGGGATGGTATAGAGGAGAGACTTCGGAAAAGGTTATTGATTTGAAAGAGACTATATTTCCAAAGAGGGTAGGCTTACCCTAATTCGAAGCACCCTTTCTAGTATGCCTATTTATTTTATGTCTTTGTTTTGCGTCCCAAGGGGAGTCAGATTGAGGTTGGAGCAAATCCAAAGGGACTTTCTTTCAGGAGGAGGGGCCCTTGAGAGGAAGCCTCATTTAGTAAGTTGGTCTATTGTCTACTCAAATAGACATAAGGGTGGTTTGGGAGTGAGGAATTTGACATTGCTCAATAAGGCCCTCCTATGCAAATGGAGTTGGCGTTTTGCAATGGAGAGGGAGGCCTTTTGGAGACAAGTTATTTGTGGGAAGTATGGGGAGGAAGAGGGAGAGTGGCATTCTTGTGAAGTGAGGGAAAGGTTTGGGGTTGGTTTATCAAAAGCCATCAAGAGAGAATGGGGGGCAATGGGCGACAATATGGCTTTTTCTATGGGAAATGGGAGGAGAGTTGGATTTTGGAAGCACAGCTGGTGTGGCGACGATCCTTTATGCACCACTTTGCCCTCCTTATTTAATGTATCCTTATCTAAGGAAGTTTGGGTGGAAGATGATTGCAACCATTCAAGAGAGGGAGGTTGGGATCCCCGTTTCTCTAAGCAGCTCAATGATTAGGAGGTGGTTGACGTGGAGCGTTTCTTTCAGAGATTGCAAGGAAGAAGGATGTGTAGAGATGTTGAGGATCAGGTGGTATGGACAAAGTTGCAGGATGGTAAATTTACTGTTAAATCTCTCTACAAAGCTTTGTAATAGGAAAGACAAGGGGAATTTCCTACTAGTATAATTTGGAGCTCATGGGTCCTACCGACGGTGGGTTTCTTTGCTTGAGAAGCTACTTAGAATAAGATCTTAACCTTAGATCGGATTCAAAGGAGAGGGTGGTCTTTGTATAACAGATGTTATTTGTGTCATTCAGAGGAAAAGCCTCTTGATCACATTCTTTTGCATTACAATATTGCAAGGAGTCTCTGGCACTTGTTTTCTCAGTTTGGGGTGTCGTAAGCGCTTCTATTTTGAGCTAGAGAGACATTGTTAGGTTGGCATGGATCTTTTGTGGGTATGAAGAGGAAAATAATGCGGCAGGCTACTCTCATGTGCATTTTCTGGATAGTTTGGAAAGAAAGAAACAATAGAGCATTTGAAGATGAGGGTCATTCAATTCAAAAGTGTAAATGTTACTTCCTTTGTAACCCTTGGGCGTGGGCTAAGGGGTTTTTAGTTTTTGGTCCCTCTTTCGTTGTTGATTTTGTAGATTGGTTGGGCTATGATTGAGGGGGTGTTGTTCTTATTAGCCCCCTGCTCTTTTTTTAGGCACTCTTAGGCATCCTTTGTGTACTTCTTGTGTACTTTGTGGGGCGCTTTTTTGGAGTGCCTTGCTCCAATCATGTAGTTAAGCTCCTAAAGTGATGCCTTATTGAAGCTATGGCAACCACATCACAATACCTTACACTAAACGCACCATTTAAAACTATGATATTAAGTTACTCTTTTACAACCAAGGATGAAAATATCGGTTTCAACGAATATATCGGTAACTTGATTTTATAGATATATTGGGATATATCAAAAACTATCGGTGGATATTTTGACACAAAATATCCATAAGCCGAAAAATTGATTAAAACTCATGAGAATATTGTAAAAAAATTCTAGTAAATGATAAACATATAATTTTATCGAAGAAATTGATACTGATATTTAAGTAAGTTTTTTTATTTAAAAATATAGATAAATTTATTTATAAATTTATATTTGTCTTATACTTGGTTTGTATATAAAATACATGATAAAATAATTAAATTCAACTTATTTATAATGATTTTATTTTAATTAATTTATAATATATATATATGAATTCATACACGAATTCAACACAAATAAAGATATGGTGTAATGGCACAAGGCATTGCTCACAAATGTGAGGTCCTCGGTTTGAGTATTGGTCCTGTGTGTAGTGAAGTGAGCTTTTTAAAGTGTAAAGTATAGCCATCCCACATCAATAATTTGAAAGAGAGCAAAGCCCAATTCAAAGGTTGTCGCCCTATAGTAGCAATGCTTATATTGTAGGTTGTTGGGCTTACTGGACTGTCTTATCATGGCCAATGCACAAACAGGTTGAATTTTTAGATGAAACCCATTGAAAGGTGTTGACATGGCACCAAAAAAATTGTCAATAACATCGAACCATCCGCGAATTTCAATATATCGTCGTTAAATCAGCAAAAAATGAGAGAAAATCCTGAAAAATCGGATGATCAACATATTTGTGCTATTTGTCATGTCCAAGCCCTCCGATTATATTTCAAACACTGTTTACAACTAAATGACTATTCCAAACCGCCAAAGGACCTTCTATTCCTCTTTTTCGATATTTCTCAGAAGAAGCACAATGGAACAATCTTTCGTCCCACCTCATATTTCTTTTCCTTGAAAATGTCATGTGAAGACAATAAAACATCACTATCTATCTCAAGAAGAGCTAAAGACACCCCAAAAAGGGAGAATATCAAAGACAACAAATTGGAAGACCATCTACAATAAATAAGAATATGGTCTACAATTGACACAAATAATATCTACTAACCACATTGACATCCACTTAGTTTATCAACCTTTCAAATGAAAGAAGCTAATTTTGGATGGCACTTTAAAATGCCAAATCTCTCTACCTGAGAAAAAGACAAGATTGCATGCCAAACTTGTGTAGAAATTGGTAGGATCTAAGAACAAGCCCTTGTGAGATGCCTCCCAAAACAGTCCTATGGTCAAAGGCCGCTACATCTAAAATCTGCAAAAAGGGCGCAACAAGCTCCAGCCCCCTTGGACCAACTCATGCAAAAGGGAAGGATTTTAGTCCATTGGTTTTGATTTGTGTAAGTAGTATGAATTGTAGTATAGCACATACTTCATGGTTTTTATTATTCTCACCCTTTGGTATTTCTGGAGTACTTCCTAAGACAATATCTTTTATAGGCAATAAAAGATAATATATTAATTGCACCTTAGAAAGGGTACACCAAGGTACACATGATGTATTTAATATGCACAAAAGGCTATCCAAGGAAAAAGAAAACAAAAACAAGCTCCCTCTTCTTCCTTAGGGCTCAACCAATCGATAAAACCTATCATAGACATTGAGTGATGATCTATGTATAATCTGACTCATCCCAAATATTTAAGAATAACTTGAGTAGTTGCATAGAGGGATGCTGAGAAAAGGGAAAACGAAAGTATGGTTTTTTGTTGTATATAGAAGCTACAAAACAAAAATAATTTTTATGCTTAAATCAATCACAATTGAAGCTGAAAAATGTTTTTGAATAGGCTAGAAGATCAATAGAAGATGGAAGCTCTACTTCTACAGATTTTATTGATGTTTTGAGTAGTAAAGAGAAGCAGAAAATTTTGTTCTCCTCCTTTTTTCTTTGTTTTCCTTCTGTCTTCTTGGTCTTTGTTTACATCCCTGGTGCATGGTTTGCAACCCCTCTTAGCCTCATTGGATAAAATCTTTTACATCTCAAAAATAATAGTTTTTATCTCCCAATCAAAGAAGCCCCTCTTGAATATAGGGGTCTACCTAGCTTGAAAACTTAATCCTTCCATCCAACAATCCACCAACTAAGCATCTTAGAACATACATATACTAAAGAGTAGATAGACACTTCCTCTTCCAAGAGGTCAGCCACTTCTTAAATAATTCCTCAATAGGTTCCAGAACTGAAAACAGTTTAAAAGCCACCCCTAAGGATAAGCCCAAATAGGTAGCTCAGAGTTGCACCATTTTGCATCCAGACCATGAGGCCAATTGCTCCACACCCTCCACCTTTCACACCAGATGTCACTTTTGATCAAGTTAACGTTCAGCACTAAGACCACTTCAAAGCATGATGGAGTCCATCTCAAATATGATAACTATTACTTTTCTGCTTCACAAAAGAAAATGGGTCACCAGCAAACAGAATGTTGGAAACCGCAAATTCCTTTTCATTTAATCATTCTCTTTGCTTCCAATCCACACCACCAATTTTAAGAAGATTAACTGTTCTAATCCTAGGTTTCTAACCATTTACTTTCAGGGTGCAAAAACCACCACCACTTCAAAACCATTTGCCTTACCTAAAGCATCAAAAGATTCTAAATCCATGGTAAAGGTGGAATATGACTGCATCTCTAATGGAAAACTAAACTTGGCATTTCCTTTCTTCAACTCCCCCAATATAAGTGTTGTAGGTTGGATCTATACAAGCAAAACTCTATCAAAATATGAAGAAGCATAAATCATGCAAGTAATTATAACTTTTCTCCATGAGCTAGCATTCATCTCTATGCAAGACCCAATCCTTTTTTATAGGCAAATAAAAATTTATTAAAAAGCACCTCATGAAAGGGTGCACAACCTATACTACAGTTTCAAACGGTCCGCCTATTTGACTGGTGAAGTGCAAGGATGTCAGCCTGCCTGCATGGCGTCTTGAGTGAGGAAGATGCAGGTCAACAATTGTGATGGTTCTGGTTAAAAATCCAAAAATATACTAAAGCAATGATCAAGATGCAAAGTATACTAACCTACTCAGTCCTGGAAACAGGGGTGCAAAAATAAAAGAAAGGAATGATTAGCTATCATAAAAAAGAAAAAGTGGCAACACATAGAGAAACAACCATACCAGGTATGTCAGCTGCTTGGAGACACGTTGCAGCTCTCCCTGCAATTGTAATTCATAAAAAGCTCACATCTCAATCTGGCCTCTTAGATCCAATATCAAATAAACTAATTCTTCACAAAGCTCAAGAAAGAACAAAAGGTTCATAAGCATTCGAAACCATCAAGTTTTGTAAGATATACCCTTTTTTATCTACTAGAAAAAACAATAATAATAATAGTAGTAGGAACAAAACATTCTCCATTTGGTGGCTTAAAAAAGTGTGGAAAATGGAAAAAAAAATTAGGACCTATTATGCAGTGGAAATGAGGAATTGCTTTATGTTTTGGAAAACAGAAAATCAATGAAAAGACATAGAAAACATGTTCTTTAACTCGCCTTCAAAAATGCTTTCGGATATGTTTCCTGCAAAGAGGCCATTTTAAAATAACACTAAATGTTGTGTTGTGTGTTTCTAAAAATTCAAATATTTTAACCATCGAAATGATCCAAAAATGAACACATTCATTGTTTTCATTTTTTTAAATGAGAACATTTCGTCTTTGCTACCACACAAGCAATTGAGACATCCATTTAGTGCTATTTCGATTTATTAACAAAAAAACAAAAACCTCAACTTAATTCAGACTGATAATTGCTCACGATGAAATTGAGCAAATATAAGATTTCCACTTCATTTTTTACTTTCCTCCAGTACCTAGGCGACTGGACAGACCAACCGTAGAACTGTAAGAGACAAAATAAATAAATAGATAAGAAGAAAAAGAAAAAGAAAAAGAAAACAAAGACGGACATTGTGAAAAAACAACCAATGATTTCTTTTCTCTCCTTTTCTTTTCTTTCAATTTCTTAACAGCCAAACGGAATCAATCATTCCGTTTCTTCTTTTATTCAGAGACACCAAGAAAATGAATGAAAAAACAACCAGTGATTTCTTTTCTCTCCTTTGCTTTTCTTTCAATTTCTTAACAGCCAAACGGAATCAAGAAATCAATCATTCCGTTTCTTCTTTTATTCAGAGACACCAAGAAAATGAAAATCGCAACCCAACTCAGTCGGATAAAAGCCCAAAACACAATTGAGCTGAGCTTTTCAGCTCCTTGGGAACCAAAACAAAAGCCAAACATAAGAGTTCAACTTTTCTTTTCTTTTCCTCTTTCTCTACATGTTTCTCGTCATCCAAATGGAAAAGTGGGATTTCAACTTTCTTATGCTTTTCCACCATTTCCTAAGGAACCAAACAAACTAAGACCAGAAACTAAAACAAGAGAGAGAGAGAGAGAGAGAATTATATTTTGTTTTCCATTCCCAGATTTTCAGGATCGAAATAAAAACCCTAACCTTCAATCGATTGACTTGGAGGTCTCTGGCGTCTCCATGTTGAGCGTCTGTGATGAGTCTCTGGGAGAGATGCGGAGGAGGGGAGTGGGTGATAGTATCGGTATTCTCATAACGGGAGTGAGAAAATTCCAAATGTGGGGGAGAATGAGTGTGAGGGTACTGAGAGGAAGAAGCGTAACAGGGTGCAGCCGTGGAAGACAAGGCCAATTCCTCCACTTGGATCAGCTGGTCCAAGAAGTCTGCATCCCATTCTTCAAACCCCTCTTCTCCGCTCATTCCTTCCTCCTTTGGGCAAAGCCTTGACTCAGGTTCAGGAGAATTCAAATTTTAAGAGAGAAACACCTTACCTAAAAGGTGTTTTTGAAAGACGATCAGAAATACCTCGCCAAACCCAATTCATTAGTTTCATCCTCCTTTAATAAAGGCCTATTCGATTAAAAGGTACATTGAAAAATGAAAATTCCAAAGAATGAACTATCCCTGTGTTGAAGAGGTAAAGGAAAAAAAAAAAAGGGAGAATTATGTTTTGGGGGTAGATGGACCTCCAAATTAACAAAAGGTCCATGTAACTCTTCAAATTGAGCCCAAGACTAAATGAAAGTATGGAAATTGAGTTGAAGGATATTTCCAAAAATGCCCTTTGTTGATTTTGAGAAAAAAAAAATTAATATTTTTGAAAAATACTTTTATTTAATTTAATATTTTTTATTTAATTTAATATTTTAAAAAAATACTTTTATGTAATTTAATATTTTTTAAAATACTTTTATTTAATTTAATATTTTTTAAAAATAAATTTATTTAATTTAATATTTTTTAAAAATAAATTTATTTAATTTAATATTTTAAAAAATATTTAATTTAATATTTTTTTAAATACTTTAATTTAATTTAATATTTTTTAAAAAAAAATTAATTTAATATTTTTGAAAAAAAATTTAATTTAATATTTTTGAAAAAAAAATTATTGAAAAAAAACTATTTAAATTAATTTTATAAAATATTTTATATGTGTTTTTAAAGGGTATATTTGTCCGTTACTATTTCATATCCTTCAACTCAATTTGAGGAGTTATATGGACCTTTTGTTAATTTGGGGGCCCATCTACCCCCAAAAGATAATTCTCCCAAAAAAAAATCTCTGTATTTTCTATTTACTACTTTCAGCCTTTTCAGTTTTATTTATTTACTACATTTATGTAAATAGGTAATTTAGCATGAGGATTAGCCTAAACAATAGGTAGGAGATAATTTCAAAATTCTCTTCTTATCTCTTAATTGGTCACAATCTCTCCAATTTCTCTTTAATAAAATATTGATCAACCCCCACATTTGGTTTAATCATATTGGATTAAGTTATGAGCTATATTGATAGTCGCTTTGTTGTTACAATAGAGAGCTTCATAAGTAATGGATTAGGATTTTTCAAATCTTAAGTAGTTTGTTCAACCAAAATAAGTCACAAATTCCATGAGTAGTAGCTCAAAACTCTGGTGCAATGCTACTCCTTACTACCACCATTTGTTTTTTTACTTTTCCAGCTAACTAAGTTACCTCTAACAAAAGTGCAATACCCTAAAGTGGATCTTCTATCCATTACATTACCTGCCCAATCAACATCTATGTAGGCTTCAATCTACAAATGGTCATGATTCTCAAATGGTAATCCTCTCCCCAGTGTCCCTTTTTGATATATGAGAATTCACTTGATTGCTTCAAAGTGTTCATCTCTTGGTGAATGCATGAATTAACTTATTGTACTAATTGTAGAAAGATAAATTAGCTTTCCAACTAACCTTTGGTATTGTTCTCGATTTCTCATTTTTCCTATTCTTGCTTCTTCTAGTTCATGTGGTCCATTGGAGTCTCCACTGGCTTACAACCAAGTAACCCAATTTATGAGAGTAGGTCTAACACATATTTCCTTGGTGTGATAAATATTCTTTTCTTGGATTTTACAAATTCCATTCCTAAAGAAGATCTTTAAAATTGTAAGATCTTTAATTTCAAATTCTTATGCGAGAAATGACTTCAATTTGTTCAACTCATTCAAATCATCTTCATTTAAGATAATATCATCTACATACATAATAAGAATGACTATCTTTCCATTGCTTGAGTGTCTAAAAAACATTGTATGATCCACCTGACTTTAGAGATATCCTTTGCCTTTAACAACTTTTGTAAATTAAACAAACCATGCTCTACATGACTATTTCAACCCATAGAGTGCTTGTTTCAATATGCAAACTTTTCCAACTTCGTAAACATTTTCAAACCCTAGTGGCAAGTCCACAAAAACTTCTTCCTTCAACTCAACATTCAAAAAAGCATTTTTCACATCTAGTTATTGCAATGACCAGTTGAGATTTGCATCAATTGAGAGAACTCATATGGAATTTCATATTTATCACAAGAGCAAAGGTCTTTTAATAATCTATTCCATATGTTTGTATGAATCCCTTAGCAACAAGCTTGCCTTTTATCTTTCAATATTCTCATCCAAATTGTACTTAACTATGAATACCCATTTGCACACCCACCATCCTTTTTTGTGAGGCAAATCAACAATCTCCCAAGTTCTATTTTTTTCAAGTGCCTACATCTCTTTCAAAATTGTTGTCTTCCATTTAGTATGGTTCAAGGCTTCTTGTATGGTTCTAGGAATAAAAACACTAGATAGATTAGTGGTAAAAGCTTTATATCTATGACAAGACATATATTTTGCAACCAAACATATTGTGCAAGAATGAGAACCTTTCCTAAGTGCAATGGGAATATCAAGACCAAAGGAATTTTTTTAACTACCAGACTCAAGAATCAAAGCAAAATTAGGCATTGATTACCTATTTAATTTGAGTTGCCTTTATTTAGAGAAGTTTATTGGCATGGTTTAATTGGTTGATACTTTTTATCTTGATGATTCTTCCTTCTAAAGTAAACCAGAAGTTCACTTTGAGGTTTTCTTGGTAGTGTTTCTCCCCTTATCAATGATTTTTCATAGTCTATAATATTTAGACCAATAGAATTAGGATCAAACTAAGAAGAATTCATTGAAGAAGAGGTAGGTAAAAGGTAAAGAAGCCGACACTTTCCAAAAATGGTCTTCCCTCTCATTATTCTCCCCCTAAAGAGTAATTTTGGTGAAGTATGATTGGTTTTCAAAGAATGTGACATCCATACTAACAAAAAACTTTTTGGAGATAGGATTATAACACTTGTACCCTTTTTGTCTACGAGAATACCCTAGGAAAACACATTGTTCAGTCCTCGAATCGAATTTTGATTGATTATGTTTATGAATATGGACAAAAGCCACACAACCAAAAACTCTAAGAAGTGGTGAGGTAAAGATTCAAGTATGAGAAAAGACTTCTAATAAACTATTTAATGGAGTTTTCAAACTTCAAGACCTAAGTTGGCATCCTATTAATAAGATATGAAGTTGTAAGAATAGCCTCACCTCATAGATACTTAGGAACCCCTATGGCTTGCAAGTGATATTGTTTTATTGTGGGATATTAAAGCAAGTGGATTGAGGAAAAATACATTTTTTTTTAGAAAATTTACAAGAATTGAGTCAAAGAATTCTTTTCCATTGTTAGTCTTAAAGACTTGAATATTAGTTTTGAAACAACCTGGGCTAATTTCTAAGGGTAAAATAGTAAATAAGAAATACAAAATTAATTAATTAAATTTAATAAGGGTAGAAAAATCTTTTCACATTTAAAATCCCTAAGTATAAATTAGATTTTTCTAACTTCTTTATACAAAAACATTTTTACATGGAAATCCGATAAATCAAACAGCGTAAGGCAACATGGGGCTAAAGATTTGAGAGTTTAGGATTTGAAGATCAGTTTTTCTAGGTAATATTTTAACTCTTAGATTAATATTTTATATTTGTTAATCAGTTTTGAACATTTTAGATATTCTTTGAAAGATCTCAATTTAGATTAGAGTTTGTTTATTTAATGTTTAGATAAAAAATATTAGAAATTTATGAACATAATTTGATTTATTGATGAAAATAGAAAAATTTTGAATATTCAATTGAATAAATCTAATTAAATAAATAAATAACTAAAAATAAAAGAAAATAAATTCTAAGTTTAGATGGAAAAAAATTGGGTTTGTGCAGGCTCTAGATTGGAAAAGAAAAGAAAAAAAGAAAAAAAAAAAGGGTTTGTGGTTGTGTGACTGGGCCGTCAATTTAGAGGGAAAAAAAAAGGGAAAAAGAGTTTTAAAAAATGGTTGTGCGTGTGAGATAGTAGAGTAGAAAAAATATATATATAATAGTTTTATTGGAAAATGGTAGTTAGTTGCAAGAGGGTACTAACTAGTGTGGAGTTCGAATTAAAAGAATAAAATAAAATTGCTTTTGGGTGGCTTAGAAGTTTAGTTTAAAATAAAAATAAAAATTTTTAGAAGTTTAGTTTAAAATATATAAAAGATACAACTTTTATGAAATTTTGAAATCTCACTTATTAAATTGTTATTGATTAGGAAATTAAAAATAATATAGATGATAATAATATTAACATAGGAAATTATTAGGATTTTCAAAACTATAATTTTAGATAAATAAGTGAGAAGTTAATTCTTTAGGATTAAATTCTTCAAAGTTTTTTAGTACTTTTTAGGTAAGGGAAATTCATGCAAATTTTGTAAAAGAAAATAATTTTCATTTTATAAGTTATTTTGAAATGTGTAAAATATTATTTTTATTTCTATGTATGCAAATTTTGTAAAAAAAATAATAATTTTCATTTTATACTTTGCATGAAAAATATGTTAGAATATTTTTCTTTTATTTATAAAAAAATGGAGATATTATGCTTTTGTAAATTTGAATAAATGAAATAAAGTGTTTTACTTTGATTTGTTTGGCTCTAATTAATAGGATATAATAGTGAACCTTTTTTTGTTTTAGTAAATGAGATATAATAGTTGACTTTTTGTACTATTGATGGGATATAATTATTAACCTTTACATTCCTTTGTGGAGTTTGTAATTATTGTGAACCATAACCTCTTGACATTTTGTTAGAGGTTACTAGTATTAATAGTGTTTGATTTCGTCCACCTTACAAAGAACAAATTTAAGGCTAGTCATCTATTTATAAAGTCTCACATAACTAGACACCTTTTGTTATTTGATAACTAGAGTAAAAAAAATACTTTGAATGTATTTGGTTTAAATTTGATATGAAATTGTATTAACATAAATATAAAAATATTTGGTTGAAAAGTTTTGGATGCTTTAGAATTTTTGAACTTAGAATGTTTTTTTTTTTTTTTAAAAGGATTATAAATTATATCTCTTATTCGTAATCAAAATTGAAAATATTTGATCCTTGAAAATGTATTAATATTTCTTATTAAGCTTTGAGCTCATTTCATTTCATTTCATTGACAATTTTTTGGGTACTTTTAGTTTAGGTGATGAGTGATGGTTAGGTTAGGAATGTGACATTGTTAGGAATTTTAGTTTAAACTCTTATTTTGGAGATTGTCTAAATGTTACAATTTAATTACTATTAGCTATTATTTAAGTTTGAAGTTATTTAGATAATAACACATTGGTTAGTGTGTTAGTTTTTTTTTTTTTAAGTTGAATTTTGAGGATTATAATAAGTTTTATTACCTTGAGTAGGAATTTGGAATTTAGTAAACTTCTGATTAAAGAAGATTGTTTGAGTCCTTTGGACTTTGAGTCTTTGTGCTTGAGGTATAAAATGACCATCATGCCCTTGGAGTGGGTTTTGGGTCGTGACAAGTTTGGAATTGCTTTTCAATCTTAACATATAATTCTTTGAATACTCTTTCAGCCTTTGACTTTTTTTAATAGGTATACCCAACACACACTAATATGGTCATTAATTAAAGTGATGAACCACCTAGTTTTAGTAACATTAGGAACACAAGATGGACCCCACACATTACTATGTACTAAAGAAAAATGTTTAGATTCTTCATAGGGCTGAGAAGGAAAATAAACACAGTAATACTTGGACAATTGGACAACTTTCATGTCGAAATAATAAGGGATTCACATTCTTAAACAAAGTTAGATACAATTGTTTTAAGTAGGGAAAACTAGGATGACCTAACATTTGGTGTCATAACATTATTTGATTTTCAATAGGAAAAGAGACTACACTATTGCCCATATTTGAACTTGTCCACTCTTCGAAGAATCATCATCAAAGTAATAAAGTCCATCAACCATTTTAGCACTACCAATCATCCTCTTTAAATGCAAGTTCTGAATTCACAATGAGAATTAAGAAATTTAACAATACAATTAGAATATGTTGTGATTTTGCTGATAAACGATAGATTACATGAAAGTTTTGGGAACATGTAGGACAAATTTTAAAGTAATATTCTTTCAGAGGACTATGAACCATTTTCCTACAACAAGTAACAAACTACATCAACAATTCTAACTTTTAAATTATCTAAACAAGTAGTGTATAGAGGTAAATAATTGTGATAGATTAGTCATGTGATTAGATGCACCTAAATCAATGATCAATTATGTAGAGTTCTTTAACGTAGTGAGGCCACTTAGAAGACTACCTTTTTTTAGCAAGAGAATCAGTTGGAATTAGAGTTTAAGAGGATTAAGCTTGATGTTGTAGCTTGTAGAGATGTTCTAATTGTTTTTTGCTAAAGGAAGATGTCTCAAATCTAGAAAATTGCATCTCTATTGCTGCTTGCATTCCTCACCTTGTTTTGTCTCTAAATCGACCATCTTTCCAATTTGAAGATTTTTCATGTAATTTCCAGCAAGTAACTCTTCTATGTCAAGGCTTATTGCAAAAATCACACTAAATGTTGCTTTTGTCTTAATCCTTTTGTTGCAATTTTTTTATTAGTTATAGTAGCTAGAATTTCTATTTTTGTGGTGTTCAAGGCAGAGTTCTTAGTTGAGAATCCCAACATCACTATCTTCCTACTCTTTTCTCTTCTAACCTTTGAGAATACTTCACTAGTAGAAGGTAATTGTTCCTTGCCTAAAACATAATTTTGCACCTCATCCACTTCTGCATTGAGTATTGTTAGAAATTCAAACACTCGATCATGTAGCTATTATCCGTGGCACATGCCCACTCATACTCATGAAAGAGATCAAGTTCTTGTTATAACCCTTTGAGAGTGTTTTAATACTTTGTAACACTTCGATCATGTTGTTTAGTCTCACGAATCTTTGTATTGATTTTGTAGATTTATGCTGAATTTCCCAAATAGGAATATGTCTTACCTAATGCCTCCCATATTTCTTTTGCACTAGTGAGAAACATGTGCGTTTAACCAATTTCTAGTTCTATAGAGTTCACAAACCAAGACATGATCATTGGGTTCTTCATATCCTAGATAGAATAGGTTGGATAATCTCTTCTTAGAGCCTTTGTTGCACCAATCAGATAGTCAATCTTTCCCTTTCCTCTAACAAACAACTTCATGGATTGAAACCATTTTAAGAAGTTTTGTCCATTCAATCTATGAATGGTAACTTGCAAAGTTAGATTGTCTCCTGTCCCTGATAATATGATCTTGAATTCTAGTTGAAAGTTCTCTTCAATGAGTCTTCAAATAAGTCCTCATCAGAAATTCCAAACGCGACGATTACACATAACTAATTTGCCAATAAAAAATTGAAGAACGATAAAAGAATAGTTTTCTATAGATTTGGAAAACAACCAGTATGAGCAAATATTGTTGATTTAAAGAACTAATAAAAAAAATGGTAAAAAACCAAGATGCATAAATATTGTTGATTTAAAGAACTAGCAAACAAAATAGGCGTCTTAGGATGTGGTGCTTTGATACCACGTTGAAGAGCTAAAGAAAAATATTCTTTGTATTTTCTATTTACTACTTTCATCCTTTATAGTCCTATTTATTTACAACACTTAATATAAAAGAATTATATTTGCATAAGTAATTTAGCCTAATGATTAGCCTAAAAAAATAGGAACTGCTATATTTAAAAATTATAGAAGATAATTTAAAACAAAAACTCTTATATCTTCTAATTTGTTGCACCAAATTTGTCAACAACCTTTTAAAAGATTAAAATATAACTTTTTTTTTTTAAGGATAAACATATGCTTTTATAATTTTTTTAATCTTTTATTTGTATTAAACCCTTTTTGGATAAAAAAAAATAAAAATAAAAATATCTAACCAAGATTATATGTGTAATTTGTATCACTTCAAAATTATTTTTTCTAAATATGGGTATTATCATATTTATTTAATCAAACATTTAAAAAAATAAAACATAGGTTTATGTCTTGTTATGATAATCACAATATGTCACATGTATAATTTGGTTTTATTACTTTATTCCTAATTTATGTCTCATTGTTTGTGCTTTGATCCTATGGTCAAACTTTAATATATTGAGATTACAAATTCAACAGGTATCAAATATATAGCTTCAAAATTTAAATATTTTTTGGGAACAATTTAAATGACCAAAATAAAGTTCAAGGTAAAAAAAAAAAAAAAAAAAATCCTAAAATAACTTTGTAGCTCTTGTCAAGGGTCTTTTAAGATCTAGGTAAGTTCAAAAACAAAAATTAATGAATGAGAATTCAAAAAGTATTTACAAATTCAAAACAAAAAATTAAAGAGGCATAGAGTACGTGGCCCTTCGGCAAGCATGTTGTTGCATGCACTGTTGTTTATAGATCCTGGAGAGAAATGTGTAAAGAAATTGTCAAAAGTCTAGGTTCTTTGGGAAGCTTGCTTTCCCCATCTCTCTGAACCTCCATTTAAGCAATCTTAGGACATCCTATTTTCTGGTCCTATTTCATATTAACTTGTTACTGGATGTCCATCCCCATAAGTCATTTCTTTCACCTAGTTACACATTGGGGCCCGCGTCCTACATGGCCATGCACGGACCTTTGGTGCACACTTTCTCTTTCATTGCATAAGATCCACTGCCAATGCTTTAAGATAGGAGATTCCTTTTTTGTCTTTAACTATTATAGCATTATAAGGCATATGGAATGTACTAACTTTATTATTTAAGGGATTATTAATGCATAGTGGTCATAGCATTTCGTGTAGACTTATATTATAATATTCATGAAACAATAATGTGCTTATTTCATGAACTGTAGTGTATTATTATTTTTATGGGCTCTTATATTTTAGGTTCTAAGCTATTGCGTGTTTATTAATTATTTAAAATGTTTGGTTTGATCTCATGGCATAAGAATTTTTATTTTATTCCTCATAAATTCATTTTAACATGAAAACAATTAAAATAATTTTTAACATTTATTTTAATTGCTATTTCTCAATGATCCATGGTAAATTAGTTTTCTTAAATTCTCTCTTTTAATTAATTTTAGTTTTAGTTAATTCTGAACAATAGGGAAAAATTGCAATTTTTAAAAATTTTAGTTTTGATTAATTTTAATAATAATGGAAAATTGGATTTTTTAAAATAATAATACAAAACAAGATTTTTTTTAGTTTTGATTAATTTTAATAATAATGGAAAATTGGATTTTTTCAAATAATAATATGAAATAGGATTTTTTTTTTATAGTTTCGGTTAATTTTGAATGATAGTGGAAAATTGGAAAATTTGAAATTTTAGTTTAAAATTTTTGAAATAGTAGAAAATTAGAACCTTTAAATTTTAGTTGTGGCTAATTTTGGGGGATAATTGGAAAATAAGAATTTGAAAATTTTAGTTTTAGGTTGACACAAATTAGTTTTTTGAAATACTAATTCAAGATTTAAATGATTTTTCGTGAATATAGAATAAATTAGTTTCATGATTAATATTTTGATGTTTAATTACTAGTAGTTTGGTTTTAGGTCGATTTTATGTTAAATAAGTTTTTTAGAATGTCAAATATTTAGCTTCTTGATAATAACTTTTCTTGAATGTTAGTATGTTTCATAGTGGTGGAAAGATGCGTTGTAAAAATTATAAGTTGAGGGGAATTTTGGAATTTTTTAATATGAATAGTGTCGGGTCAACACACCACCAACAAGGCAACCACCTTGCACCCCGGGCCCCACTTCTGCATGGCCATGCATGGTCACCCTCCAGTGCACCACTCAAAGATCACATTTCATCCTTTTTTTTAGTCTTCATGTTTGATATCAAAACTTAATTTTCCAAAATTCCAATTTTTTTTTAGATTTAATTTTCTAGAACTCCCTTCTCGAAATTCCAATTTTTCAAAATTTCATTTTTAAAATTTAATTTTCTGAAATTCTATTTTCAAAATGATTTTCCCAAAATTCCAATTTTTTAAATTTAATTTTTTGAAATTCCAATTTTCCAAAATTTCATTTTTTAAATTAAATTAAAATTTGAAAATAATTTTCCAAAAATTCCAATTTTCCAAAATTTTATTTTTTTTAAATTTAATTTTCCAAAATTCTATTTTAAAAATAATTTTCCCAAAATTCCAGTTTTTAAATTTAATTTTTCGAAATTCCAATTTTCCAAAATTTCATTTTTATTTAAATTTAACTTTCTAAAATTCTATTTTCAAAATAATTTTCCCAAAAGTCCAATTTTTAAATTTAATTTTCTGAAATTTCAATTTTCCAAAATTTCATTTTTTTTTTAAATTTAATTTTCAGAAATTCTATTTTCAAAATGATTTTCCAAAATTTCATTTTTTAAATTTAATTTTTCGAAATTCCATTCTCAAAGTTCCAACTTTCCAAAATTTTATTTTTTAAAATTAAATTAAATTTTCCAAAATTCTATTTTTAAAATGATTTTTCAAAATCTCATTTTATAAATTTAATTTTCCGAAATTCCATTCTCGAAATTCTAATTTTCCAAAATTTTATTTTAAAAAAAAATTAAATTAAAATTTCCAAAATTCTATTTTCAAAATGATTTTCCAAAATTTCCTTTTGTAAATTTAATTTTCGAAATTCCATTCTCGAAATTCCAATTTTCCAAAATTCCAATTTTTTAAATTTAATTTTTCGAAATTCCATTCTCGAAATTCCAATTTTCCAAAATTTCATTTTTTAAGTTTAATTTTCCGAAATTCCATTATCGAAATTCCAAATTTCCAAATTTCCAATTTTTAGATTTAATTTTCCTATATTCCATTTTCAAAATAATTTTTCCAAATTTCCAATTTTTAAATTTAATTTTCCGAAATTCCAATTTCCCAAAATTTCCTTTTTTAAAAATTTAATTTTCTTAAATTCCGTTCTCAAAATAATTGTCCAAAATTCCAATTTCGAAAGTTAATTTTCCGAAATTCTATTGTCAAAATAATTTTTCCAAAATTTCAAAATTTTAATTTAATTTTCCAAAATTCTATTCTTGAAATTTTCATATTCCAAAATTCAAAATTTATTTATTTATTATTTTTATTTATTTATTTATTTTTTGAAATACCATTCGGAAATAGATTTCCAAAATTTCCAAACTTATTTTTAAAATTCCACTTCCAAAATTTACAAAAATTTTCCAAAATTCTAAATTTAATTTTAAAAAAAATTCCATTTCCAAATTTCTAGAATTTCAAATTTGATTTTCAAAACTCCCATTTTCAAATTTTTTAAATATAAAAATGAATAAGTTTTCATAATTCCAAAATGATGGAATTTATGAGAATTAATTCATAACAAAAATAAATTGGGCTTTGGTGGGGGCGCAACATTCATAACATTTCTTTTGAAAATAATTTAAGTTGTGCACTCGATTTTGTTTGATTTTGATTTGGTTTTGTATGAGATTTTTTACACTTGTCATTGTACACTAACTTTGTTTTCATGATAACGCTTTATTACCCGCTACTAAGATACACTCTTACTCTTACTTTGTTTATTATTTTGTTATCATGACTTATTTTTGAACTATGATCATTTTGGTATCCATTGATCTCCTAGTTAACTATCATGTTTGTTTCACCTTATTTAGTAGAGACCCATTTTTAGGGGCTTAGAGGGGTGCTATGGTCTTTACCGTACCTTCCTAATAAGTAACCTAATCTCCGAACTCAGACTCAGGTTTTTCGCAAACAACTTTTCCAAAAAAATTAGGAGTCCATTTAGAGGTTTTATTTTTACTTGTTTTCCCTTTTAAAAATAAATAAAAGTAAGTGGCGACTCCAAGTCTTTTTAAAAAATCATACTTTTCACCAAATAAATGAAAAGCGAGTCTTGCCATTTGAGTGAGAATGCATCATTAAAAATGAGGGGTCCACACATACAATAGGAGAATTAGTAACTCAATGATAGTAGAGATAGTCTTGAAAGGGTGACATGTTTTACTTTGTTAGATTACGGACACTAGTTCATAAGAAAACTAAATGCAATGTATAGTAGGTCATGATCAACCCAAGCACTTAATGCCTCATTGTTAGTTACATAGGTTATTGGAGTATAATTAATTCTCTATAGTGGGATATTGAATCAACTTCAGAATTGGAGTCTAAGGGAGCAAGTATTGTCCTATGGGTCATAATGGTCCCCTCTCATTCATGTACCTTATTGGCACGGTTTATGAAGCTTAGATGGATTCTAGGTTCACTTTTGTGCATAAGGACATTTTGGTAATTATGTGTGGTTGCACAAGGGTAAGTAAACAAGGTCTCTGGATTAGGTTATTTGATTAATTAGTAGGCCTTGCTAGATTAATTAATCAATTAGCACTATTTTGGGTTAGATTAAGTGACCTAAACCTTTAGTGGGCTCAAGTTACTTGAGCCAATGGGGAATCCTATAGATATCCCTTTAGCAGTTAGGGTTTCCATAACTTTTCTAAAGAGGTAGTCTTCCATCTCTAAAGAAAAAGAGAGTCATAGCCTCCACCATTTCTTTTTTCTCACCGAAAATATGCCAAGATTAAGGAAGAGTCATAGGGTGGAAGATCTTGGGTCTACCAGACTTTCGATGACATCAATTTGATTCTTCAACACTTAGATTCAAGGTTTGGGAACATCTAAACTAAAAGGTAAGTATTTCAGTCTTAAAAATCAATTTTTTGAAAAATTGGTGTTGCTTCTATTACTTAGATCTAAGATGCCAACATAACTACTACTAGCCTCAAAATCCTTTAGAAGTGGTAAAAACATAAGGCACACCTTGTAGCTAGACTTGCAAAAAAAAAACCTTCCAATAAGTTGTAAGATATATGCCTTAGTGTAATACTAAGTAGATTTCTTCTCATTAGCATCCGATGCTAAAGTGACAAAACTCTTTCTCAACCATGTAAAAAGAAAGCGTTGCTTAAACATACCCTATTTTTTGTCATTTAGCATCCAAATCTTTGCAATCGATCTAAATTAACATAGAACTCACAAAATTTAAAACATAAATCAAATGACCCTAGACTAGTATCTTAATTCTCATGAGATTTACTAAGAAAAAACCATACTCTTATAGTTGTGATCGACCTCACGATAATCTCACTTAGATGAATCCTCCAACGGTACATGTGGCTTGTACCTCATAATATGCTATAACTTTGACTCATTCATGGTAAAAACCCTTTTTAACATAACATTGGTAGCACTGACATGATAAGGATGGAGAAATGACTTTGCTTAAAATTAAGGATACTTATGAGTCATGCAATACAAATTATTTATATCCATTGCACTTTCTTTACAAGATTTGTAATCACAAAGGTTGATGTAGACCCCAAAATTTGTCTAAGCCCATTCTCACACTTCATTTTATTTTATTTATTATTATTATTATTATTAGGGCCCATTTGGTTGTTCTTAGGTTTATTCTTTTTTATTTTCAACCCAATTTTCAAGCCTAAATTTATTATTTTCAAAAAATTAATCATAGCCTTTCATTTTCTGTTTAATCTTCACTATTCATTTCAAACCTTAAGAAACCTAATCTTTCCTATCCTACTCTATCTCTTCCACAGGTACCCCATTTTTTTTTTCTCTTTCTCATTTTCCTTCTCCTTTACTCATAACTCCCATTTTTTTTCTCATATATTTTTTTTTCTTTCTTTTCCTTCATTTTTTCCCCTTCCATTTTCTCTCCTTTCATTGCACCATGTGTGTGATCATCATTGCCACTTTACCCACTACTAGCCTCCATGACACCATACCCGCTTCATGTCATCATCTCTTATTTCCACCTTTTTTTGTCGACACTACATCCATCTTTACCTCCAAATCTTGTCGCACCCATTATCCCACACTTGTACAACCATAATAGCCCTATTCAATTCTTCACTTTGCAACCTCGTGATGTGGCTACCATTGATGTGATATGGTTGGAGCTTCTACCTCTCATAGTGCCAATTGTGTACCCACTTAATGCCATTCCATTTTTTTCCCTAATTTTATTAAAAAAAAAAATAGGTAAGCCTTCTTTACTTTTTTTTTTCTTTTTTATCTTTGCAATACATTGTTTGAAGACTTGGGCTTAGTTTATTAGGCTTAACTTATTACTGATATAGTCTAGGAGTTTTGGATTTTAATTTTAGTATTTGCTTTGGGCTTTGCATGTTATATTGGGATTGGTATTTGGTATTTGGTTGTGCTTTAAGTTGGGCTTATTGATGTTGGATTAAGCCTTGCATTGGGTTTGAGATATATTATGGCTTGACATTCATTTGGGTCTTGCATATTTGTTTATTTGAGCTTGTACTTTGCTTTGGGCTTTTATTTTGCATTGCTTGCTCATTGCTGAGATGGTAACTAGAGGACGAAAAATAAGACTTTGGATGTCTACCAAGTGGAGGGCTAGAAGTTGATTACATGAAGATAAAGTTGTTGAAGGTTATAAAAAGACGGTAAAGAAAGGTGGGAAAAGGGGAGGACAACTATAAGATCTCTCTATTCTCTTTATATTTTATGAATTTTAGTTTTGTGAGAAGGTTGACATATTTTTTTGTATATTTGTGCTTCATTTTGGAAGTTGTTGGAGAGTTATTAGACATTGGGATTGCACTTAAAAGGTTACATTTGTTCATCATTGTCTTCCTTCATTCTTTGCAATACATATTTTATTTGTTTTATTTTTCTTATTCTTGGATTTATACTTTGTTGTTGTTGTTGTTTTGTTTTATTTGACACATCTGCTAGCTTTTTTGGTTTTGATAAGTTATGCCTTGTTTCGTTAGATAATAAAAAATACATTATGTTAGGTTCTTTGTTGTTTCAATTGGATATTTCTAATAAATAAAATGAGGAATAATGACCAAAGATATCTTTTAATAAACTAATAATAATCTTTTTGTTTGTTAAAAAATAATTTTGATAAATTGATTTTTTTTCATTTATTTGTAGATGTTTTTCTTAAAAACTATATTTTTTTTGTGTAAACAAAATAAAATCCAAAATAACTTTTTTTTTTTTTAAAAGAAAAAACCCAAATTCCTTTTTTTATTGGTAAATTGAAATATTTTTTTTAATGAAACAACAAAACTGTTTTGTTTTAAATAAAACTTCAAAATAAAATTGAAAAGAATATGTTTTTTAAGTAAAAAAAAATTTCATTTTTTATTTTTAACAAATTAAAATTTCCCTTTCAATAAATTGTTTTTTTTAAAAAAAAATAAATCTTGTATTTTTTAGAACCTAAAATCATTTTTACTAAATTTTAAACCATTTTTTTTTAATAAAGATTTTGGTGATTTTTTTTGTTAACTTAATTCTGAATGGAAATTAATTTAACTTAAGACAAATAGTTCTTAATTGTATTAAATAATCCTCTCCCATTCAAATACCTAGAACTTCACACAGTTAGCCCTTCCAAAGTCAATTGAAATTAGGTAACCACTCTTTATCATGCAAGATGATAAAGGGAATGTAACCTTACAATTTCCAAAACAGGAAGGATCGAGTAGTAGAATTTATACTCAAGGAAGTAGAACTTCTTCTCATCCTTGACCATTTTTCGAGATGAGTTCTTGAAAATCTTCTGTCAAACTAGACAACGTAGATTTTACTCTTAACATTCCTTACCCTAGGTATGTTACCCATGAGTCACCTCCAACTTCTCCAACACTCTCTCAAATGATGCCAGAAAAACCTAACCAGTTAATGGTTATAGATAACATGGAACCTTTCCAAAAAGATAAAGATTATCTTAGGAAAGAACTTCATCTTCCAAAGCTTGATCAAAAGAGAAACTGGTTTTTCTCCAACAAACTCACCGCTTAAACTAGAAATGCATTTAGAGTTGAATGGTACAAATGTATGGAGAAAAATAGGATAGATATTCCTATGTTTACATACTCCGAAATGTATGCTTCAAATAAAAAATTGACTACCCCTTCCTAGAAGTCAATATGTTTCAAAAAGGTTAAGCCTGGAAAACAACGTCAAACAAAACCACAGTTTCAAATCATCCCCCTTTAGAAGAAATAACCATAACTACTCAAAGCACTGAAATAATAACTTCCTATTTCAAAACTATAAATTCAAAAGATATTGAAGGACATACGACAACATTAACAAACTATAAAAGCCTTTAACAACAAAATAATTTTACAAATCAAATTCTAGGTACTCTCTCATCTCAACTTGATAGGATAGAAGATAAACTAGAAACACCTCAAATTACTAGTCAAATTGTTACACCTCAGTTTCTAGATAGAAACCTAGACAAATATCGTATGATTTTCAAACCCGCGGAGATAGGGAATAAGACACTTAAACTTTCAAATAATGATGATTTAATCAAATGTTTAACAAAAAGAATTGAACAGTTAGATCTTACCTAAAAACCTTCAACTTCAAATACAAAGTCCGTAAATGTTATAACAGAAACTTCAAACATAAATCAAATAAGAACCATATTTGAGGAACAGGACCCTCAGGCAAATAGGATTAAACAACAGTTCAAACAACAAACCAAAACTAGGAATTATTATCCTAGAACAACTTCTCCTGATCTTTAATATGAAAAAAAGAATCAAATCACCCAGTCAAAGTATGATGGAGATGACATCTATGAATGCAACATAGATGGTGTAAGTGAACATCAAATCCTGAATATTCTTCAAGAAATGATCATGACTTCTACAACCTACAAATCTAGAGGAAACTAGGACCATCTGATCGGTGTACACCTCATTGCAAGATTCATCGGTCAACTCAAAGGATGGTGGGACAATGTTCTCATTGAAGATGAAAAAATTTACATTCTAACTAGCCTAGATGATAGAGGAAATCAAAATTTGGTTCATACCTTGATATTTTCCATAACCAAACACTTTCTTGGAGACCCAATTGCCGTCCAAGCTCATACCTAAAAAATACTTCAAAACCTTAGATGCAAAAAACTTGGAGACTATAGATGGTATAGAGATTTATACCTTTTTAAAGTCTACACAAGACTAGATACAAATCAACCCTATTGGAAAGAGAGATTTCTTAATAGATTACTCAAATCCTTAGGACATAGTTCAACTTAGAATAAAAAAGAAACATAATGGTGTTATACCTTATGATTCTTTAACCTAAGGCTAATTAAGTAATTTTGTAAATCAAGAAGCATTAAATCTTTGTTCTTTGCTCAAAGTTAATGCTACTATAAAAAAAAATCTTAGAACTTCAAAAAGAGAGTTAGGGTCATTCTGTGCTCAATACGGGTATGAGAAAATTCTTCCCCCTCAGCCAAATAGGAAAGATATTATAGATCCAATAAGAAAAGATTAAATAAAAAATATTCAAATTTCAAAGAAGAAGAACCCTATTATAGGAAATCAAAACATAAAAAACATTCAAGTAAAACATATCAAAATTTTTCTTCAAAGAAAGTTGATAACAAATAAAATAAAATGTTTCAAATGCAATAAAATGGGACACATCGCCCCAAATTGTAGAGTCAAAGAAATAACTGCAAATCTAGATGTAGGAAAACATCTCAAACAACAAATGAATAACTTAATCAAAACAGAGTCACAGTTGGAGTCATCCAGCCAAACCTCTATAGAAACATCTAATGAAGATCAACTTCTTTTGATAGAAGACGGTTCTTCAAGTGAGTCAAATAAGTCTTCCTCACAATCATCTTGTGATTGTGTAGAAAACTACTTTTGTAATATCAAACAATTAAATGTAATAAACCAATGAACAAAACTTCCTAATGGAACTAATTGATAAAATTCCTTATCCAAACCTTTAAAGAGAATACTTCAAAAAATATTTAGAAATTCAAAAACAAAGTAATGAAAAATAGATAGAAAATACAAATCAATATAGCATAAAAGCTGTATTGGATCAATTTTCTAAACCAAAACCAATAGGAATTCAAGACCTTCAAAATGAAATAAGTCAAATAAAACTTCAAATTAATACCATGCTAAATCAAAATCAAGAAATAGAAATAAGACTTCAAATGTTAGAAAATAAAAAAAATTCAAAACATAGAAAATAATGATAAACAATTAGAAGAAAGAGAATCTTCTCAATTATTTGTAAATAATATAACCAAAATGATAACTCAAAAATGGCATATCAAAGTAAAGCTTTTTATCAATCCTGATTTTTCAAAAGAATTTTTAGAATTAGTTGATTTTGGTGTTGATATTAATTGTGTACATGAAGGATTAATTCTAACTGTATACTTTGAAAAAACTTACCAAGGGATTGTAAGTGCAAACTCAAAACCTTTGGCAATGGATTATAAAATTTCAAATGTTCATATTTACAACCAAAATGTTTGTTACAAGACTTCTTTTCTGCTTGTTAGAGACATGAATAAATGGATAATCTTGGGAACACTATTCCTTACTCTACTTTATCCTTTTAAGGTAGATGATCAAGGAATTAAAACTATTCATAAAGGACAAAATATCTGTTTCAAATTTATTAATTCTTTAAAAATGATATAATTAAATATACTTCAAGATAATGAAGTAAATTCAATTGAAAAGAAAAAACAACATATCAAATTTATAAGCAAAGAAATATACTACAAAAGAATTGAAGAAAATCTATCACAAAAAAAGATTCAAACAAGAATAGAAAAAATTAAAAATCAGATTGAAACATATTTATGTTATTCTATTCCTAATGTTTTTTGGGATAGAAAGAAACATAAAGTTTCTTTGCCCTATATTGATGGATTTGATGAAAATCAAATTCCTACTACGGTAAGACCAATTCAAATGAATGCTCAATTGCTCGAGTATTATAAAGAAGAAATCAAAGATCTTTTGGATAAAAATCTTATTAGAAAGAGCCACTCCCCCTGGAGTTGTGTAGCTTTCTATGTTAAAAAACCCTCAAAAATTGAAAGAAGTGCTCCAAGACTTGTTATCAATTACAAGCCTTTAAATAAGGTTTTCAAATGGATAAGGTTTTCAAATGGATAAGGTATCCAATACCTACCAAAAGAAACCTTATTGGACACCTTAATAATGGTTCAATTTTCTCAAAATTTGATATAAAGTTTGGATTTTGGCAAATTCAACTTCATGAAAATGATAAATACAAAATTGCATTCACTGTTCCATTTGGGCATTATGAATGAAATGTGATGTCTTTTGGTTTGAAGAATGCTCCTTCAGAATTTCAAAATATAATGAATGACATTTTCAATCCCTATACCAACTTTTCCTTAGCATATATTGATGATGTGCTTATATTTTCAAATTTTATTGAACATCGCTTCAAACATTTAAACATTTTTCAAAAAATTGTTCGGGAAAACGACTTAGTCATATCTACCCCTAAGATCTAACTATTCCAAACTAGGATTAGATTTCTAGGATTTGAAATTTACTGAGGCATGATTAAATCCATTCAAAGGTCAATAGAGTTTTCTAGCAAATTTTCAGATGAAATCAAAGATAAAACTCAACTTCAAAGGTTCTTAGGAAGTCTAAACTATGAGTCAGATTTCTATCCAAACCTTAGAACCATCATCAAACCCTTATACCTTAGGCCTAGACAAAATCCAAAGCCTTGGACATAGAAACACACAAAGATAGTCAAACTTGTGAAAGAACAAGTTAAGAGTCTTCATTGCTTAGGAATTCTTAACCTTTCAGCCTTTCCTATTATAGAGACAAATACCTCTAATATAGGTTATGGTGGGATACTTAAATAGGATTTTCAAAATCAAATCTCCATTGTCCGTTTTATTTCGGAATATGAAGTGGACCCTTGGAAAATTATTCAACAATCAAAAAAGAAATTTTAGCAATTGTTTTATGTATTCAAAAATTTCAAGAAGATGTTTTGAACAAAAAATTACTTCTTCGTGTTGATTGCAAAAGTGCAAAAGAAATTCTTCAAAATGATGTTCAAAATATTGTTTCAAAACAAATCTTTGATGGATGGCAAACGATCTTGTCTGTTTTTTATTTTGAAATAAATTTATCAAAGAAGATTCAAATTCTCTCCCTGATTTTCTTTCTGAGGAATTTCTGCAAGAAAAATGAGCAACTCAAAGTCTAAAACCAAATTCAATTCAAAAACATCTTATGCTATGCCTGTTGAAAGGCCCAAACCTTCTCAAACCTAAATTCCACTTTCAAACCAATTTCAAGTCTTAGGAAATATCCCTAAGCCTTCTCAAACCTTTTCTCAAGTGGCCCAAGCCCAAACTTCAAAGCAGGCTTCAAACAATTACATTGCTAAAGCCTAATTGATGAAAGTTCTAATTCTTGAAGGTTATTATCTCAACAAGTCTGGCTCTCTAGATATCAAAAATTTTTCTTGCGGACTCCAAGCCTCTTCAAGTATGCTCCCAGAGTTCTATAAAAGGGGTTCCTCCATTCATTGTAAGGTAGAAGCCACAATAGAGAGAAAAAATTGAGAGAAAAACCCTCATATTCTAACCAAAGCCTTGTAATGAGTTCAACTCTAAGAAGCTCTATTAAAAGCTCTTTTCAAAGTTCTTTGTAATCCTCAAAGTTTGTAAATTTCAAGTTTCAAATAAAGTTTAAATTTCAAATTCAATTCTGTCTTCTTTATTGCATTTTATTTAATGATCTAGTTTAAAGAAGATGAACTCTATTGAATCTTTGTCTAGTTGTCTGGGTTTTAAGCAAGACCGGTTGTGACTCCTCTAGACTCAACTGGAAGAATTCTTCAAAGTTTAGTCTTGATCTTCAAATTTGAGATCTTTTTTTAATAAAACAACAAAATCGTTTTGTTTTAAATAAAACTTCAAAATAAATTTTTAAAATAAAATGGGTAAGTAAAAAAAAAATTATTTCTTTTTAACAAATTGAAATTTTCCTTTCAATAAATTATTTTTAAAAAAATAAATCTAGTATTTTTTGTAAGAAGTTTACATGCTATATTCGATTACATGCTATATTCGATTCCAATGAATTTTCAACATGAATTAAAACTGAAAAGACTAAGAATAGTCTACTTATCTCCAGCCATTGTAGTCGGTTTCTAAAACCCAAATTTCCAAACTCTGGTCTCCTTTTTTAGGTGGTGTTTTTTTTTTTAAGATAATAATAGTAGCAGACGAGTTCGTGACCATTTTTAATATCTCTATAACCGTGGCTTCCATCATATCACGTTGCTCTTGCCACCATGTTGAGCAGTTGCTAGAACGTGCTCCTTAACCACAGCGGAAGAGAGATGGTGGAGGAAGTGGTCAAAGTGCTGGACCACATCATGAAGTGCTGGACGTGTGAACGTGTATTCAACTTACATTTTTTAGAACCTAAAATCATTTTTACTAAATTTAAAACCCTTTTTTTAATAAACATTTTGGTGATTTTTTTAACTTAATTCTGAATGGAAATTAATTTAGGTTGTGTTTGTTTTTTGGCTTAATAGAAAAAACAAAATATTTTAGCTTTTTTTATTCAGTTAAAAGTAACTCATTGACATCAACCAACATCATTAAACTAAACTTATTGATAATAAGTTCACTTTAATTATGTTGGTTAGTATCAATAAGGTACTTTTAGCTAAATAGAAAAAGCCAAAATATTTGGCTTTTTCTATTCAGCCAAAAAACAAACACTTAACTTAAGACTAAATAGTTTTTAATTGTATTAAGTATTGTAAGTTGTTTGTTTTTTTAATATATTATTTTTATTAAGTGTTATGTTGTTGTTTTATATATATGTGCTAAAAATCAGCATCTTAATGTATTAAGAAAAATAATTTTTAAATTAATTCTTATTAAAACAAAAAATGATTTAACATATTTCTAAAATTTATTTTAAAAGTTGTTGAAGTTGAAATTGTGAAGCAAGAGACACGCTGGAGTGATAGAAGACGAAAGTGATAAAGATAGGGAGACTGATCATGATAAGGGGTTTAAAGATGTTACTTTTTCTATTAAAATAAAATCAAGTATTTTGAATTTTTCTATTGAATGAAAAATATTTTAAAAATAACTAATAGATTAAATAAAAAGTTAAAAACAAATATCTGAAATCTGAAACCAAATTGTTTTAGCAATAAATTAAAAAAGCAAATATCCTCTTAATCATTTTAACAAATTACCTTTGTAATATTTTTTTTTTGGATTTATAGATATTATATTCAATAAAATTGAAACTATCCTTTTAATAATATGAAATCATAAATTTTTGTTGAATGTGAAACCTTTTTCTAAATCGTTTTTTTAGTAAAGCTAAAATCTTGTTTTTAAAAATAAATTAGAAGAAAAGAGAGGTGAAGGAAAATTAAAAAAAATAGATTTTAAATCAATAAATTATTTTTAAATACTTCTTTAAACTCATTTAACTTATTTTTTTGTTATATAAAAATTAAATAGTTTTAAAATACTTAACTTTTTAATTAATTTTGATTATATTTTATTTTCTTTCGTATTTTTCATAATGAAATCAAACATTAAAAAACTATTTTTCTTAACATTTTTTTTTCTTTCATTAGTACTTTTACATAACCTTAGGCTATGTTTGGTTTCTAGAAAATTCGAAGGAAAATATGAGGGAAAGAAAATAAAGAGGAAAAAAGGACGGAAAGAAAAAAAAAATTTAAAATTAATAAATTATTTTTATATGTTTTTTAAAACTCATTTCATTTAATTTCTTCCATTATATAAAGATTAAATAATTTTAAAATGTATAAATTTTTAATTAATTTTAATTATATTTAATTTTTTTTAAAAAATAATTATAGTGAAACCAAAAGAAAACAATTTTTCTTTATATTTTAAGGAAAAAAAAAAAAAGATTTACCTTTCCAACTTAATGAAAAGGGGTTGAACTCGGACAAGAACCTGTAAAATGCTGAAAGAGATCATATCGGTTGTTCTTAGCGTGAATCCCCTAACAACACCTAGTGGTGAGTGAGGTAGAGCTGGAAACTCTACCCTTAGAGTAGGATTGGGTAGGTGTTCAAGGGGTCCTTAAACTCTATTATGAACCCCCTGAACACGGCTTCTCTTTACGAAATGCCTTATTCTATTCTTTCGTAAGAAAGGAATAATAGCCTCTCATTTATTTTTACATAGAAACCTCACAGGAAAAAACTTCTACCTTGTGGTATTGATTTTTTTTCCCATTTATTTTCCTTTTCAATCACCAAGTATAAAAAAAAAAAAGTAAATGCAAATATATAACCAAATATGATTTCTAAGCATGGAACAGTTGGAAACGGTCTTGAATTATATTCTAAGTCAATTTGTAAATAGTTCATATTTTCGTGATAAAATATATTAATGCAAGGGAATTTCATATTATTATAAAAGAAAACATCCTATTGTGAGTTTTTTTTTTAGGAATAATCATTTTTAAGGATTATACAATTAGCAAGAGATTTCGTATTGAAAACTCTAAGGTTGTAATTTTATTCAACAATAATAGAAGTTTTTCTTTATCTTCATTTAATGTAGGCTTTAGGATGAATCACAGAAATTTTTGTGTACTTTATATGTTATATTTTAGTTCTCTTATTTTTTTTCCCTATTATTATATTTTGTCATATTTTTCACAAGAAAGCAATATGAAAGTCTAGGATGAAGACTTTTGAAAGAAGACAAGAAAATAGAACACACAAAAAAGATATAAAGGAATTTCAGTTGAAGATGAAGTCAATTGAGTTTTCATCGGAATGTGATACAAGAAGTAGGAGGATCAAAACACATCGAAATGAATTATAGCACCTAAGAAGAGCATGAACCACGAGGAAACCATGGTATGGAGTAAAGATTTCGTTTAAAAAAGTTTCTTGAAAGCGACTTCTATAGAAAGTTTGGGGATGGATTTAATGGAATTTGATTTCAAGTGAAATTTATTGGAAAGTGTGTCATATTCTTAATTGGTATATAATTCTTTTTATAAAAAGTATTATATGAAGTATTTCCTAAATTCCCATGTCATTGTAATTATATTCCTTATAGAACAAGAAAAGTTATTAATAATATCTACATATATTAAAGTTTTGAGGGGAAAATGTGTTATCATATGCAGATGGAGCACTTTAGAAAACTATATATGGTGGATAGAGATGTAAAAAAAAAGTCGAAATACCAATAGAGAAAAATAGCTCTTACAAACCCAAACCCCAATAATTGTATGTATATTTTGTCGTTACTAATAAAAATATTAGAATTGTTAAATTCCATAAAACTCATAATAAATTTCATTAAAACTCACAATACCATATCTATCAATGGTCATGGACCCAAAAGATAATAATTGAGTTACCATAATATATATAGTGAGAGAGAGAGTGTGATAAAATATTTATTCCATTTTCAAATAATGGAAACTTAAAACTTTGAAGCATCAAATTCCAACACGTGAGCTCTTAACAACCTCAAGATTTATTAAACTCATCATATTAATTGTCTTGATTATTTTAAATTGAGATATTAATATTTAAAATGTTAAATTATTTTCTAAAACTTCTATGTACGTTAAATTTTAAATTTTGACTTCTCTAAATGAGATAAGGTTTATAGAAAATTATTTTTATTAAAAATTTTGATTGTTACATAAACAATTGAAACCATTTGGTTATGCGGAGCCATTTTGTTAACACATGAAAGCCTTGGTCACCTTGCAAAACTACAAAAGCATTTGGTTATGCAGTTTTTTTTTTTTCATTATGTTGGGTTCTGGAAAATATTAGGAAAAGAAAAAAAATGTTAAAGAAAATAATTTTCTCAGGTTTGATTTTATTATGAAAAATGTGAAAAAAAAAGTCTAATATAATTAAAATTATTAAGAAATTTGTATATTTTAAAATTATTTAATATTTATATAGAAGAGTTAAATAAGTGAAAAAAATTTGAAGTAGTATATAAAAATAATTTATTTATTTTAAATCTATTTTTTATTTTCTTTTACATTTTGTTTCATTTTACTTTTCCTTTATATATTTTTTTTCTTACATTTTCCTTCAAACTTTTCACAATTTTTTTCCTTTTATTTTTTTTCCCTTGCATTTTCCTTCAAACTTTTTGGGAACCAAACCTAGCTTAAAATTTTTTGTATTTTTTGTTGGAGAATCACAAATCATACAAAATGATTGTAGAATATGATCATCTAAATAATATGTACACCAGAATCTCATGTTAAATCTATAGGATAATAATAATATCGAAAGATATATCTGAATTCATTAGGATTATATATTTGAGTTTTGTCTTTCACGTTTGAAACAACTATTACAACTTTGAAATAACTCATTGATGGGATGTGAATAATTAACAATTTTTCTATCTCCTCTGATTTAGACCGGGGAATATAACTCTATTTATACCTCTAATTATTTTTATTTTATTTATTGGTCCATCATTAATAAATAAAATATCTACACATTTCAAAGCCTATACAATATATATAAACTCATCATTAACTTAATTGATCACATTTAATTAGGTCCAAATATAAGATAACTTAATGTACAATATGTTAATGTGTAGGCCCATAATTACTAAAATATCCAACATTTTCATGATATTGTTCTTAATTTAATTGTATTTATTTATAATGTAATATAATTATTACTTTAAATGTGTCGAAACAACTTTGGAAAAGGATATCAAAAAAATATTGTTATGATGTTTTGTATTTTAGTGATATTTTTCTTAATTTGATTACATTTTTGATCGCATGATTCACCTTAGTGACCTTAAACCTACACAAATAAGATTGAAAAAAGGTATTTAGTATGATATCAAAAAATATTATTCGACATAAAATCATGACTTAATTAAATTATAAAATATGAAAATAATAAATTAATTCCACCAATATATCTTATATAAAAACTAATTTATAAAACACTAATAAATAAAATTTATTAAATTGATAAATAAAATTTTTATTAATTTAATTTTTTTATAATTTTAAAAAATGAAGGTTATTCAATTAAAAATGAATGGAGAATACATTATTCATTCCTTGATGCTGTGAAAATGAGTTCTCAAGCAAGTACATAAAATGAAGAAAACTCTTTATTTTAATATTGAAAAACAAAAGTATTCTAATAATATTTAGATATTTGTACTTTTGAAGCAAGAAATTAATGTATATTTTATAAATTAAAAAAAAATGGAAATTGTTGGTGCACAACCAACAATATCTTTCTCCAGGTGGTTTCTCTCACTCAACTGCTAGACGGACCTGCAAAAAAGGAATGTCCAATTGGTTGTCGGAGTAAGCCCCTCAGATGATTAAGTTAGCTTAGTATTAGTCTGAGTGCATACCCTTGTATATGGGATCTTAAATACTTTTATAGCAATGGGTCTTGTAACGTTATCTATGTTCTTGTGCTTATCATTATTGTAGTTTTAATGCACATTAATTCATAACGGCCAATTATAAGTAGTTGGAAATGACTAGCATTTATTGCTTGCCTTGGGTGCAACGGATACACTTTTTCTAATTTTATTTTATTTTTATTTTTAAAAATAAAGCTTTAATAGTACAAGATAAATTTTAAATTTTTAACTCTTTGTTATGGTATGTTATATAGGGCAATTGCGGATGAATTTTCAGTAAAAACAATTATCGAGCAAGTTTTTTCCTTTATCAATTTTAAATATGTGAATATATAATATTAATTTCTTTTATTTATTTTATACCTATTGTTTGTTGACTAATAATACTTTCGTCAATTTTTTTAATTTTATTTTTAATTTTTTATTTTTATAATCACAATGTTTTTATGTAAGTGATAATTTTCATAATTTAATATCTTTGTCATATTCTTTGTAACCTTTGAAGATAAATCTTACTTATGAATAACAGGGAAGGGAGGGGGTTGTGAATAGGTGTTTTTTAAAATAATTAGAGATGGTATCTCACAATGAGCACAATTCTCCTGTTTTTTTTCCTTTATACAATGATATTATTTTCCAACCTTCTGAACAAACAAACAACAATGGATGCACTAATACTCTCCTAAACAAGTTATTCAATGTAAGTCACATGCTAATAAGACAACACTCCCCAAACCTAATATATAAAACATTGCATCAGTATAAAAACTTTTTTTCACATGCCCCTTGCCATCAATCAACAAACAACTAACATAGATCTTGTTCTTTCAAAGATTCAATGGACACATTTTAGCTCATGCTCCAATTAATTCAATCACCATAATGCAAAGAAAAATATCATAAGCTCATGAAATGCTAATCAAAAGACAAGATAGAAAGAAGAGACAATGACGCCAATTTTTTTAACTTGAAAAACCTCCGAAGAGATAAAAAAACCATGTACCTCAAGCAATCAAATAATCCACTATAAATAAAAAAATAGTTCAGTACAAGGTTTTACCTAACCCAAGTCTTTCATCATCTCCTGAACCATTTGCCTAGAACCTTCAAGCTTTAGTTATGATCATTCTCCTTTATGAAAACACTTGGAATCCACTCCAAACTTTGATTTTGACCTCTTCTTGAGACACAAGAAAAATTTTGGGTTTTACCCCAATAAGTTGGATAAGAAAGAAATATGAGAGATAAAATGAAGAACACAACAAATCAACCCATTTGGAACTAAAGATTTTTCACTCAAAAACTAATTTTCAATTCAAACCCATAAATTTCTCACAACACAAACACTCCCCAATATTGTAAGAGAAACTTGAAGCTAAAAAACCTAGGGGTTTTTTGTCTCATTACAACCCCTTCCACATATGGAAAAAGGGCTTAAATATTATAGTTTTGAAACTCATTCAATGGTTGAGATTTGTTTGGAAAATCATGAAAATTCACAGGTGTGATCAAAATCTAATCAATCAGACAAGATTGAAAAATCTAGGTTCAAGATAAATTGTTACCATTTAGTTTGATCGATCAGAAATCAATCCAAATGTTTTAAACACAATGTTTTCCACTTTTAAGCTTCAATTTCATTTTCCAATACAAGGATAAAAATTTAAAATATGATTGATCATTGTTTGCCATCATCTATCACCTCAAATGCACTTACCAATTCCTTTAGCCATCTTCAAATATGAACAATTTGGAAAAGGCAAGTATCCAAGAGAGGATTTGAAGAATATGAGCTACAAGACACAATGAGAATTTTGACTCGGAATTACCAATACACAAAATACACTTACAATCTCCCCATTTGGCAATTTTGGGACAAAACCCTTTACAACACTGATGAGTACAAGTATACCCATCCCACTCTCATACAAGGTACACACTCACTCATTCTCACAAACTAGACACAATATAAACTGTCATCAAAGATTGACACAAGCACCTGCACATAAAGAATATAGAAACCAATATGTAAAATATCTCCTCAAGATATTCGATATGCACATCCAAAAATTCTCCCTTTTTTTGTCCTAAAATGAGACAAAGAGAAGAAAGGTTTATGTTCAAAACATCTAAAAATAGGATCCTCAATAAACACATCAATGAACCAATAAAAATGAGAAGATATTCATATAGACCAATGATGCTTTAACAAAAATTGAATATTCATGTAAAATAGATCAAGAAAAAATAAATCTATGAATAGATACAATAACTTAGGTGAATCAAAATATAGAAAAACAAACCTTATCACCAAAGACAAGCACTATTCACTTTAGCAAAGTCATCTCAAAATTTGGATTTTTACCCATATTCTCTTCCTAGTACTCAACTTAGGAATCATAAGAACAAGAATTTGAGAAATCTTCCATAATCAAACCTTAGACTGAAAAAAAAAAATCAAACTTACCTAGCAATGGAGAACAACTAGCAATCGAAACCACAATCCACAATAAAACACACTTTGTTGGAGAGAGATGAGAGGGATTTCGAAGTTAGAAGCCACCCATGGAGAAGTGTAATGTAAAACTTTGAATGCTATGATGAAAAGAAAGTGATGAGCAAAGAGGGTTTTGAGAGAAAAATAGGTAGGAAGGAGTTAGGGTTGGAAGAGATTTGGGGATTTTGATTTAAGATGGAGAAGCCTTTTTTCCTTTCTATTTAAACATGTATTTTATTCTAGTTCTTTTGTTTTTTAATTTAAAACACCAGAGAATAAGTTCAATCAATCACATTTCAATCACACAATATAACTTTCAACCAAGCCAACAAAAAAGCACAATTGATCAAAGAATGATCAATCTAAATTCGATCACACAATACAGCTTTTAGCTAAGCTAACAAAAAATACAGTTGGTCGAAAGATGATTAATCACATTTTCGATCACATAATACAGTTCTCAACCAAGGTTAGAAAAACATAGTCGATTGTCGATTGAAAGCTGATCAATCACAATTCGATCAAATACACAATACTCAGTTTTTCTTGAAAAAATAGTTGATCAAAACAACCAATGCTTGAGATATGTAAAAAAAAAAAAATCATTAAAAAGTGTGCAAGAAAGTTGTACAACCTTAAGAAAAATGAAGAAAGATATTAAAAACAAATTCATTAGAGCTCAAAATGAAAAACATTTAGCATTTAGTCACTAATATGTAGAATAATGAAAAATGCCACCAAGAGGCTTTCGAATTGAATGACAAAGCTTGAATTATACGAAGACTCATCAAATTTTCATATAACAAGGATAAAAAGCAAGAAATTATTAACACTTCATCAATAGATTTTTAGCTCAAAGAGCACACTCATAAGACCATAACAAACTAACAATGGTAAATAATCTCCACTTATAAGGCTATAGATATCTATGAACCAAAAAACATTTTCAAGATCACATTCATCCCTAAGGAAACTTAAATTTATTTCTCTTGAAGTTAATTTATACCTCCCTTGACCGAATTTCTATTTAACACGCTAAAAAAAATACATAACTTGACTAAATATACATTCTTTGACATACATACAAACATAACATATCATTTTCATTTTTTTTTTTTCCGATTTGTTTTGATAACATATTGGCAACACACTTAAGATAGAATATCTACTTTGAGATCACTAAGGTGGCCATTACAAACACAAAGAGATGTCCCGCTTTTATAATGGAGACTTTTTACACTTGAAACATTGTCAAGCTGCCTTAACCATTTCGGGAAATGAATAATATTATTTTTATTTTTATTTTTATTTTTATGGGAGAGTGTAAACAATCAAGAGATATAAATTCAAATTCTCAAGAAGATTCATGTGACTTTACTCAATCTTTAAGGCACATTGAATAGATATAAACCATAATTGAACTTTAAAAATCATTTATTAGTTTTTATGAAATCATTAAGCAGTCCATAAGTTGTTGGTCACTTAAGGGATATGGAATAAGTATCTTGCAACTTATCCAAGCAAAGTTAAACAATAAGCATCTTATGCTCCTTCTCAATCACCAACACAAAAAGGATTTTCATATCTTGGAACACTTCTGGATCAGTATGACACAAAATAACCATTTGCTAAAAAGAAAACAATCTAAAGTCCTCATAAAAACAAACATTCCTGCTCAAACTAGAGAGGAAAAAGGGTTTAAGGAGATACCAAAACAAATAACAAGAATGAGAATCACGAGGAAAGAAAAACAAGGCAGCACAAGAACTCAATAAGCTTATGAAACCTCTAGGATCAAAGAATACAAGAAATGATGTCTTGGAGAGGCTTTAAGGGCAATCAACCCAAAAAACATAAGCCTATGGAGTTCCTAAGTGACTCAAACCTAGAAACATCCAAAGGCTTAGTGAGGATATTAACCCTTTGACCCTCAGTAGAGGCATTCTCTAAGGAGATAACTTTGTCTTCTACCAGTTCACAAATGAAATGATGTCTTATATCAATATGCTTTGTCCTAGAATGAAGAACATGGTTTATATATATATATATATATATATATATATATATATATATATTGATGGCACTTGTGTTATCACAAAACACAATCTAGTTCCTTGTCCCATTCTATAATCACTCAACATTTGTTTAATCCAAAACAATTAAGTGTAACAACTCCCGACAGCTATATATTTCACTTCAGCTGTAGAGAGTGAAACTGAATTTTGTTTCTTGCTCATCCAAGCAACCAAACAATTACCAATGTTAAAACAACCACCAGAAGTGTTTTTTCGATCATCAACATTACTAGCCTAATCAGCATTCGTATAACAAGCTACATCAACATGAGTGTCAAAAGGATACCAAAGACCTAACTCTAATGTACCAATAATGTATCTGATAACATGTTTAAGAGCAATGAGATGGAATTCTCTAGGACAAGCTTGACACCTAGCACATGCACCAACACTAAAGGCTATGTCGGGTCTACTAGCTATGAGGTATAAGAGACTACCAATCATGCTTGTGTACAATGTTTCATTTAACCCCTTTCCAGACTCATCCTTGCTTAGCTTTGTGCTAGTAACCATTGGTGTCTTATAGTGTTTTGTTTATTCCAGACCAAATTTCTTGACAAGTTCCCTAGCATATTTAGATTGGGATAAAAAGATCCCATCTTTGAGTTGTTTCACTTGGAACCCAAGAAAGTAAGTCAACTTTCCTGCTATGCTCATTTCAAACTCACTCTTCATTTTTTCAGCAAAAACCAAGGCATACTCACTAGAGGTAGACCCAAAAACTATGTCATCGACATATATTTGTGCTACTAAGAACACTTCCTCATTTCTTCTAATGAACAAAGTTCGGTATGCTCCTCCTCTCATGAATCCTTTTCTAAGAAGATAAGATGTGAGTCTCTCATTCCAAGCTCTAGGAGCTTACTTTAGGCCGTAAAGTGCTTTCTTAAGACAGTAAACAAGATTAGGGTACTTTGGGTCTCGAAAACATTTTGGTTGCTCAACATAAACTTCCTCATTGAGTATCCCATTGAGAAATGCACTTTTAACATCCATTTGAAACAACTTAAATTTCCACACACAAGCAGTTGCCAAAAGTATCTGAATGGATTTAAGTCTAATGACCACAGCAAAAGTTTCATCAAAGTCAACTCCTTCTATTTGCTTGAATCCTTGAGCAACCAATCTTGCCTTATTCCTCACAATCACTCCATTTTCATCCATATTATTTTTGAAAATCCATTTTGTTTGTTGGAACAAGTGAATAGTCTAACAAACCAATAGATAAAAGGCACAGTTGTGGAAATTGTAATTATAAGTGTGAAAAATAAGAAATGTTAGAAGGAAAAAATCAAAAGTATCTATATGTTTGCTCTTCGGAATAAATTATATATATATATATATGTATGTTAATCATTGAAGAACAACCCACAATAGCTGCATGATGAACGAATATCATTATGCTAAATTACTTGGAAAATCAAATGGGAAAAAATGGATAGAGAGTTAATTTCAAAATGTTCACATCATTAAATAGAAATAATTGAGAAGAAATGTTGAAATAAAATAGATCACAATAAACCTTAAACAGTGGCTATTAGAACCCATATAATATTTTGTTAAATATCTTGGAAAATCAAAAAGGTAAAACGAATAGAGAGTTTGCTGTAAAATAAAGTTTCGAAAATGGCTACGTAAGACTGACGGGCGGATGGTACGGACAGAATTTAGTAGCGGTGGTTGAGGTTGCTGTAAAATAATGAACGAAGGAAAATTTGAAAATTTAGACGTGTACAATTGACAACATATTTTAATGTTCTTGTTTAATGCCATGTGAGCCCTCCCTTTCAAAATAAAAAGCAGGAACTTGTTTCCCACTGAATTCAGAGTCGACCATGCATTAGTTTTTGGAACAAATTAAAAACTAAAAATCACACCGATTATGACATTTTTTAAAAACATTTTTTTACAATGAACAGGAAATAATTTAATAACTCCAAAGTTATATTTTATAAAATTTTAAATGAAAATATTTTTTAAGAATTTGCTTTGAAAAATAACTTAGGGCTTGTTTGGTCATGTTTTGTAAATCTTGTTTTAAAAAATTTAAATGAAAATCTTGTTTGCTTTGAAAATATTTATTTTATTTATATAAAATAAATAAAAAATAAATTTATGATACATAAAATACATAAAAGAGATTAAAAAAAAAAAAGTGAATAACATATCTTATCATTTATCTTTGATTTAATAATTCAAGGTAAGTGATCAAATAACATATTATTTTTGGATACTAACAATTTATTATATTCCAACACTAACCAAATATGTAATAAAATATTTATAATAAATAAAATTTCTTTTATTTAAATTTTTTTAAAAAAAAAAAGAAAAAAAAATACATTACTGCAAAACTTAAAATTGGGCATCCTCTGTTTTTATGCTTGGAGTTCATTAAACATAATTAATTTGTTGTGCGGATGAACTGATGTCCTGAGTGTGAATGTGAATGGTATCAAAGCCATGTTCTGCTTGAGAACTGAGTGGTATTACGGGTTGGAACAATATTTGATCACTAATTTAGTTCTGACTTAGTTTGAATTGAATTTCCTATGAACGACTTGGTCAACTTAGATAACGTGTTTGAGGGCAGAAGGAGAGTAAGTCCCATGTTGATCTGCTTGTGGTGGTCCCTGTTCAAGAAATTATTTGAATTGATTAAGGACAAGATTGTGATTGTTTTATGTGACAATGGGTAATATTATAAGGAAATTAAGTAGATCTAGTTCTTCTAGATCTCTTAGGTCCCATGATAGTTCTACATCTTCAATTGATAATTTTGTACACACATCACTTACTCAAAATATCGTTAATAGTCAAGAAATAAATATAGCACAAATAGAAAATCAATTACATAATTGATCAATTCCACACATGAAAATTAATACAATATATCAACAAGGAAATTTCGAATTTAGTCAAAATTATTTAATTAAAACTGAAGAAAAAACTATTTCTCTTAATCAAAATTTAGAGAGTCTTCAATTATTAAGTCAAAATTCTATTAATCATCATAGAAAGAAATTTAATTATATTCATATAGGATTAGTTCAAGTTGCAATAAAACCTTTGTTTCGCTTAGGTTTAGATATTCTTGTGTTTGTTTGCCTAAGAGATGCTAGGTCCACAAAATTTACTGATTTTATTCTTAGCATGATTGATTCAAACCTTGCAAATGGTCCTGTTTATTTTAATTGTTTTTCAAACTTTTCCATGAACATAAATGATCCAAGTATTCTTTCAAGTTTAACTTTAAACATTAAAACCAAAAATATGAATTTTGTAGAAGAAGCCCAAACCATAGCAATAATTTATAGGATATATTATAAAGTCATGACAACCCAATTAAATCCTAGAGTTGTGTGTCAATTTGTCAAAGATGAAATATTATTATTATAATATAATCCTAACAATACGCAAGATTTTGTTCCTAAAAAACTAAAATGGAATGAAATTACTCAAGGAGGTCAATAAGAATTAAAAGATTTAATAAATCTAAAACCAATTAAACCTTTAACAACTCCTTCAAAAATTATACAACATGCAGATGGTACTGTTCAAATAGAATTTAGATCAACTTCAAAATATTCCTTTAATCAAGATTTTATTTCTACAAGATCTTCCACTTCAAATACAAACTTCAATAGTGTCAATTTTACTCCAAAAATTCCTATTCTTGTATATCAACAACAAGAATCTTCTCCTATGTCATGTCACCTACTCATTCTGATATGTATCCTAATCAAGTTAACATTATTCATTAGAAACATTATAAAAAGACTCCTTTTACTCCTAATGTAGAATGGATAAAATCATATTATTTTTCTCCTTACAATGATACTAAAAGAGCTTTTTTTCAAACACTTCCTCCTCAAGCTAGAAATGCATTAAGAAAACAATATGAAAAATACATGAATCAAAAGAAAATGACTATTCCTTTTTTCTATTGGTTTTTCAAACTTAGAAAACAAAGAAAACAACTCATAACTACAAGAAATGAAGAAGGACATCAATTAGCAATAAAATACTCAGAAAATATTTAAATAATTTTAACAATAACCTCAGAATTAGGTTTTCAACCATCCTTAAATAATCATCAATTTAATTTTGATAATAACTCGATTTCTGCCTCACCCTTCAAAATTCCAAGAACCAAAGATGAACAAAGTCTCATAATTTACAAAGATATTAGACAAGTTCAACAACAATTAAATTATATAAATCATTCTCTTCAACATTTAACTCAACAAACAACAAAGATTTTTCAATTTTTGTTTTCTTCTACCCCGGGAGGGAAGATATGAGAAACATCAAAATCAGCTTTTTCTGCAAAATTTTCTCCAACTTTATCATCATCATCATATTCTGCTAAGTCTTTAGCTCAACCTTTTGTTTTTCTTATAAATGCTGCAAAATCAAATATACAACTAGCTACACCAATAGAAACAATGTTAAAAGAAATAGAACTTAGATTAGATAAACTTAATATTAATGGTATTAATCAAAATAAGAATCAAATTCAAACTATAACAAAAGGAAAATCAGAAATAAATAAAATAGAAGAACAATTCAAAATGTCTCCAAATTCAAACCCCTCAACAATTTGTGCAATATCTAATAATTTTGTAAGTAGAAAAATTATTATTCAAAACCCTCTTTTCCTGATGTTCAATTAGAAGAAAGAAATTATCAATTAGTTGCTAGTTATGATGGTAGTAGTTTTTATGAATGGAATATAGATGGAATGAGTGAACATCAAATAATTAATTTACTTCATGAAATGATGATGGTTGCTAATGCTTATAGAATCAAGACTAGTAATTCTAATTTTCATGTTGTTGATGCCTTAGTTTTAGGATTCACTGGTTTGCTTATTGGTGGGATCATTATTTAATTCAAAATGATATAGAATATATATTAAATACAAAAAAAGACAATAATCAAAGAAGAAGGAACATCAGTCCAAACTTATGAAGAAGACATTGTCAATACGTTAATATTTGTAATAACAAAACATTTCATAGGAGATTCGGTCTATTTTCAAGAAAGAACTTCTGAAATCTTTAATAATCTTAGATGTCCAAAACTTCAAGATTTTAAGTGGTATAAAGGTATGTTTTTAGTTAAAGTTATGTCAAGACATGCTTGTGGAAGTCATTATTGGAAAGGAAAATTTATATATGGTTTACCAACTTTATTTGTAGAAAAGGCTAGACAAAGAGTAAGAAATATACATAATGGAAGAATTCCTTATGAGTCATCAACATATGGAGAATTAATTACTTTCATCAATAATGAAGGTTTAGTTCTTTGTACAGACCTCAAATTAAATAGTCAAATGAAATAGGAAAAACAAGATAGTAAGAAAGGATTAGGAAAATTTTGTTCATATTATGGTTATGATACAATAATAACTCCTTCAAAAAGAAAAAATAAACAAAATAATATAAAAGGTAAAAAACCTTCAATAGAGTCAAAATTCCAAAAGAAATTTGTAAAATTTAATCCTAATAAATCAAAAGCTTCAAATAAATCAACTTTAAAAAGGAAAACACCAACATGTTATAAATGTGGAAAAGTAGGTCATTACTCGAAAGATTGTCAATTAGAAAATAAGATTAATTCATTAGAAATAAGTGATAAACTCAAAAATTTAATGATAGGCCTAATGGTTGATAAAGAAAATGAAGATTCAAGTGAAGACTATGAATCACAAGAAGATAATCAAATATTGATAACACAAGAAATATCAAGTGAAGAGTCAAGTCAGGAAGAAGAAGAATCAGATGATCAAAAAGATTGTGATGGTATTTGTGCATGCTCATATAAGTCAATAAATTTGATTTCAAAAAATTCAAAAACTCCTTTAACTATTCTTATTCTCAATTATGTGCCCTTCATAAATTCAATATATTTTCAATTTTGGTATATTAGAGATAAACTCATTAGATATCTTATTCATGTTTCAAAAAGTGTACTAAATTTTGAATTTTCTCTACAGATGGGGCAAAAACGGATTAAGTTTGGGAAATTCACTCTTCTAGTGTTTCCTAAAAGTAATTTGACATTTTGGATTCATAAAGATATAGAAGATTTAGACATATCACAAAAATGCATTTTAGACAAACTTTGGAATGCAAAAAGTGATATCCAAAAGTTAGAAACATTAAATGCTTTATCTTTTCATTTTAAACAGTTATATGATAACTAAGACAGTTTTCCTAACCCTTCAAGTTTTGATATGCATTGCATCCCAATGGATACAGATCTTGAAAGTTTCAATTGCAAGAAAAGTGTAGAAGAATCTAAAGCTACATTTTCAAAATCTTTTCAAAATGAATTTTCAACATTTTATGAGGAAAGCCTAGAATTTCAAAAATCAAGATTCTCTTTTTTCAAGCAAAAGAATTTGAATCTTCCTCAAGACCTTAGATAGATAATAAGTCAAAAGGCTCAAGCTACAGAGGAAGCTAAGCAAGAGCACATAATGCAATGTCTTGCTTATTGTAGCACTTTTGGAGTTACTATTCAATGGATGAGTTGCACTTAGATTACTCATTATGGCAACACCAATAATGATTCTCCAAAGCTTGACTCCTTGTGTAGAGAAATTCCACTAGAAAGACATAATTGTAAGTGTGCTCTTACTTACAGTATTTATAAAGCCAACATTGACTTAGAAAGTTACATGTTGGTAGTCATCAAGTTTAACAATGAGTCAATAGAGCTAACTCTTGCTTTCCTCATGGATTATGGATTGCTTTATCAACTAATTTTCTCTCATCCTGATCAAACCAATGGATTTGAAAGAAAATTAGCAGTTTATGTTTTAAATGCCTTCATTAGAGATTTCAAATCAATTGAACTCATTATCAAAAGCAAGTCTCCTGAATAGTCGAATGATGGAGAAGTTTATCCTGCTCAACATCTCATCCTTCTCAAAGTCAATCATAGAAAACATCAATTGTTTGGTACAGAGATCCCTTGGCCTTGTACTAAAGTCAGCTTCAAAAAACAAATTAGACATTGGAGGTCAAGAATGATTGTAAGAAACCTTGATTCTAAGATTTATAATTCTTCTAACTATAATCTCATTGCTGAAGACAATATTCAAAAGATCATATCTGAAAATGATTTTCTAAAAGTCCCTCTTTTGTTCCAAACTCAATTTTCTTATCTTGTTGATAAGTACAAAAATGATTACATCATTGAAAAGGAAGTTCAACAAGTTTTTGAGAAATATCTCTTAGAAATACTCAGTTAAGAGATATCAAGAATCTTTTGTACATCTGTATTTTTGTACATTTGTCTCCTTGTATTTATCCAATAATAAAAAAAAATTGTGAAAAAAAATGTGTAGAAGAATGCGTATGAAACGCAAGAGAAAAAAAAACTATTCAAATAGTAGTGAATAGTATCATACTATTTCAATAGTAAATTTTGTCTACCAATGCAAATTTCAAACGAAACATGGCAGAAGATAATTTTTTTCTTTTCCTTTTTTCAACACCTCTTTGACACAAGAAAAGAAAACTCACCTCGACAAACTTCAAAGAATGGAACTAGTTGTCCAAGATTTGATTGCAGATTTCAAAACCTTTCAAGCACGCAGATTTCATCAAGCCTCAAGTCCGAAATCTCCTTTATAAATAGAGATGCAACCTTCATCACAAGGCAGAGCTCAAGAGCACCAGAGCAAAGAGTGTTCTAAAATCCTCTCTTTAGCTTTTGTAATCTCCTCTTTCAAAAAATCTAGTCCTTTGTATTCAACTCCTTGTAATCATCCCTTTGCTGTCAACAAGCTTGTAATCAATAACTCTTTTGTATTCAGGGTATATTTTCAATAAAAATTATTTTCAAATTCAAATCTCCGCGTTTTTATGTTCAATTTTCTGTGATAAATTAGACAGAATTATACAGTAATTATTTTTGTTTTTATGCTTGGAGTTCATTAGACAAAATTATTTTGTTGTGTGCATGAACTATTATAACAATAAATGTAATATCTTCAAAAGTAGATAAGCAAGTATTTTTTTTTATGTTATAGATAAAATAAAAGATGAGGAAACACAAAGAAATTATTTACCAAACTTAAAAAATTTAATTCTCATGGAAAATTCAAATAAAACTCAAGAAATTAAACCTACACAATACTCGATGGATGAAATTTTTAATAAATTAAAAAAGATTCAAAAGCCTATAACTATTGAAGATATGAAAGAAGAGATATAAGAAATAAAAAAGCAAATAAATCAATTAAAACAAGAAAACGAACAAATAAAACAAGGAAATGAACAAAATAAGAAATATAATACAATACAAACAAGAAAATTTTGTTGAAACATCCGATAATCAAGATCTAGGAATAATAATATCTGATAAACAAACTCCTATAGAATCATTTATAAATACAATATCAAAAATAGATTTTCAAAGATGGTATACAAATGTAAAAGTCATAATTGAAGATTTTGAAGTAGAAATGATAGCATTAATAGACTCAAGAGTCGATATGAATTGTATTTAAGAAAGATTAATTCCTACTCAACATTATGAAAAAACAAGACAATGACTTTTTGCTGCAAATAAAAGAAAATTAGTATAGAATACAAACTTCAAAATGTTCATATATGTCAAGATAATTATTGTTTTAGGACTCAATTTGTATTAGTACAAAATATGACAAAGTCTTTAATCTTAGGAACTCCTTTTATTACATTACTTTACCCTTTTCAAGTAAATGATGAAGGTGTCAAAACTACAATATTAGGAAACACCATATTTTTCCCTTTTATATATCCACTAACCAAAAAGGAAATACATCACGTCCAAAGTGATTCAATAAATAAAATGATAAATTTAATTCAAGGAAAACAAGCTCATATAAATTTTCTATCAAAAGAAATTCAATATAAGAAAGTGGAAGAACAACTTCTAGAAAATAAAATTAAAAAAAAAGAATAAAAGATATTCAAAATACTTTTCAAAAATAAATTTGTTATAATCTTCCGAATGCTTTTTGGTCTAGAAAGAAACATGAAATAAGTTTACCTTACATTCAAAATTTTGATGAGTTTAAAATTCCCACTAAAGCTAGACCTATTCAAATGAATGGAAAACTTTTAGAATATTGGAAACAAGATATTGATTCATTAATAAAGAAGAAATTAATAAGACCCTCAAAATCTCCTTGGAGTTGTGCCACTTTTTATGTTCAAAATGTTGTTGAATTAGAAAGAGGTGCGCCCATATTAGTCATTAATTATAAACCTTTAAATAAAGTATTACAATGGATAAGATACCCTATTCCTAATAAGCAAGATTTATTCAAAAGACTTCATAGTGCTGTAATTTATTCAAAATTTGATATGAAATCAAGATTTTGGCAAGTTCAAATTAAAGAAGAAGATAAATACAAAACTGCTTTTACAATCCTTTTTGGTCATTATGAATGGAATGTCATGCCTTTTGGTCTCAAAAATGACCCTTCTAAATTTCAAAATATTATGAATGATATTTTTAACCCCCATTTTTAATTCATAATTGTATACATTGATGATATTTTAGTATTTTCTGATTTATTAGAAAAACATTTTGTTCATTTAAAGAAGTTTTTCAATGTAATTAAAGCAAATGGAATGACATGTTATGTTCTAAAAATGAAATTATTTCAAATAAAGATTAAATTTTTAGAACATGAAATTTTTAAAGGAAAAACAAAATCGATTCAAAGGTCAATAGAATTTGCTAACAAATTTCCTGATAAAATAAAAGATAAAAAACAATTACAAAGATTTCTAGGTTATTTAAATTATGTTTATGATTATTTCAAATATTTGAGTATCATTTGTGAACTTTTATACAAAAGGTTTAGGAAAAATGTACCTGTATGGACTGATGTGTAGCTAGCATATTTAAAAAATAAAATAAAAATAAAAGGTCAAAAGTGGTGTAAAATGGAGAAAGAGGGAAAAATATTCAAAAAATGAAAAATATTTTGAAAGTGAAAAGTAAAAGTTATTACATGACATTCCTTATACAAAAATAAAGTTTCGAAAATGGCTACGTAAGACTGACAGGCGGATGATACGGACAGAATTTAGTAGCAGTGGTTGAGGTTGTTGTAAAATGATAAATGGAGGAAAATTTGAAAATTAGACGTGTACAATTGGCAACATATTTTTTAATGTTCTTATTTAATGCCATGTGAGCCCTCCCTTTCAAAATAATAAGCAGGAACTTGTTAGTTGTTTCCCACTGAATTCAGAGTCAGAGTCCACCATGTTTTAGTTTTAAAATCACACCAATTATGACATTTTTTAAAAACAATTCTTTTTTTTTTTTTTTTTTTTTTTTTTTTACAATGAACAGAAAATAATTTAATAACTCAAAAAATATATTTTATAAAATTTTAAATGAAAATAGCTTTTTAAGAATTTGCTTTGAAAAATAACTTAGGACTTGTTTGGTCATGTTTTGTAAATCTTGTTTTAAAAAATTGTTTTTAAATTCAAGAACAAAAAACTGTTTTTGAGTGTTTTATAAAAATGAAGGTATTTGGTGATTGTTTTTAAAAGACAAAAAAAAAAAAAAAAAACACTTGTTTGAATAATTTATTTTTAAAAATAATTTTTATTTATCAAATATAGTTTGATTTAGAATTTATTTGTTTAATAAAAAATTTTAGAAAAAAAATTAGAAAAACGATTTTTGGTATTGGTATTATATGACAAAAAGAGAAAAAGAATGATATTATATTCATTTTTATTTGTTTTTTATGGTTTTTTTTTCAATTTTTTTATGTTTTCATTTTGTTTTAAAAAATTATTGAAAACAATTTCTACTTGTTCTTTAAAAGCTATTTCTCTATTTTACTTTGTTTTTAAAAACAATAATGATCAAATACTCTTATAAATTTTTTAAAATAATTTTTTATTTTTAAAAATAGGAAACTATTTTTTAATAATACAACCAAATATATTCATATTTTTTAAAAAACATAAGATGTTTTTATTTTATTTTTTTGAAAAGCATTTTTAAATCCATATTATATTTTCTTAACATTTATTAAAGTTTTTTTAAAAGTTTTAATAATATTTATGATTAAAACATTTAAATTTTATAAATAAATTTTTTGTATATTATGTTATTTAATATACAAAAATAATATATATATATATATATATATATATATATATATATATATATATATATATATATTAAATAATACATATATTAATATTATTTTATAAATATTTAAAAATAAATTTAATTTATAATAAAAAAATTTACTTTGTAAAATGATATATAAAAAAATAAAAAATAAATTTATGATAAAAACATATAAAAAAAAACGAATATATCTTATAAAAAAAAAATTATCTTTTATCTTATATTTTAGGACATGTTATTCTCGGATACTAACAATTTATTATATCACGGGACTAACCATGTAATAAAATATTTATAATAAATAAAATTTCTTTTATTTAAAACTTAAAAAAAAAAAAAAAAAAGGAAAAAAAATCTATTACGGTAAAACTGAAAATTGGGCATCAGCCTTTCCCAAGTGTCGGATTCACAACCACAAAGTACCAATCGGCCCTGTGCGGGTGACGTAGTCATCACAGCTTTCTTTTCATTTTCCTCTCTCTCTATTGAATTGACAGATTTTTTTTTCCTTTTACTCGAGGACTCCTAAGCTATAATTATTAATGCTCCGAAATTATAAACGCTAGCACATGGAGAGCTGAGACACTCAGAATCTAAATACCAAACCCACCGAATCAAGCCACCTTATCGTCTTCTCTGCACTCCCGACACTCAACCGAGACAAAGCATCAAAACCCGGATTACAGGCATCATCCTTTTTCTTTTCTTTGTGAACGATACTGAAATCTTCCCCCTCACGACAAAATGGTGGGCATTTTCTCAAGATTTTCTGTCAGCAGAGCTGCCCATCGAAGAACCCAAAGTGCTCTTGTAAGCCCCTGTTTTTTTTTTCCCCTCAAAAGTTTGGTTGTTGATTTGAATTTTTTAGTCCATGTTATGTGATGCTGTGGATTTTCCTTTTTGTCTTTTGGTTGTTGATTTTTTTGGGTTGACCTCTTCATTTTTGGTACTAGGTTTTGTGAGATTGGGTTTGATTTAGTCTTGGATTGTTCAGTTTGTTAATGATCTGATCCTGGAACTTGATCAAGCTGTCCTGGTTTTGTATGAAATATGGATTTGAGTCTTTTAGCTAGAGTACCTGATCCCTTTTGTCTTGGTTTGTGATTAATTTTAGGAATTTCTAGACGGGTTTTTTTCTATTTCACTGGTGGATGCTTTTTTGGAACCTCTTATTATATGTTTGTATGATCATTTAGTGGGTTTATGGTAAGGTCAGTGTTAGAGTCATGGATCTTCTTGATAATTGAATCTGTGATAATCAAATAAGGTTGCTAAAATCGATTGGTGTTCTTTGACTGAATACATAAGATGGCCATCATTGTTTGTATTCAGGGAAAGTCAATTGATACTTCAGATTAGTGCTTTGCAGGAAGAATTTCGTCTGTCAATAGAGATTAGTATTGACATGTAGTTATTATTGCTCAAGGAGTTGCTTCATGTGTTGCAGGATGAGAGAGAATTGTTGCCCTCAAATTCTGAGGTTACTGGTGCAGCTAATGCTGTGGCTGTGGCTGCTGCTGTTGCTCCTCATGGGATTGAAGTTGCAGTGGAGTTTAAGCCAGTTGAACACCCAACAGAACCTCTTGATAATGATCGACCAGTTCAATGTCCGCTACCTGAACCCTCAATTCTTAATGTGAGCGCTTCAAACCCTGTTTGCCATTTTTGAATCAAGTTTTCATAACTATCCATGTTTTTCTCCCTGTCAATCCACTATTTGGAGGGCGTAGAAACACAAATACAAATACATATATATTTCTATTGAAGGAATTTGGTGCTTGAGGAAAAAAATCGTCTTCTTAAATTTTAGTTTTGGATAAGTTGATTTCGTTGTTTTTTGAGTCCTCTACTCGATGGACGTGACACAATGTTCAAACTTATCTTTGATACGGAAACAAGAAGACATTGATATGTGTGTGTGAATCGTATGTTAACAATACTGAAAATAATGAGTTTATTATTTATTCTTAAAATAAGAAATTAGAAAATAACAATACTGTAATAAGAAATAAGAATGTAAATATTAAAATTAGAAAATATTCTTAAAATTACCAAAAAAAGAAAAATTTATAAAAGAAGCACTAATGATATTGGTTTAAAAATTTAAACCACAAGGTGTACAGAGCTTGATTATATCCATTTGTAGTTAGTTTTGGTTGCCTGGGGTTACCAAAAATCGATAGATAAATACTTAATGTTAACCTGCTTATCATGATTGGGTTTGTCCTTTTTTTTAGCTTCAGGGCTCATTCCCTGGCTAGAACAAACCATCTCAGAGTTACTGACCATGAAATATCCTGCTTTTTGTCCATCTAGCATGCCATTTCCTAGCTGAAACTTTATCAAGGGAATTCTCTCACTTAAAACTGTATCCATACCAAATTATTCATTGGTGGACACTGCTAGTTTTTGACATGATTAGGTCACCAGTTGTAGCTCTTGCCAAAATAATTTGATGGTAGTTAAATGCAATGGGATGGTGCATCTCTATTTTGAGGATGTCAGAACAAACTTGTCAACTTTCAGCTGCTAAAGATCTCCAATACCTTAATTGAAAATTCATATTGAAATGAATAAGATAAAGCATACGAAAGAAGATAAAAGTGAAAATGATAGATTAACATTAGCTGGAAGATGAAGGCACTTTGAACTCTATGAAACAATTTTAGGTTTTTTTCACTGGGCTGAGTGTTAGAGCATCTTAATCAGTTTATAACAAGTTAATCATAGGGCATGTAGGCCTAATTTATTATTGGAAAATATGTAACAAGAAAATTCTCAGGATTGGATCAGAGGAAGAGATGAGCAAAGTAACCAAGTGAGAACAGGAGAGAGATTTAATATCAGAAACTTTGTATTTGTGTTATTACATTTTTCTATTAAGTTTTTGCTACAGATTTTGTCGCATTCTTTGAGCAAAAACCATTTAGAAGACAAACATGATCTTGAAACACCAACATTGTGTGAGCTGATAATGTTTGTGGGTACTGAAAATTATATCCACTCCTCCCAATATCTATTTTTTCTGACCACTACAACACTTAATTCTTGGAGGTGCAGCTGGAAGGATGTATCAATATCAATAGGTAGAGTGTCTGGTTATGATAGTTATACCAGTTCAGCACAGCACAGCAAGAAAGATAAGCATATGAGCATCCTTAAGCTGATTGGAGGAGAAGGTTATCTGAATATTCCAAGTAGCTGTTTGTCGTGAACATGTTGATCATGCCAGGCATGTAGTGCCTTCTGTGAAACCAGATACTAAGACCTTTTGAGAATATAAATGTCAGGATAAATGATAATTTGTTTTCTTGGTCACTCAAATAGCTTCTTGATTGTGGAGAATATGATGCAAGATGGTTTAAAATCAGTGCCTTTTTTTGGTTCTTGATGCTTCTTTGTTCTCTTAGTTATCTAGATCACTAAATCCTCTATATTTTGAAATTCCCTGAATCATCAGGATGGTAGAATATGGAAGGAGCGAGTGTCAGCGAGTGTACGCAGAAGGTCTGACCTCTCAGTTATGAAGGAAGGCAACTTCCTTGAATCTGAAGCTGCCGGTAAACCACCAAGGCCACCCCAATCCAATCGTCTGATTCTACCATCTCTTAGTGCCCCTGAACACAATCTCCTTAACCTTCTTGAAGAATGTAATTCATCTGGGATCTAGACAACTTGTTACCTGTTACCTGTTCACAGTTGGAAGATGTTTGTAACAGTTTCCATATAAAGTTGCGTTATGTTTCTCTCTCTCTCTCATCTTTTTGTTTTAAATCTTTTTATTTTCATTGTATCCCTTTTTCAATCGATTACTTGGAAATATGTATTTCTGAATGAGTACCTTGTATATGTAAATTCAATGTATCATTTCAAAGGTTGAATTCATTCTAAATCCCAATTTATCATGAAGAGCCTTAATGAAATTTGAAAGGTTGAATTCATTCTAAGTCTCAATGTTATCATGAAGATCCTAGAAAGTATGTATTTCTGAATGAATGCCTTGTATATGTGTATATTCAATGTATTATTTCAGAGGTTGAATTCATTCCAAGTCCCAAAGTTATCATGAAGAACCTCACTGCATGCTAAGTGCTAAGGTATGGTTGTTGGTGTTTATGATAAAATAATTTCTGTTTTTTGTTTTTAAAACCTGGACAACAGTATTAATTTGCAGACTTATATCCATTATTTTGAAAACCGGACCGGACCGGTTGGTCTGACCGATCGAACCGTTGATCGGTGACCTTTCTACTTTGGTCCATTTTAATGAATCGTTTTATGGTCAAACCGGCATTGAACCGTTCAAACCAACAGTTCTAATTTTAATTTACAAATATTTGTTTACTATTAACAAACCCATTTCACGCCCAATACTTTTAAAACTAAAACTAATTATACCCATATCTGGTCCAAGCCACTAGGCCCAATCCAATGACAAGAAATGCTTATAAAATTTATGTTTGGGTCATGCCTCCAGCCCAATTTGCTGGCAAGTTTAGCTTACATGGGATGTTGCAAGGTATTTATAGAGCACTTAAAGCACATAGAATTCAAGTGCTTCCGATGTGGGACTAGGACTGGGACTGATTAGAAGTAAAACATCGCTTCTTAGAAGGTTGGATGCACGGATCTCTTAAATATTAAAGTTTGAAGTCTTTGAACCATTGCTTCTCAACTTTTTATCATATAAAATCTTTAAAGAAATGTAAATATTTAATTTCCCGTTTATTTTTATAATAATAATATGATAATAATTATAAAAAATAATATAAATTAATTAATATAATAATTTTAAAACAATAAAATACAAAGACAAAAAGATGAAATTAAATATTATAAATTTTTTCATCTTAAATTTATCTTCATTCTTAAATATTACATATTTTTATTTAATAAAATTTAAAATATTAAACTTTATCATTTAATTTAATATACCAAATATAAAAATAAAACATTATTAAAATTTGTAATTTTATATATTTATACTAGTGAACCGTGAATTGAAAATTTTTTTGGTTCAATGACCGGTCCTGAAAACATTGCTTATATCCTAACACTACTAGCTTTTTAGAAAGCTATAGTCTAACATGAGATTCAATTTATGCTTAACTTGAAGTCAGGTACCAAAGCTATGCTTAATTCAAAGTCTTGTCTTGGATTCTTTTCAAGAGATAAAGATTCTGTTTGGTAACTCCTTTTAAAACAATTTTCTGATCTTTGAAACAAAAAAAAAAAAAAAAAAAAAAAGTAACAAAGAACAAAAATACTTTTTGTAACAAAGAAAGAAAAACAGTTTTTTAATTTTAAAAATAAAAATTATAGTGTTTTTCATAAAATATCTTTTAGGTATCATCAATTATTTTCAGAATTGATCTCCTATGGAGTCGAACTTTCTTGTTTTTCTGTAAGTATGGGACTAAATGGAAGCTTAATGGCTGATAAAAAATAGACTGTTGTTTTACATGCATTATGAATATGGCATGAACTCCAAGAGAACAGATTGAATAATGAAAAGAAATGGTTCTTATATTATGGTTGATAAATGAGAGTTCTCAAATCAAGTCTTAGAATTACAAGAATTGATTGCTGTGTCTTCCTTCATAAGCAGGAAACCAAGTTGTCTTTGGGATTTTTCATTAATTTTTTTGTCTCTGCAGTGCCTTGTCCCTCGGCCCGCGAGAGTGAAACTAACTATTGCATGAATGAGACTTTGAAAATCACACTGAATCTCACAAGGCATGGGAGAGAGAGAGAGTTTTGTATTCATGGTTTGTCAGGCAATATATGAACAACAATCCACTGAATTACACCAAATACTCGTAGAATCAATCATCACACAAAACACCATTGGGACACAAGGTACTATGGACATTATATGTATCCAGAAATTAAGCTATACAGACAACTGAGGAACTTGAAATGGATGGTCAACAGCTGGGTTGACAAGGTGTTTTCTCGGGCCGCGAGAGCTCCCGTGGTTCATCCATGGCTTCCTCTGCCATGTTCGATGCGACTTCCAGATGGGTTTTCCAGTGGGAGCTGCTGAAGGAGTGGAGATGGAGGAAGAGGCAAAGATGAAGAGGAAAAGAGCAAGGAATTTGAGGAAGGGCCTCAACTGCATTTTTGCTTCAAGTGATTGGCCTTTAAGGGTGGGTTGATGAGTGATGATGCTGGGGGGTTATATAAAGAGGCCAAATGCTACCTTTCCTTTGCTTGGAAGGCACATGGGAATCATTTTTATCTCCTACCCCATACACTTATGGCTATAGCTATCATGGCTTTGGTTGGTTTTGCTGGTGGGGTTGGTCACCTTCTCTTGCTGCTATGATTTTGTCAGCAGACTAAATAAACAAATCAAGTTGTTTTTAGGTATTGTCTACTTTTGAAGCATGAAAGCATAATATATATTGACAAAAATTATTTCCTAAGTAAATCAAAATCAATTTTTTTATTTTTATTTTTTTAGTTTCTGCTATGAACAACTTTTATTGAAAAATGACGAAATTGAACTTGCAATAACAAGGTTAAACTAATATTTTAATTCCAAAAAGAAATTATTATAAGTTAAACCAATATTAAAACAACACTATCTCAGACTTTTATTTAAATTTGATAAACTTTTAAAAATGTCTTATTTCTCATACTTATTAAAAAATCAAGATCATATACTTAGGCTATGTTTGGTTCTCAAAAAAATTGAGGGAGAATATAAGGGAAAAAAAATACAAAAGAAAAGTAGAATGAAAGAAAAATAAAATATAGATTAAAAGTCAGATAAATTATTTTATTTGCTACTTCAAACTCATTTTATTAATTTTAATTCATCGATATAAAGATTAAATAATTTAAAAAATATATAAGTTTTTAACTAGTTTTAATTATATTTGATTTTTATATATATATATTTTTCATAGATAATCAAATATGAGAAAATAATTTTTATTTTTTTATTTTTTTTCTTTCCTTAATATTTTTCAAGAACCAAACATAACATTTTGTCATACAAAGAATTATGTTATAAAGATAATTAGAGGAGACAACTAAGCTTACAACTAGGATTGAAAGTCATTCATTATGTGAGACATGAATCATCACATAAATACTATAATTTTCATAACATCTTTCATGATTCATATATACTTCAAGTTCTAAGACCTTGGACTGATTCTGGGATGTTAAGCTAAACCACGGTCACCTTGGGGTGTGACAGAATCACAAGCATCATATTCGCACTCTCCCTTATCCTCTATTGGTATATAGAAGAATGTGTTTGAGAGAATATAATCTCTTGAACAAGAATAAAAATAAGTACTCTCTTTCTCGATCTTCTTGAGAATATATAGGACTCTCATATCCTCAAATTTGAGATCTATGTTATGTATGAGATTTCAAACCAAATACCTAGTTAATAATCTAATCAAATTAGGGTGAATCTAACAAGGGTGAAGGTTGTTGAAGAACTGTAGCCAACACCTAAATTATAAGCGGGTGGAAAGGTAGTTCATGGCTAACTTGGAAATGCAATGATGGAAGGGTAATTTTAGAGTGATTGGTAATATGGAAAGTGGGATCCTCATAGTGGTGCAAAAGTCAAATTCCTACCTATCTATCCCTTCCATATAAGAACCTAAAAATGGCCTTTGGCATGCCTAGGTTTCTAGGTGTCACCATGGGTCGGAACAGAAAAGAAGATAGGTGTAAGAGAGAGAAAAAAAAAAAATGCTTTACTTGAGAAGGATGCAATCACTAGAGAAGAATCTTGAATTAAAAAGGGAAACTTATGATGGAATTGAAGAGATGAATCAAAGATGAAGATGGGAAAAAGTAAAGTTGAATTCTCAAGATAATCAAATTTTACTTTAGGATACTTCGAACATGACATGGGATAGTCATTTCTGCTAGAGAGAGAATGTGGTTGCATTTTGAAATTAAAAAAAAAAAATGTGCCTCTTCACGATATGGGTATGAGAATTCATAATGTGTCATTGTTGCCACCAAATCTAAAGAATTAATGGGTTAAAAAACATAAAATAATTCTTATATTAATAAATTTAATCATTTTCATGTTTTTATTAGAAGAGTAACTCATTTTTGACATAAATACCCTTAATTATTTCAAGTATTTATATGTATGTATTTTTTTTTTAAATGTTATTTTTAAAAGAAAAAAATGAAGGCACTTTTATGAAAATGAGACAAAAAAAGGATGAAGAGATGAATTTCCAAAATTGAGTTATGACCCTTTTAATCAAATAATCCAAACCTAAAATACTTATGGATAAGAAAAACTAGAGGTCTCTTTTATGAACTCCATATCTAATAGTAAACCTCACGTGACTTATGAGGGGGGATGGGGCAAGGCAAGGGAAAAATGTGCTTACAACTATGGGTGAACTTGGTAAATCTAAGTGCTCCACTAAGCTCATTTGAAGGCGTGACTAAGTTAATGAAATAAAATTTAGAGAACGTTGATAATTGAGACAAGGAAATGAAGAAACATACATTTTGTTAGTGTTAAAATTTTTATTTTTTAGTATATATATAGTATAAATATATATTTTCTTCTTCAAAATAATTTTTGAAAACATTTTGACCGAATGATTTTGAGCAACTCTCTTTAAAGAAATGAATTTGTAGAATTTTTTTTTTTTTTTCAAGAAAGATGTCCTTTGAACACTAAATTAAAAATAAATAAATAAAGAGGAGAAATATGATTAAGACATGAGAAAAATGGAAAATAATTTCAATTATTTTATATAAAGCAAATTTTGATTGGTAGCTAGTAGGGATGCAATTTGAACTGGTTGATCCAACCCAATCCAAACCCAATATGATGTTTGGGCGGGTTTGGACAAACCCAATCCAAACCCAATCTGATGTTTGGGCGGGTTTGGACAAACATTACTTAGGTTGAGCTTGAGTTAGATTTTCTCAACTTGAACTTAATTTGGGTTTGACTCAAGTCAAGATTTGAACACTCTAAGTCTAACTTGAACTTGATTTAGAGTGTGTTGGACAATGATTCTTGGAAGCGTTTCTAGTATTTCTAACACTTGGAAATTTTTATATTTTAAGTATTAAAAATGTTAAAAATACTTTTTAAAATCAGAGTCAAACGCACTCTTAATATTTTTATAATATTTATGATGCTTATTATCTTATATGATAATATTCATTTTCTTTTTAGATTTTTTTTATATATAAAAAAGTATCAAATTATAATTATATCATATATTTTTTCATTTTTTTAAAAAATACATAAGTTTATTTTATTTTTATATAAAAAAGATATAGAAGTTTATTTTCATTTTTTTTATTATTATTCTTGACTTTTGTGTTATTTATTATTTAAATTTTAGTATAAAAAAAAAAAAAATTGAAAACCACTATATATGGATTTTGAATTATGCTACCCAATCAATTCAACCAAGCCAAGTATAACCCGATTAACCAAAGTTTAACCCGATCAACTCGAATCTAACTCGACTAACCCAAATTCAACCCAAGTTTAAAAAAATAAGGTTGAGTTGGATTTGGGTTGAATACCTCGGATTAAATGTCGATTTGGGTTAAACTTGAGTTAATTATTTTTTAATTCAGGTTGAGATTGGTTAGTCATCAATCCAACTGACTCACCTAAGTTGCAGCCAATGATGACATGATTCCAATAGATATTGATGGAGGAAATAATTGTGAATTGGAAATTAACTAAACGTTGACTTTGGTTTTCATAGCTGTTTTTCCTTATATTTAAAACTCACAAACCTTTCTCTTCATCTTCTTGAGGGTATCCAAAGCCTAATCAATTCTTATTATTACTTTGAAAACATGAATATATGTAGACCCTCCATTTTGTCCTCTTAGCACATGTCCTTTACAGCAATTCCTTGGTGGCTCATTACTACTCGCGTAGCCTATCTTTTCTAAGCCACCTCGGGGACTTTGGTTGAGGGGTTCATTTAACCCCATTGTGACTCTTGGCAACCCTAATTTAGACTTAGGCTCGCTTAGCCACCTTAGGCCCATTGGCACCACCCTAGGCCCACTTAGGCACCTTAGGTTCACTTAGATACACTTAGGCCCACTTAGGCACTTTTGGTTCACTTAGATACACTTAGGCCCACTTAGGCACCTTTTAGGTTCACTTAGGCACCTTAGGCTCATTAGGCACCACCCTAAGCCCACTTGGCCACCTTAGGTTCACTTAGATACACTTAAGCCCATTAGACACCACACTAAGCCCACTTAGGCACCTTAGGTTCACTTAGATACACTTAAGCTCACTTAGGCACCACCCTAAGCCCACTTGGCCACCTTAGGTTCACTTAGATACACTTAAGCCCATTAGACACCATACTAGGTCCACTTAGGCATACTTGGCCTATTAGGCACCATTTTAGGCCCATTTAAATACACTTGACCCATTAGGCACCACACTTGGCCCGTTAGGCGCCACACTTAGCCCATTAGGTACCACCCTAGGCCCGTTTAGGCACCACCCTAGGCCCGTTTAGGCACCTTGGGCCCATTTAGATACACTTAGCCCATTAGGCACCACACTTGGCCCATTATGCACCACCCTAGGCCTACTTAGGCACCTTAAGCACATTAGACACCACACTTGGCCTTTTAAGCACCATCCTAGGCCCGTTTAGGCACCTTAGGCCCATTTAGATATACTTAGCCCATTAGGCACCACACTTGGCCCATTATGCACCACCCTAGGCCTACTTAGGCACCTTAAGCACATTAGACACCACACTTGGCCTTTTAGGCACCACCCTAGGCCCACTTAGGCACACTTGGCCCATTAGGCACCACTTTAGGCCCATTTAGATATACTTGGCCCATTAGGCAGCACATTTGGTTCATTAGGCACCACCCTAGGCCCACTTAGGCACCGTAGGCCAACTTAGGCACACTTGGCCCGTTAGGCACCACACTTGACCCATTTAGATACACATGGCCCATTAGGCACCACCCTAGACCCACTTAGGCACCCTAGGCTCATTTAGGTACATTAGGCCCATTAGGTACCATCTTAGGCCCACCTAGGCATTTTTATAGGTTTAGTTTCACTTAGAGTTATTTCCTTGTCTTTCTTTATTTATTTGTTTTTATTGATTGATTTTAGGATTAAGTAAATTTTTCACTTATTTTATTTTATTTGATCATTACTATTGCTTGTATTTTTTTTATTTATTTTATTTTGATTTTAGGATTAAGTGAATTTTTGACTTATTTTATTTTATTTTATCATTACTATTACTTGTATTTTTGTTTATTTATTTTATTTTGATTTTAGGATTAAGTGAGTTTTGACTTATTTTATATTATTTCATTGTTGTTGTTATTATTATTATTATTATTATTAATTAATTAATTAATTAAATAAAAAATTTGTGTGTAGATCCTTTGGGCCAAATCATGAAATATTTATTTGTTTTGTTATTATTTTATTTATTTTTCTTTTTTTGATTGGTTTGTTATTTTCAGCCATTGAGCCATGCAGTCGAACCAAAAAGAGAAGAATGAATGGAGTCAACAGAACTGTATAGGAATAAGATAGTGATGTTTTAGAAAGTAGGGAAATCAATCTGGTGAGAGAGCATCATTTTTTATGAAAGAAAAATCTCCATAACCAGTTTTGGCAAGTGGAAAGAAGCTGATGCGTGTATATAGACGGGGTGTGAAGCTGTGTTCAAGGGAGAGGTGATTTAAAAAAAAAAATTAAAAAGAAAGAAAGGAAAGGAGGACGGTGGCTGCTATTCCTTTCACTACCGTGGCTGGAGAGAGGAGCTGAATGGGGGATTGAAAAGAGATTGAGAAAAAGAAAAAGGAAAGAAGGATGAGGTCCGGAAAAAAAAATGATATAGGAGGCTGCCGTTTGAGAGGAAGAGAGGAGGTTTTTTTTAGAGCAGAGATAAGTTGTTGTTTTGGGGAAACCCACATACGCAACTGTTTGGTGATTCATTGGCTATTCACCCCGCGATTGGGAAGGTACAGAGGAAAGGGGACGGGAAGATTTGGAAGGGAAAGAAAGGAGACAACATTTGAACTCACCAATGGTTAGATCCTGAACACCCAGATCGTTTTGGTCAACCCCGCTGCTGAAGTTGACGTAGCCAGACCGAAGTTGGTGTTTGCGTCATCTGAATTTTCCTGTCGCATGAGTCTTCTGAATCTTCCTTTAGCCGAAAATCGAGAACCATCTGGACAGCAACCCATCCATCCACATATCCTTGAAAACAGTGAATCCTCCAATTCCCATCATCGTCAATTACACAACCAGGCCGCACCTTTGCTTTTCTCCATTCTCCTACCATACGTCCTCATGTTCGTCCAACTTCTGGAACGCATTATCCATATTTTAGTGGCTATCAAAATAATTGAAAACCAGTTGCGGGGTTCTTAAATTTATACTTTCCGTTCCTTGAGACGAGCTTTGTTGATTTGAAAGAAAAGTATTGGATGAAAAACCAAAACTCGATCAGTTCCCATCAACCAGTACCATTGTTCCCGAGCATCATTGGGGAAGAGAAAGCAACTACACGCCACCAGGTTGTTTTGGTAAGCCGACTAGGTAAGTTAGTTTTTTTTTACGAGTTTTTAGTGGAACTTTGATGTCTTGTGATGTACTTTTTAAAGTTGGATTATTATATTGGGTTGAGTGGGTTGATTTGTTTTATTGGCTCCAACATGTATTCGTTTTAATATGGCAGCAAAATCTCACTTTTGGTTTAATTTTTTATTTATTTATTACATTGGGTGGAACTTTGATGTCTTGTGATGTACTATTTAAAGTTGGATTATTATATTGGTTTGAGTGGGTTGATTTGTTTTATTGGCTCCAACATGTATTCATTTTAATATGGCAGCACAATCTCACTTTTTGTTTAATTTATTTATTACATTAAATATTAGAGTTGTTTAAGGTTAGTTTTGATGTATTATATTAAATTCATAAAATACAATTTTATGTAGCTTTACTTGAAAAAAAAAATATAGTTGATCTTTATTTAATTTAGTTTTGATTCATTTAATTATTGATTGTTTATTTATTTATTTGCTATTAATTTAATTCTTTGTAATTTATTTATTTATTAATAAGATTGATCCTATGGGTTAAAAATTCAGTTTAAAAAAAAAAAAATCTGTTGTAGGTTGATTGAATTGGTTTTAGGTTTAAGTAAAATTTTAGTTTGTTGAAATGATTGATTTTTATATGTTAAATATTAGATTTTAAACTTACCTTAATTAGTGTTAAAAACATTTGTTAAGCTCAAATTTTATTCCAGTAATGTAAGTTTATACACAAAAAAAAAAAATTAATTCCATGAGTTCGTATTTTGTTTTAGCTATACTTATTTATTCATGCATTACCTATTTCATTTATTTATTAATAAAACTAATTTTTATAGGTTAGAGATTTAATTTTAAAAATATGTTCTTGTTAGTGTTTTTATATAACTTTAGGTTTAGGTGCTCTTGAAAAATTTTAATTTGTTAAAATAATTGATCATGTGTGTTAAGGATTTAAGTTTAGATTGGCTTTAATTAGTGTTTAATTCATTTTAAGCTTAGATTTCATTTTTAGAAAGTAAGTTTATTTAGAAGATTGATTCCATTAATTTATATTTTGTTTTTTTTTTAATTATATTATTTATATTTGTGTTATCTATTTATCCATATGTCAATAAGATTAATTCTATAGGTTAGAGATCTCGTTTTAAAATATATTCTGGTTAGTTTTTTTATTTAACTTTAGGTTTAGGTGCTCTTGTAAAATTTTTGTTTGTTAAAATAATTGATCATATGTATTAGGATTTGAGTTTAGATTTGCCCTAATTCGTGTTTAATTCATTCTAAGCTTAGATTTCATTTTAGTGATGTAAGTCTATTTAAATAATTTGATTCCATGAGTTCATATTTTGTTTTAGTCATACTTATTTATTCATGTGTTATCTATTTATCCATTTGTTAATGAGATTGATTTTATAGTTTAGTTTAATTTTTTTTTTTTGGATAGTTTTTTTCAATTTAATTTTAGGTTTAAGTAAAATTTTTGTTTGTTAAAATAATTAATCTTACGTCTTAAATATTTGATTTTAGACTCACCTTAATTAGTGTTAAAAATATTTTCTTTAAGCCTAGGTTTCATTTTAATAATGTAAGTTTATTTTGAAATTAGATTCCCTGAATTCATATTTTGTTTTAGTTTCCTTTCGTTTAAATTGATTCATTTTAATTATTTTAAGTGTTCTTATAATTCTTAATAAAAATAAATTTTATATTTAAAGGTGACTGTCCTTAGTTTATTCTGATTTGGCTTCCCTCATTAATTCAATTTAGGTATTTTCCGTAATATTAGTTTGTGAATAAAATTAATTCTTAAATTGAAAATTATTGTTTGCCTTGATTTGATTTGGTTCATTTTAATTAGTCGGGATGTGTTTGTGTGTTTAATCGATCTTATGCTAATTCGTTATTAATACTCTTAATTGATATGTTTCTTGAATATTAGTCATTACTTTAATTGATTTAAGATTGAATAGTTTATTGCTTAGATAGTCTCTGATAAAATTTACTTTTCAGAGGCCATCGGAAAATAGTGAAGATTGGCCTCCATTCACACCATTTCAGTTTGCTTGGTTGCCAAAAATTTTATTTTGTGATTTTGTTTCCGTTCGTTTTGATTGGTATTTTGTTTCTCATACGTTTTATTGTTCTCAAATTAATTTCTCTTATTTTAAATATAGCACTTTTCTCAAAAGATTCCTTTAAAAATCTATTTCAAAAAACTCATTTAGAGTCCTTAGAATCAAAATCTCATTTTCTTAAATAATATGCAACCATCTTTTGATCGGTTCGCATCTTTCTCGGTTTTCAATGAAAATTTTAGTTTTGAACAAAACACGAATCAAAGCTTGTGTTCCCAAATAAATGGGATGATTCTAGTCTAGACTCGTGTATATCAATTGGGGAATTGGTGAAACCCCTACATAAGAAAATTTTTCTAAACTCTTCCTTGCTACCGATTTTTACTCAACCATTGACCCTTTAGATTTAAAATTTGTTTTAGTAACTTTAGAATGTTTTTAAAAAATTTTCAAAACTTTTATGACTTTCCTCATTTCTTGAACTTGAATTTAAAATTTCTTTTGAGTTAGAAAGACATTCTGGAATAGAATATATAAACAAGTCTTTAGGGGGGCTCCGTTTTCACCCAGTTCTGGACACTCGAGAACTTTTTTTTTAAAATAAAATACCATAAGACTTTTTAAATTTCATTCAATATTTTTTTTCTCAATTCTAGACTTCTTAAAATTGATATTAGACACATAAAATATTAAAAAATATTCATTTTTGAGGGAGATATGAGTTTTCAAAGTCGTACCTACTACACATGCTGAATTCTGGACATTTGATTATCTTGAGTGTTTTAAAAATATTTTTAAGTACTATCCGACCCTAGATTCAATTTTTATGTGATATAAACACTTTGAACTATGTGTGTGGTTTTTTTTTTTTATATGATTTTATGTGATCATTTATTATTTTTTAAAAATTCGTTTATGCATGTCAGTTTTTCTTATCTAATCTGGACTTTATAGAGCCTTTAGGTGTCTTTGCTGTAACCTGTCCTTTGAATGAGAGTTTGACCTTCGGTATGTTGATCTAGATGTGTAGGAGTAATTTTCTGAAAATTTTTATAATTAAACCCCACTCTAAGCCATTTTTTTTAGAAATTGTTTTGTGATGATTCATTTTCTAACTACATGCTGATGGTTTTATACTTTACTTGAAATTGTTATTATTTTTGGAGTCATTTGATTCATCTTAGCTTAATTTTGGCTTTGACACTATTTATTAGACATAATAAGGATGTTATTTGATATATACTTGCCCTAACCACTCTAACCTATTTTGAGGAATCTTATAAATTATGCATGCTATCTAGGTACGCTCTCTATCATTTACTTTTCAAAATTCCATGAACATGCATGTTGTTATGAGCCTTATTTATGCTTGATATGATCCTTAAATGCTTAGATGTATGTTTGATTTGCTTGGATAAAACAAATGTGTGCTATATTTCCATACTAACTTTGATGTTTTATGATAGCGCTTGAGAAACAGTTCAAGTACGCACCCTAACTCTCCTTTATTGTGATTTGATCTTGTTTGGTAGGCTATTTTTTTTAAATCACCTTAGTCTACCTAGGTATCCTCAATCAATCAATTAATTGCCCCATTTCCTTCAACTTAGTTAGTAGAGACCTTTATAGGGCTTAGAGGAGTGCTACATTTTTAGAGGTACTTTCCTAATAAGTAACCTGATCCCTGGACCTAGACTCGGGTTTTCCAAAGACACGTTTTTCCAAAAACTATGAAGTCATTTTTCAGGGTTTTATTTTCCCTTTAAAATAAAATAAAATAAGTGGTGACTTTGACTTTTCTAAAACAAATTTTCATAAATAAAAGCGAGTCTCGTCAATCGAGTGAATGCGCACGTGAAAAATGCGGGTTCACAATATGCCCCTTCACTTACCCACTTCACTTAACCATTATCATCTCTAATCATTTTTCCCCTTTTGTTCCAAACTTTCTTAATTTTGATATAACCAAGTCCAACTTTTATTAATATAATATTTTTAAAATATTTTTTTGGGCAATTAATAATTTAATATTACACAAAAACTATTAAAAATAAATAAATAATTTTTCTTTTTCCTTTTTAATTAAGACGGTCCATAATATGAGTCACAAAAACTATGTAGAATATAATATTTACAACTTAGAATATCATTATATATATATATATATATATATATATATATATATATATATATATATATATATATATATATATATATATGTTTTTATATTATATGTAATAACATATATTACATTGTTTTACATTGCATTTTTTTAATTCTTTTCTTTTTTAAACTATAATTTTAATTTTATTTTACAAAATGAGTAATATAAAATATTTAAAAAATAGATCAAAAGGATAAATTTATGATCCATGAAATTTGCATATCTCATATCTCAATTTAGAATTATTATATTCCATGTAGTATGTGTCAGTTCCTACTTAACATGTATCCTTCGGGGCAACTACCTCGATGTCTCCAGAGTTTCTTCTATGGCTATAAAAAAGATATGTTTGAATGTGTTCTGAATAGACTTCTTCTATGGCTAAGTTAACTTAGAGGATTTTTACGAAATGAATTTTTGAAAGAGATACACACCTCTAATTCTTGTTCATTTGCTATAAAATAGGCTTGATTTTATATTATCTTTTTGGCCATTATGACCCCTCCTTACGTATGCGTTTAACCTTGTAATGTTGGCCCACTAATGGCGCATAACAAACATACATTTATGATGCCTAATTGTTTGGATAACTTAGGTGAGATGGGACAATTTGGGCTGAGACTGCTTGGGACGGGTTGCCTATTTAGTTACCTTACTGTTCCAATGCCTACTATGCCCTCATTTCTTAGTTATTTCCGACTAGACTTCTACCTAGGGAGGGTTTAGCTAAGAAAAGCTTTTCAATAATATTATATTTAATAAGATATATTACATTGTTTTACATTGCATTTTTTTTTAAAATTCTTTTATTTTTTTCAACTATAATTTTAGTTTTTTAATCAAAATATTTTACTTTACAAAATGAGTAATGTTGGTGTTGTGCCAACTAGATACAAGTCCGTCTAGCTTCACTGGAGTCAAATGGACTTCTTCCCTGCACAAAAGGACGTCCGGACAGGTGGTCCGGGCATGTTCCTTTGAAGTTTAAGTCAGAATCTAGCAAGAGTTAATCTAACTTTTTTTTAAAGACTATGTGCGTGCGTACCTTTTTCATGCTTTTGGAAGGGTTTTTATAGAACATATGAGCCAATCATCATAGTGTTGATTGTGCATTCATGAATTTCTTGCGCTGATGATCGTCGTCGTGGTGGATACTATGCCTTAATAAGGTAGTCAACACCATTATCTCATCATGGATTGGGCAATCATACCAAACAAGAGCTGCTTATTTGTGCCATTTGTTGGCTATTGTGCAAGAATCTCGAACCATATCATTGATTGTGCATTTACATTTGTCAATGTCGTTGATTGCATGTAATGATTTATTGACATTGATTTTTGGGTGTAAATGTCGTCTAGATTATCGCTCAGGCATTTGGTGTGATTAATCATTTGTCCAATGCTTGGAATTTCCGACTAGGTTGGTTTGTCTGTCTGGAAGTCCCAGTTGGTTTGGTCTATCCATTCCGTCTGGCATTAGGGAAGAAGGAAATCTGTTTTTTCTCTTGCGCTAGTGGAGCTTGTCTTGGTTCAGACGGATTGCTCCTAAACGGATTATCTACTTACCTTAGACAACCAAAGGATCTTGAGCTTGGGAATGACACATGGAAGGAAGCTTCCCACAATGACCCCTAATCCATCTGACTCTATCTGGTAGGGTCGCTGACAAGCTGGGGTAGGATAGATTGTCTGTTTTTTCAAGTTTTTGGGTGCCAAGGGATGCGTGTCATATGATGCTTTAATGATGGGTCACATCAATCAAGACTGGTTGTCAGGCGATGTGTCCCTTCACTAATCTTGGTAAGTGTTGCTAGGTGGTGTGTCTCTTGGGCTGCATAGGTTTTTATTCTTCCATCCATTTGGTTCACCTTTTGGCTTTCTTCTGCTTAGTGTTCTCTCACTGTGTTGCTTTTTCTCCATCACTGTGCTTACCACCGGTTGCTCCCCTTTGCCTTTATCATTGTCAACGAGTGGTTTGCTACCGGAGGATCTCATTCCTACCAAAAAGCGTTTTAGTTTTGACTTTGGTAGGTTTTTTGCCATTGGTTTGTTTTTTTGTTGTATTTTTTTTTGCTTTTCCGATTATGTTGATGTTGCTTTTTTGGAGAAAAAATGGACATATCAATGTCTAGATTTGGGGTCCTTTGGTTTTCTCGCTCGTTTCTTTTGCTTGTTTGGAGTGGACGTATTGGTGTTTAGATTTAGGGATCTCTAGGCTTCTTGTTTGCTTCTACGTCATCATTGTATTTATGCTATCGTCTCACATTTTTGCTATTGTCGCAATGGTGCGATGTGTGTGATTCTTTGTCTGCCGTCAACGAAGAAGCTTGTTCTAAAAGTTTTTGCAGCCAAATCTGTCTAGATTCAGATTGTAGTTCATTTAAGTTTAGGTGTTTATCACTAGGGCAACATCGAATGGCGAACAGATCGAGTGATTGGTTCTGACAATTGCGTTGTTCCGTGCAGGTTTCCACACAGACTAAACGCATATGATCTAATGGACAGAGGAGGAGTTACTTCTACCAATGGAAGACCTCAGCAAGGCGGACAAAAAAATGCTAGAGTCGGGCACTCTAGGCCGGATCGTCCAATTGGGGACTTGTCCGAGCAAGAATTCCAGGCTCGTTTTTGTATTTCGGACACCATCTTGATTCAATTAACAAATGGTGAAACTTTATCGTTAGTCAATCTTTCGAATAACATGATATACTTTACCAAGGAACAATTTGTTGTAAGGCTCCGTTTCCCAATTCCGTAACTTTTTAAACAATTTCTTCACTTCACACAAATTTCGTCTGCTTTTCTTCATCCGAACATCATCCGGATACTGATGGGATGTAGTGTGTTGGACATGCTCTTTCGGTTAGATCTCTCCCTACTGGAAGTCTTATTGAACTACACTATCAGGATGAGCCCAAAAGAGAGGTTCAACTTGTCTACCTATATTCCTTCTCTCCAGTTTGTGACTAATCTTTTAGACTCGAGCAAATGCTAGGCCAAAGGGGATGTTTTGGTATTCGGCTCCTGGAGCAGTTCGTTTGAGGGTCTGAATAGAGTTTTTTCTCTGTAGTGCTCGTTGGAGATTCTAAGTAGACTATTCTTTTATCACTTTCATTTTGTCTTGTTGTTATTCCATCCTTGTTGCTAACCTACTCACAATATTTATGTTCATCTAATGCAGGTAAGGAGAGACGGGGACACCTTGTAGAATGGGTGGAGAAGGCTTCATTCGCTCATCTTAGCAAGTTGTTCGACATCAATGTTGTTGAATAGGCTCACAATGTTCTCTTATCAAACAAGAACTTGCAGACGCTGATCGAAAATCCCAAGTCATTTATCATCTCGGTGTTTTCTCGACTAGCTCATCCGTCTCTGGTACACGATGAACATTTCGTGTCGAAGTATTTTTTTTTCTACAAGGTTGCTCGTTTGACGAATTCTGAAGCACGTCAGGCTTGTCTAGAGGAACGGGAGAAGAAGCGTCAGGAAGAAACATTGAGACAAGCTCTAGCTGCTAGCCATTTTACTTCTAGCTCAATTGTTCGTCCTCTTTCCCAAAAGAAGAAGTCTACGGCTAGTCCTGTCTAGAAGGAGAGAACTCCACTTACTGCCACCCCATCTTCATTGTCTTCTTCGTCTCCTTCATCTTGCAACGATGAAGTCAAAGTAGGGGTGAACTGACTGGTGCCCTTTATTATTTGTGAGGAAAATGAAGAAGATGAGATGACCTCCAACTTGAGAACCAGATTTCGCGAGAGGCAACGTAAGTGCCTATTCAAATCTATTGCTGCGACCAATTTCCTTTAAAGAAAGCTCATCCAATACCTGGTTAGGATTCTCCGTCCAAGCCAACACTGCCAACTCCTACTACAGTAGTCACTTCAGGCTTGGATAAAAAACCTTCCTCTATTAGCGACATTTCCTATCACGAGATGAGGAAGCCCTTCGTCGTCTTGGTGAACATTAGTGAGGATTCATTCGAGTGTTTAAACTCTTCTCCTCTTCACCCAAAGCCAACCTATGTCCCTAGTCGGGAGAAAGAGTCTGAGCTTTTGAGCCTTATCCTTTCTTTCACCGAAAGGGAGCCTCCAATGCAGGACATGGGGTGCTTTTTTCAGCTACACAACAAATTTCTATTGAGATGGACGAAGACCCTAGCTAGTCTTTCATGGTGTGGCTTCTTTATGGTACTCCAGACATTGTCATTGTCTGTATCATTCATATGAAGGATTACACTACATTTGAGTTAGCGGAAGTGGTAGGTCGTCTCCCTTTTTTTCACTTGTGACTTTTCTTGTTTTTCCTTTAGTCTCTTGTTTCATAATGATCTTTGTTGCCCCCAGGTGATAGCCTAAGTTCGTAACCTCATGCGGCAACGAGCACTCATTTTCCTATGACTGGAAGTAGTCGAAACCATGAGGTCATACATTGCCTATAACATGGACAAAAACAAAGAGCTCCTAGTCGACTTGGAGACAGCAAGGAGTGAGGTTGCTACTGCTCGGAAGTTGGCTGAGAAGGGTGCTTCTTTGTTGAGGAAGATTGAAGAGGAGAAGAAAACGTTCCAGGCCGAGGCTCACTGGTTGGCTAAGGAGAAGCTGACTATGGCAGCCGAGAAGGAGAAGGTTGAAGAAGAGACTGTCCGACTAAGACGGGAGCTACAAGATTTCTGTGTAGGGTTTTCTACTCAAGAGGAGGATTTGGAAGTGGACTACCAGAAGCAGGTGGATGTCATGTTCTTCTATGACTATCAGTGTTGTATAAAGAAGCATGGCATTGCTAACGATACTCACAACTTCCCTTCTAATGATGAAGAAGATGAGTCTTTGGGCGACCTTACCCAAGGAGACGGACTTGCGCCAGGAGACGAACATGCTCCATGAGGTGGACCTTCCGTTGAAGATAGCTCCCATGGCAAGTGGACTTGACTTTTTTTTTTTTCATTTTTTTACCTTAGTCGGTTGTGGCCTGGGCTTTCATACTTATACATGCAATGCATGCTCTTTCGAGCTTTTTTCTTCAATATGACTGCACTTATTAATTTTTCTTCAAGTATGCTTTCTTTAGCTATTTGTTCTTATTACACTATTTTCATAAGCAACTTTTATTAATAATATTGCTTTAAGTTGGTTACATTCCATTGGTGAAGCAAGGGCACGCTGTCTAGTGTCCGAAGATGGTATGCCCCTGAGTCTTCTACCTTAATTATAATATAAGGTCCTTCTCAATTAGCTTGTAGCTTTCGGGCTCCTACTTCAGCTGTGTTTTTGAAGACTCTTATGAGGACCAAAGATCTTAGTCGGAAAAACTGTGGTTGTGCCCTTTTGTTGTACTGAGTGACTGCTTTTTGATGGTAAGAAACTATCCGGATAGCTGCAACTCCTATTTTTTCGTCATTTCAATCTAGTTGCCTTATGAGCTCTTCATCATTATCCCTTTGGTCTTGTACGGTTGTCTTAGCAGTAGGCATGCCAATTTCGATTGGAATGATGACTTCCATCCTATAAGCAAGGGTGAAGGGAGTGGCTCTCATTGGCCATCTAGATGTTGTTTGGTAGGCCCATAAGAGTTTGTCTACCAATTTTCCTTTTGCTCATTCCAACATTTTCTTCAATGCATTCAACAGGGTTTTGTTTGTCACATCTGCTTGTCTGTTGTTTTGTGGATAGCAGGGTGTTGAGTACAAATTCTTGATGTTTAGCTTTGAGCAAAATGTTCGAAACATGGCGTTGTCAAATCGGGACCCATTATCTGTGACGAATGCTCGTGGAATTTCGAATCGACATATGAAGTTTTTCCAAACGAACTTGGAAACATCTTTGTCTTTGATACAGGCATAGGCTTCTGCCTCCACCCACTTGTTGAAGTAGTCGATTGCAACGAGCAAAAACTTCTTTTGTGTTGCTCTAATGGGAAAGAGACCGACTATGTCCATCCTCCATTGCCCAAACGACCAAGGACTTGTGATCGAGTTGAGGGCTTTCGAAGGTACATGGAGAATGGGAGTGTGTAGTTGACACAAATCGCATCTTCTGACATAGCTTTCAGCATCCCACTTCATGGTAGGCCAATAGTATCCTTGTGTGTAAGCGCGGTGTGCCAACGTTCGTTTGCCTAGTTGATTGTTGTATACGCCCTCATGGAGTTCAGCTAGGACATATTTAGCCTCTAGCTTGCTTAAACACTTTAGGTATGAGCCTCCAATTGATTGTTGATAAAGTTGATCATTAATTAAAGTGAAGCATGCTACTTGTATGCAGAGTTTGTGTGCTTGCTTTACTTCTTCTAGTATATTCCTTGTCTAGAGGTATTTTATGATGTCGAGCATCCATCTTAAGTTTGTTTGACTGGTATTGCATATTGGCCCGAGGGTGATTGAAGGCGTGAATTTGAGGTAGATGGGCAACATCATTGTCCTATTTATGGGGAGAGTGATAACTATCTCGGCTAGTGCGTTGACCTTCCCTTTTCCTCTTGTGGCACTCGTCTAATGATCCACTAGTCTAGCTTTTTCAAGCATTCTTCCACCATGGCAAGGTATCTGGTCATAGTTCATCATTTGCTTTGTACTCCTGTTGAATCTGCTTGGCAATTAGTTGAGAGTTGCTCTTGATTTCCAACTTGGTTACGGCTAACATTAGGGCAAGATTTAGCCCAACTAGCATAGCTTCATATTTTGCCTCAATTTTGGTGGTCGAGAAGCTGAGATGAATAACTTGTTCTCTTAGTTCCCCAGTTGGTGCCTGCAAGACCAGACCTACTTTCTGACCCAAACACCTTAGATGTTCCGTCTACATGAAGTGTCCACCATTGTTCTCTAGGGCAGTTGACCGGATGTGTTTGGTTTTTAGGGAAATCAACTATAAAGTCGGCCATAACTTGCTCTTTCAAGGATAACTACGGCTGATACTTGATCTCATACTCAATTCGATTGCCCATTTCAACATCCGCTTGGATAGGTTTGGTTTATGCAAGGTGACTCGAAGCGACTGGTTTATAAGTATAGTCACTTGATGAGCCTGGAAGTACAAGCAAAGCTTTCAAGCGACACTCTTTAGTGCTAAAGCAATATGCTATACTTGGAAATACCATGTCTCAGTATCCACCATTGCTTTGCTCACATGATAGATGGGTTTCTAATCCCTATCTCATATATGCCGAAACAGGATGACACTGATAGTGTAGTTAGATATGACCAAATACATGTAGAGTTCTTCGTCGGACTTACGACTGCTTAAAATAGGTAGTTCAGTGAGGTAGCGCTTAATTGCCTCAAATGTTTGCTTATACTCATGTGTCCAGTTGAATGTGCTTACCACCTTAAGTGTGGGAAAAATGTCGCAACTTATATGTGAAATGAGCTATGAAACGACCCAAAGCTACAAGACAATTTGTGAGACGTTGCAATTCATTTTTGCTGTTTGAATGGCTGTTTCGATGATAGCTTTCACTTAAGCCGAATTAACTTCAATTCCTTTTTAGGTTATCATAAACCCTAAAAACTTCCCTGCATTAACACCGAAGGCACACTTAGTTGGATTGAGTTTCATATTGTATGCCCGCATTCGACAGAATGCTTCTTCTAGGTGTTGAAGGTGTTCAATTTGAGTCTCGTTCTTTACAAAAATGTCGTTAATGTAGACTTCCACAGTTCGGCTGATCAAGGGCTTGAAGATTTTTGTCATTAGTCTCTGGAGGTAGTGTCAGCGTTCCAAACGACATGACTCTGTAACAATACAACCCTTGTGGTGTGACAAAGGTTGTTTTCTCCTTGTTTGGTTGGAACATAAGGATTTAGTGGTATCCGGAAAAAAATGTTTAGAAATGAGAGCATCTCATGCCTGACAGTGGTGTTGACTATTTGATCTATTTGGGGCAAAGGAAAACTATCCTTCGAGCAGGCGTCATTCAGGTTGGTGTAATCAACATAGACTTACCACCTTCAATCTTTCTTTGGGACTATCACGTTCGCCAACCAATCTAGATATTTAACTTCTCTGATGAATCCAATTGCCAATAGTTTGTCAATTTTCGTCTGGATGATCTTTAGTCTACTTAGATGAAAACGTCGGATCTTTTGCCTGAGAGGTCGTGAAGTGGGTGAGACATTGAGCTTATGGGAGGCCACGATCAGATGGATTCTCGGCATGTCCGAGTGAGTCCAAGCAAAGATGTCCTTATTGAACTGAAACATACTCCCTAGCAGTTCCAGTTCATCTTATGCAAGCAAGGACTTAGTGTTAGGATCAGGGCATTTTCATGTGGTTGCAACACTTGATTGACATTTATTGGAGGGAAGGTGATTCTACCGTTGACTGGACGCACACTTCCTTCTGCGAAGGTGCCCTAGACGGAACTAATCCATTCTCTTATAGAAGTTGCGCGGAGAAACCTTCATATTTCCACCTAGAGCTATGTTTGTCATCTATTGGGCCTTTGTGTATATAGTTAATGATAGCACTGGGAGCTGTCAGGGGTGCAGGGGCTTGGACGACTACCTCTGGTGTCGTCTTTCTTTGCTTGTTGGTTGTGTGAACATATTACTTAAGGTGCCCGACCTTGATGAGTTTCTCCACCAAGTAATGCAGACTCTTGCATTGTTCAATGGTGTGGTCGTGATCTTTATAATAGGAGCACCTTTTGTTTTGGTCTTGTCTAGCCGGATCTATCTTGATTGGCTCCGACCATGTGAAATCCAACAGGTCGTGGATTTATGGGAGGAGTCTCTCATAGGAGAAACTTAAGAGAGTGAGTCTCACTTGCAATTGCTGTCAACCGTCTTGTCTCCTATTACCTTGTCTCGATTGGTTCGAGGGCTTAAAACTCCCTGTTTTATCATTCTTGGTCAGATGATTAGTGACCATGACCTGTTAAGAGGCTACTCGAACATCATTTTCGAGCATAGAATACTTGTCTACTCGCCTTTATTGTAGGCGGCTTCTTTGTAAGGAACTCAAAAAATAGCGTGCCTAGGCTTATGCTTCGCTTGAAGTGCAGGATGACATTCATACTACAGGATTCAACTTGAAGCACTGCTTGCCCGAAATGTTTCATGAAATCCCTTAGTGTTTCATTTTCCTACAACTTGATGTTTTGCAGGGTGCTTATGATTTTCTTTTGGTGAGCTGAACATAGGTAGTGTGGCCTACAAAGGCTTCCAATCCATCCCAAAAAGTGTTCACGGAATTCTACGGGAAACGATGGAGCCAAGAGAGATCTTGACCATGTAGGCTGGCTGGAAAGACCTTGCATATCAGTGCATCATTCTCTATGTCAAGGGTCATGAGCTGCCTGAAGTGCATGATATGGTCAAATGGATCGCTCGTTATATCGTAAATTGTGAACTTGGGCACTATGAACCCTCTAGGTGGCTTATAACTAATGATATAGGGGTCGGACGACATGAAGAGGATGTCATCCAACCGTCGGCTAATAGAGTCGTGTGGGGCTTGTGTCGTTGGTACTTCCGTTTGTTGCCTTGGTGGTTGAGAGGGTCATTCAGATGTGGTTGTTGTAGCTGGTTGACCCAGACGTGCCCTCAGGGTCTCTAACATGCGCGGTTGCCTCTCCACACATGGTGCTTAAGGTCCTAGTTGAGCTCACATCACGTCAGATAAATACAACGCTTTGTCGCACATTCTTTTCCTTGATGCTTGGGTAGATTTGGTATCTTCGTTCGGCTGCGTTTGATGAGTTGGCGAAGACTCCTCCTTAGATCATCTCAAGTAACTGCCGGAAAACTTTGTGTCCCCGAGAAAGGATGCCTTAATAGTTCGTCTTGAGGTTGTTTCTTGGCTTTAAGTGTGCTGACTTTGAGAGGGGCCTACTGTTGATATTTAAGCCCGTAACTCTTCGTTCTCTTCTCTTAGTCGTTCTGTTTGGCGGAGCAAAGTCTGCATTTGCTGCTCATTTTCTCTTTGGCATCTCTTCGTTATTTCATGTCAAACAAAATAGTCTTTGTCACCCATTATTGAAGATTGGTTTCTAGAGGGTGTTGACATCCTTAGTCGTTTCCCACAGACGACGTCAATGTTGGTGTTGTGCCAAAAGGATATAGGTCCATTTAGCTTCACTGGAGTCAAAGGACTTCTTTCCTGCACAAAAAGATGTCCAAACATGTGGTCCAGGCATACCCCTTTGAAGCTTAAGTCAAAATCTAGCAAGAGTGAATCCAACCTTTTTTTTTTAATGGCTATGTGCACGCATACCTTTTTCATGCTTCTAGAGGGGTTTTTATAGAACATATGGGTCCATCGTCACAACGTTGATTGTGCATTCATGCCTTTCTTGTGTTGATGATCACCACCATCGTGGATACTATGTCTTAATAAGGTATTCAACACCATCATCTCAATGTAGACTAGGCAATCATACCAAATAAGAGTTGTTGATTGGTGTCATTTCTTGGCTGTCATACAAGAATTTCGGACCATATCGTTGACTATGCATTTACGTTTGTCAATGTTGCTGATTGCGTGTAATGACTAATTGACATTGACTTTTCGGTGTAAATATCGTCTAGATTGTCGCTCAGGCATTAGGTGTGATTAATCATCTGTCTAATACCGGGAATTTCCAATTAGGTTGATTTGTTCATCTAGAAGTCCCAGTTAGTTTGGTCTGTTCATTCCATCTGGCATTGGGGAATAAGGAAATTTGTCTTTCCTTTTGCACTAGACAAAACTTATCTTGGTCTAGACGAATTGCTCCCACATAGATTATTTACTTACCTTGGATGGCAAAAGGGTCTTGAGCTTTGGAAGGACACATGGAGAGAATTTCCCACAAGTAATATAAAATATTTAAAAATTAAAAAAAAAATTGAAAAAGATAAATTTATGATTCATGGAATTTGCATATCCCACGTCTCAATTTTGAATTATTATATCTATAGAGTGTAATATACTAAGATATATCATTGCATTTCCTTTTCTATCCAATATCATATCACGCCAACTAATAATTGTATGAAAAAGATAATTCAAAGCAATTCAACCCTTCATAATAACACTAATTTTCTTTATTTTAATTTACAAGATTGGAATAAGTTTATGTTAAAATACACTAAATTTATACTTCAAAATCTTATAATAAATTTTAAAATAAAAAGACAAATAGCCATAATTATCATGGTTTTAAAAACCAGATTAGATCGACCGATCACAGTTTTGGTTTGATCTGGTTAATTGAGCCAATGGAGGGTTGAACCAGATCAAACTGGATGAATCGACGGTCTGATCGGCGAACCAGTCGGTTCTCTCCAATCGAATGGTTCAACTAGTTAATTTTTTTTTAACCCCATCAAAATGACATTGTTTTACTCAATATAAAAGTGTTTTTTTAGGTAGATATATTTTTTTTTAGCCAAAAAATGTTTTTCTAAGGGAACTGGATCACTCCATGAGGAGCCCATTTGTCATCAAGCCCAATAAGCTTTTAGTCTTATAAATTAATGATTCTTGCATGTCTTTTAAACCCTACAATTCCTACATATTTTTTTTATCCATTTTTCGATGTGGGATTAGTTAGTGAGAAGAAAAAAATTTTATAAGTTGGAGAACTTGAGCTTGAACATTCAAGTGTAAAAATGAGGTTTAACCACTAAGCTATGAAGCTTCTTCATTATATTACATTTTCAAATCAAAATATAACAAAATTAATTTTTTTTTTCAAATTTTTATTATTTAAAACCCTTTCACATTTATTTTTATAATAATTATATAGTGTAGTTATAAAAATAATATAAATTAATTAATATAATAATTTCAAAATAATAAAATATAAAAACATGCAAATAAATTTAAATATTATAATTTTTTTCATTTTAAATATATCTTCATATTTAAATATTATATATGTTCTACTTAATAAAATTTAAAATATTAATATATTTATATTTCTCTTCATCATTTAATTTGATATGTCAAATATAAAAATGAAATATTATTAAAATTTTTAATTATATATAATTTTAATTTTTATAATTATTTAAAATTATTATTATTATTTATAACGTCACTGGTTTGACCGGTGAACCATGAACCGGTAACTTTTCCGATTCAATTATCGGTTTGGTTTCGAAAACATTGATAATTATAGATGCTTAGCACCTAGCTCTTGGGTGAGAACTCATCTTTTTTAAGGTAGGATTAAGCTTCAAAAACTAATTTAAAAGATGTTTTAATGACTATGATTAGAGAAAACAAGAAATTTTTTCAAAAATATTTGTAATTATTTTGAATTACTGGCTATGGACCTCTCTCCTGCTCCTCAAACCCTTCAAATCATCAGGTCTTATTTAAAACAACTAGTGTTTCGTAAATTAAAAATTATTCTTAAGATTATTTGAGAAATTTACCCATTCTCTACTCATAGATTATTTGAGAAATTTATTTCACTGTGTGAATGAGGGTTTGATTGGTTTAAAAAAAATAGAAGATTTAGTTGTGTGTTAGGGGAAAATTTTATAAGATTTTGTAATTTGTTTGGTTGGTAGGAAAATGGAAACCATAATTTGTGGATGTGCATTAGCCACCAACTTGATCGCTTGAGCTAAAAATGCAGTTCAAATTGTTAAGGAGGTGAAATAAAAAGTAATTTTGACATTTCACATATAGTTGGAAAGACATTTGAAGTAAATAGATGTAAGTATATAAGCAAAATTGAATTTTTTTTTCAAAGCTTGGTTGGTCCCTCAAGGACAAATCAACTGGTCATGGTTGATAACCAATGTAATTTTCCAAAAATAAAAATAAAAATGTAGTAGTATGAGTTGACTATTCCTCGAGGGATCAACTTATAATGTTCATTATGCGTAGGTTAAAATATGGGTTTTAATGAGGTGATCGGTTGGTTGGTTTAAAAAGCCAATAGATTGACCTTTTAAAACCCCTGTCCCATTGACAGTTCGTGACGACAATGTCATTTTCTTGGCTAAACTCTTTATTGTGTAAGATTACTAAAACCTAAATATGTAATGGTCCTAGTTAAGAAAAATTAGAAAAATGATTACTTTAACTTGTAGTATTCTAGGTTCTTATCCTTTAGGACCAACACTAATATTTCTCCTTATCTTAATCCAAATAACAATTGTTAATTGAATCTAAATATAAACTAGCCTAAAAAAATAAGAATAAAACAAAGGAATGGTGACCTAAGATATTGAATGAAACTAACAACTAAAAGAAAACATCCAAAGATTTTCACAATTCCAACTTCAAGACCATTAAGAGAAAGCAAAGATCTAAGAATAAACCATCTCTTTAGATAAGTTTAAATTTGGAATTCAAGTTTTGCAATTCAATTTAGATCTCTACTATGCAAAAAAAAAACCAATTTTTAATATTTTATTTTTTATTTTAGAAATCAAGTACCAGACTCATCTATAAGATTCCTTTTAAACCTCATGCATGATTAATCTATACTCATTAGTCACTAATAAAGGGATAACCAAACATCAAAGGATCCATGTAAAGCATTAACCTTTCCTTGATTTAGAGCGAACAATTAGAGAATTTAATCATTATAGTAAAAACCAAAATTCAGATTGAAAACATGTATGGAACATTCAACTTTTTGTTTTTATATGAAAATCTTTTTATTTATCTTGTATATTCTCATCAAAATTTCTATAATAATGAAATCAAACCAAGTTAGCCTTTGATAAATTAATATGTTAACATTAATAGACCCCTAATATGCATCAACTATATCTCAATCATAGACAACTATTTAAAGAATTTATTTTTCCAACAAAATATCAAACTCAAACCCATAAATGTTGGGATTAAACCCCTAAAAGTAAGACATATGTAATAAAACTAGACTTGATTGTCCCCTTGCTATCCCTTTTATGCATTGGCATTGATTTGAACATTGAACCTAGATTTCTTACATTATACATGACTTGGGTGCATTAAGAGTTACATAAAGGATACAAGTCATGGGTTTCTTGTAAGTAGATAAGTTGTCTACAATCAGTTTATATGGATTTGGGCAATCCAATGGAGAATGTAGTGCACCACCTCCTAGTTGGAGGGATGACTTATCTTGGTTGTCGGAATGAGTTTCCTTGTGTACACTAGTGTATGTGATGCACACTAAACATGACCTATAGTGAATCATGACTAGGGCTATCAGTTGTCATGATTCACTAAGCCATTATACTGCATGGACACTCAACATTGAGAGAATATTGAGTCTATGCTAAAATCAATAGGAGGCTTTGATCTATGAGTGAGATCCTAAAGTAGTCATATATTCCTATGGATTGGGTCACTATTGATGGAAACTAGTGGCAACAAGTATTCTCAATAAAGACATCATGATATCTCATTGGATTGAGACAATGTGTCTCCTTGGATGATACAAAGGATGTGTGATCATGATATTTGTGGCGTTGCACTAATTCATTCAGTGGAATTTGACAAATACTCTTTATAAACTAGAGTATGTCATTTGATCACATAATAAGTGAGATTTGTAACTCAAGGATTGGAGAGGTAATCTTGATAGGTGATAATACTACTTTGTTAGATTATGGACACCAATTTTTAAGGAGTGTACATGTTATGGGTAGTGGGTTATAGACCTGAGCTTCATCTTGTTATTATTTACATAGGGTACTAGAGTGCAATTAATTCTCTTTAGTAGGATATTGAATCAACTTCAAAATTGGATTATGAGGGAGCCAATACTCCAATGGGTCCCAATGGTTCTCGCTCTAAGCTCATATACCATGATGACACGGTTTATGAGATTGGATTAGCTCTAGGTTCATTCTTGTACATAAGGGTGTTTAGGTTGCATAGGGATGGTGAACAAGGTCTTTGGATTTGGCTAATTGATTAATAAGATAGCCTTTTATGGTTAATTAATCAATTATGACCCTTTTTTGGCTAAATTAAGTGACCCAAGCCTTAGTAGGCTCAAGTCACTTATGCCTTGTAGGGGAATCCTATAAATACCTCTTTAGGGGTTAGGGTTTCCATCACTTTTGAGAGATAATCGTCTTCCACCTCTAGAGAGAGAGAGAGAGAGAGAGAGAGAGAGAGAGTCAAAGCTTCCTGCCTTCCATTGCCCACACTTTGGAGTGATAAAATTGTGGTTCAAGTCATTGGACAAAAGATCTTAGGTGTAAAATACTTTCAAACTTCTTTTTCTCCATGTGGAATTGATATGGGAATATCCAGATCCAATTATGAGTTTTTTCTTCTCTAGATCTTTATCTTAATATGGTTTTTGTAGCCATATATTTATGCTTTGATAAATTTAGAAAAACCTAAAATAGTTTACATGCAGCCTACGCGATCCAGGGCTAGGGAATGGAGTAATATGGATTTCCCTACAATAAATTATAACCAAACTTACCCTTTCTCTACAATTTCCTTAATGTCTATCCATCTTCATTGCTACATCTCTTGATTTAAGATTATCAACCAAACATGGTGCCTCATCCCTCCCCCACAACCTATATTTGGTTGGAAAAAAAAAAATCTGAGGAAAACTAAACCTTTATTGAAAACTAAGAATGGAGGGGTTACCTACTACAATGTACATTGATATCTCTTATTTTTGTTGTACTTAGTTCTAGATAGAAATGTTATGACTCAAAATGGGACCTAGCATATATTTAAATTATAAAGCGATGATTTGCATTCAAAAACTTTACAAAAACCTTTTTTATTCATAAGAAACTATTGGTTTTGATTGCTAATCAAGGTCATTTAGGGTGGTGCAATCCTTTTCCTTAGCCTAAGCTTTATATAAAGTACCATTTTTCTTTCATTAAAAAAAAAATCTTAGAGAGACAAGCCTTAGGAAGTTTCCACTCTTTCCCTCTCATTTTCACATTCTCTTTTTTGGAATTACTCTTACAAGTTACCCACATAATCAAGCATACGAGTGGATGACATTGAAGCAAAGAGATCGAGTTATGCATCCATTGCTTTTGATTGTTGAAATCCAACATTTAATATTAGAGTATTTGTTGGATGCATGTATATATATACACTTTATATACTTTGTACACTATTGTTTAGACATTTACTTATTTTAAGAATTACCATTAAGTATTTTGTCTAATCAAATTGTATTATACATGGTTTAGGTGTATGAGTCATTATATAGAAGATATAAACCATGAGTTTATTATAACTTGATAAGTAGTTCAAGGTTGATCATGAATTTGTGCAATTCAGTAAAATTCATAATATATCACCCTCGTAATTGGAGGAATAACTCATCTTTAGTCATTAGAATTAGAATATGAGGAGGTCATATTAGTGTATATGGGTTATACACTAATAAATCAAAGCTATGGAGGTACATATTACGAAAACTATGAAAGGTATATATATTTCTCCAAACTATGTTATATATGTTCTTAATCTTAATAAGATGTTCACTAATATTTGAATTGATGATTACTTTCAATTAATATACAAGTAAGATTATAAAGTAATCATATATTCTTATTAACTTGGACAATTATTAATTCAATAGTTGATCATAGACATCTTGAACATTAACAACATGATCTCTATGTCAAAACAATTATATATCCCATTGAGTGATCCAAAGGTTAATAATCATAATTAATTGACAACCCATAATTTCTTATTACATGTTGATCTGATTACTATTATTTATTATGACACAAACTTTACATGTGATTAAGATAATAGAAAATTCACCTCTAGCTACATATTTATTTTAGGAGGAAGAACTATATCTTAAGCTAATAGCTAGTAAGAAAAAATTTGTGTGGTTTGTTAAATAATGACAATTGAATTTATAGCATATAATATTATTATCACTAAAGTTTTATGGGTGAAAATATTTCTAGAAAATTTCAAGCTTGATCAAATAATTGATAGTAAAGTTAAGTTGTTACATGCTAACCAAATGACTATTTCAGTTGTAAAAAATGGTGAAGTAGGACCAAGCAAAAAATATATAGAATTGCAATATCATTACATTCTATATATGATACAAATGGATGAATTAAATGTTAATTGTATCCCAATAAAAAAAATATTTGTTGATTCTTTAATTAAGCCCATAAATATTGAAAATTTTAGAAAGTATCTTATGCTATGAGCTTGAGAGCATATTAAAGTAATATTTGGTTTTTTGACAAAGTGGGAGATGTTAGATATTGTGGCTGAAAAATCCTCTTTCAATGTGATGGATAAATTTATTAAAAACATCACATATTATGTTGCTCTGGATACACATGCACACAAAATTACTCTACATTTCATGTGATCTATATATATTTAATTATTTATAAATATATATTTTTTAAATTGAATATTGCATATACATGTGCATTTTGCATTTTTCATGTTTAGATTTTGAGTTTTACTAAGTCAACTAGATGGAGGTTTAGCTCGGAAGACTTTATAAGTGAGTGAAAACCAAATTAGTTTGTTTCTAGAATATCTCTCTTGACTCTGTAATTACTTAACTTATTTAATTACTTGATTTGTTTAACTCTAAGAAATGATAAGGTGAAGATATGATGTCAATTTTTAAGGAATGTGGTTGAGTTTATATGGGTAACATGTTTGAGTTTAGATAGGTCTCTTAGTTATATTATCAAATTATTTTTGTAATTTTTTATTGTCTTTATTTCACATTGAAAAGTTTGAAGACAAAGCAATTGAAGAGTTTGAAGAAGAAAACGATTGAAGAGTTTGAAGAGAAGTATTTGAAGAGACTTCGATAAGAAGAAGGTTACCTTGCAACTTAACAATCTAGTCTATCAAAGCCTTGGGGTTGCAACATATTATTTTTCTTTAGATGAGGATGTTTGTTACAAGCAGCTTGAGATCCAAGTTGATGAAAGCCATATTTAAAGAACAAACTAAGAAAAATAGGGGTTTTGTCTTCTCTTTCTCACTACTTTCACCATTCTCTTGTGTTCTTCTTGTAAGATAGAATCTCTAAAGTTGCAAGTAATAAAATGAAAGTCTAAGATCATACCCCCAACCACGACAATCAGGTTCACACAAACAGGGATTAGTTGGTTAGTACTTACAAGACCTTATGTTCATGCACCAACGGAACTCACAAACCTATATACTAGAGACCCTTATCCCACTTTTGGAATTAATGTAGTATATATATATATATATATATATATATTTGCTCCCCATCAAAGAAAACTTAGCGTAGTTTTCACACCAAGTAATATGTCTTATATTTGTAGACATAGGCGGTTACTCCATAAGAGATGTGACCCCAAGTTTCATTTATTTTTAGGGAAAATAATATTTAAATGGGCCACAAACTTAAAAAACTTTTATTTTATTTTTTATTTTATTATAATAAAAAGATGTTTCCAACACTTCCTACTTCATTTTTTTTTTATAGTTTTCCAGTTCTCGGTAGTTTGGTAGTAGCTTAACTTAATTTTTAATTTTCCATTTTCTTTTGTAAGCTTTCAACAAAAATTTCAGTTTCAAATTGTAGAAGACATTAAGTTTTAGTAATATAATTGTCATATTCAATTTCAATTCTAGTATTATTCTCTTGATCCCCAATTTTAATTTCATAAAATTTCAATTTAAATTCAAGTTTCATTCCCTACTATTTTTAATTCCCAAGTTTTCTTTAATTTTAAGCATGTACAACTAATTTCCTTAGTACCAAAGTAGTGAATGAAGTTGAGATTTACTCCTACCTTAATTAAGGATAGCAATAGGGTAGGTTTGGGATAGTCCCCCCTATTTTGACCCTATCCCTTTCATTTATATATATATTTTCATTTCCATTTTAGAAAGAAAATTAAATAGGGTAGGACGGATATAGAAAATTCAATTCTCATATCCACCCACCCTACCTAATCCTATTTAATTTTTATTTTTAAAATTTTAATTACATTAAAAATAAATACATGTTTTAAATTTTTATAATTTATTTTTATGAACAGTAAAATTTTATTTTATATATGTTAATAATTTTTAAAAAATAAAAATAAATTAAAAGGATTTTTATTTAATATATACATGTACAATTAAAGCGAGATGGGTTAAAAAAAAAGTGCTTGAACCTAACTTGTGTTTAAAAAATAAATCCAAAATTTGTCACTAACTCATTTATTCTTACTCCAAACTTGTCCTATTAAGGAAGTAACTATAGAAACCTATCCTATTACCATCCCTAATCTCAACTTAGTCCTTCAATGGTGCTCAATGATTCACAAGGCTGACGTGAAAACTCATGTTGTAGTTACAAGGGTATGAGCTCTGAAAGTAAAGTACCTTTTGGAGTATGTTTAAGAATTGTTAAGTGGTTCTCACTTCCTCTAAGCATTGGATCTTTAGGTGTAGATTCAAGGTGTTGATATTTAGGTTAACAGCAATTGGATTAGTACCTTGCATTTCCCTCATGCTTAACTATAAAATCTGGTTGAGGAGAATTGTTTCTAAAGTGGTGATTTCTATGGATCTTTACTTTTGGTGGGTACTTTCATACTCTAATTTAGAAAAATCTAGAACCATTTTAGTTTAAGGATTAGTTGATGATCTTTTAGTGACAATGTAACTTAGTTATCAATTTTCAAAGTATCTACTTATTCACAAACTCATTAGCTTGAGTTCTACTTGAGGTAATATCATTTGCCTAATTTTTTTTTTTTAGAAAGTTTGTATATTTCTTTTTAAAGTGTTGTTTGAGAGAATGGGCTAGTGAGACTTTAAAATTTTAGATTCTATTTTTATGAAATTTTCAAATCTCAAAATCTACTTAAAATTTTGTTTTCTAAGGGGGGTCAAGAGATTATGGAGTCATTCTTTCCATTCTTAGAAGTTTGTTTATTTCATACATTTGCCCCCACACCTTTTTTATTTTGTTTAAGTGATTAAAACATTATTCCACTTTTAGAGCTAGGGTGTGTTTTTTTATTATGAGAATGATTATGGCCTACTTGACATTAGAAATTATGTTTTTCATGGCTATATTGAATCCTCATCCTTATATATTCACATCTATGATTATGAAATGTAATGATATTCATGTCAATAAATGACGTAGAATCAATCTAATGAGATTTGTCAATTTTTCAACAAAAGTTTATTATTATATTCAACTAGGGGTGGAACTTAGGCAAGTTTAACCCAGCTTAACCAAAACTCAATCCAATTTTGGGTGGGTTTGGATAGTCTCTTTTGCAATTTATATTGGGCTTGGAAAAAAAAAAAAAAAAAACCTTACTCAAACTTAATTTGGATTGGGTTTAGAATGAGGTGTTTTCCTATATTTATAATTTATGTTATTTTATATGATGATAACATTAAGTTCACATCTTTTTTTTATGATAAATGTCAAATTTAATTTTATTATATATTATTTTATTTTTTATAAAATTAAATAATTTTTTATTGTCTTAAATAATGTAGTATTTATTATTTAAATTTTAATAAAAATATACAAAATATAAAGTTAAAAGGTTATCATAGGTGGGTTCAACTTAATAAAACTTGAACTTGACTTATAAAGCTCAAATAAATTTTCTAACTTGAACTAATTCAATCAACCTAAGTCTAACATGAACTTAATCCAACTTTGAAAAAATGGAGATAGGTTGAGCTTGGATTAAACATCTTGGCTTAGATGGTTAAATGTTAATTAAATTCGGTTGGGCTTCAGTTAGATGCAAACACAACCCAACTAACCCAAGTTGTAACCCTATATTCAACCACTAGAAAACATGATATTGATTGTGCATATTGGTAAATTAATACTCATTGCTATTATAGGAACACATTTGAGGGAATAAAAAATAATGAATATTTTTTCAACATGTCTTTTTTAATAACCTTTCTCTCTATATAAAGTCAACCTAATGTTAACTTTAAATAATAACTATATTTGTTGATCTATTTGAAATTTTGTAGTCTTAAGTGCATAATCATAATTAGCTTTTGAGATGACAATGGTTTTCGATAGTCATATCTTTCTTTCAAATTGTTTTAGAGAAAGAGTCTTCCATTATGAGATATTTACTTTAAAACCGTCGTCAATAAAATGATAAATAAAAATTGCTTTTGTACGATCTTGTAAGGGTGTGCAATTTTCTTCTTTAATGGTTGCTTTAAGATTCATAACATCAAGGTGAATCTTAGCATGAATAATCAATCGTAAATATTTTTTTCCAAAATATTAGGAACAACAAATTCAAGTTTAGCAATATATAAGATTATTTGAAACTATAATATTAAATAATTTAATCAAAACCATATACACAAAAATAAACAAACTTGAAATAAATGATTAAATAAATAAAAATAATTAAATGACTAACTATCAATACTACTTACATAGCTTCACACTACAACAAAACAATAAAATTTAATTAAAAATATTACAAGTCATCATACATTTTAGTAACAAGAAGAGTAATAGCTTATGGCTAACAAAGTAAGGTGGTGCTTATGTTTTAGTTGAATAGAAAAAAACTTAAATATTTTACTTTTTTTATTTAGTTAAAAGTAATTTGTTGTATCAACCAACATAATTAAACTGAACCTATTGATAACAAGTTCACTTTAATTATGTTGGTTGATATCAATGGGTTACTTTTAGCTTAATAGAAAAAACCAAATATTTTGCTTTTTTCTATTCAGCCAAAAAACAAACACCATCAAAATGGTAATTTTCTTATTTTCTTGGTTTCTAAAATTGAATGACTTTGTAATGACCTGCACTCAACCATGTGGATATTGTCTGCTCTGGGTTCAAGAGGGCTCTCATGACTCTAAAAAGCATGTACATGGTTAAAAGGAGTCTATATATATATAGTTGTGGACCAGCATTTTTCACGTGCATCCCCACTCGAACAACGAGACTCACTTTTTATTATTGAAAATTTGATTTTTTTTTTGTTTTGAAAAATACTTGGAGTTGCCACTTATCTTAGTTTTTTTTAAGGGAAAACAAAATAAGAAAGAAAACCTTATGTGACTCATTATTTGGAAAAGAAAAACCAAGTCCTAATATGGGGGTCAAGTCACCTATCGGAAATGTACGATGGTGAGCTGTAGCACCCTTTTAAGTCCGTATACATACGGTCTCTACTAAATGAATGGAGAGAACTATGACAATTAATTAATAGATCATGGATATCGAGAAAAAGAATCATATAAATAAATATGTACAAGTCATGGTAAAAATCAAATTAAAAGAATGTATAAGAGAAATGATAAGAGAATTATGCAAATTGATTTATCAAACTAATTTTTTTTAAATATATATATATATATATATATATATATATATATATATAGATATATATTTCAAAAATTAGTTTTTAAAGAAATTTCAAAGGATTTTATTTAAAAAAAACAATTTTGAATGAATGATTTTAATTTATTTATTTACAAAAAAAAAGTTTCAATTTACCTTCAATAAATGATTTGATTCAATTTCATTTGAATTCAATTTGTTTTTTTTATAAAAAAAAAAAAAAGTCATTTGCACTCAATTTTAAAAATAAAAAAATCATTAAAAAAATTCAATTTGGTTTTTTTTTACAATAAAAATAATTTTTATTCATTTTGCTAAAAAAAATGATGAATTTTTACCATCTTATTTACAAAAGTATTTCAATTTATTTTTGTTGAACAAAAATGATTTATATATAAAAAAAATTATAACTTTATCCGCAAAAGAATTTTTAATTAAAAAAAAAAGACTCCTATAGCTTTATTTACCAAAATATTAAAATTCAATCCAATTTTATTAATAATGAAAAAAATTATTAATAGGAAAGTGAATTTTTTCAAAATTATTTACAAAAGTGTCTTGATCCCTTTTTTATTTGTAAAAAATGATTTATTATTTTATTTTATTAAAAAAAGATTTATTGAAGAAGATATTTTATCTTTGTTTGATTTAAAGGAAAGTTTTTCAATTTTATTAAATATTTGGATTTTATAAATAAATAAAAAATAAAAAATAAAATAATATAAAAAAGAGTTTATCCAATTTTATTTAAAGAAATGCAATTTTTCATATTTTATTCATGAAGGCATCCCACTTTGATGTTCCAATTTGATTTTTGTTCTCTTTTAAAAGGACTTTATTTGCTTGAAAAAGAAGTTTACACTTTGACAATTTTATCTAAAAAGGAAAGAATTTGATTTCCTTTTATTATTAAAAAAAAAAAAAGAATATGCTTACAAATTATTTAGAAAAAAGAATTTACATTAAAAATAAAAATCTTTTGATTATAAAATATGAGATTTTATAGCATTATGGTAACTAGATGATCATTCGTATTGATGTTTTTCTCTTTGTCACTCTTTATAAAAAGGAGAGACCTTTAATGAAAATTGATTATGTTTTCTTCCTACATTCTAATTTCTCTTTTTCATTTTTTTCTTCTTCCACTTTATTATTTTACAATATGTTATCAGCACAACACTTTGAGTATGTAAAAAAGAATAATAATTTATCTACAAATTTTCTTATATGTATGTAGCCTTATTTTCTTCAAGCGAAATATGAAAAGTAGCATGCATTTTATTTTATTATTATAATTTTTATATACTTTATCTCATAGCAAAAAACTATGTAAATCATATTTCATATAATCAAGCCAAAAGTTTGTAATTGTAGATATTTTAATTATTTAATAACCAAAAGTTATATAGAAAAAAATTTCATAACCAGAAGTTATGAGGTAAATTACAAAATTACAAATACATAGTTGGAAGCTATGCATATGATCCCTAATTACTTTTTAATTATATTATATAGGGAGAATTGTGTTTTGGGCCCGGCTGGACCCAAAAATTAAGATTTGGCCCATATATCTTACATAATTAAGCCCAACACCCAAAGAAAGTCTAAAAATTGAGAAGAAGGATATTGTCCTTCATTAATCTCTAAAATACCCTTAACCCTTACATAGGCACATAGTGAGTGTGAATTTCAAATTTTTGTGTTTTTTTTCCCTTTTCTATTCCCTATTAAGTATTACTCATTTCTAACTTTTCTTTTTCTTTTTCTTCCAATCTATATTTCTATTTTATGTCAAATAAAAAGCAATAATGTTTTTTTTTCGTTTTTTTCATTTTTAAAGATATTGAATCTTTTTACTCTTATTATAAGTAAGGATAAAAATTTTGGAATTTTTCATCTAAATATTTTTTATCTTTTTGTATTTATCTTTTCGTTTAATTTTCATTTTTTATTTTCAATTTATATAACCCTTTCATTTATACTTTTCTCTTATTTTTTATATTTTGTACATTAACCATATTTTAAAAAATTTTAAAATTGACTATCACTTCACTTTTATTATATATATATATATATATATATATGCTTTTTAATTTTTAATTTTTTACTTTAAAATTTTTTAAAAGATAAATTTATTGAAAAAAATAACTAAAATATGAAGTTCTAATATTATATTAATAATTTTTCTTATCTAGATAGACTAATGCAAAGCATTTTGACTCACAACAAGAAAATTGTCAATACAATTTTTTAGTGAAACTTTAGAAATTAAATTTCAAATAAAATATATTATATAAAATTTTATCTAAAAATTATTGAAAGTGGTATTTATTTATTTTTTTATTGACTTTCAACTTATCTAATTTTTTACTTGAAAGGTAATAGAACATGTTTATGTTAGATTAATTTTGTAATTAATCTATAATTTGGGCCACACATGTAAATAATTAAAATGTGTGTGCTATCATTTAATTAAGCCTAAATATAGTGATCTAATTAATAATTGATTAATTGGCTTAAGGGTATAATTGTCATGAGATTATTGTGTAGATACCATTAGACAATTATTATTTCTATGAGGGGCAGAAATATAATTGTGATAAAATTAAAACTGCCCTAGCGGTTTATAAATAGGGTTATGGTCCCCATTCTACGACTACGCATTCCAATTTCTGAAAATCCTCTCAGAGAGAAATTGACACAGAATCTAGTGGCTAGAATTGGAAGACCATCTCAAAGGGTTTTCTTCCTATAAGGTTTCTCATTCAATGGATTCAGGTATGCTTCCGCTATTATTTTTCTACTCATTGTTTTTTAATCAGGAGATTCCAGTATATATGAAATTAGGGTATTCACCTTGTTAAATATTCTAGTATATATGAAATTAGGGTATTTACCTTGTTAACTATTCCAGTATATATGAAATTAGGGTATTCATCTTGGTTGAGTTATAACAAGGATCTTGGTTGGATTTTAACAAGTGGTATCAGAGCCTACTCCTTGATTAATTCTTTGAGTTATTATTTTAATATATATATATATGTCAATGGATTAAGATTTATGAAATATTGAGTTGATAATTTTTTTTTTTTACTATTATTATTATTATTATTTAATAGCATTTTATGATATTAATATTTAAGTTATTGATCTAGCATTTTAAATAGGCTAATTAAAACGGAAAATCACCAAAGTGACATCTTCCGTGTAGATTAGTCTGTTCGGGGTGTTAGATATTTGTGTGTATGTGATTCATGCGGGTATTGACTGGCCCAAAGGAAAGTTAATATTTGGTCAAATTGCATACATACTTGTGGTGATAAATATGTGATGATTATAAAGGTAACTTAATGTGAATAATAAATCAATCCAAAGATAGATTTATTATTTGACATAACTTATCATCAATGTTTGATCACTACAACAAGAGTACCACTTACAGTTAATATTACTGTCCAAAGACTTGATATTAATGTTGTGCTAGGTATCTTGAAATGTCATAATTTGCTTTTAAATTTAAAGATTATGTGTTTAATTGCTTATTTTATGTGAGCATGATGGTTTATTTGATTCATTTTATTTTGTTCTCAATTCAGCTTTTATATCAACTACTTCTATATCTGCCAACATCAATAATGTCCCTATGTTAAATGGGACTAATTTTAAGGACTGGAAAGAGAATATGATGATTCTCTTAGGCTGCATGGATATAGACTTGGCCTTGAGAATGCCCAAACCTGATGAACTCAATGAGCAAAGTACTCAAGAGGATGAGGTTTATTGGGGTAAGTGGGAACGTTCAAATAGGCTAAGTCTTATGATCATGAAGCGCGGCATTCCAGAAGCTTTTAGGGGTGCGGTAACCGATGAGGTTACTCATGCCAGTGACTTCCTTGCAGAAATTCAGAAACGTTTTGCCAAAAACGATAAGGCTGAAACGAGCACGCTTTTAGCAAGCTTGATTTCAATGAAGTATAAAGGCAAGGGTAATGTTCGGGAGTACATCATGGAGATGTCTCATCTTGCTTCAAAACTTAAGGCTTTGAAACTCGAGTTATCTGATGATTTACTCGTGCATTTGGTTCTCATATCTCTTCCTGCACAATTTAATCAATTCAAGGTCAGTTATAACTGTCAAAAGGATAAATGGACTCTTAATGAGCTCATTTCATTCTGTGTGCAAGAGGAAGAGAGATTGAAGCAAGACAAGACCGAAAGTGCTCATCTGGCTAGCACTTCCAAGGATAAGGGCAAACGAAAGAATAAGGATAATAAGGTTGCTGCTTCTAATGGTCCAGAACAAAAGAAACAGAAAGTTGAGGTAACATGTTTCTTCTGTAATAAGCCTGGACATACTAAGAAGGAATGTACCAAGTATGCTGCTTGGCGTGTTAAGAAAGGTATGTTTCTTACTTTGGTCTGTTCTGAAGTTAATTTAGCTTCAGTATCTAGAAACACATGGTGGTTAGATTCTGGTGCTACTACTCACATTTGTGTTTCTATGCAGGGTTGCCTGAGTTACCAAAAACCAAGTGATGCTGAAAGATGCATCTATGTCGGAGACGGTCAGTCGGTAGAAGTAGAGGCAATAGGGCACTTTAGATTATTATTGAAATCTGGTTATTTTTTGGATTTAATAGATACTTTTATTGTACCGTCTTTCAGACGGAATTTAATTTCAGTTTCTGTTTTGGACAAATCAGGTTATTGTTGTTCATTTGGAAACAATAAATTTACATTATCTATTAATTCAAATGCTGTAGGAACCAGTTTACTTAATGTTTATGATAATCTATATTTGTTGGAAACTGTTCCGTCCTATAATGAAACCTTGCATGTGGAATCACGAGGTACAAAACGTAAATTGAATAAAGATAATTCGGCCTCATTGTGGCACAAACGCCTAGGTCATATCTCTAAATCTAGAGTTGAGCGACTTGTGTCCGATGGGATTTTGGATTCACTTGACTTTTCAGATTTTGATATTTGTGTTGAGTGTATTAAAGGAAAACAGACCAAAACAAAGAAATTAGGTGCCAATAGAGCTACAGACGTCTTAGAATTAATTCATACAGATATCTGTGGACCATACCCTACGGCATCTTGGAATGGTCAACAGTACTTTATAACATTCATAGACGACTATTCAAGATATGGCTACCTATTTCTTATACATGAGAAATCACAATCATTGGACGTGTTCAAAACATTTAAAGTAGAAGTTGAGTTACAACTCAACAAAAGAATAAAGAGCGTCAGATCTGACCGTGGTGGTGAATACTATGGGAGATATGACGGATCAGGTGAACAACGTCCAGGACCATTTGCTAAATACCTAGAGGAATGTGGGATCGTCCCTCAATACACCATGCCAGGATCACCTAGCATGAATGGTGTAGCAGAAAGACGAAACCGAACCCTTAAGGACATGGTAAGGAGTATGATTAGTCATTCTACTTTACCCGAAAAACTCTGGGGTGAAGCACTCAAAACGGCAGCTTATATCCTAAATCGGGTGCCAACTAAAGCGGCTGCTAAAACGCCTTATGAGCTTTGGACGGGTCGAAAGCCCAGTTTAAAGCATTTTCATATTTGGGGATGTCCAGCTGAAGCGAGACCTTATAAGCCTCATGAAAAGAAATTGGACTCTAAAACAGTTAGTAGCTACTTTATTGGGTATGCAGAGCGATCAAGGGGTTTTAAATTTTATGATCCTGCTATTAGGTCAATTTTTGAGACGGGAACTGCAACATTTTTTGAGGATGTTGAGTTTGGGGGGAGAAATCAGGCTAGGAATATTGTCTTTGAGGAGGAAGAGGGATCTACTATTGCTTTTGATAATGTACAGGTTTCACTACCTATCATTGATCAAGAAGTAAATTTGGATCCTCAACCAACATACAATATTGTTCAACCCTTAATTGCAAATGAGGACATTGCTCCTGAAGAACAAACTCAACAACCTCAAGAAAATATGCCATTAAGGAGATCCACTAGAGAGAGGAGAAATGCAATTTCGGACGATTATATCGTATATCTCCAGGAACGTGAGGTAGAAAGTGGAATGATGGAAGATGATCCAATCAACTTCCAGCAAGCCATGAAAAGTTCCAACTCTCATAAATGGATTGAAGCCATGAATGAAGAGTACAAATCTATGCAAGACAATAAAGTTTGGGAACTTGTCCCATTACCAGTTGGTACGAAGCCCATTGGTTGTAAATGGATATTTAAAACCAAGCGGGATTCAAATGGTAATGTAGAAAGATATAAAGCATGTCTTGTAGCTAAAGGCTTTACTCAAAAAGAAGGAATTGACTTCAAAGAGACCTTCTCTCCAGTTTCTACGAAGGACTCTTTCAGGATAATCATGGCACTAGTTGCACATTATGATCTTGAGTTACATCAAATGGATGTTAAAACAGTGTTTCTCAATGGTGACATTGATGAAACAATTTATATGGTACAACCAGAAAATTTTGTGTCCGAAGACTCAAAGAATATGGTTTGTAAATTAACTAAATCCATTTATGGGCTCAAGCAAGCTTCTCGTCAGTGGTACTTCAAGTTTCATCAAATTATTGTCTCATATGGTTTTGAGGCAAATCTTATGGATGAATGTGTGTATCACAAATTCAGTGGGAGTAAGTATATTTTCCTGGTTTTATATGTTGATGACATATTGCTAGCCACAAATGATATCAGCATATTGCACGACACCAAGAGATTTTTATCAAAACATTTTGAGATGAAAGATCTTGGTGATGCCTCCTTTGTCTTAGGAATCCAGATACACCGAGATCGTTCTAGGGGTATTTTAGGATTGTCACAAAGGACCTATATTGATAAAGTCCTCCAAAGGTATGGCATGCAAAATAGCAAACCAGGTGATACCCCTGTCGCTAAAGGAGACAGATTCAGTCTTAATCAATGCCCTAAAAATAGTTTAGAAAGTCAAGAAATGCAGAAGATTCCTTACGCTTCGGCTGTGGGGAGTCTAATGTATGTTCAGGTATGTACACGTCCGGATATTGCGTACATTGTTGGCATGTTAGGCAGATATCTAAGTAACCCTGGAATGGATCATTGGAGAGCAGCCAAGAGGGTTATGAGATATTTACAGAGAACAAAAGAGTACATGCTTACATATAGGAGATTGGATCAGTTAGAGTTGATTGGGTATTCCGACTCCGACTTTGCTGGATGCCAAGACAGCAGAAGATCCACATCAGGCTATATTTATCTGTTGGCTGGTGGAGCAATTTCATGGAGGTCTGCCAAACAGACACTCGTAACTTCATCCACCATGGAAGCAGAGTTTGTAGCATGTTATGAGGCATCCAATCAAGGAATATGGCTACGAAATTTTGTCACTGGGCTGCTTGTTCTGGATGGTATTGAAAGACCACTGAAGATATTTTGTGACAATAAATCAGTAGTTTTATATTCCAATAACAACAGGAGTTCTACAAAATCAAAATACATTGATATCAAGTTCCTTGTTGTAAAAGAAAAAGTACAGAGTGGACAGATATCCATAGAGCATATTGGAACAAACTCCATGATAGCGGATCCGCTTACAAAGGGATTACCACCCAAGGTCTTTCATGAGCACACTGCTCATATGGGTGTTGTCTCATTTGAGGATATCCAAATTTAGTGGGAGTTTGTATTATTCATTGTATATTGCTCTATGTTATGTTTAGACTTTATCTATACATTTGGATTGTGTTCTGCAGAAATAAAGTATTCATTTTATTGCACTCTGTTAAATTATGCTAAAGATTTGATCTCAATAAAGTTAAGTTGGACCAGTTGGAAATAGGCATGAATAGATCACATTGCATGTAATTTCCATGCTATGCACTCATGATTGATCTATGTCATTTAGCTGTGCAGATATATGTGACCATTGATTGGTCTAGTAACGATTGATGTAACAAAGGCCACCTTGATCCTATGTCAGTATAGTTAATGGACGAGATTGTTCGGATATACCCTAAGGACATGATAGCAAATTTTGAGCTCATAAGGTTAAGCACATTTATTTGATTACATATGCATGTGGCCCAGTGGGAGATTGTTAGATTAATTTTTGTAATTAATCTATAATTTGGGCCACACATGTAAATAATTAAAATGTGTGTGCTATCATTTAATTAAGCCTAAATATAGTGATCTAATTAATAATTGATTAATTGGCTTAAGGGTATAATTGTCATGAGATTATTGTGTAGATACCATTAGACAATTATTATTTCTATGAGGGGCAGAAATATAATTGTGATAAAATTAAAACTGCCCTAGCGGTTTATAAATAGGGTTATGGTCCCCATTCTACGACTACGCATTCCAATTTCTGAAAATCCTCTCAGAGAGAAATTGACACAGAATCTAGTGGCTAGAATTGGAAGACCATCTCAAAGGGTTTTCTTCCTATAAGGTTTCTCCTTCAATGGATTCAGGTATGCTTCCGCTATTATTTTTCTACTCATTGTTTTTTAATCAGGAGATTCCAGTATATATGAAATTAGGGTATTCACCTTGTTAAATATTCTAGTATATATGAAATTAGGGTATTTACCTTGTTAACTATTCCAGTATATATGAAATTAGGGTATTCATCTTGGTTGAGTTATAACAAGGATCTTGGTTGGATTCTAACAGTTTACAAAAAAAAAAAATTAGTTTTTCATTTTTTAAATAAATGAGGATAAATATATTAAAAGAATTAAAGATAATTTTAGTAAAAAATTTGATAAATATGATTATAATTTTAAATATAGATTCATTTGGATAAAATTTCACAAAAAAAAAAAAAAAAAAAAAAAAAAGTGGAAAGAAAGAACATTGCTAAAACTACAAAAACAAAATATGCAATTACAAAATTTTGATGATGAAATTTAAAAATAAAATTCGAAACAATTCTTGAGTGAGAGAATTTGAGTGCGGAAAAATCCTTGAGTGGAAAAAAATGAGAAAGTTTTTCAAAATCACTTGAAATCCTTAACAAAAAGTAGTCTTGTACACCCTTGTACAATTAGTAAATTTATCTTGTACAGTTAGTGTAATACCCTTGTACAATAACTCAAATTTCATATATCATCTCATGAATATTTGACAATAAGTCGGTTAACCATGTTTGCATTGGTTTTGTTTTAAAAAAGAAGAAAAATTATTATATAATTTTGTTTTACAATCATCATAAGTGAGGTACCTATTCAAATGACGATATAAAAGTTAGATAAAGTGCATGAGATGAATGTATGATTAACCAATGTGTGTAAGGAATGTTATATATCCTCGGTTAGGGGAAATAAACAAAAAAGTTTTTCAGAATCACTTAAAATCCTTCACAAATAATAGTCTTGTACACCCTTATACAGTTAGTATATTTATCATGTACACTTAGTGTAAATACCTTGTACAGTAACTCAAATTCCATATACCCCCTACTCAATGTGTAACCATAGGTAGATTAACCATGTTTTTCATTGGTTTGGTTAAAAAAATAGTGGAAGATGGAAAAACAAAATTTTCTCTCAAACATCATTAGTGGGATAAGTATTCAAATTTTCATATGCAAGTTAAATAAAGTGCATAAGATGAGTGTGTGATAGAGAAATGTGTACCTTGAGAGTGTGCAATCCTTAGATGACAAGACAAAAAAAAGGTTATCTAAAATTGATTGAAATCTTTAACAAATGATAGCCTTGTATACCCCTTATATAGTTAGAACATTTGTCTTGTCCAATTGAACATTTACCTTGTACAGTTAGTATAACACCCTTGTACAATTGTGCAAATTTCATCCATATGCATACATTATGTGCCACATATGATGTGTGAACCATGTTTTCAATGGTTTGATTTAAAAAATGATATAAAATGTAAAAACAAAATTTTCCCTAAACATAATTATTAAGGTAAGTATTTGAATTGTTATATACGAGTTAAATAAAGTACATGAAATAAAAGAATTTGTGGTAGGAGAGTGAATAATCCTTAGATGACAAGAAAAAAAAAAGTTGTTCAAAATGTACAGTCGTGTACACCCCTTGTACAAATAGTGTAATAACCTTGTATAATGGTATAAATTTCATATATATGCATAAATTATATCCACATGAGTGTGTAAACTATGTTCCCAATAGTTTGACATTTAAAATAATTAAAACAAATAAAACATTATTTTATTTTATTTTCAATGCAAAATGTAATTAAAAATAAGACAAAGAAATTATTTAAATACTATTATTTAAACCAAGTTTATTTATTTATTTCCTTTTATTTTTGGAAATAAAGAAAAAAGAATAAAAAATTTATTTAACCATAAGAAATATGAATATAAAATCAGTTAGAAAATACCAAATTTATTTATTTATTTCATTTTATTTTTGGAATTAAAGAAAAAATAATAAAGAATTTATTTTACCATAAAAAATATTAATATAAGATATGTTAAAAAATAGAAATAACCCCAAATTTATTTACTTATTTCATTTTATTTATTTAAATTAGAAATTAATTTATTTTAATAGATCAAAATGTGCACAATTAATCTATTACTTTGTTAATTATGGATATATTAAAATTTTCTATTAGACAAAAAATAAATAAAGAAAATAAAATTAAAAAGAGTAATAAATATATATAATTTAGTTATTTAATTATTTTTCATGTAAAAGATAGTCACAAAAAACACATAATCAACCAATTCCTTTGTTTAAGTGTAAACATACTATATATTTTTTATTATTATTAAAATAACTAATGGAAAAAAAATAAAAAAGGATAATCAATTAATAAAATTTAATTCTTTTTTTAATTTCATATAAAAAATAGTACTAAAAAAGGTTTTCAATTTTTATTTTTAAAAATAGTTTTCATTTTTTAATTAAATGTTTTTTCAAAAAGAAAATATAAATCATATTAGCATTTTTTTAGAAAGTATTTTTTAAAATAGTTTTTGAACATAATTTTTCTTTATTTATAATTTAAAATAGAAAATAATGTTGATTTTCAATTATTTATATAAAAAAAATTAAAAACAATGAAAAATCCAAATTGCTAAAATAGAATTATTATGGTTGCATGAATAGTGATGTGAAAATTATTAAAATCCAAATTTTTAAAAAGCTTATGTGAAAGGTCATTGGGTATTTTAGTCCATCACTATTTTATATTCTTAAAATGTAATATATGGAAATTTGAAGGGTATATTGGTCTCTTAACATCTTATATCCTTCCTATTAATTATGTAAGTTATATGGAACAAATGTTAATTTTTGGACCCAGTTGAGACCAAATGTTAAATTTTGGGTCCAACTAGGCCCAAAACACAATTGTTCCTATTATATAACTAGAAGTTATATAAAACAACATTATATGGCTAGAAGCTATATAATGAATAGTTCATAGCCTGAAACTATTTACAAATTTTCACAATAAATAATTAATAGCCTGAAGTTATGTACAAATCTATACAATGAATAGTCTATAGCCTAAAGCTATGTACAAATTTGCATAATGAATAGTTAATAGCCTGAAACTATATACAAATTTGTTCATTTTTGTTTTGACAAAATAATCGTAACCCGAAGTTATGAAAAATATTGGCTTTTAATTTTTATTTCATATTTACGCATTTTTCATAATAAAAAAATTATGGAAACAATATTTATTAACAATTGTTTCATAGCCAAAAGCTATACACACAATTTCTATTTTTTTATTTTTTATTTTTGTGCAATTAGAAGTTATACAAAACAAAATTGTCAATTGTTTAATGTTATTATAATATTACTCAAATTTTAATTATTCATAACCTGAAGTCATAAAGAAAAAGTTAGTAAATTAATAATCGACAAAACTCATATAACCAAAAGCTATATTAAAATATTTTATTATAAACTTATATTATATAGCTAGATACTATATAATTACTATTATTGATAACCCAAAATTATGCAAATGAGAAAATTAATATTCTTTGCATTAATCAAATGTTATGCTAGAGTTGTTAATATGTATTTTCTTATAGCTAGAAGTTATAAAGAACAAAATTAATTTTGTACAACTTCATGAAATTCATGTAACCAAAAGTTATAATAAAATATATTATATCCTGAAGCTATAATAACAAGCATATAGATAATATTTACATATTATCAAAATATTAATATTTTTATATCAAGCTATACAAATAGATAATTTTAATAGGAATAATAGGACTTCATCGTAAAGAAATTGGAGCACTTATATATATTAACCTTTTAGATACTAGAAACAATACAGTAGGACGAGCTCTTTTAGCTAGTGCAAAAGTTAATATGAACCAAAATTACGCAGTTATTAGCTGTATACCTCAATTTTGTATAGATCTTAAGGAATTCACAGAAAAAATAAAAATAACTGTAAATACTTAAGGTTATGATATGGAATTAGGAAGTAAAAACCTTAGCATAGCTATAGGATTTATAGGAAAAACTACTAATGCTTTAAGTTTACAATATTTCCTATTGAACTTATAGTATGTTGATTTAAAAATCTAGTTATTTTAGAATTTTGAACTAATTGTTTTTTGTAAGCTGTTACTTCCTTTACTGCCTTTTTTAATTTTTCTTCAATAAATTCTTTTACATTATCTCTAAGGTTTATTGCTTCTACTATTTCCATGGTTTTATTGCTAGATTTTTTGGTTCAAAAGGATTTATTTTTCTTTCTATTTTAATTATTGGTTTTTCTCCTAGATGCTATATAATTATTATTATTTATAACCCAAAATTATGCAAATGAGAAAATTAATATTCTTTGCATTAATCAAATGTTATGCTAAAGTTGTTAATATGTATTTTCTCATAGCTAGAAGTTATAAAGAATAAAATTAATTTTGTACAACTTCATGAAATTCATGTAACCAAAAGTTATAATAAAATATATTATATCCTGAAGCTATAATAACAAGCATATAGATAATATTTACATATTATCAAAATATTAATATTTTTATATCAAGCTATACAAATAGATAAATACTTGATAATTTTTTTTATGAACTTTTATCATTAAAAGTTATACTGTCATTAATATAAATATTTACATATAGATGTGGGATTTTTAGGTTACATGAAATTATGATATTTATACTTAATATTCTTATATTAGAGGTGATATTTTGAATTATTTTTTATTTTAGTTATTTAATACACAATAATCTTTTGATAGGATATAGTAGTTGAGATTAATCTTAATCTTTGTTTTCCAATATTTGATGTAAAATATACTTGTTTCATATAGAAAGATGAGATTTTTGGACAACATTGTACTTATATTTTAAATATTCTGGATAACATCTTTTATTTGGATTTACTTGTTGAGAATTTAATAATGAAATTATGTGTTGAAAATTTTGATTATTTGTTTTGGATACATGTGAAATATATGACTTGGTCATATGATTAATAATTTGATTTCTTATGTCAATTTTATTTAAAACATATATTTTTTTGTTTTACGATTGGAAATTTTTGAGTTATATAAACTAATATATATTGTTGCATGTTGCCATATACCATATTTTTATTAATGCAATAATTTTATCAACAAGAACAAATTTTCAGTTACAATAGGTTCAACTATTATTTTCAATATATTTTGTTATATCTTTGCATATATATTTAGATGGATTTGTAGCATTTCAATTAAAGATTTGAGACATGAAAAAAAAAAATTGCAAGATACTTTAAATCATGATATGTCCTCTTAAAATTTTGATCAATGAATTAATTTTTGCACATTTTAGATCATAATAACTTTTGAATAAAAATTATTGATCTATCATTACAATTAGTTCAATTATTGAAATATTTCCTAGTTATTTCATGCATAAATTGCTCCACACTTATAAAACCAAATGTGTGAAATATTTAAGAAATATATAACTTTAAATTATCTTTTCTATATATATATATATATTTGATGTTATATATGTTGTTGCTTTTACACAACTTATTAAGGTAAGTCATCGATCCATTGATTTTAACTCTTTCTCTATGATAAGATTTCTTCAACTCTATAAGGACGAGGTCTTTATGACATGCTTTATGACTTGTTATTTTGATAAAACTCTTCTCTCATTAATTGCACAACATTGATGACAAACAATGTTAATACTATATCAAGTGATAGAAACCTAATTAAAAGCTTCGAAAGAGCTTATACTATGTCACTAGTAGTATTTGATTCCATATGAATGACACTTTATATTATGCTAGATCCAAAAGAATCTTGTAAGACCAACTTGATCCCTCGGGGTAAACGATGATGCATAACTCGTTGTAAAGTCATATGAACATACATTACAAAAACCAAAAGTTTTTATCTAGTTACTAGTTTACTTATACACTTGAAAAGTAGAATGATATGTTGCGTAGATTATCATTTTAATGAGACAATTTTCCCTCCATTAGGGGGAGAAGAGCTTGTTCTAGAAGAATGGCATCAAATTATTTGGAATGCGTTGACTTTGACTCATCTTAATCCTCGTACTAATCAATGTGAACTAGAAGTTCAAAAGATTATTCATTTGCAAGGACTTGCAAATCAAGTATGAGATACTTTCATTAATGCAAAAAAAGTGACAAAAATTATTTTTACCAACTAAGAATATTCCAGATGGATTGGTGTTCTTAAAGGACAATTAAATAATGAGTTTAAGACACGCATGAAATGTGATAAACCCTGAAGAGGAAAACACAAGGAAATATATATATGAAAATGAGACACTCTTGAAGAAATTGCATCTAAAATGGGTTATTAAAATGACTAATCAGTCTTATTCAACCCTTGAAAAGGCAATGTTTAACACAAGTAGCCCTAGGAGAGGCATATATTATACAATTAGCTCTTGAAAAGGTACAGGTACATGATAATGATGAGATCTCAATTATCTACTTGCATATGGAGAAAAATGGGATCGAAGTGTGCTTATTATTGATAATATATTTTCTTTCAAGTGATCATTGACATCATAAGATATGATAAGGATCTTGTACCAGAAACTATGGATGAATACCAATATAGAAAGGATTGGACAAAATGGAAAGAATATATCCCAACAAAATTAGACTCATTGGAAAAATAAGAAATATTTGTACCAATATTTCAGACGCCTAACGTTGGCAAGCTTGTTGGATGTAAATGGTTACTTATAAGAAAATGTAATGAGAAAAATGAAATCATGAGATATAAAAGCGTATGTGACTCATAACTCGAGGTTTCTTGCAAAAACTTGATATTGATTATAAGGAAACTTATTATCCTATGATGGATGCAGTCATATTTAGATATCTAACTCATTTAGCAGTCTTAGAAGGATTGGATATGCATGTCATGGATGTCGTTATTGCATATTTATACAAATCTTTAGATAATGACATATATATGAAAATCCTTGAAGGATTTCAAATGCCTGAAGCAACTAATTCAAAACATTGTAGCATATATTCAACTAAGCTACAAAGATCTTTGTATCGATTAAGCAATCCAAAGACATGTGGTACAATCACTTCAATGAATATTTGAAATGGAAGTGTATGTGTAATATCTTATTTGTCTATGCATATTCATTATGTTGAATATTTGCAATTGTTATAGTATATGTGGAACGTTTGAATTTTTTTGGAACTACTAAAAAGCTTATAAGAATAGTTGATTATTTGAAAAGTAAATTTGAAATGAAATATCTTGGAAAACAAGGTTTGCCTCAACCTGCAGATCGAGTACTTTTCAAATAAAATGTCAGTTCATTAGTCAACATATACAAAGAAAGTCTTGAAGCACTTTCATATAGGTAAATCACATCCATTAAGTTCTCTGATTATAGTTCATTCACTTGAAGTGAAAAAGGATCCTTCCATCCTAAAGAAAATAATGAAGAACTACTTGGTCTAGAAGTACGATATCTCAATTTTATTGGTGCACTAATGTATCTTATAAATTATAAACGACTAGCTATTACATTCCTTGTTAACTTACTTGTGAGATATAGTTCTGCACCAACTCAGAGACATTGGAATAGAGTCAAACATGTACCATGATGACATGAGTCTATTTTATTTGAAATGATCAAAATCTCAATTGTTTGAATATGTAGAAGCTAGCTATCTTTCAGACCCCCACAAAGCTCTATCTCAAATGAGGTATGTATTTATCAATGGTAGTATGACAATATCATGAAGATCAATGAAGCAAATAATGGAAACATGTGGACTGGCCTCCATCAGAGATAATGCTATCAAGTTATATGAAGATAATGTTGCATGCATTGCATAAATTAAAAAATGGTGCATTAAGGGTGATAAAATTAAACATATATCGCCGAAGTTCTTTTACATTCATCAGCTCCAAAAGAGTGATAAAATTGTTATTTAATGAGTAAGATCAAGTGACAATTTAGTGGATCTATTCACAAAAACATTTTCAACTACAATACTCAAGAATCTCATTAGAATACATCAACTCAAAGATGTCCATGCTACGCAACTAGAGAAAATATAACCATGTCAACATGAAGGGGAGCTGATTGATAAGAATATCACTATGTTGTACTATTTTTCCCTTCATCCAGGTTTTGTCCCACTAGGTTTTACTAGCAAGGTTTTTAATGAGGTAGTTGTAGTGGTCCAAAAGAATATTGCACTTTTTTTCCTTCACTAGGGTTTTTCCTATTAAGGTTTTAATGAGACATATTCTTATGATCATCCAAGGAGCAATGTTATAAAATATGAGATTTTGTAGCATTATGGTAACTTGTGGATGATCATCTGTATTGATATATATCTCTTTGTGACTCTTTATAAAATGGGAGAAGAAAATTGATTCCGTTTTTTTTTCTACATTCTAACTTCTTTTTTTCATTTTCTTCTTCTTCCACTTTATTATTTTGCAACACTTTCACAATTTTATCCAAGAAAAAGGTAATTTTGTTTGACTTTTATTAAAAAAAAAAAAAAAAAAAAAAGAATTTTGTCTTTAAAAAAATTATAATTTTATCTAAAAGAGGATTTTTCCTAACCTAAAGAAAAAAAAAGTTTTTCTAATTTCATTTAAAAAGATAACTTTGCCTTTAAAAAAATAATTTTCTTTCAAAGTTTATATATATAGTTTACCTAAAAAGATGAATTTGGATTTAGTTTTATTAAACATATATTTTTACAATTTCATTTACAAAACCAATCCAATTCAATTTATTTATAAAAAAACCAATTTTTCTACAACTTGTATTTAGAAAATGGACTTTTATTTTTTTTTTAATGACTTTTTATAACTTTTGTTTAGAAAATTGAATTTTGCAAATTTGTTTATAAATGACATTTCAATTAAACTTTTATTCACCAAAAAAAAAGATTTTTTTTTTGAAAGAATGGTTTTTAAAAATTCATTTACATATTCCAAAATAGTTTTTATTCCAATATATATATATATATATATATATATATATATATATATATATATATATATATATATATATATATATATATATATATATTTGAATTGAAATTTCCTTTTAACTAAAATTTGTAAAAAAAAAAAAAAAAGTGTTAATATATATATATATAGTTTTTCATTAGAAGTAAAATTGTTTCCGATTTCATTAGAAGTAATAGTTTTTCATTTTTATTAAAAATGTTTACAGTAGAAAAGAAAATTTATTTTATGAAAGAGGTTTTTCAAATTGTACACAAAAAAAAAAAAAAAAGACATTATTTTCTTTCATAAAAATTGTCTTAATTTTTTTTATTTAAAAGAAAATTGTTTCATTTTATTTATTGTAAACTTAAACTTATTATTTAGAAACAATGCTTTCCAAATTCATTAATCATGACTTTAGTTTATTAAAAAAACAACTTTAGGACTTTATTTAAACAAGAGAAAGAAAAAATTTATTTATTAATTATTATAATATCTTTAAAATGTGAACCAACAACCCGACAATCTTTATTCATTCAAATACCTATACATGTATTTTTTTTAATAACAAAATAAATAAATAATAAACAAAATCTATAACAGAATAATGACAATATATTTACAACAATTACATATCTACGGGACAAATAATAAAAATGAGCAAAACATATATGAAAATATGTACAAAAACATATACAAGTACGTATAGAAATAAATACAAATATGTATAGAAATAGAGGACAAAGATAAATAAATATATACCCTTTTACAATGCAATCACAAGATCAATATTGGATCTTCTGCAACTTCCAAAATGAAGCTCAAACATATCAAAACTCTTAACCCCACAAAACATTCATAGAAAAATACACCAAGAAAGAGAGCCCATCCTCTAGAAACGTCCAGCCCCCCACCCCCCATTTTCACAAAAAAAAAAAAAAAAATACAAAGAATATATGAAGTCTTTAATCTCGTCCTCTCAAATCTGCTCTTGCCCATACCTTGCTTCAACCACTCCACCCACCTCCAACATATGCACTATGCTTCTTCTTGCTCTCAGCATAATGTCAACATACTAACCTAAATACAAGCAAACCCAAAGAAACAAATAAAGCAAGTGCAATTAGGCTCAAATAAAGCAAATTCAATTAGGCTCAAATCAAACCAATCAGCAATCTAAAAGGCCAATGTCCAATACCAATAAATAGAAAACAAAAATCAAACCAAATTAGGCCCAAAGGAATAAATCAAAGGCCCTATAGGAAATCCAACAACTCAAAGTCAATGATCCAAAGCAAATACCCAAGTCCCATAAACCATCACTATACAAATCAATGGAGAGAAAACTCTCCTCCCTTTGAAGAACCTATGTGCAAGCTAGTGTCGCATGGAGAAGGTCCAGGCATGTCCATGTCATTATTCAAAACCCAAGATCAAGAATAAATCCCAATTAATAAATAAGGTAAATAATAAAAAAAAATAACTATCGTGGAAATAAACAAATTTACCCATGTCGTTGTATGAGGTTGAATATCAAATGAATAGAGGAAAAATTAATGGCAACAATGGTTGGAAGGGAACGATGCATGGTTAGTAGTGGCGATGAGAGGATCATGGTGGTGGTGTTGCCATCGTGGATCTGGGCGGAGAAGAAAGCTATGAATGGTTAATGTGAAGGGTAGGGCCGCCAAGGAGGGGACAATGCACAACATTGTTTCAGACTTTTGAAATGAAATGTCAGAAGGGATGCTCGAAGAGACGAAACACATGGAGGCCGATAGTGGAAGGATGGTAATGGTAAGAAAGTGGAGTAAGAAGAAAGGAAAATAAAAATGAAAAGGAAAGAAAAAGAAGAGAAGAAGAAGAAGTGAGGCCTATGAGTGGGGCAACAGAATGGAGAAAATAAGATGAAGAGAGAAAAGGATTAGAGTCTCTTAGGGTTTTTCCAAAATAGATGGTGGAGATGCAATCTTTAAATGAATGGATGAGATTTGATACCAAAATGGATAGGAAAGATTAGGCCAAAAAATTAAAAAAGAATTAGCCCAAAAACACTAACAAAATGAGCCTTAAAAATAAATAAATAATGGTAAATAATAAATAAGTAAAGGGTAAGACAAATTTGGGGGTCTACAAATATGCTCCCCTTTCGGTAAAGTCCACGAGTAAAATAAGTGTATACACAAACGAAATGAAGTAGGCCCTATTGAAGAACAAGAAAGACCATCAAATTTGTCCTAGTAACATAACCTCTCTCAAAATAAAGGGGCTCTAAAACCCTAAGAAAAGGTCAAGAACAGATCAGACAAGAAAAAGAAACTCCTAAGGTGCCTCTAAAGTTACTCTAAGAATCCAAACTCCCTCTAAAAAGCCTCCAAAAGTGACCCAAAAATTAGTTTCAAAGTCGAGTGGCAGTCAGACCATTAAGGAGAAAATGAATGAATGTGTACAAAAGGAAAAGCCATACGTGTACTATATGAGAACACTAGGTGATGGATACTAACAATATGATCAAGACATGCTATGAGCTCAAACAACTATATCATGCACAAATGATGAGGAGAAACTCTAGAATAGCATGATAAAGAAGTGAAAGCACATATGCAACAAAGTGAGAAATACGATGGAATATGAAGTTGTGAAGACAAGGTGTACAAAGACTAGAGTCACCTAAATCTAAAGGAAAAGATGGGGCACGATTGTAATGACCAGAATCACCAAAAACAAAAGAAAAGACGAGACGTGATCACAATGACTGAAATTTCCTAAGACTAAAGAAAGAACGGAACGCCATTGTAATGACCGGAATCACCAAAACCAAAGAAAATATAGGACGCGATCATAATGACTGAAATAACCTAAAATATAAGGAAAAACAGGACACGGTCACGATGACCAAAATCACTTAAAACCATAGAAAGGACGTGATCGCAATGACCAAAATCACCTAGAACATTAGGAAAGATGGGACATAGTCGCAATGACCGAAATCACCTTGGACATCAAGAAAGATGAGATGCGGTCGCGATGACTGAAATCATCTAAAACATAAAGAAAGATGGAACGCAATCGACATGACTAAAATCACCTGCCGTAATGACTGAAATCATTTAAAACTGAAGGAAATGTGTATTTAGGATAGCAATGCAAATAAGCTTAATGAAAATGAGGCTATACCCTAGTATGACAACTAAAAAATGTCATCAAATGAATCGAATGGCCAAGAAATCCATAGAGGATATAATAAACTCAAAAAGGATGGAGATATTTACTAGTATGACAACTCATAATGATCAACAACTGATCAAAATGTGAGCGGAATATGTTAAAAGTCTGGTTATCTCAAAGAGGGTAATGCCCCAATATGCAACTTGTAAGGGTCGACAATTAAGTCGAAAGATAGTGAAACCTATGAAAGGTCTGATGATCTTAAAGAATGGGGTATGCTTCTGTATGCAACTCATAAGGCTTAACGACTAAGTCAAGAGATAATGAAGTCTACTGAAGGGTCCGATGATCTTAGAGAAAGGGGGTATGCCCTAGTATGCAAATCACGAGGGTCAACAATAAGGTCAAAAGGTAGTAAAACCTGTTGAAGGTCTACTGAACTCAAACAAGGGGTATGCCTCAATATGGAACAATGATCGAATTGGGAAGTAGAATGCCACAAATCTACTAATACTCCAAAGCATACTCATCAATCCATGTAAATGAAGATGTCCAACCTCAAATGGGAATGCCAAACAGGACCATGTATCATGATATTATGCTAACAAAACAAAATGACTGATAAACAAAAACAATGCTATCCAATACTCATAATGCAAAGTGCAGGAAAGTAAAAAATCAACATGTGACTATTAAAATGAAAGCACCATCACTAATGAATCAATAATTTGGTAGGCCTTTCCATCATGGAAAATGATGAACCTAAAGCCCAAAAGATATATGAAAGCTTGACTAAGAAAGTCAAGGACTGGTCTAGATCCTCCCTTAATCTAGAGAGTAAGTCTTGTGTCATAGTGAAATTGGCCAAAAGAAGGTAACGATCAAGCTCTGGTATGATGGATATAAGGGTGAAGGTATCAAGGATGAAATGTCTAGGTATGAAATGAGAGGTGGGTAGGTATCAAAGATTGACCAAGTATGTTGAGAAGACTGAACCCAAGGTGTTAATAACTCCATGATCCATCAAAATCCTCCTTCGAATGACCATGTCTCAATGCCAAACATCCATCAAGGCGACTATGCCCCAGTATGAAATGATGACAACATGAAACAATCCAAAGACCTCAATATTACATGTTAGATGCTCCAACATAATGAAGCAAGCTAATCACTCTTCAAAATATAGATGTGCCTCAGTGTAAAGGATCCAATAAGGTAGCTATGATCCAATGAAAAATACTCTCCAAAACAGTTATGCCTTAATGTAAAGTAGTGTGTCCAAATTCATAATTGCTAAGAGAAACCATGTCGTAGTGTACATCAACATATCAATCATCTCTACTCCTGGTGCTAAAAATGGAAACATCTCAATATGATCCATAGACTCCTAATCCATATGCTCCATGATAACGAATGAAGTGGTTATACCCTAATGTAAACTACTTGAAGTGACTATGCTCCAAGATAAATCAAACTTCATCGTCAATGAGAAAGCTATGCCTCAGTATGCATCATTGGGTTAAGATTAATCTCAACTCCTAACAATGAAAATGGGTATATCTCAATGTAATCTCAACAACTCCTGATCTATCATGCTATAATAGAAAGAATAAAGTGGTTATGTCTACCATGCACAATCTGTGAAGCAAATATGCCTCAAAACAAACTAACATCTCAAAAATCAACCATCGATGAAAAGAATGTCTCCCAATGTAGAATATCAAGTAAAGTGATTGTATCTCCAATAAAAATGCTATCTGAAATGGATATGGCCCTAGTGTAGGGTCATTCCATAACTCCTAATCCATCATAATCCAAGTGAAAAGGTGAAATGGATATGCTCCAGTGCAGGGCATCATCTCGACAATCCATCATCAATAAGAAGATCATGCCTCAGTATAGGACGATGTGAGACAACTACACAAGTATTATAAAATTATTAATTAACTTATATTTTTTACTTTTAAAAGTTTCAACATAATTGAAATATGATTTCTTTATACTATAAAAGTCGGGATGTTGGTATTGTTGTAACTTTACTTTCCCTTTTTATCATTTTTTTTTAATTATTCAATGAAGTACCATGCTTTGCTAGTGATTTGCATTGCTGATGTACAACAACTGTCCTACTTCATGTGTTATCTTTGAATGCCTATACAAAATCCTTGATATTTAATTGATTCGATCGTTTTTTTTTTTTTTTTTTTTGCCTCTAAACTTTGTCCTCTTATGCATACATATTCTTCAGCAATATTCCATGTTATTTTTATTTTTATGCTCTTTATTTATTTTGTTTAGGTTTGTGATGTTTTATCTTCTCTCCTAACAATAGAACCCCACAAAACTCTTTCATAGCTCATGTACAAAAAAAATTTCCAAGATAAAAACAAAACAATCTTTGTACTCAAAACACCATAAACAAAAAGAAAGTAAGAAAAGTTACCAGAAGTTGAGGATTCGGAGAAGTGAAGGAACATGAAAGGTGTCCCAACCACCAAGAGCAAAACCCATAACCTAGAAAACTTTGTCATGTTTATATCAATAATATTTCACCGTTTTGTTTTCAAAACCTAGATAGAGGTGAGGACCTAATAAAATGGATAGAGGTAATCAACAAAAGTTCATCAAAAAACTTTCCCCAATTTTCTCGGCAATCAAATAGGTATGAGAAATTGACATTGGGCTACTAAGTTGAAGAAATTTTTTTCCTTACATTTTCTAGGAAACCAAACAAAAACAAAAGATAAGATGTCCAAAATGGAGGAAAAACAAATAGGGTTCTTCCATATGAAAAACATGATTAGTGAGAAAAAAGAGAAAATTTTGATTAATAACTCTAAAAATCTTTTTACCCAAAAAAAGATAATATGATTGTTAACTTTGAAATTTTTCTTTGTTGGCATGAGAGTTACGATCAGACTTTAAATAAACCAAAAAAACTGTTCATTTCTCTTTCCAAAACTGCTTTCTCCCTGCTTTCTCCCCCTATTCTTTTTCTCGCTCTCTCTAGAAGCCTCTGCTAAGGTCATTTGTTAAGATCAAAACTTCCACTAAGTTGGGTTTTATAGTAAAAGGATTATATATATATATATATATATATATATAATGTTATCAAAACAAACTTAAAAAAAAACTAATAAAGATTATATTTTTATTAAGAAATAAAAAAAACATATCATTATAAAAATATGAACATATATGAAGAAATTATTATTAAATATTTGCTATATTAATATTTTTTAATGTTTGCTACATTGATTGGTGTGATAATCCTAATTTAGTCATGAATTCTATATTACTTGTCCTACGCAATATTGTTATATATTTCTTTTATAGAATTGTCTTATTTATAATAAGTTTCTTTTATTTACTTTTGTTCATTTGTTTAAATCATTTCATGATTCCTAGACATTAATAATTATTTCACAATTTATTTTATTTTATTACACTTGGTGTTTTCTTTTTTGCATGTTATCTTTTTTATTATATGCTTGTTTCTATTGTTTATTCTAATATATTTGCTCTTCAAATTAATTCTTTACAATAATGCAGTTTATTCATGTCTATTTTGGTTATTATCGCGTTTTAGGATTGATTTATTGTCAAAGAATATGGACCCAAATTCTTCACAAAAGAAAGATCTAGAAATCAAAAGAAAAAGTTAATACTCAATGTTATCTGAAGAAAAGAAAAAAAAAAAAAAAAAAAAGATATGCCGAAAAAAATGAGAAACATATGCTAAAAAGAAACTGAATGAAATATAGGTAAATTATAGAAAAAGAATAGTATTATAATTAATTATATAATTGGACGGAAATCAAGTATTAACATCTATCCGTTTTAACATTTTCATTTATTTAATACAATCTAATTCATAACATGATTACATTATTTATAGGAAATTCCAACCATGAGATTATGACTGAACAATTGATCGAGAAAGGCAAAGAGCAAATAAATGTTTTTAGCACCTTCGAAATAGGTAAAACGTATTATTTAGTCCAAATAAAAATATTATAGACCTTGACTTTATAGATAAAATTATTGAATGTTTATTTATAGGGTCTTCATTATGTCAAGACAGCTTATCTATTGATAATTGTTTATGCAACACAAATACAACAGGTAAAAAAATTCCCTAATAAAAAAAGTAATATGGTTTAATTCTTTAATTAAGATACTAATTGTCGCAAAAGAAAAAGAACAAGATTTGTTTTAGAAGATATAAATATTAAGCCCAATATATTAGCAAAAGTGTCGTTTTGTAAATTATGTCATGCTAAAAGGTTTGAAAATGAGAGAAAAGGATTTTGTTGTTCCAATGGAGAAATATCATTAGTTACAAATGATGCTCCCGAAGAACTTTATGACTTATTCACCTATAATTCTGAAGAAGCAATTGAATTCCAAAAATATATTAGGACTTATAATAATACTTTTTGTGAAACCAAGGTTTGGTTAATCTTGATTTTGATGATAACAAAATAAGGTTTAGAACTAATGATCATATTTCAAGTGTGATTAAGCAAGATGATTTCCAAAATGGCAATCACAAAGACAAATCAAGCTAAGGAGAAATCATGAAGAAGAAGACCACCTCAAAGAGAAGAGTTTTTCAAGACCAAAGCTTCATAAGATCTTTTTGTAAGGTTGTTGGTGCACTAGGATTTTCATGCATTTCATTCTTTATTTATGCACCAAAATGATCCAAGAGTAATATTGTTTTAAATATCTTAAGAATTGGATGATTTCATGTTTTCAACTAAAACCTTGTGTTAAATTATTTTCAAACTTGTGTTAAAAGGTTTTAAGTTGAAAAAGGTTGGGTGTTGAGCCAAAAAATGGCTCAACCGGTTCAACCGGTCGACCGGTTGTGCTCATCCGGTCGAGGACCGGTTGTGCTCATCCGGTCGAGGACCGGTTGTGCTCATCCGGTCGAGGACCGGTTGAAGGAGGCCCAAAAGTTTCTCTCTCTCCTAGTGGCCTTCTCTTCTCGGTCAAGGTTGAACCTTAACCAATTGAGGTCCAGTTAAGGCCCAACGGTCACTTGCCAAGCATTAAATGTTAACGGCTAGTCAATCGATCGACCCCTAGCTCGACCGGTTGAACCCCCAACAGCTAGTTTGGCTTTTTTCTTCTATAAAAAGACTCCAATCTTCATTGTTTCAAGAGCTTAACTTTCCCAAATCTTTCTTGATTATATTTGAGCCTTGGAAAAGTATTTTTTAGTGCACCATTGTTTCAAAACTTGCATATCTTTAGTGCACCATTCAATCCTAGTTTTTCTTGTATCATTTGAGCTTAAAGTTCTTGTGCTAGGATTTTTGAGAGATCATTCATTTGTAAATCTTTGAGAGGAAGTTTCTCAAGTGTGAGATATCACTTGAGGGGTTGTTCAAGAGTGGGATATATCTCTTGAGAAGTGTAAAGGGTGCTTGGAGCCAAAAGTCCAAGAGGGTGAATTGGAACCATAATCCAATTGTATTGCTTGAAAGCTTGGTTTGGAAGCCTTGAATTAGTGGAACCTCAAGGTCGGGATTGAAGCTAGAGGAGAGTGGATGTAGGCTGGGTTGCGCCGAACCACTATAAACTCTTGTGTTTCCAAAAGTCCAAGAGGGTGAATTGGAACCATAATCCAATTGTATTGCTTGAAGGCTTGGATTGGAAGCCTTGGATTAGTGGAACCTCAAGCTCAGGATTGAAGCTAGAGAAGAGTGGATGTAGGCCGGGTTGCGCCGAACCACTATAAACTCTTATGTTTGCATTCTCTCTTCCCTACTCTTTAATTTATATTCAATTGTCTATATATTGATTATTATATACTTGCATATAATTGTCTCTTGCATTCACTTGTTTAAATTTGTGGAAAAAAGACCATCACCCTATTCACCCCCTCCCTCCCTCCCTCTAGAGTGATTACCATAGGTTGGATTTACCTCAAATTCCTAACACTTTTGTTTTCACATCTTTTGGTGTTAAATATGATAAAAATCTATGTAGAAGAAACAAAGAATATATACATTTTGAGTTCAAGGTCAAGTATATCATTATATAAATGAGTTATTACCATTAGATAATCATCCATCCTACTTACAACTATATTTTTATGATACAAAACACAAATTAAAAAATCGATTATATGTTTCAGATAAAATGAATTCATCTATCTTAGAAAAAATAATTGATATATTGAAAAGCAACCCATATAGTAACTTCTTTCGTACTTTAAAAAACATACTTGATTTAGAAAATTATAAAATTCATATAAAATCGAATGTTGGATTAAATTAAAGAGTTTATAATACTCCTTCAACATCACAAGTAGCTAGAATATGGGTACATAATAATGATTTGAGGACAATTCTTTCCAAGAAAAAATAAAACAGAAATTATTGTTTATAATCATTCAAGCTATAGTCATAGAGTGGAATACCATTATGCTTGTTACAATCCTTTATTATTTTCTTGTGGTGATATTGGTTGGCATCAAGAAATTGAAAGAGTGGATAAAAGAAAGAAAAAACCTTTTTGCAAAGACAATTTGTTAATAAACCCACATCAAACGACCTCTACGAACGATTTATTTGACAGAGAAATGAAAGGTTCGAATAAAAACAATTCCTTATTATTTATTTATTTCAACAATATTAATAATTTGAGTTTTATATTAAATTTAGTTATTTATCTATTTTGTACAGTTTTAAAAGGCTAAAAAAAAAAAGAATAAAGGTCTCTTGTCAAGAGTATTATTGTTACAAGTTATAAATCAGACCATCAAATAAATCAATATTAATTTGTGTTAGTCGTCTTTTACAACAATATATAATAGATATGTATATCAAACTAGAAACATCAAGATTAGATTATTTTCGTAACAAACAACTATAAGGAAAAAGATATATGGTGACATTTATAATAAGTCACTATAAACATAGGGTGTCGCTACAACATAGCGTCACCATAAAGGGTACCAATTGGTGACGTATTTGGAAGTGATACCAAAACAAATAAATAGTGATACATTTAGAAGCGACACCATATATTTTTAGTGATGCTTAATTTGATATAGAGTTGTGTCATATTAATTGCATCATCTTTGAGTTATGGTGTCATGTTAAATGCATCACCTTTGAGTTATGGTGTCATATCATTGTAAATGATTATGGAAGATATGGTTGTTTTTTGTTAATTAGCTTGAATATTTTTGTAATGCTTATTAATAAATAAGATCAACCTGTGTAAATTTTGTCCATAAATATAATAATAATATTACATTTAACTTATATTTTCATAATGATTATGGATTAACTTGTAATACATTACATAATCTAGTAATATTTGTATATCAAATATTCACAAAATGATAGTACATCAAACACATCAAACCCACCAAAACTAAAAAAGAAAAAGTGAATACACATTAAAACATGATTTAGAAATGTTAAGCATCTTAACATTCATGTATACCTGTAGTTCATATGCATAAAACCGGCTAACCATAAAATCACACAAGAATTGCATCCAAAAATCCAAAATTCTCAATTTCAAGTAAAGTAACGTTTATGTCCTATAATGTATGGCATAAGAGTCACATCTAAAAACCCAAATCCTATTGCCTGTTTCTCCTTTCTTTTTATTCTTCATATTGTCCTCCCAAGAGTGTATACCTACATTTCATGGTTTAATGAGTTTTAGAGTTCTTATTGAAAATAAAAAAGTGATGTTATAAAAAATAAACAAATCTAAGTTTAATGTTTCCTTTTTTCTTTTTCCTATTTTGGTATAAAAATAGTTCGTAAAGAATAAGTAATGTTATACAATACCAGTAGAAAATTCAATCATATAACAACTAAGGTACTCACCATGAATGATCACGATACATCAACATGATTCATGATTAGTTATCACACAAAAGTAATCAATTCTCCTCTAATTTCATCAAATTCTACTTGAGAATATGTTTTTTTGTCATCAAACTGAAATCAAATGAAAATAACATTAATATCACAATAATTGGAAGTATGAAACTATATATAATTCATTAAATGAGTAAAACCTTGAATGCAAAAAGTGTAGAATAAAGAATTATCTCTTTAATGAATCTCATAACAAAGTAGTCACATTTGAACTCAAATTAAAAAAAATTCAAGAAAATAAAAAAAAATAAATCAAAACTACAAAATCAAAATATAAATCTAAAATTTTAGAAAATACTAATCTTCCACTTAAAATATGCACTTTTTAAATTTGTTTTTTATAATTCATTATGCTTTAAAAATCATTTTTAACATCTAATTTTATTTTTTTTCTTGGAAGGATTTTTTTTTAATTTCAATGTTTTTTTAATGTTTATTTTGTGAAATAACAATATCCATTAAATTTCATCTCAATTATATTAAATAAAATTTTAGTAACAAAATATAAACATGTTTTCAACTACTAATATGATAGGACATGATATTATAACAAGCATGAAAAATGTGTATATAAGACAAAAAAACCTAATTCATTATTAAAAAATGTTAAGAGAAAAATTAGTATGAGAAAGAATTAAAGAATCTTTCGTAAAAATTATTGATTTTTTAGTCATAATTCCAATTAATATTTCTTTTTTTTTAAGTAAAATAATTAATAAAAAATTGGATATGAAAAATATGTTCAAATAAAAATAAAATAAAAAAATAAAAACATGGAAGGAAAAAATATTCAATATTTTAAATTTTTTACTTTTAATATTCTTTAGATCAATAAATTATCAAACACTTTTTCAAAAAAAAAAAAAAATACAAAGGAAGAAACTGAAAAGTTTTATGGAAGGAATTGGAAAAAAAAAATTGTAATAAAAGGATTTTATAGAAATTTCCCAACCTTGAAAGGAAAATTTCATCATCAATCTCAAATTACTCCAAAGTTTGGTTAATGCATATAAAAACAATAAGAAAATAAGGTAAAAATAAAACATATTTTTAGAATCCTTTTACGGGAGATGATAATATAGAGAATAATTTTCTCAAAACTTATTTTCCAAATATCACCAACCAATATCCTCATCACAACATACTACAATATTCTTATAAAATAAACAAACAATCCAATAAAAGGAAATTTCATAGAAAATCAAAAGAAAATCATCAAACATCTTCTTCTTAAAATAAATAAATAAATAAAGAGGAGGAAAAAGGAAGAGTTTTATGGAAGGAATTGAAAAAATTATGTAATAAAAAGATTTTATAGAAATTTTCTAACCTTGAAAGGGAAATTTCATAATCAATCTCAAATTACTCTAAATTTTGGGCAACGCACATAAAAATAATAAGAAAATAAGGTAAAAACAAAAAACAAAAGGCATATTTTAAGAATAAAAAAAAATTATGAATAGGACAAGATGAGATATTAACCATAATACTATGTAAAAGAATAGAAAAAAAATCAAAATATAAGATTTGATCATTTTTATAATTATAAAAATTTTCATTTCTATTTAAATAAAAAAAATCATTTACATTAATAAATAAAAAATAAAATTAATTTCTCATTGTTAATTCCAACATTCCAAACTGACTCCAACATGATATGGAAACTATTTCATTTTTCCTTTTGTGGGAGATGACAATATTAAGAATAATTTTCTAAAAAATTATTTTTCAAATATCACCAATCAATATCCTTATCATAATATACTATAATATTCATAGAAATCAAACAAAAAGTCACATCAAAAGAAATTTCCCGCAAGATCAAAAGAAAATTTAATGTTGTAAAATGTTTATCTCTCATTCTAAGTATGAAAGATTAAAAAATCATTCATTTTTCTTATTTTCATTCATTTTGGGGTTTATAGGTTTAATAATGAAACAAAAGATATGGTGGAATGTTAAACCTAGTTTTTACTTTCCTACAATCCAATAAAAAAAAACACTATTTACACAATCCACATTACAAATATACCAAATTAATGAATATAAATCAATCATGCTAATAAAGATTTTGACATTAATAAAAATAAATAAAAATGATAGATCTAAGAGATTTTGGGATACTTGAGAGTCTACGAAGTAGAGAAGAGCAGTTATGTGTTAATTATGGGTGTGAGAAGAGGTAGAAGAAAATTTTTGTTAAGGTTATGGAATGATATTTTTTTGGATTGTGGGTATCTGAAAACAATGAGCTTTTTATATACTATCATTATTCTCAAAGTGGGCCCATTAAGTTATAATATTTTAAAAAAAATATATATTTTATATGGTGTCACTTTTCGAAAACTGACATTCTAAACCTAAAATTAATATTATCGATCCTAATTAAAAAATTTATATGATGTGTCACCTTTGTGGATTTTAAGTAATATGGTGTCATTATTTTAAAAGAGACATCATAAATAGTGACACCATAAATTATTTTTGTAGTAGTGCCTGCAACATGAAATTTGAGTTGAACTATATCAAGGAATTGTCGATAGTATTCATATTGGTGAAACACGAGGTAATAAAGTTGGACGACGAATTGTTTTACTATCTTCCTTTATTGGCAAACCTAGAGATATGTAAAAACGATACATGGACGCAATGGCATTAGTTTAACGATTTGGAAAACCAGATATCTTCCTTACAATGACATGTAATCCTAATTGGCCTCAAATTAGAGAAGAACTAGAATCAAATTAGGAAACACAAAAAGACCTAACTTAATAGCACATATATTTAGAGCAAAAATAGAAAAATTAAACATAAAATTGTTCAAAAAACAAATATTTGAACCTATAGTTGCATATGTATATGTAATTGAGTTTAAAAAATGAGGTCTACAACATGCTCACTTTTTAATTATTTTGAAAACAAATGCAAAACTAATTGCACCTGAATCTTTTGATAGAGTTGCTTGTGTTGAACTCCCAAATAAAAACCACACATGAAAACTTATATTTAGCAGTCATAAGACATATGTTACATGGTCCATGTGGTTATCTAAACTTAAACAATGTATGTATGAAAAAAAAAGGGTAAATGTAGAAATGACTACCATAAACCTTTTTGTTCTAAAACTATTCAAGGAAAAAATTCCTATCCAAAATATAGACGACGTAATGATGGTCAAAAAATAAGAATAAGAGAAGTTGATTTAGATAATCGGTGGGTTGTACCAAACAATCCATATTTACTTACAAAATTCGATTGTCATATCAATGTATAAATATGTTCTACCATTAAAGCTGTTAAATATTTATATAAGTATATTTATAAAGGACATGATTGAGTTACATTTAATATAAGTTGTGAAAAACGTTTCAAAAGCATAGATGAAATTAGAAACTTTCAGGCTGCAAGATGGATACCCCCGCCTGAAGCAATGTGGAGAATTTATAGTTTTTCATTAAACGAAATACAACCATTTGTGAAAACACTACAACTACATCTAAAAGACAAACAAGTTGTTACTTTTAGAAAGTCAGACAATTTAGATCATATAATAGGCAATGATTTTTCTAGAAAATCTATGCTTATTGAATTTTTCTCAATGAATAAAACAAATGATAAAGCTTGAACATTGTTAGATAAGGAATTTCCAAAACATTTTGTGTGGCATCAACAAGACAAAATATGGACTGTACGAAAAAAAAAAAAAAAAAAAAAAAAAGCTAATGTCATTTATAGAGTTGCAACAGTTAATCCAATTGATGATAAAAGATATTACTTACGTTTATTATTAAATCATATTAGAGGTGCAACATCATTTAAACACTTGAAAAATGTAAACAGCATTCAAACATCATTGTTAGTGAGGCTGCTTTATTACATGGATTATTAAAAGTAGATAATAACATAGAATTATCTTTAAAAGAAGCTTCTTTATATCAAATGTCATACACTTTGCGTCATTTATTTGCTACCATACTAATATACTATAAACCTAATAATCCTCAAAAGTTATGGGAAAATTTTGAAAAAGTGATGTCTAATGATTATCTTTTATTATATAGCAAATCAGCTGATATAAAATCAAAGGTATTAAAGCATATCAATTGTATTCTAGAATTAATGGGAAAATCCATAGATGACTACCATTTAGTAGATTATAATATAAATTTAAATAGTGAAGAAAATACATTCAAAGAAATTAATGAAGAATTACAAATTATTGTTGATGAAAAAGACATTGCTACCACAAAATCTCTAAACCCCGAGCAAAAACATGCATATAATATAATATTAGAAAAAGTTTTAATCAAGAACTAGGAGCATTTTTTATTGATGGTCTTGGTAGAAGTGGAAAAATATTTTTATATCGAGCAATCCTTACAACAATAAGATCTAACAATTTAATTGCACTTGCAACAATATCATCAGGTGTAGCTATATGTATTTTAACCGACAAATGAACAACACATTCAAGATTTAAAATACCACTTAATATTGAAGATTCAAGTGTTTGTAGTGTTAGTAAACAATCAGGATTAGCTACACTTTTGCAAACTGCAAAAATCATAATTTAGGACGAAGCGTCAATGTCAAAACGACAATCAATTGAATGTTTAGATAGAATATTGCAATATTTTATTTGGTGGAAAAGTAATAATACTTGATGGTGATTTTTGGCAAGTCTTACATGTTGTTCCAAAAGGAACAATTGAATAAATCATTAATACAAGTTTACTAAAATCCTATTTATGGCCAAAACTTAAAAAAATAAAATTAACTCAAAACATGGGAGCTCAACTTGACCCATCATTTAGTTAATATATATTACGTATTAGTGATGGATTAGAAAAAAAATGTTATAATGATTGTGTTAAACTTCCATGCACCATGATTAGAAAAAGAGTTTTTTTACCTAGAATCCCATTCATACCTATCAAAAACGAAAAACATATATTTCCATTCAAACAAACACAATTTCCACTTCGCTTAAGCTTTGGAATGACAATAAACAAAGCTCAAGGTCAAACATTAGATTATGTGGGGATATATTTACCTGAAACCATATTCTCTCATGGACAATTATATGTTGTTTTATCTAGAGCAAAAACATCAAACTCAATTAAAATTTTGGTTAGACCTACTCTTGCTGATAAATCAGATTATGATTGTACAAAAAATATTATTTACCATGAATTATTAACGTCAATCAATTCTTATTAACACTGTAAATCAAACATACATTCCTAAATTATTTCTTTAATGTTTTACTATAATTCTATTTTATAAGTAATTAATATCATCTTCAATGTTAACATTTCTTCCTCTAAAAATATGCATTTGTATGTGTGAATATCTCTTATATTTGATTCAATTATTTGTATTGAATTTAGTAAAATCTAAATTTTAAATACCAATTTTTTATTTTTATATTATATGTCTTTTTTCTTTGTTTTTATTTGTAGCTACAATATAAGGCAACATTGCAAATCAATCAAAGAAATCAACCCTGCTCAAAAAGCATGGACAACGAAGGTCATTATTGCTAAAAAAATTGATGCCATGAACATCTTGATATAACGAACATCTCGATATAGTACCACAAAATATCAAAGACTTGTGTTAATTGATTATGAAGTAAGCTATTTTTATATTTCGTTGTTTAAAATATTCTATCTACTATGAGTAAATATTTCATAGAAGAAAAAAATAGTGAAAAAAATACTTTCAATAAATTACTTTTGAATTTTTCTATGGTGATGTTTCTATGTAGTTATTCTATACTAAATAATTCTTATGTAAATACAAAGCACTAAAGTACAATATTGCATATTTGGAGGCGACATTTTGTTATTCAAAGACACTCTAAACATCTTTAAAAGTTACTATATTACCAACACATATGTTAAATCGATCAAATCAGAATATCGCGTTGTAAACAATGAATATCAATGGATCATCAATGGAAGAACATTAGTTGAAGAAGTTAAAGAAGAAGATAAGGGACAACTATCAATTACACACAACTTTGTTGCTTTCAATGATCTCCAAAATATATCAATTGCATTGCTGAAATTGGTAAGATCATATATATTTTCAATTTGTTTTTATTTTAAATAATAAACTCTTAAACAACATTTATTATAATTCGATTATAGATGTTATTGCAGTCATCGTAGATGTAAAACCAGCTAAAGAACTGCAAACAAAAAATGGTCCATCTACAATTCATGAAATCATTCTGATTGATGAACAGTATAAACAACTTAACTTTTTCCTTTTTTTCATAAAATAATCATTAGCAATATTTCTACTAAATTATAATTTGTTTTTCACTATTAAATTATGATTAGGAAATCTACAATTTTTTAACACTACTTTCGTGCTTTCTTTTTTCAGGTTACAACCTTTAACTTTAACTATGTGGGATCAATTCGTGAACAATGAATGTGCTCTTACTACAAATATTATTATCACAAAGCCCATCATCGTTGGAATGCATTTGAAAGTGATTTCGTTTAATGGTATATTCTATATAATTCCAACGTTATTAATTTATTCAAATTATTAGTATTTAAAAATAATAATTATGTTTCTTTTAGGTATATCATTATCAACGAAATTATCGAGCTCCTTTATTATCAACCCAAACAACTCACAAGGACTCACTTTATGCGCTTGGTAAATTGAATATCTTTTTTTAGTTTTTTTTTATCTTTTTTTAAATAAAAAAAAAATTCTCCAACTGAAATACTATTCGTTAAATAAATAGTCATAAACCATTGAAAAAATGACTAACAAAAATTTTTTCTCTTATGTTTCATTATAGGTGTAATGAGATGCAGATAGCCTAAACGAAATCATTGCTCAAAAATCATATTCTGCTTCTTCATCTAACCCAGCACCTTCACTTGATAGCAGTGTTGTGAAAAATAAATGAGATATCAAATTTAATCAACATGATAAACTTTCTAAATTCCTCTCATCATACAATAACATTTTTTTTATACTAGCATATACAAATATTGCCTTGTCTAATCAATCAAATTTTGATGTAGCAAACAACCTTTTGAATTAAGGCATCAATTTTCATTCCAAATCTATATAAGAAGTTTTGGTATATGGCTTGTAACAAATGCAATAAAGGCTAATGTTGTATTTGAACAATCATTTGCTTGCATTTATTGCAAAGATCATGACGCTACTGCTACTCCAAGGTTATAACTCTTACACATATATAAAACAATAGTATTAATATTATTATAAATTACCTAACAAACTCATAATTACTCAATACATTCAACTTTGTAAATCTTTGCTATTCTACAATGTGTATACTATCAATATAGGTGTTGTGTCGAAGTGAAACTCTCTGATAGTTTTGGATCATTGCTTGCAACTTTATTCGGAAGAAATGTAGAGAGGTTTCTATCATGTTCTGCAAGAGACTTAATGAACCATACTTCTGAGCTAACACTTACATTGTTTTTAATTTTCATTTCTTAATATTTATGCAATTTAAAGTTTAAAATTTTATATTCCTTTCTTTTTTACAACAGGATAGAATCGATAATATACAAAGTTTTGTTACATTATCCAATGAGCAAATCTTTTTTATCCATCTAAGAAGTTCGAAATCTCAGTTTTCATGGAAACATCTTATGCAAGTTCAATATCATTTATCTTCATGAACATACAAAAACCAATGTTTTCAAAATTAGACTGATGATTGAATCGGAAAAGTTACCGGTTCACGATTCACTGGTCAGATCGGTGGTCGGACCATGGTTGAATCAGTGACATCATAAATAATAATTTATATATTATATAAAATTTTAAATAATTATAAGAAATTAAAATCATATATAATTAAAATTTTAATAATATTTCATTTTTATATTTGACATATCAAATTAAATGATGAAGAGAAATATAAATATATTAATATTTTAAATTTTATTAAATAGAATATTTATAATATTTAAATATAAAGATATATTTAAAATGAAAAAATATATAATATTTAATTTTATTTGCATGTCTTTTTGTATTTTATTATTTTGAAATTATTATATTAATTAATTTATATTATTTTTTTAATTACATTATATAATTATTCTAAAAATAAATGTGAAAGTGATTTATGTTTTTATATAACAAAAATTTGAAAAAAAAAATATTAATTTTGTTATATATTTTTATTTGCAAATATAATACAATGAAGAAACTTATATCTTAATGGTTAAGCTTCAATTTTTACACCTAAAAGTCCCAGATCAAGCTCTCTAACTTGCAAAATTTTTTTCTTCTCACTAACTAATCCCACATCGAAAATGGATAAAAAAAAATGTAGGGATTGTGGGATATGAAAGGCATGCAAAAATCATTAACTTGTAAGATTAAAAGCTTATTGGGTTTTTTTTTTTTTTTTTGGCTTAAAAAAAAGTTTTTTTGGATTTAAAAAAAAAAAAAGTTGAACTGTTCGATTCGCTGGTCCAATCCTTGGTTCAACCGGTTCGATTTCGATTCAACCCTTGGTTGGCTCAATTAGTTGGACCGAACCGGAATTGCGATTGGCCGATGATCGAACCGGTTAGTCCAATCCGATTTTTAAAACCATGACATAAACAACTACTCAACTTGTAAAAATAGTTGAGTAATTACTTGAGTTTCTTTTATGGAATGATAAAAACAAAAAACAAAAACTATATGTAATAGTTTTGTATGTATATGTTTTATATATATATAACTGAATAATACATTTTGCTTGTATATATTTTTTGAGAAACTTAATGTTATCTTTTGTAAAATATATCACCATAGAAATCTACTTATGAAGCTTAGAAATGTTGCATACTTTAAGATCATCTTTGGAAGTCTTCTTTGGAAACTTCATTTTGTATTTATCTTGAGTTGGAGTCATAGTCATTGATCTTATCATGACTAAGGTCTTAGCATGATTCTTTTCACTTGTCTAGGTCCTAGGGATTGGTCATTTTCTTTATAGGCATTGACTTCGTGTGCAGACTTTGAGAGTGTTTGGTTTTTAACTTTTTGCTGAAAGCAATTTGTTTTCAAAATTTAGGTTGTTTATTTTTCTACTTTTTATAAACTTTTTTATTGAATAGAAAAAACCAAAATATGTAGCTTTTTTTAAATAGAAAAAATAACATATTAGTTTTTTTTTTTACTTTTTAATACTTCATAGAAATAAAATACTATAAAAACAAACAACCTAATATTTAACACTATTAAGCATTAAGGTTTTATTTAGAATTAAGTAAAAAACAAACACCACCTTCATTTAGTTCTAATGTTCTGAACCTTCAGTAAATGATATGATATATACGTTTGTTTACTACTAAAAAAGAATTTCATAATAGAGTAAGAGAAACTACCATGTGACAACACTATGACACTGTTCTACTCTATAATCCTATGACATCATTTGCATCCTTTTAGGGAATATTGCATTGGAGTTTAAGATTAGGTCATCCTAGGCTATGGGTTAGAGCCAAGCTTCTTCAAGTATAATTATTTCTTCTAAAGCTCCCCATACCCATACACATTGCATTGTGTTTTTCTAGCCACATCAAACCTATTGAATACAGGTCTTTATTTCAAGTCTCTAAGCCTACTGAATATTTGAAAGGAGGTGCACTACGTCCTGACCCTTTATGGATCTCATTTATGGCTTTAAATGGATTTAAATATTTTTGGACTCTAACACACTGTAAGGTCAAAACTACCATGCAATGTGAGATAGTTTCAAAATACCTTGTTACCAAGGGCCATAAATCATGTTCCATGTTGGGCATTGAACAGTTGTGTGTCCTCAAAGTATTGATTTTCTTTCTTTTGCATCTTAGAGCCCATTTATATTATTTTTTTATTTGAAATTAATTATCATGCCAATATTTTCATTATTATTATTTTTATTTTTATTGTTGTGGTTGTTATTATTATTTTTATTATTTAAAATTTAATTTGTTAACTTATTTTATCAAAAACTTTTTACTATCTTAAAATTTAAAATTTGTGAAAACAATTTTAGAAATTATTTAAATCTACATTTTTGTATAAAATATTCTATTTTTATTTAAATATTTTCATTAAAATTATAAATAAAAAAATAAAAAATAAAAAACTTACTTATTGGCCTAGCTCATTTCACAACTCATGAAACTCATAAATACACAAATTTTCTAATTATGAGTATAAAATATATCCAAAAATATAAAAATTAAGATATAGGTTTTTGTAATCTATAAACTGACATTTTTATTTTAAAATAAAATTTATAATTTATGAAGAAAAAAAAAGTCAACAATTTGTTATATTCTTTAAAACAAAAAATTTATCATTATGTTATTCCATCTTTCAAATAAGACATATTGCTCTTTTAAGTAGACTTAATTAAAGACTAATTAAGATTGCAATAAAACTATAAAATTCTATCTAAATTTTTTCTCTTTTTCATTCTTTCTTTTTTATCTTTTAATAATTCCTCTATTAATATAAAACTATAGATAACGATATCTTATTTAAAATTTAAAAAAAAAAAATCATAAAGAAGAAGATAAATGGGGAGAATGAAAAGAAGAGACTAAACGTAGAAAAATTATCATTAAAATAATAAATTATGTTAAATGATTATAGAGTCCATTTCATAATAAATGTTTTTTGTCACGCCCAAAACCTACTCTAAGGACATGACGGTCATTTCACACTTCAAGCTCAAAGGTTCAGAGTGGAAATAATACAAACAATCATATTGTAACTGGAAATTTACCAATTACTAAATTCCTGTTTAAAGTAGTAGAACAAAATTTCTAAAATCTCCAAATAACAATTTTTGAAACTAACACATCAAACCAAGTGTTATTGTCCAAATAACTCCAAACTCAAATATTTCCAATGGAAAATAAATTTTAACATATAACAATACTCAAAATAAAGAGAGTTTTGACAAAAGTCTTGACAAGCCAATTTCCCCTCCTAACTGTCACTCCTCACCCAAACTAAGGGTACCTGAAAAATTATCAACAAAGGGGAATGAACTCAAAGCCCAATAAGGAATATTAATACAATTTCATGGATCAAATATTTTTAATCATGCTTACAAATAGGAGATTTAGTGTAAAATCATTTTCATAAGAACATTTGAGTACAAATATGCTAATACATTTTGAGGTGTTTAACCAAACATTTTTCTATACCATTTCATATCCATTTCAATTGTTTTCACTTTGGTTATCAAATAGCAAATAGTGCTCATTTAAGTGGGACTTTACAAATAGGTGGCTAGCCTCAAATGTTCCTTTTAAGGTGGACGGAACCAAACACTACTAGTATTAATAACTTTTAACCAAACCCCTAGAAGCTGGGGGTTCAAATCAATTACATTTTCCACCACGAAAATGTAAAGGTCAACTATTATATCCTATTGACAAGGGTCAAACAAACCAAAGTCAAATTCTTTATTTTATTTATTTCAACTTACAAAATCAAAAAATCCCCAAGTATTTCGATATAAACAAAATAAATGTTATAACACATTTTTCATACAAAAATATATTTGATCTATGCTTAAAAGCAAAATTAACAATTTACACATACAATATATATATATATATATATATATATATATATATATATATATATAATTATTTTCTTTTGCAAAATCTGTATTAATTTCACTTACCTCAAAAGAAATCCTCAAAAACTTGGGAGAAAAATAATTTTGGAAAATCTACTCTTCACCTAACAAAGTATAAGAGAAATAACCGTTACTATTTATCCAAAATGATAGGTTTGACAATCCTAAAATTTTAAATATTCAAATTAATGTTTTTAATTATAAAAGATAATTTAATCTATTCCTATTTTAGAAAAAATTATAAATTTCTAATTCATATAAAACTTAAATTTTATTTTCAATTTATTTATTTATTTATTTATTTTTGGACACAACATAATTTAATTAAACTACAATTTATTTCACTAATTAAATTTTATGCTACTTATCAACTTAATATTTATTATTAATCTAATTATAATACTATAAATTTAACTAATTCGTACTTCACCTCATTTATTACACATAATTATTTCTACCACTTTCATATTTTTCCAAACACAACTATCATTATTACACATAATTATTTCTACCACTTTCATATTTTTCCAAACACAACTACTATAACACTCATAACACTCACACACTCCAAGTACAGTGCATTCCTCATTATTATTATTATCACTTTTATATCATTCTTCTATCTTCCGGTTCCCACACGCATGCAACTTTTTTTTTTTCACCATTCTTCTATCTTCCAGTTTCCACATGCATATATATATATATATATATACCACATATAATCATATATTTATTTACTCATTTAATTTTTTAAATTTCATTGCTTAGATCTATTCATCTAAGAAATTTTGAATTTCCTTATTTTCATCAATAGAACAACTTATATTCCTAATTTCAATATTTTGACCTAAAAGTTTTAAAATAAATTAACCATAGCCTAAATTGAAATCTTCCAAAGAATCTTTTTTTTTTTTCATATAAAAACTTAAGATGACCCAATTTCCAACAATAAATCAAAATCTTAATTTTTCAATATTTTGATATTAAAACGAATTAAAAAAAAAACTAACTCTAATCTAAATTAAAAAATTTTCAAAGAATAACTAGCGTGTTCAAAACTAATTAACGAATATAATATATTAATTTAGGGTTAGAATCTTACATAAAAAAATCTGAACTTCAAACTCTGAACCTATAACCCTTGAGCCTTAGAATTTCCAATTCTCTAATTTTGGTTTGTAGGGTTTTCTAAATAAAGAAAGTAAGAGAAAAATCTAATTTATACCTAGAATTTTTAATTGTAAAATGACTCTTTCACCCTTAATGAATTTAATTAATTACTTAATTATTTTATAAATTACTATTTTGCCCCTAAATTAAATTTTGGGGTGTTACATTTTTAATCTAAAAAGTGTTTTCTTTTTATAAATATATATATATATATATATATATATATATATATATATATATATATATAACAAAATTTAAGAAATATTTTTAAAATCTGAAAATCACCTGTTGAAAAATTTACTTATAGTGTTTTTAGAGAAACGCTTAGAACTAGTTTGATAGTGATTTTAGAAAGCACTTCTAATCTTTTTAACACTTGAAAATTTTTATCATTTAAGTGTTAGAAAGATTAAATGTTTTCTAAAATTACTATCAAACACACTTTTAGAGCTCGTTTAACAATGATTTCAGGAAGTATTTCTAATCTTTTTAACATTTAAAAATTTGTATCATTCAAATGTTAGAAATGTTAGAAATTTTTTCTATAATCACTACCAAATATACTCTTAAAGTACATTTGATAGTGATTTTAGGAAATGTTTTTAACATTTTTAATACTTAAAAGGTAAAAATTTTCAAATGTTATAAAATACTAGAAATACTTTCCCAAAATCACTGTCAAACATACTATAAGAATGTGTTTGATAGTGATTCTTAAAAGTGTTTATAATATTTCTAATTCCTAAAAGATAATTTTTTTTTTTTAAGTATTAGAAATGTTAGAAGCGAATTTTAAAATCACTATCAAACAAACTTTTAGAATATATTTGTAGTGTTTCTATTCGAAGTGTTTTCAATGAAAGTATATATATATATATATATATAATCACTTATCAAGTATATATCTAGCAAACACTATAAGTGATTTTTCAATAGTAAAATTAATTTTTCAGATTTTTAAAAGAGTTTTCTAAATTTTGCCAAACACTTAGAGTCTGTGTAACAATAATTTTAGGAAGCGTTTTTACTCCTCCTAATGCTTGAAAGATAAAAATTTTTAAGTGTCAGAAATGTTAAAAACTTTTTTTTAGAATCATTATCAAACAGAATCTTAATTTTTTTTTTTTAAAAATACTTTTTAAACTAAAAATATTTTTTAAAATCATTACCAAACAAACTCTTAATTGATGATTCTCTTAAAAATAATTTTTAAGAAAATACTTTAATATGGGTGATTGTTTGGCCATAAAACTTAAAACGAAATGAAGCTTTCATTATTGTGTTTTTTCTTTTGGTGGGTTGCATAATTAAATTATTGTTTTACTTATTATAATTATTATTATTATTATTATTAAGTTTAAAATATAAATGAAACAGAATTATAACTTCGGATTGGGTTCCAAATCGGGTGGAAATTCGGGTCGTCCATACAAAGTGATGGACCCGAATGGAAAATCCCCGTCCATGTCTATTCGTTTCTTTGAGGAGAAGAAAGAGAGCAAAGAGAGAAAGAGGTTTTGGGGGATTTAAATAGAGAGAGGGTCGAAAAAGGGTCTCACAGATTTATTCAATCGCCATGGCCGCTTTGCAATACCTGGAATCACTGCGCGCGGCCCATCCGGAGCTGGCAGAATGGTACAACTCTCTTGCAGATCTGTACCAGAGGAAGCTCTGGCACCAACTCACTCTCAAACTCGAACAGTTCGTCGCTCTTGCAGTCTTTCAGGCCTGTTCCCCCATCTTTCTCCATTTTCTATCTTTAATTCTTTTTTTTCTCAGTATGTGGTGTGGTTTGGATTTCGAATTTTTTATTTTATTTTATTTAGTTTTTATTTATTTCTTTGTTGGGTTGAATCTAGGCTCTGGAGATCTTGAGGGGGACGGTGGTTTTTGGGATCTTAGGAGTATAACTACCTGGGGAATTAGGGTTTCTGGGTGCTAGTCCTTGTTGCATCTGATATTTATGTACTTGTATACCTTTAGTTCCTGTTTGGTTGCTGAGAAAACGGAGCAAAACGATAGGGATAAAGAGTTTAGATTATTTAGGCTCTCTGTTGTTCTTGTTTACAAAATATGGAAAGCGCAACTGAACTAAGCCAGCTAGAAGGAAAATTAGGGTTTCTTGGTGGCAACGATTCTTGTATTTATTTATTTATTCTTTGGAGGGAGAAGGGATTTTTGGCATCTTATGTCTAAAGGACTTGGGAAATTAGAGTTTCGAGGTTGAGATTATTGTTGCATTTCGAATTTGTTTTCCTGATATTCAGTTAGTTCCTGTATCTATATGTAGTTCCTGTATCTACACACAGACACAAGAGTTTGAACTTTTTATGCTTTCTGTTCTTTTGGCTTCTAAGATATGAAAGACTCAACTACACTGGATTGAATTTTTCCCTCGCAGTTCCCAATTAATGGAAAATATGTAGTTAAAAATTTATTTCTCTTCCTGCCTTTGTTTCAGTTCTGAAATGGAGTGTTGGTATTTATCTTTTTGGGAGTTGTAGTTAAGGTGCTATTTGGTTTAGGTCTTTTTCTTTTTCTTATTTATTTATTTATTTTCATTTTTTTTATTTTTTCCTTTTGGGAGAGGCAAGGTTTAGGCCTTGGTTTGGATGTTTTGGAGATTGTGATTGGTGGACCTGGATTTATATTTGATCTGATTTATTAGAATTTCTTATGCGTGCCAAGCAAATTTGGAGGAGAGAGTGTTATTGTGTTTGAACTGTTGCCAATGAATGGGAGATGCTGCAATTTTTTTTGTTCTTTCCTCATTTTATTGGTCAAGTTTATATTTCTTTCTGTTGTTGGGAAGAGCTGTTTAGAGGATGTTGTGAGAATATTTAACTTGCTCATCCTCAGGGATGAAAAATGGAGGAAATTGTATATGTACGGTGGGGATTTCTTGTTTATTAAAGATTAGAGGGATGACTATTGGACTTCTGGGGGTTGATTATCACCAGACCACACATGTTTTACATAAATCTTTCTTCTGCTTAATTTTTTGAACCTCCTATTGGATTCAAGTCCTGAAATGATGGTTGAGACAGCATCTATTGATAATATAGATCCCTCTTCCATTTTCTAGTCTATAATATGAACTAAGAATTTTACATGTAAATGTGGAGAAATATCCATAGATTAGTAAAATGATTTTCTTTAAACAGAAAATGACAAGGGCATTAAAAATTAATGAAAGAAGCTCAATTTTAAGAGTTATCTTGAGGTGTGAGCTGTTCAATCAAGCTCAAATTGTTTGATTTATGGTGGATTTATTGTCTTCTTCCCTATATTTGTATGTTTTGTCTTGCTTGATGTTTTCAACAGTGTTGATTGATTGGTCATCCCTTTTTATAAAGGAATGGATTCTTAGAAGGATCAAAATTATGTGATGAAAAATTGCAATAATGAATCTACTTTCAATGAGTACTGGAAGAAATTCTTAGAAAGATCAAATTTACATAATGAATAAATGCAACAATGTAAAAATTAAGATACATTTAAAATCAATATTCTTCTCATGTGCAAAAAAAATTCTTTAATTCTAGTCAAGCATTTTTGTGCCTGTAAAATCAAGTTATTAAGAAGGTTTTGAAGTATTGATGATGGTCTATATTGAGATTGAACCCCTTTGGGGTGATGGTGCTTTAAGGAGGAGAGGGGGACTTGTGGTAAGGGATTGTGGAGAGGCATTAGAAGGTGGATGATTCTCATCAATTCTACTCAGTTCTTGATTGATTATATGTGAAAGGTTAGATTCTGACCAATTATTTGTGGGAACATGCCTCTGATGTGTCATTTTCTGGAATTTTTGGATTTTATTCAATGGAGCCTTGGTGTGTATTTATTTGGCCAGGATGGGACAAGCAACCTTTGTCCTTTGGCTCCCTGCTTTTGTTAGGAAAGTGGTGGTTGAGTTTATGTGGTTGCTCAATGGGTAGGGTCAGAGAAGCAGTACGTCAGAAGCTCAACAGGGTCATTCTCTTCTAGCTTGCTTTTGCAGCTTTGAGGTTTGGGTGGCTGATATTCCCTTCAAAGTAGCAGTTGGTTGGGTGTGTGGGTTTGGGTTGGTCAGTTTGGTTTGGTTTTGGAAACCTTTCAATAGACCAGTTGAAATATGAGGGCTTTGTTTTGATGTCTCTTGAAAATTATGAGGTATCAGCCATCTGTATTCTCATCAACTGCCTGATAGCTAGAGATCTGTGGTATTGTCATCTTTGGAGTAATGTGGGTGCTTCCAGAGTTGACAAAGGATGTTCAGCTAGTTGCCATGGAAATTTGTGAAAGATTAGGAAAAAGAGTTGAGAGCTGCTCCATTATGTTTGTTTTGGTGCCTTTTACACAAGCTGGGGGTGGGTTGGGGTGTCAGTTCTAAAGCTGAAGGAGCACCTATCCAAGTTCATATTTTGACTTAGTTGTAGGCCTATTTGTTCCTTCTTGGAGCGTACTGTCAGCTTGTTCTGTGCATTGGCAGGGTGGGACTTTGGACTTGTCTTGTCTGTTATATTGTAGTTACTTACCTGGTATTTCTTTTACTAATGCTTTTCTCTCTCTTTTTTAATTTCCTTCTTCAAATTGTGTTTGGACTGCCCAAGGTCAAACTGACCTTAGTTGTGATCATGAATCATGAATATTTCTTTTTTCAGTTTTGTGAAACGTACATCATCTTCATTGACTAGTTGCATAGGTTTACTTAGTACTTTGGAGGCTTCAACATACTTTATGACTAGTTCATTGTATTTTGGGAGGAGTCTTCATCCTTCTTTTGTATTTCTTTACGTTGCAACTTCACTCCTTGCTGAAAAATAGAGCAGAGAATTTTCTATCTTTATGCTTGATTAGCTTCAAGGGAAATGATTGAGAAGTTTATTAATCATTATTGTGCATGTGTCCCTTTTACTGTTCTGTAACTATGTGAAAGGCACATTATCTAGGAGGGGGTCTCAGCAGCTCCCCTTTGGGCAAGGAGTGAAGTCGTTACAATCAGTCAATGAAGATGGTGCAATATTATTGATATGCTTATGGAGAATGAAATTAAGCTGTATTTTCTCTAGTTATTGATATGAACACCACCTAATTAACTAGGGTTGTTCCTTGTATGTCACTAATGTTTTTACATATGATCTGCAGTTACTAGATGTGTCCTTATAAGCCCAATATTGTTGTAGATAAGAGAGATGAGAATCAGATTTCTTGTCTTGCATTGCAGGATCTCTTTGTTGTGAGTTTGAATACTTTTAGCTGGTTCTTATTACATATGTTTTTGCTTGTTCCTGATGTGGATGTTATGAAATTCAATATCTGTGCATGCATATCCTTTTTATGGTTATCTAAAACTTATTCTTTTGTATTTTCATTTGCAGGCGGGTGATGCTCTCATTCAGTTATATCATAATTTTATCACTGACTTTGAGACTAAGATCAATCTTCTCAAGCTCGCACATTTTGCTGTCATAGTTTCTAGGCAGTATACAGAGAAAGAAGCTGCTGTACGTTACCTTGAAGGGGTAATTGAAAAGCTTCGAGGTACTAGAGAGTTACGTATAGAGGAGCCCATTCTATACATAAAGATGCAAATAGCTGTTTTCAATCTTGAGAAGGGGGACCAAAAAGAGTGCAAGAAACTTTTAGAAGATGGGAAGAGTACACTTGACAGTATGACTGACATTGATCCTTCTGTATATGCCAGCTATTATTGGGTTTCATCTCAGTATTATAAATCTCGTCAAGAATTCGCAGAATTCTATAAAAGTGCTCTTCTATATCTGGCATACACATCAGTGGAGTCTCTCTCTGAAACATTTAAGCTGGTATGTTACTCATGTGCTTTAATTATTTCAAAAAATTCAAGTCATTTATAATGATTCACATTATACTTTCACTTGTTAAGGCTGTTTTGACATCTCATGTTAGCACAGAATTTGAAAGTTGTGATCACTGATCTGGATTTATGAATTTTTATGTTTCAATTCTCATTGTAGCACATTTAACTCATTAAACCCTAAAATATAGGCCGCTAGCATGGAGACAGAGAAAAAGAAGACAGGATGGGTAAAATGAAATGAAGTTTATCAAGAGAGAAAAGGAAAATTAAAGGAGATATAACAGAAGGACGAAACACAATTAAAAAAATGCTAAGAAACATTGAGAACCCCAGGTTACTAACCTCATTGACAAGGGTAACAAAAGATTAAGTTGGGGAGTGATGGTGTCATCATGCTAGGTTGCTAGAGTGTATTCACCCTTGGTCTTAAAGTTAATCTAGGAAACCTGGAGAATGGTGGAAGGATTACTCTCCTTGTTTGAGTTGGCAAGGACCCTAATCTTTTGCTCAAATTTTCTTGAATGCAAGTGTGCTTGCACTATGGGGTTGTTGACCTTGTGCAGAATGCGGTGTCTAATGGTTTATCTTGTCAAGAAATAATCTGATTTAAATGGACTGCTATGCAAGTAAATGTCTTCTGAGGGGAACCATGTAAGGTAGTTTTTTCTATCTATTCCATGGAATGAAGTTATTGAAGCTCCCATGAGTATTCCAAATGAAGAGAATGTTTTCATGCTTAGTTATTGAATTCCTTGATTAAGTTGTGTATTTGCATGGTCCATTTGGTTGATTATAAACTAACTTTAAGTATTGAACATGACTTGGGATGGTGGTGGCATCAGAAATTCAATCTAATGGTGAGGGGCAAAGAATAATGAGGGAAGGGGCAAGCTAAGGTATAGTTAAGATATTTAGCATGGAGGAAAAAGCTCATTTTGCCTCTCTAAAGGAGGCCAAGGTTCTATCCCAGCTCAATGGAAAATTTATTTATTTATTTTTTGAAAAAGAAAAAGGGATGGGGGAGAGGGGTGGTGTGTTTGTTGCCTGTCCCCCTTTTGACCCTTAGTTGGCTTAGGAGGCCTTTTCAGAAGTAAACCATTATTGAAGTTGCTACTTGGCTGTGAGAACAGTAAAGTCAGATATAGTCCAATTTAACTTATGAAATAAAAATTGTTGAGGCACATTCTTTTGTACTTATGATTTGTGGATGCAAAACTATATAAACGAATGCTTGTATTGTTATATTCATTTATTGGTTTGCTCTGATTATACATTTGCATAGTCCATTTAGCATTTGATTTATCCTTTCAAGGATTGCTAGGTGGCAATGTCTACAACTTTGCAAAATGAGTTTTCCATTTTTCCGTCATGAAATAACTTTTCCATACTTTATGTGATATTTTAGGATTTGGCATTTGATTTATCGCTTTCTGCGCTGCTGGGAGATAATATCTATAACTTTGGAGAACTGCTTGCTCATCCAATTGTAAGAATTCTGTACCAAAAATTCCTGATTTCGTGCCTTTTCTTTCACCTGTATTTGAACTGATGTTGTTTTGAAGTATGCTTAGTTGATTGTCGTTGTGTTCCTCTCTTTCATCATGGCAATGTCAACAAGATTTTGTGCCTTTCTTTCATTTGTATTTGAACTGATGTTTTGAAGTATGTTTTGTTAATTGTTGTCATGTTCCTCTCTTTCGTCATGGTACTGTCTACTTGTTGATGATTGGTATTTTCTTGTATCTCATTGTGCTAGTGCTTATTGTGTACATCATTGTTTCATTGATTGCCACAGGTAAAAGTGTCTCTGATTGACCTGTTCAACCCTAGTATGTTTATCTTAAGAGCACCAATGTTGGTGAACGTATTATAAATAGTAATTGGCCGCTATTGGAATTGTTTTTCATTTATTTATTTTGATAAGTAAAGAGGTGATATATATTTTTTTTTGATAGGTAAATAGATTTCATTAAGAGCCAGAGGCTAGAGAAAAGACATACACGGAGTATACCAAAGACAAAGAAGCAAAAAACAAAGGGACAAAACAAACATGACCCTTACTTGGTGGCTAGCCAGTCTACAAAATCTATCAAAGACAAAGTGTGTTCCTCTATATACACCCTAGCCCAATTCACAAAAGTGTACAAAAAAATGGATTTAATATCTTGATCGTTCCTCTCCATATCATCGAATGCTCTCCTATTTCTTTCTCTCCAAATGGTCCACATCAAGCAGAGGGGGGCAGCTCTCCAAGCTTTCTTCCTTTTCTTGCCCACAAAGGAACCATGCCAACCTAGGAGGTGTTTTTTCACAGTGGAGTGCATCACCCATTGCACCTCAAACAGAGAGAAAATTAGGAGCCATAACATTCTGGCTTTCTCACAAAATAGTAGAAGGTGATCTGTGGTTTTCTCCTTATATTTACACAAAAAGAATCTGTTGGGGATGCTCCAACCAACTCTCTTCAGGCGGTCCGTGGTGAGCAACCTATTCCAAGCCGCCTCCCAACCAAAGAAACTAGCCCTAATTGGAACCCAAGGCGTCCAAATAGTTCTAGCCGGGAAGGGGGGTTTGGTATCCCTTGAGAATGAGCTATAAAAGGACTTGACAGAAAAGGTTCCATTCTTGTTCTCTTTCCACCGGAGTAAGTCCTCCACACCTCTTCTAATGGTTAAGGGATGAAGCTTGCTTAATAAGCTTTCGACTTCACCCACCTCCCAATCATTAAGGTGTCTGTTAAAACGAAGCCCCCAGCTACCTCCTCCTTCGTCTTCCTCCCAAGCCTTAGCAACCCATCCTTCTTTGTTGACAGAGAGGTTAAACAAGATGGGGAAAGCTTCCTCCAGAGATTGATTTCCACACCACAAATCCTTCCAAAACTTCACTCTGGTGCCGTCCCCAATGATGAAGCGGGAATGAGAACGAAAATTCTCCCAACCTTTTCTGATGGCCTTCCAGACCCCCACCCCATACCGGTTTCTTGCATCTTTGGAGCACCATCCTCCCTCTTGAAGATCATACTTACTAAGGATAATTTGCTTCCATAGGGGCTCATTCTCATTAGCGAATCGCCACAACCATTTCCCCAGAAGGGCCTTGTTAAAAGTAGCTAGACTACGAATGCCCAAGCCACCTTTCTTTTTATCGGCACAAACAACCTTCCAACTCACCAAGTGAGGTTTATTCTCTAAGGCTTCACCGCCCCATAAGAAATCCCTTTGGATCTTTTCAAGCCTTGCGCACATTCTCTTGGGGATCACAAAGAGAGAGAGAAAGTAGGTTGGGAGGCTTGAGAGGGTGCTTTTCAATAGGGTAAGACGGCCACCTTTGGAGAGGTATTGCCTTTTCCAGAGAGATAACCTTTTCCTGAATCTTTCTTCCACTGCATCCCACACCCTAATGGATTTGTAGGGGGCTCCAAGGGGAAGACCCAAGTAGGATGTAGGTAAGCTCCCTATCTTACAACCCAAGACCGCCGCAAGAGTCTCCATAGGAATGCCTTCCCCCACTGGGATGACCTCTGTTTTATTTAGATTGACTTTTAAACCTGAAATCGCCTCAAACCACATGAAGGTCCAGCTAAGGTATTGCAACTGATCTGCATCGGCGTCACAGAAAATTAAGGTGTCATCGGCAAACAAGAGATGGGACACGAACAACCCCTCACTTCCTCTTCCTCCCACTCTGAAACCGGAAATAAAGTTTCCATTTCTTGCACGGGACAACAATTGGCTAAGAGCTTCCATGGCCAAAAGGAAAAGATAGGGGGATAGAGGGTCGCCCTGTCTCAGTCCCCTAGAGCTACGAAAGAAGCCCGAGGGGCTTCCATTGATAAGGAGCGAGAAGGAAGCCGTGGAGCAACACCATTTTATCCAATTAATCCATCTGTGCCCAAATCCCATCTTGGACATCACCTCCATAAGAAAGTTCCAATTGACATGGTCAAAGGCCTTCTCAATGTCCATCTTGAGAAGGAGACCCGGGATGTTGTCTTTCAATCTAGAATCAAGGGCTTCGTTAGCAATAAGAACAGCGTCCAAAATCTGCCTCCCATGGACGAAAGCATGCTGAGAATCAGAAATCACCTTCCCCATCACTGTTTTCAGTCTATTGGCTAGGACTTTGGCAAGCAATTTGTACACACTCCCTACCAGGCTGATTGGTCTGAAATCTTTTAGATCTTTGGTCCCCTCCTTCTTAGGAATGAGCAAGAGGAACGTGGAGTTTAAGCTTCTTTGGAAGGTCCCATGGAGGTAGAACTCCCTAAAGAGGCCTAAAATTTCTGGTTTAACAACGTCCCAACAGAATAACCAGAAGGCCATTGTGAAGCCGTCCGGACATGGGGCTTTGTCTCCACAGAAACTGCTTAGGGCTGCGAAAATTTCTTCCTCAGAAAACATAACTTCTAGGCTGCTGGCCAAGCCTTCTCCCAACTCCTTGAAGTTAAGGCCATTTATACTAGGCCTCCAATCCCCAGGATTAGAGAGAAGGGTTTGGTAGGCATTGCAAACACCTTCTTTTATCTCTGCCAAGGATGAGAGATTCACCCCGTTTACTTTAATTTTGGATAGGAAATTCCTCCTTGCCCTAGCATTGGCCATTTTGTGGAAATACTTGGTATTTTTATCACCCTCTCTTAACCAGATTTCTCTTAACTTCTGTCTCCAAGAAGTTTCTTCTAGAAGGGCCCATTTCTTATATTCCTCAAGATCCAGATTTTTAGCCTTTAGATCTTCAGGAGTAAGAGCGTTCTCATTCTCCTTGGCCTCCCACTGCTGCAAGCGGGAGAAGGCCTCTGCTTTGTTGAAAGAGACGTTGCCTACCACCTCCTTGTTCCATTTTTTCAGGTCCTTCTTAAGAGCTTTGAGCTTCTCAGCGATGCAGTGGCTGCTATAGCCTTCCACCGAATATCCATTCCACCAGCTTTTTACTAGGTCTTTGAAACCATCAATTTTCAGCCACATATTTTCAAAGCGGAAGGGGCTTTTGCCTGAAGAGAAACCCCCAGCTTCTAGAATAATGGGGCTGTGGTCAGAGACCAGGCGAGGGAGAGCAGATTGTGATATGGCTGAGAAGTGGTCCTCCCATTGGTCAGAGATTAAAAAACGGTCCAATCTAGAGGCAGCTTGAGAGTTCAAGCCCCCTATCCAAGTGAAAGGACCTCCAGCCAGTGGGATATCCTTCAGCCCTAGCTCCCCGATCACCTCTGAAAATCTCCTCATATCGGCTGTGAGTCTAGGGGCATTTCTTCTTTCCTCTGGATATCTAACAGCATTAAAATCCCCTCCTATGCACCAAGGGTCTTCCCAGAGGCCACGGATGGCTCCAAGCTCTTCCCAAAAGTCTTCCTTTTCGTTACCTATCACTGGCCCATACACTCCAGAGAAGATCCAAGAGAATCCGTCACTGCAGTTTCTAAAACGAGCAGAGATGGAGTACCCCCCACTTTCTACCTCCAAATTCTCCAAGACTCTGTTATCCCATATGAGAAGGAGCCCTCCTGCCGTGCCCCTTGCGTCCACTGAAGCCCAATTAAGAAATCTTCCTACTCCCACACTTTTCACCAATTGCGTAGAAACATCTTTCACCTTTGTCTCCAAGAGACAAACCAAATCAACCTTTTGATTCCTTACCACTCCCTTGATCAGTTTTCTTTTATCACAATCATTAAGCCCTCGAACGTTCCAGCAAAGAATTTTAATTCTCATTAATCAACTGGAATCAAATCCCAGGAGCTCTGACCAGATCTTTTGGATATCCCTAATGTCCCCTTATAACTAACAGAGCATTCCAATCTTTTTAACTCTCGTTCAAATCGGGTGGAACAGGATTTTTTCTTCTTCCTTCTCTTGCCGAGAGAGTTACTTCCAGTCCTCAGCTTCAATTTCGAAAGCAGCTCCAGAATTTCGACTTCATGCCCTTCAACAGGCATTCCCAAGACTTTACTAAAATGTAATAATTTGGAGAGCTCCTCTTCTGACCATCCTTCTTCACACGGGGGGTGATTCGACGAGTCTCTCTGATTTGCCATGTTTTTTCCCAGATCAGAGGTCGGGGCTGTAGACAAAATCACTGTCGACCCATCGCTAAGCATGATGGACAGGGGGTTCGGTGTCACTTCTACGTCCCTTGCCATTGAAATTACAGGACTAGAGCCAGGTTCCCTTCCCCTCTCAAGCCCCGTGTCCCAGAAAGGAGAAGAAGAAGAGGATGAGTCCCCTCTCAGGGAGATCGGGGGAAGAGAAGGCATACCTTTTTTAATACGAGCTTCGACGGGGGGGGGGGAAGCTCCTTCACAGATGTCGGCACTTCCACAAGGTGCGACGCTTCCAACTGGGTCGACTTACGAGCTTTGACGGGGAGGGAAAGCTCAAATGCATGCATCGGCGATTCCACAGGGGATGACGCTTCCATCTGGGGGGTTTTGCTAGCTTCGACGGGAAGGGAAGCCGTCGGCGCATCCAAAAGTGGCGACGCAACCTTCTGGGGAGTCCTTGAGAAGGAAGGAGTCGCAGAGGGGGCTCCACTTCGACGCAACGAGCAGCTAGGGCTTTCTTGCCCTAAAGCTTTGGAAGGGGTTGGGCCGAGGGGTTTAAGAGAAGAACCCAAAGAGATTGAGACCTGGGCCTTCCCTAGCCCAGGCCCAAAGGGCCTTCCACAGGTCAGGCTCGAATGGGCCAAGACATCCAGAAGCTGGCCTGTTTCCTCAACGCGGGCTTGGGAAAGGGGATACTGGCCCGTCTCCGTAGCGCGGGCAGGAGACGAGGGAGCAATTGCACCCGTCATGTCTGTAGCAGGTGCACCAGTCCCCAGGGTCGGCGAAGGCAGCTTTTCAGGTTGCAGAATGACTGAGGAAGGTGGTTGGGGGTCCACGCTCCCCATAGCGCGTGCAGGGGCCACCACTTCATCCCCAATCTTCCAAGCACCGGACCTGCAGGCGGGGATCACAGAGGAAAGGCAGGGCTCTTCTTCCCACCATAGTTGCAGAGCATAACAGGAGGCGCCAGCGACTACCTGCAGCGAGCTTGGGTGTTGCCATCCACTGGTTTCGACTAGGACTCTGGCCCACTTGAGGTTCCGACACTCAGCTGTGTTTTCATCCACAGCTACGTACCTCCCACAGGAGTCTCCGAACTGCTTGAAGAGGCTTCTTCCCCAGAGATGGAGAGGGAGTCCTAAAATTCTAACCCACACCTGGCGCGCATCCTCATTATCTCCCTCAAGACATCCCACAGATGGCTTCCATTTTTCTAGGCAGAAGCTTCTTCCTCTGAAACGTCTTGTCCCTGAACTATACACCCTTTCTGCTTCGTCCTCAAATTCAAACTCCAAGAGCATGAGATTTTCTCTCACGTTTGAAAGCCAGAGGTTTCCTTCTAAGAACCATGAGTTCTTCGCCCATGACCCGAAAGAAACGGGGTCAGGAAGACGATCAGCGTCCCCCACCCAAGAGCCCACAAGACACCTGCCCAGCAGCTCCTCATTCCTATCCAAAGTTTCTTTCTCAATTTCTAGCCAGACTGCATCTCGAGGCACGGGGCAGTCCCGAAGAGGGTATGAGCCTCTGCCCATGCTACTGCTGGGAGAGACTTGGGAAGGTAATTGTTTATCCAGCAAAACACCTCTCCATTGGAGGGGGGCAACTCCCATACTTCTCAGTTTACTAGCCAGCATTTTCCAGCCTCCAACAAGCCCCCTTCCTTCAGGGAAAGCCAAGGAAAATCTTTTGTTCTCCGCATCTCTTACAACGTAGAACAAAAATCTTCCTGCTCTATTGCATCTGAGTTCCATACTGTAAACTCTATCACCTTCTGACCAAAGCTTTCTGAAAGGGGTTCTTTCCTTTAGCCCACAACATGATTCAACCCCTTCTAGCAACAGAGATAAGCCTTTTCCTCCAAATCTAATCCATGAAGAGAACTTGGGGCCTCTTTCACAGATCTTTCCACGCACTTTTCCTTTGTGGTCTTCTATGATAATCTCAAAGGTCTTCAAATCAATGCCAAACCAGCACTTACCACCAGGGGAAGACCCCGGCATTTTTACCGGCAGATCTTAACAGAGCCATATAAGGTCATTATAGACACCTAAAGAACATTCTACAACCTTGGGGGTTCATGAGACCTAAAGAGGTGATATATATATATAGGTGATATATATATAAGGTGCATAGTAAAAACCTGGCTACAATTGCAACTTTTGATGATTGGATTGGGTAGAAGTCCAATCCTTGTCCTTTTTTATGGGTTGTTCATGGCCTATGTAGCATAGACATGGATAAGAGACCTGGAAATGCATGTCTAGTCTAATTCCTTGCCTTCTTATTTTCCTCTAGTGTATGTTATTGCTCCCCATTGACTGCCAGCTTGTAATAGTATCTCTGGTCGACCTGTCCCACTCTCAGATATTTATCTCAGGAGGCATCATGTCACTGAATGTGTCATGTGGAGTAACCAGCTATTGTGCTGAATGTTGAGTAGTAGGTTAAACCTAGGGTTTTCTTTGGTTGTTGCCCATGGCCAATATAAAATAGACAGGGACATGAGACATGAGACATGGATATGCTTAGTGTCTGGTATAATTCATGGCCTCCTTACTGTCCTCTAGGTCAGTACTTTCTTTAAAATCTAATCGTGAAGTGGAAGCCATTGAATTTGCTGCTGGTTTTGCTCCAGCATTAAGTTTAATTCCTTGCAACTCTAATGCTAGCTGCTGTTGCAACTTCACACCATGTCAAGCAATCATCATCATACAGCAAATCATCTTTGGCATATATTCTTGTATCCACAACTGATTTCACACCGAACAATCTTACATCATGAAAGCATCCATGGGAACCCTTTGTCTTTGACATTGTTACATTTTTTTTCCCTAGTGGAACCTTTTTGTTAGTTTTCACCACATTTGCCTTTATTGTTTTGATAGATAATAAGCATAAAGCATATACAAATGGATGCCAATAGGGACCACAGCCCAGTACACATGAAATATTCAGGTTACAATTAAGCATTAAAAGATCTACAACAAAAAAACCCTTGCTATAGGATCTAAGTATATTTTCCTTTGACTTGGATCCAACATTTAGACGTTCTATTTTTTACTAGTGCAGCAAGCTAAACAAAGGCCCACACCATAAATCTCGTCAGTCTCATGCCATTGAGCAATGCAAGAGAACATGATCTACACTCTCCATGCCCACTTCTTAATTTTCCACCTGTTCTTTTCCCATTAAAGTTGACTTCCTACAAGCATCTTTTTTTCATCCATATTAGGTCATCATAGTTAGGCTGTGAAGCATGGCTGTCTTCGACTTTTATTGCATTCATATAATGCTCAAGTTTTAACTTTATTATTTGAAACTACCCTGAGATTGCCTGTTTGTGCCACTTGATGTTGCTGTTCCCATAAGTCACCTTTTGTTAGCTTTTCCCAAAATAAACATTTCAGTGTTTATATCTTTAGAATGTTGAAAACAATATACATCCAACCTTGATTCTTTTTGCCACTTTTTGTTCATTTTGAACCATCTGATGCCATCTACAAGTTTTCTTACTGAAGAGAAGGGATATATACCCAATTAGATGCATATAATTACATATAGCACATAAATTTCTACAATATTGTTCTGTCATTCTTAGTTATATTAAGATTCAGACTTCACAAGGATCAATTTGGTTGGTAATATGCAGTCATAATAGATCTCTGGACTGCACTTTATAACCAAACAGAGATTGGTTAAGGTCGAAGTAAATACAGGGTCAAGAGTCAGGAAGAAAGAGAGCAATGAACAGATGAAGATGTTCCATAATATGATAATCGATGACCAATTAATTGAGGAAAATGAGAAATGGGGCAGAAGAACAAAAAAGGAACAGAGGGAGATTAGAGTGCAGGAGTGTTAAAAAGAGACAATAAAGAGGAAGGAAGATAATTGCACCTTTGACTAGATGGTTTTGGGTCCAAGATGTGCCTTCTAGATTGTCTTCTATGGATGGTTGATCTGGGCAAGTGCCTAATGGTTGGTCCTTTGACAAACTGAGAATTGGTTTAATCCCTATTACTCTTGTCATGTTACAGGAAGCAATGGAGTTGGTTAGTCATTTTTTTTTTCATTGTTCATGTGATTCCGGAAGTCTGCAGCATATGGGAAAAAAAGAAAAAGAAAAAAGAAAGAGACAACCATAGACACACATACATGACAAGATACGGATGGTCAATATGGAGATTCCTTAAAAAGTAGGATATGCATAGGGCAATAATACATAGATACATATAATATCTATCGTTAACTTATAACAACTGATTTTTTTTTTTTTTTTGATAGGTTTTATAACAACCGATTCTTGAAAATCAAGTTTGGATGGGATCTCTCTCTCTCTCTCTCCATTCTCTCTCTCAAATTTAGGGTCTTTGAGTAATATAAATTCTTGTTTACATGTTATTTTGTGCTAATGGATGACATCGATATACTTTCTAGAAGATGCCCCTATTTACGAATTAATTAGATGACCAAAATTTTATTGTTTCCTATGAAGCTAACTTTACTTTTCTAAAATCAAATGTAGCTTCCATCTTCATTGTACCTTAAACTTATTGGTCCATTTCCCATATCCAATCTCACTCTCTCCTCTCTCTTCTTTTTTATTTTATTTTTTTCTTTTGGTTTGGGGATATGGGTTTAGGATTCATTTGACCCATCTGACAGTATTTGATGAGTATCAATATCTGAAACATGTCAGATACGGCTATGGGCTCTAACAATTATCCTTGTTACTTAGCTGCAGAGATTTTCTAGGCATTTGTGTTCTCCTGCTGTATGAGGCCTAAGGTGGGGGTGTTCTCCAGGCGGTAATTGTTCTTTTAGGGTGAAGGTTTTGTTACAGAATTAGGAGTGCCATGTGATTGGAGTTTTTGTAACAAAAAGAAGAATGTTCCGAGGGTTTGATGGTTCCTTATCATTTCCTTCCATGTATTTTGAAAGAATGCAATAGGAGAGTTTTGTGAATGAACACTCATTAGAGCATTTGAAATTGTTTGTAGCAAAGTCTCTTTTTGTTTAGGCTCAAGGGCTGGATTTGGACATGTTTTAGAAGCTCTTGAACTGTACCTTCTTTTTTTTTTTATGTGTACTAGGGATTGCACTTTCTTAAAGATGAAAGGTAGTTCTACAAACTCGAGTGAGGGAGGTGGAAGAGGCGTAGTTTGCATACTGTATCTCCAATGCATTTCACTGGAGAATATGACCTTGAACAAACACAATAACATAGCAACATTTTCTATACAATCAAGGAGCAACATTTGTGTATTTCTACAGTGGTAATTTTTCTTGGTATAAACTTATTTTCCACTTTCGTGGATATTCATTTTCTGCAGTGTCAATAATTACACTAAATTTGTTATTCACAACCCTTTTTTTTTTAGTATTGGCAACTTGTTTATTTGGAATAGAACCTCAAATCTTTCATCACATTCAACACATTGGGACCAGGCATCAAGGGGAATTTGTAATCTATATCTTAGTAAACCATTCTAAATGTTTTGATTGTCACTTTCTTGAAACTTTCATGCAGTGTTTTAAAAGGCTATTGAGGCTTATGCCTTGAGCCTCAAGGTGAGGGTATGCAAATTAGTCTTGAGGCTATAACCTCAATGGAGGGTAATTAAGGCTTACGCCTCGCTTGATTGAGGTATAGCTTTGAGGCTATAGCCTTGAGGCTATTAAAGCTTAAATCTCTAATATTCAAATGGGTTTTGGGCCTTCATGTGCTTTTTGTATATATTTGTTATGTTTAAGCCTCAATATTCATTGGTTGTAATGACTTGTGCTTTTATGATGTTTTGGTACAAATTTATAAGTTTTGTCTTGCATCCTAGATTAGGGTTGAACCTTTTAAAAAATAAAGGCTTAGTTACCACCAACTAACCCTTTAAATGAAAATGAAAGGAAGAGATTGGAAATAAGAAATTAAAGAATTGTTGGTTAAGGTCTCTGCCGGAAAGAGGATTCATCCTCGACATCTTGCGTTGAGAGGGAATTATGTAAATTAGAGTGTTCGGTTAATTACAACAGTTCTCCATGCACTATTAAGGGAAAGTGGAGGAGCATTGGGGATTCAACACCTGTCTTGTGAGGTTGTTATTTTGTGTTTTTGTTGTTGGAGGGTTTTGGGTCAGGGTTGGGTTCAGGGGGATGGTAGTCCTCTCAAGGGTGTTAGGTTTTTGCTTCACTCGTCTTCTTTTGCTTGCCTTGTAGCCATTTTTGTATATTTTGTGTGTGCTCTGTTGCATCATTTTGCAAGCGCTTTTGATAAATTCTCCTTATTTACCTATCAATAAAAAAAAGAAAAAAAAAATTGGCCAATATGGTGACCGAACTTACATATAATCATTATCTTGCTATTGATGGATAAAAGAAAGAGGATAACTATAATTAATGGATAAAGAAAAAAATGGTTTGATATTCACATTGATGGAGAGGATAATAGAGCAATTGGATATAATTATGATTCATTAGAGGATTCTACCAGTAATAGTGATGAGAGTTTTGAAGATTATTTGATAATTGCATATGAGAGTTGAATTTTAGAAGAGGAAAAAAAAAAGTTAGAAGCTATTGAAAATGACATACAATTAATTTGATTATTATATAGATGCCGTTTTAAGGAAATAAAACGGTAAGTTAACAACACAAGTTCGCCATTCTAAGGATAAGAAATTCACCACCTTAAAGATAAGAACTCACAATTAAGCTCACCACTGGCTCATGTTGGGCGACTTACTTGCATCACTCATGTTGGGCTGCTTACCTGCATCATATACATTGTATGATTTTCTTATTATTTATTTTTCATGTGATTTTATTAGTATTTTTCTAATTTTTAAGATCGTTGCTTTTTCTTATTTTTCTTATTATTATTTTTAAATTGAGGCTTATGCCTTGTTTTGTCTCATGGCTTACACTTCTCATTAGGGAAAAACACCTCAAGATCGCCTTTAGCCTTTTCAAACATTGCTTTCATGAAGTGGGTGTGGTTCTCCCATGATGAAGTTTAGAAGTTAGTGTCAAACAATTGATTTTCCTAAAAGCTTAAGCTTCTAGGATTTGGGTTCACTATGTATATCATGCTCTTTCATAATTAGAATTATATAACATTTGGATATTAATATAACCTGCGATCAATATAAATGTGAGCATGGTTTCACAGAGATGCATATTTGAATTCTGGTGCTATATCATAGCCAGACCATCATGTGTACGGCTGAACCTTTGTTCAGTCTTTTCCCCTTCAATCTGCACACTTGCAAGTGTCTTGAAGGTCTTGCTGTTTTTCCAGCGATTTTCTTAGGTTTACACATAATATTCTTTCTTGACAAGATTCTCATTGAATCCAGCACCAATGCAGACTTTCTTCGTACAAAATTCCCCTTCCAGTTCTGTTTAGCATTGTCCTACATTGGAGCAATAACATGTTTTACTAACTCCTACAGATAAAAAGTCTTCTGGGGACAAAGGTTGAGTGGCTTTACTATATACTCCAGGCATTCAACTCTGGTGATTTAGTCCGCTATCAAGAATTATGCCGTGTCCATAATGCTGCTCTGAGTGCTCAACCGGCATTAGTTCAGAATGAGAAGAAGCTACTGGAAAAGATTAACATTCTCTGCTTGATGGAAATCATCTTCAGGTATGTTAATGATATCATTTTCACTTGTAGTTTGCTAGGCAAGATTCAATTATCCATTCGCAGTCAACAAGTTATTGCTGAAGCTAACTGAGATATTGTATCTTGCAGCCGTCCTTCAGAAGATCGTACTATTCCCTTGAACATCATTGCAGAACGCACCAAACTTTCTGTGGAGGATGTGGAGTATCTTCTCATGAAGAGCCTTTCTGTAAGTCCTTGATTTCTGAAATTTGTATTAGTAAAATGTTTAAAATTCGTTTTGAGCATCTATTACCTGATCAGCTTCCTTTTCTTCAGATCTGGACACTGCTTTATTGTTTTGAGCATCTGTTACCAGGTCACTTTTAACATGGAAGTGAGTCATAACCCCAGCTAAAATTCCGAAAATCTCCTTCCACAGAGAGGGTTAGAAGTGCCTCTTAAATTCTTAAAAGTTACGAGAAATGTTGTGATTTAAAACCCCTGCACATTTTGTTAGTGATAACCCTATGCCTCTATGATTAGTGGTATCATTTAGACATTTCCTAAATGGCCCATTGTATTTTATAAGAGACCTTTTTCCCTTCTATACAAATAAAAGAAAATGGTTTTTGTAAACCATGTCATATTCTAAACCTATTGGGCCATGACCTTGGTGCATTGAGAATCTTATTTTGAATATCAGAAGTTAATTGATAACACATTTAATGCTCATCTAACATGCATTTGGCCCTGAATGTATCCAGCATATTGGGGATATATAAACATCTTCATAAAGGTATCCATGCTTTGTAGGTGGTTTCTGTTAAGATGATGATATAGCTCCCTGAAACAGTGCTTTTATAGCCCTGTGGAAGATTTTGACTATCTTTTGGTTAATTTGAGGATGGTGGAATTTAAAAACCTTACTATAGGTCATGATTATTGGGAGAAGTGTTAGATGAAATATCTCTACATCTCGTTTGGATTCCATAACTGTTGACTTCAGAGACTATTTTTAATCTACTCTGTAGAAAGCAGGTGGTTCACTTGCTTTGAAAATCTTCAAGCTGTAATGAGCTGAAACTGAAAACAGATGGTTGCTCTGAAACCCACAGCCACTGATTTTGGGTGAACTTGTCAAGAAATAATATCACTGGATGAGAGAGCTGAGTGTATGATCTTTCTTGCTAGAGTAAGGGTGGGCAAATTCTCTTGCATTCTTACCTGTGCTAATTATATCATGCTGATCTCACAGCTAAGAGAGATTCCTCTGCCTTGGAATCTTGTGAGGACTACTGATGTGCTTACAGTGTCTTGTCTTTGGTGTACGCATTTCTTTACCCATAACAGTGTCTTAACAATAATTTGTGATATTTTGTCTAATCTTCAATTCATAAGATAAAGATGGATGCTCAGATCCAGAAGAAGAGAGGTCTAAGATTTTGTCTAATCTTCAGTTCATTAGACATGCTAGCAAGGTTGGAGGTCCTGTAAGATGGGCAGAGATAGCCTAGGGCCAGGGGCTTAGATGTTCTCCCTAAACCTTGACAAAATGCCAATTTAGGCATTGTTTAGCCTTCTGGTATTGAATTTGGTTTTGTAGTTGGGCCTGTATGCCCTGCTGGGCCTTCTAGAAAAGGTTTTTTAGATTAGCTGGGTGGAATTGGGCCTTACAGAAAATATATTTTAGACAGGTTTGGTGGACCTAAAATTTATAATACCATTATAACTCTGAAGGGTGGAGGTGATAATTTCTCAGTTAAGTCACTCTTTATCATATAGAGGGGTGGATGTACTTTGGCACAGTTTGGAATTCTTGGGTGCCATTGAGGGTCAGTTTCTTCACATGGGAAGCTTCTTGGGGTAGGATTCTTACTCTGGATTAGTTCAGAAAGAAGGGTTGGAAGATTCCAAATAGATGTTACATGTGCAAGAAAGAAAAATCTATTGACCAGATGCTCCTTCATTGTATGAAAGCAAGTGATTTATGCGCTATTAGGAGTTCAGTGGGTGATGCATTTTTCAATCAAAAGTATTCTTTTGAGCTAGCATAGATCCTTAGTTGGAAAGAAGAGAAAAAAACCTTGAAAAGCTGCTCCATTGTGCTTATACTTTTTGGAGGAAGAGAAATAGAACTTTTGAGAATGTTGAAAAAGTTGACCAAGTAAAAACAATCCTTCATGTTGGAATGGTTCTGAGTGTTTATAGGAGATTGCTCTTTGTCGATATTGGAATTTGTGGAGTGGTTAGGTTCCAAGTAAGGCGTGGTTGTTTTCTTGTGTACCGCTTGCCTTGTTTTTCAGCCTTTTAGGTGTCCTTGTGTACGTCGTGTATACTTCTATTTAATACAATTGATATTTTACCTATCAAAAAGTAAGTGTGAAGGCAAGACTTGGTGGACTTGAACCTATAAGGTTGAATTCCATTCTTATCTTTTAAAAATTCATACAAATTAATTTAGTGTTGAGCAATTTGAAAACAAAAATATGGTGTACAAAATCATATCCAACTTCTATTTTTGGTAGCTTCCCAGTAAAAATCACTTTCTTAACTTCACTATGCAGTCTTTCTACCTTCTTTTTTTTTTTTTTTTTAAAAAAGTTTATTTTGTTTGTAAAGAGCACTTTTATTATTTATGAACTGCTATAAATTTATTTATTTTTTAGAATGAAAGGTTTCTTGAAATCTCTTATTGTTTATGTGTCATTTTAATTTTTTATATAAAAAACTTTCTTCTAGAGTAACCTTTATTGAAATTGAAATTTTCTTTGGTATAATCTTTGATGTACACAAAATTATTAAAAGATTGAGATATTTTCCATTAAAGTATCTTAGCAAATTTTTCTGACAATCTTTTTTAATTGATTGATTGATAAATATTTGTAATATGAAACTTGTTTGAGACCATTATAAATGCATTAAATAGAAATATTATAAGAAGTATTGCCCATTAAAATTATTAATTCAGAATCTCTTATTAACAGTAATACTATTGATTCAATTTTTGTTTTAATTTTTCTTGTTGAAAGTTGCTTCCTGTAAAGCAAAGTTCTAGCTCTATTATTGCTGTGAGAAGAGGATGTTGATATAGAGGCCAAGATGCTTAATCTTATTTTTATTTTTTTGATAATTGAGTAACCTTCCATGGCCAAACCCTTAGGACTCTCCATGGGGATCCAAACCTCGGGGGTGCTGACCACACCTGTGACACCCAGTACTGGGTAAATCATGATATTTAACTAGCAACCGGATTCGACAAAACCTAGACCGCGTGCCAATTCAGAAAACACTCTTGAGTAGGATGAAAGATGATATGAAAACCAAAATTTTTCTTATTGATCTCACATGTACTGAGTACATGTGGGTTTGGCTGTATATCTAGGTATCAAGCGTATCTAATCCCCAATAAGAATACTAATAATGTTTTAAGTTGTAATGATGTTCACTTTTTTCTTATGCTACACTGGCAGGTAAAATATGGTTTCTGTGCGATATTGTATAAAAATATGCATAAGTATAAAAATGACATTGTAGAATTCTCCAGGCAATCTAGCTTAACTGGGAATCTCAAACCAACTATTTTGAATCTCAACCAACCATTTTGTGTCCTGTAGTGTATCTGATGCTCCTCATAATACAGATGGAGTAAACCCTAGGTTTTCAAATTGGGTTTTTTTTTTTTTTTTTTGTTTTCCTTCTTTCTAGAGGAAAACTCTTCAATCTTGAGACAATAGGTAGGTCATTACAGAGTCTTATTCCCTAAACCTGAGCACGCAGAATGGAAACTGGAGAGATGAGGTTTATGCATTTAAGTTGTATAATACTTATGTTCCTTGCCTCTTAAGATCAAATATTCAGGCCCTTATTTGTATTAATTTCCTGCCCATGAGAATCTCTCAGGATTTCCCTAGGGAAAGAAGGTATCAAGTTGAGGTAGATATCTACCAGGATTTCCAAAATTACTAGCATAGGCTCTACTAGGCTTTTCTGCATGGGTGATTTTATGTGAAGCAAAACAAAATCTAGTAAGAAGAAAAAGTTACATTAACAATAAAGCCGTTATCGGATCATTTTCCTAATTTGAAGGACCTAGCAATGGTTTTAAGAGGAAGATATTGTGGATTCCTAGGTATATACTGTGTTTCCTATATTACCTAGGGCTCCTTTACTACCAGGGTCTTAGATTGGTATTATTGTCTATTAGTGAAACCCCATCCTCATTGACCTTGAATTCCAGTTTTGGGTGCAACAGCTTCTACTCATTGCAATTGCTTTCTCTTAATAGGTGATTTCAAGTTCTTATGAGTATACAAGTGTGTGGCAGAAAAATTGGTCCCATCCCTGTTACAAGATTTTGTAGTCCTGACTTCATCAAATCCACTTCTAAACACAGCCTAGACCAACATGGATAAAATGAAGCTTCCATGTATGCATCCAAATGTGACCTCCTGTTAACACCATGGTTCTTGCATGAAATTATTTGCCCATAGTTTTAGAAGGCACGCTTAAAGTGAGCCAAGGCTCAAGGCACAACCACTCTCTAGTTATAGCGCCTTGCTTGCCAAGACACGTGCCTTGTTGAAGAGGGGCGCTTCATCTACTTTACTTTTCCTTTTTAAACACTTTTATTCTTAAAATTTCTAATTGTATCTTGAAATTCATGCAATTTCATTACTCTTTTGTTGAATATTTCTTTTAAATGTTTGGAATCTTAAATTTTTTATTGATTGGATTAGATTTTGGTTTGTTATTTTATAAAATTGATATGCATTCTAGGTCAGGTTTCACTTCACTCAAGCGTGTGCCTTGAGTTGTGCCTTGTGCCTAAGTTGTAGGAGATTTTTGCACCTTAGGTGCCCCCCTTGTGCCTTTTAAAACTATGTATTTGCCTGAACTACACTTTTGCAGTTTGTATAGGATACTGCATCCCAGGAAAAATGAGAACATATTCTTGTAAACTTTTATTGTAAACCAAAGACTTGCTGGAAAAGTTATTCTCTGTGTTCACTTGCCTGTAGTTACCCATGTGCATTGTTTTTGCATGAGTCAACTTCTAACTTAGTGTAGAAAGTTGTTATACTTGCTTTGTTACTGTCTTTAACTCTAGGATGATGAAGCAAGAAATTGCTTTGAATTTAAGTATAAAATGTGCATAAATTTCCTATAAAAAAAATGAATTGGCAGAAATTTTCCAATTAAAAAAAATTAATGTGCAGAAGTTCTCTACCCGAGGTGGCTTCAAATGGGATGAAAGTGAGACATGAGTTTTTCATTGGAGAAAGAATCTTAGTATGCAAGCCTGTCAAAATAAATAAATGGATATTTGTTCTACAAATTAATGTGACTGCTTGGAATAAACCAGACTTGGCCATTGTTCTTCTTTACTTAGGATATTTTTTGTTGGTTTCCTGTGATCATTTATCCTCAATCCTCGTCTGGTTAATTGTATCCACTTGTTAAGTAGTCATTTACTTGTTTTGGGAAATGCAATTCAAGCTTTTGTATTAAACCCTGTAGACATTGGTTAAAACTTGGACTGCTGCAGGTTCATCTTATTGAGGGCATCATTGATCAAGTTGAAGGGACAGTTCATGTGTCGTGGGTGCAGCCAAGAGTTTTGGGTATTCCACAGATCAAATCGTTGCGCGACCGACTTGACAATTGGGTGGACAAAGTGCACACTGCTTTGCTCTCTGTGGAGGCAGAAACACCTGATCTAGTTGCATCATGAACCCACCCCGGGTTTCTTAATATTTGTTTTTACCTGTGTAACAATTTTCTTGTAACACCCGGAAAAGATGGCAAAGAAGAAAAAGGGGAGGGTGGATGTTGCTTGGGCCTTACTTTTAATGCTTCCTTTCATATTCTCTTGAATTATTTTCTCTGGAAGGACCAAAAATTTCTTTGTATTTTCACTATGAAGTTGTCAGTTTTACGGATTATGCTTAGGACATGGGTGAGTCGATTGGAAAATGGCGGATATTGATGACTGCTTATATCAAAGTATGTAGTTCAAATATTCTAGATTGCAATTTGTAGCACACTTATTAAAGTGAGATTATTAAGGAGATACCAAAACCAAAAAATGTCATTTTAATTATTGAAGTTGTAGTAGAATAAGATTGGTGGTATTAGTCTCGCTAAAATTTATTATTACATGGAAAAGGAAAAAGGCTCAGCCGGATATCAACTTTGTATTTAATTTCTCTAAATTGCTATGCTTAAAAACCGTTATATGCCTGCACTGGAATAGTGATGGGAATGAAGAACAATCCAAATCTTGACCTAGGGAAAGTTTATGTTTTCATAATTTTCTACCCATCTTTCAATATTTGACTCCTTATGTTATGAGTTATGACTAGCCTCCTTTGACTCCTCTGGATTTATGAATTATGGTCAACATCCTCCATGGAATGACATGAACTTATAATAACTTTGTTGAGCATGTGTGTTAGTTAATCAGGATGTTCATTTGAGGTTCTTATTTACTATAATGATAATTCTTTAGTTTCTTTCTTTTTCTGTTTTAGCTAAAATCATGTTGAGGCTTAGTTGACTTGCGGTTCAAACCTCATAGTCAAAGTTCACCCAGCATAGGGTAGTGTTATGAAGCTGCTTCAAGGCAAAATGAAGAACATATGGATAAGGATAATGTACTTGAAGAATTGCTAAGACAGTCTAGGAAGCTGCTTCAAGGACAATGACAAATGTATAGCTATGGAATTATGAATTTAAGATTATGGAAAAGTATTTTGTTTAGTTGAAGAATGTTAGGAGAATTCTCACTTCTATCCCCAAAGATGTGCAGAGAAGTATGTAAAAGCAGTAAAATGCTCAAGCAAGACAGGACTAACCTATCAACCCAAACTTAAAGCCACTAAATAGAGTTGCAAGTCAAATCTATTATTTGGGGCCCATAGGAAGCACATGGGGTTGCCAAATGCTAATATCATCTGTGGATCATGTTTTTAGCATGGCTAGAAATACAGAAAATAAGCATTCCTGACCAGTCCCCAGTCCCCAGTCCCTGTAGAGAAAGGCAACATAGAGGAGAGAGAGGAAGACAGAGTAGACAACAAGAACTATGAACCTGGATGGCTGGATCCATTAGAGAGAAGTGAATAATAAGACACTAACATTTAGATCTATTAGAGAAACTAGAGATTAAGGTTCAAAATTTTATATTAACCAAAGAAACTCTTGCTTTGAATCCAACAAAGTTAGTTTCCAAGAGAATACACGCTTACTGATCGTTCGTAGGCATGAACATGACCAGCAAAGACAACATCACTCTCATGGTTTCCCCTTCCATATAATGTGATGTATGTAGCTATTATATATTGGACAATGAATAAGAACAATAAGCCATGGTGTTTTTGAGTCCTGTTCACTTTGGGTAGCTCATTTGCAAGCCATTTGTATTGAGGAGTGTATTTGCCTGCAAATAAAAGAATCAAGTAGATTTTCAGCATATTTTCATACTTTCATGTTAACCACAATAAACAAGCAAGTAATGTTTCTACGGCTTCCTACATGTGCTTTTGACTTATGGACTCTGATGCGTTGATGTTCGGCAAGAAACATTTTTCCCAAAGCTAATTTGCTAAAGAGTGCGATCCATAACATATTCAAGTTACTAACAATCAAAACGAGTCATCAAGCACCACAAAAAAATCTTCTAGTTTGTGCTTCACATGGAGCACTTCCCTTGACATGTAGCAGTAGCAAACATGATTGTGATCACTAATCTCAATCATCATGACTGTCTTGCTGCTTTGACATTTATAACACACAAACATGCACATTCTGGTGCACTAACTACTTTCCTTGCCATGTGATTTATACTATGTAGGGCAGACAATTGAAATCTACAAATTCTTACCATATCCAGACTAAGATGACATGACAATGATATATGCTGAAGCTCTCTTGATTGAGTACCATAATGGAGATGTAGTAGCTCATGCTATAAATGGCTTGGATTCACCCTGCAAAAATCACCAAGATTCATGGCTGGACTCTTGTAAGCATATATTTTATAATTGACATGGGAGTTCAAATCAGAACCATGGTAAAGCTTGTTGATTGAAGACAATCCACAAGCACCAAGCTCACAATTAGTAAAGCTTTCAAGTCAAAAGCACAGAAAAGAAATGACAGAAAAAAGAAATATGCTTAACAATAGGGAATGGGAGACACAATGCTTACAAGATCAGGAGCAAAATCGATTTCGTGATTTCCTGCAGTCCAAATCCAAGGTTGATAAGCAGCACTTCTCTCTGTAAATCTTCCCCATGTATCCCATCTGATGTTGTCATGGAATGGATAGTCATCAGCATACCACAGGTCCCCAACATACAATACTGTCTGTCCTTTAATTGGGCTTACCTCATAGTGAGTAAGTGTTCTATTTGAATCTTAAGTTTGACCAAGATCCCCTGCTCACAATGTCACATAGAATGAGATCATGGCATTTTAGGACCAAAGTTGTATCCAAGTAATGATTTTAGTAAATCCAAAATGGGAAGAGTTTGTATAACCATGAACTACCTTTATTTGAAAGCAAAATACAATCACAAACTACAATGATCATATCAAATATACATATACAACATATTTATGGGAAAAAAAATACCTGTGAGACCAAAAGTGTATGGAACATCAGGGCCAGCTCTGGGAGGAGTTCCGAACCAGAATTGTCGTGTAGAATTCCCAATTCCAACCTCATAGTAATATTTTGTGAAAAAAAACCATCCAGATTATGAAGCCAAAACAGTCCCTAGGATATGGCTTACACCTTGTACAAACTATCTGCCATAACATAACAAGGATATGGCTTGAACTCACATCTCATTCTAGGTTTCAACAAGATATTTGCATATTTTCATTGAAACAAGGAAATGCTACATGACACATTACCAAACAAGACAGGCTCAAAATATTGTGAAAGAGGTAAGACCGGGAAGTGCAGTGGTTCAACCTTATTATAATGTTGGATATTTTTCCCAAATTTTTGAGTTAAAAATACGTTTGGGAATTCCAAACAGCAGGATTCTTCAGTGGCAGTTTACTATAACTAACTTAAAAGTTTGTGGCGGAAATTCTATCGCTACTAGGACTTCAGGATGGAATCTATGATTGACAGTATCAAGCTTTGCTAAGATTGTAGAGCAAGGGCAAATTTTTAATTCTGGCTGGTTTAAATCCAGAGTCAGACCAGATCAGCGAGCAGATTATAGGAAAAAATTACTTCCATTTCCAGGACAAGTTTATGCCTGAGTACCTGGTGAAGAAAAAAGAAGAAAAATATGCTCGGTTCTCCATTAATAAATGAAGGATCAACCCTTGAAACAGTGTAGGATGGTGCATCAAGGCTGAACAAAAGGGAGGAATAGATGAGGAATCTCTTGTGACTTATATTGCAATTTTATTAACTTCCAAGAAGATGAATGCACAAAACTACCTTAGATGACCCAATAACACTGAGCCAGTGTTTCATTTTTAAGGCCATTCTTCACAAAACCATTTGTCATCTTGATCTAAAATCCCCCAATCATTTTCCATCAGCTCTTCATAGGAAAACTCATCCACTCCATCCTCCAAAGTGGGGGCATAGCTATCAAGTCCCTCAATTGCAGACAAACCCTTCATATGAGAGCCGTGCACAGTATGCTCATTCATAGAATTAGTTTCTCCCTTCTTGAGATCAATTATATTCATCAGTTCTTCGAAGGAAAACTCATCCACTCCACCCTCCAAAGTCATATCAAGTCCCTGAATTGCAGACAAACCCTTCATATGAGAGCCGTGCATAGTACGCTCAATCATCTTATTAGTTTCTCCCTTCTTGAAATCAATTATATTCTCCACTTCTTCAAGCTTCTTGTCCAATTTACCAATAATTTCCATCAGTTCTTCGTGAGGAAAACTCATCCACTCCACCCTCCAAAGTACGCCCCTTATTTTTGGCAATTTCTTCCTGCAACTTTGGCGGCTCAAGGCCTGCACTCTTCTTCCTGATTTCACGAACATCTGATAAACCCAATGTCCCTTTCCCCTGTCTTCCTTCCTCTGTTTCATATACTTCTCAATAATACATTCAACTTCTGTGCGATTTTCCAGCCAAAATTCAGGCTGAGAAGAACTGGGGCCATCGCCATCAGGACCATTGACGACCATGCATGCTTTAATATCACACAGAGTAGACAATTCATAAAGCTTTTTCTTTAAACCCTTTAAAGTCCTCAAGGCCTTTTGGGTCTTCAGTAAAAATAAAAGTAGGCAAGCATCATAGCTTCAATGATGTCTCATTCAAAGTTCAACGAACGACTCTAGCTTACAAGTCACAACAACCACCTATTAATGGCAGAAGCCACACGAGAGAGGTCGGTTGACATTTCTGTGGGAAGAAGTGATGGAAGCTTCAAATATACACGGGCAAGCAGCATCAATGAAATTAAGTATGGTGGAATAGTCTAGTTTCCTCATCGTAAGGTAGATCATTTGATGCACATTATACATGTTGCATGCACCCACCTCTAAGATTTGGTAGAGAAGTCTTAGGCTAATGGTGCATTATAATAGTCTATTACGTATAAAAAAGATCCACATGGATTGGGGTGCTTTTCGGACCCATAGTTGTGGGCCAAGATGGAGCAATTGGTCGATTGGAGAAGAAGAGTAAGAAGAAGAAATATGATTAATCTTTGTAGGTAGAGGTGGAGACGGTTGGGCTTTATGTATCATACAAGCCTACACTTATGCTAAAGCCGCATGCCATTGTCCACCCCTACCCCTTAGCTATCTCAACCATTGGGACTTCGACGGTCAAGTTAGTTGTTGATTTTTGTACTCATTTTTTCTTACCTTCCCATCAAGGACACTTTCTTTTTATAGACCCATTTAACTAAAATTCAATAAAAATCATTGAATTTATTTATTAGAAGAGACTTGACTAATCACTAAATATGGTAAGTGAATTTTAAATTTAATTTTTTTATTTATTTTATATTTATCCTTTTTATAAAATAAAGATTTTTCTTATTAAATAATTTTATACTAAAATGTGATTTTTTAAGTCAAAATTTTATTATTAGTTCCATTCTATAAAAAAATTAAAATTCTAAAAAAAAAGACTATTTAAGTTGATTTATTAGATGATAAATCAAAGTTTATTTTCAATTGATTTATCTTGAATTTCTTTTAAAATAAATGTTTAACATAATAATATTAGAATTCTAAATAAACTATACTTAATTTATTTATAAGATTTAATTAATTTTTATTAAAGGGTTAATGAAAAAAAAAATTAAATTATAATTGTATTTCTTTAAATCATTATGATAAATAAAATAAAAATGACGATGAAATATTTTCTTTATACGATGAAAATAAAAAATATTTTCTAAATAAAATAAACTATACTACAAAAAAAAGTTTTCTTATGCGATTGAAGGATTCCAAGATTCCAATCAAGGTTTGGGGTTCAACTCATCTTACTACTAGAACAAATTTGCCCTTTGTTAAATATAATGTACTAAAAATATATATTCAAAGTCATCATATAAAGAAAATATTAAAAGAATATTTTAGAGAGTAAATTAATTATAATTATTTTATAATTAAATGCAAAAATTTCTTTTAATTGATTACCAAAAATATAAAAATTATCATAATACTTTTTTTCATAATGTTTTTAATATCATTAATAAATTAATTAAATATTAAAAAATTGTACCTATATCATAATTTATTTTATATAATTTAATATAATTGAATTAAATCGATCATAATTTTAATATTAATATATATTTTAAAATTAGACATATTATAATCAAATATCATAATATTATTATAAAATAATATTTGATATCATTTAATAATAAATAATCGATTACCTCTTTATGTTTAGTCGATATTGGATGATAAAGAGAAAGTTTTAAAGGTAGATAATGATTGATTCCCTTTATGCCTTATCAGGATTGAATGATAAAGAGGAAGTTTGAAGATAAATACAAATTTTATAAATTGAATCAAATTGCCCTAAAATTTTACAACAGGTGAAATTATGTACTCGATTCATTAAAATTGGAGTTAGGACATGATTTTTATTGATTACTTTAAGCTTGTGTGCCACATGCTACATCCTTAATCTAACATTAGATTCAAAAATCAGAAGTGTTTGCATGGAAAGAAAGCTATTGCTGAGATCATCCAAACCCAAAGATGTCTAAATCGACTCTTCTTCACCTATTCAACAAAACATTGCAATTCTTTTAAGTGATGAGATCCAATTCAAGCTGACAAATCCAAAGGAGATAAGAAAATTTTCAAAACACGGTATTATATTTATATTATTTTTTTATTTAATAAATTTTATTACAATATCAAATTAAGTGTATTTTTTCGATAGATGTTTAGAAATTTAACCCATCAATATTGAATAGTTTTGTATAAAAAAAAATTTTAATTATAATTTTCAAAGCTGAAAATTAACCAAGTTTCATTGAAGAAGCAGAGGCAACCGAGCTTATAAGTTATAGCAACATCCTGACAATGGAGGCAGCCACAAGAGAAACATGGTGGACCAGTTTGTTCATATTAGTTATGGGCGAAGCCTAAAAATTCTCTTCACATAGCCTGGCCTCTAATGAAGCATCTGTTGCACCTTGCTCTGCAAACTTGTAATCACCTTCCTCCAAAGCTTCCATGGCTTCCGGAACATCACCCTTCAGCACTGCATTATACTTATCGATACAAGCAAGCAAGGCGCCACGTATATGCTGGTCTGCGCCGCCCTTCTTCAGCAGCTCATTGATGCGGCTCACATCCACCATAATAATGGTGAGGCCTCTCACATCAGTGGCCTATATAAGGGGTTAAGGGTATTTTAGGGATTAATGAAGGATAATATCCTTCAACTTAATTTTTGCACTTTATTATATGCATGATATATGGATCTTTGGTCAATTTTTTGGCCCAACTATACAATTCTCCCATTAAAAAAAAATGTTTTTTTCGTACCACAAATTTTAAATCTTGTTTGTTACAATATTTCCATTAATTCCAAATTTCACAATTAGTGTGATGATTTATGCTTCTTTCATACCACAAATTTCAAATCTTACTTATTGGAATATTTAATGCATTCAAATCCCAAATTTAAGAATATTTAAATAATAATGAGATTTGGTGGTAAAATTAAATGAAAATTTAGAATTATATATAATATATTTGATAGAAATATTATAAATTATTTAAGAAAAAGTTATCATTTAGGTGAAAATTCGGGTGTTTCTTAGGATTATTGTAAGATGAATTAATTATTATTTATTATGTTTGATGGAACTAAGGTAAAAATGAAGGAGTTTTTAAAGTGGGTGGTTGAAAATAGTTTGGATTACTAAAATAAGAATAGGCTACATTTGAATTTTATAGAAATAATAATTTTATATTATAACATGAATATATATATATATATATATATATATATATTAAAAACATGGTTCTTTATTTGCATATATATTCTATTAGAGATAAAGACTAGCTATAAAGTGTTAGGTCTGCCTCTAAACCTCTTTAATTATTTCCTTTTTAAAAAATAAAAGAAAAAAATTGATTTATTCACAATAAAAGAATCTTTTTTATTTTAAAAAAAAACCATGTTATAATTAAACACATTACTAATGTTTCTTACATACTACTAGGTGATGTTTAAGTATAACTAATGTTTCTTACATACTACTAGGTGAATATAAATCAAAAGTCATACATATAAAAACGCCAAAATAGTAATAGCAACGTGGAAAACAACACCACAAGTAACAATAACAACAAGAGCAACCACTCCTTGGACTGTACATGGACTCCTACAACTCAAAATCCCTAGCCGAATCTGGCATCACTTTTCGAATAGACTTTTTATTGAAGTGGCTTCTAAACTCTTCATTTGATTCCGCACCATTGATGAGTTTGATCATTATCTTCAAGCCATGAGCCACCAATGATGATGTGAGAAAAAATGCGAATGAGATGACCTCAAACAACATCAGGCTCCTGATCGTGCTGATATTGGCATTGTAGCCAAGACGACCATCAATGCTATGCAGCCCTATAGTGGTGAGGGAGAGTCCCAGAAATGAAAAGGCAACGTATATGGAGTTGAGACTCACAACGCTAGAAAGGCGGCAAAGTGGATGTCATCTCTTAACTCCTCTCTTGATTGGGAAATAAAAGAATTTTGAAATTAAGATAGATAATCGTTGGGCCTCCATATTTGATGGGGTTGACATTCTTGTGGCTGGTGTTGTAAAAAAAATCTTCTGAGAATTAATTAGGAAAATGAGTGGATAAAATGGAAGAAAAAATCTTTTTTTATTACCAACTATGTAAGGAAGTAATAATTTCATAGTAATTATCTATCTTTTTTAACCTATGAATATTTCCACTTAGTGTGCTTTATTGGAAAAAAAAATGTGTTTCATGGTAATTATTTATCTTTTTAAACCTATGTGAATATTTCCACTTAAGAAATGTGCTTTTGCAATTCAAATAATTACAAATTTAAGGAAAAAAAAATCTTCTTCCAAATCACAATTTTCAAATAGTGTTTTAGTGGAATATTGGATTCTTTCAGGGAAAAAAATGTTTATTTCATATCACATATTTCAACTCTTATTTGTTAGAATATTTATACTAATAAGTACAATGAATATATATATATATATATATATATAATGGAATATATATTTCTTTCATACCACAAATTTTGCTTATTCAAATATTTTTGTGGATCCTGTATTTCGATTTATGCACTTCCACTCGACGACGAACTCGATTTTTATTTGAAAAATGATTTTATTTATTAGAAAATGACTTGGAGTCACCAATTATTTTTGTTTTATTTTTAAAATGGTAAACAAAATAAGAAAGAAAACCCTAAATGTGACTTCTTATTTTGGAAAAGGTGGTCTGTGAAAAACCGGATCAGATTTGGGGATCAGGTTACTTATCGGGAAGGTACGGTAAAGACCGTATCACCCCTTTAAGTCTCTAAAGTCGGGTTTCTACTAATAAAATGAAGCAATCATGATAATTGATGAGTAAATCAATGAATACCCTGAATGATCATGCACATATAAGAATCATAACATATAAAGAGAATGACCCAGACGCGAGTAAATATGTACTTGAGCAATGAACCACCATGCGCTATCAAGAAATGAAGTTAGTGCACAATTAATGAATACAAAATATAGTTCGCGTGTCACTAAACAAATAAAGAACCATCAACAGCACACATGAAATTTCATTCAAATTCACTTTTATTTTGATGAAAATTTATTTGATGTTGGGCCCCCATCAAAGCCCATTTATTTTGCATGAACTAAATCTGTAAATTCCATTACTAAGAATTACAAAATTTGATTCTTGCTTATTTTAAAAAACATTTTAAAAATCAGAAGAGATGTGAAAATGGCTTGCCGAGAAAAAAAGTGGCAGCAAAATTTTATTGGAAAAATGGATTTTTGATAAGTCTAAACAATTAAAGAAAAATGAGGAGTTGGGAATTAAATCATCTGGAAGACTGAATTTATTGAAAAAAATCAGTTTTGAAGACATGCATGCAGGTATGAGCTGTGAAAATAGGCCTTGCTTTAAAGGGAAATAACTATGCAAACCATGCAGAAGCATTCTCTCCTGGGCCCAAGGTAGGATGTAGCTGGCAAGAATGAGGGCGATTCACCTTTGGATATCCACATCTGTTGGAATATGCTGAGAGATGCTAATATTGACCCTCCAATCCAGGCACTGTACTTTCTTGCAGGAGGTGTCACCATCTTGACCTTCATGTTGCTGGGAATGAGGGTTGTGATGATGAGTGCAATACCAAGGATATCTTGTCCGATCTAAGCTAAGTTGATGCGGCGAAAAAAAACTGCCCAAACAATAGCAAATGCTATGCAGAATGGAGACATAGCCAAAGTCAGATATGAGACGGCTCCAAAGAATGGCACCTTAACAAATGATTCTGCAGCTTGTTCAAACCATCTGAAACAAGATAACAAAGCCACCAAGCAAGTCTGAAGGCCCTCTACCCCACCAATGCGAAACAGAACCACCAGAACCTCAACAAACCAGAATGAAATAAATTTATAAAGCATAACCAAGAAACATGAAGCGATCACAACAAAAAGAACTGCTGATGTCGTGTTGATATCCGCCATACCACTAGAACCAGTGCCCTCTGTACTTAGAAACTCATCTGAAGCATCCTTTAATAGCTTGTCCTGCTCATTAGCTGCTTCTCTGGCACTCCATGCAGACCAGTAAGATGCAGATAAAATGGTACCAGATGCCATGAGCCGCAAAAACACCTCAGCTATGTCAACAAGTGGACGCTTTGGAGGATATAGCTGAACAGAAAAATTACCACATGTACTGATGGTGCTTCAAACGATCTCCTTCATTGCCTTCCTTGGTCATTGCTGCATGTCTTCGATCCAAACTGAGACTCTTCTTCCCTTGTAAAAGGCTCTATCAAGGTTGAACCTCTTCGCTTTTAAAAGCTCTAGCATGGGGTGGTATCTAGCCATAAACAACAAATTGAAGTAGGGCAAGCAAACAACCAAGGCGCTCACGTTCTTGTGGTCGAAACCAACACCGACAACAAAGGAAACCAGAATGATTTCTATAAGTCCAAGTGATATGACTGGCCACTTCCTTATAGGCCCCTATATCTCTTTCCATCTGAAATCGATTCCTCTAAAGATCATTGCACACTCCCCTTTCAGTTCAAAATATGTTTTCATGTTTGCTTCCGCACCGGCTTTGCTCCTGAAGTGTATGCTAATCGATAGCCTGTAGGAAACCTTACCGACACGTCATGTTCAGTCTTCTTAATCATCATAACAATGCAACAGGGGTGGAATGATGACAGCAAACCAAAAGGCAACTTCGAGTGAGTTATTCAATAGTGAGGGCCCATTTCCTCCATTGTTTATTGGATTGCCACCATAAAGCCTTCCAATTTGAAACATGAGAGCAACAGATGGGCATTTGTTATTGTTGCCTTTTGAGTGAGCGTAGTCTCCATCAACTTGTAGCATGAAGAAGATATCCTTGCTATCATGTAAAGCCTTAATAGAAGTTTTACCACATTTGTACTGGTGATCTTCATCTGGGTCCAAAGCTGGGAGGAGAGAGAGAGTAGCCTGCTACAGACCCATTTTCTTCTTCTGAACATTCACGAAATGTGGCTTCTGCATGGGTTCGCATCTTCATCTTCCGACTCCTTGAATTCCACGCTCCATTTCATGATAGGCGGGAGTGACGAGAATCTTATTCATAGACAGCTAGGATGTAGCAGCAAAGGTGAGAAACGGGCCCAAACTCCTTAACAGTAGAAAGACCTCAAGTCTAATCGCCATGGCCCATAGTATAAGGACATTTTTTTTTTTTTTTTAACACCGCAGGTATAAGCTAGGTAATAGACACATTCAAGGAGAGAGATGCCATAGACGATCGACGCTGACTTCTAAGGCTCAAGCATGATGAGATCGATAAAGCAACATGGTCTTGGATGCAAACAACTCTACAGTCAAGAAAATGAATCACAGACAAGGTCGGCAGCGCCATATGACTGTCATCATACAAGTCTTCAGTTGAGCAAATGCAAAGACGGATGGTTGTAGTGGAGTAAGAACATGTACTGGATACACGGAATTTCTGCTGATACCGAGCTGCGTGCGGCCATTGTGATGACTCCTCAGATCTGGAATGCACTGACAGCAAAGGACTAGGCTCCCATGCACGTGAAAGAGAGGTGAATGATGGGTTTGATGGAGGCTCGGGAGGGTGCGGGATATGAAAACACGTGGTCTTAAGAAGAAATGGTGTATGTATGAGGGCAGGTGATAAGAGTATAGGTGGAAATGGGTATGAAAGAAATGAAACGTGGTGTGGGTAGCCATGTGCATGGAACCTTATTTACATGGGTATGAGGGTAGGAATCATGGGTTGGCATGGGCATGGTGGCAATGGGTGATAAATTGGTGGATTTCATGCACAGGCGAGGTGGAAGGAGTGAAGATATCCCTGCGCATGAAATCCCATGTGTGCGGGAACAACGAAAATGGAGTTTGAATAGCGCGATGAGATAGAATGAGCCGGCACGGAGGGTGATTAAGATGGAGTAACATTAGAGTAAATACAAGAGGAACCCAAGAACAGTTGAACTTTGAGGGTTTTGGATAGTGGCTCTGGGGTTAGAGAAAAAGTGACAAGAAAGGTTTGATAGAGATGGTGGCAGGAATGGGTTTAATGGTGTGGTGACGGGTGTATATACCCGTGAGAGGGTGGGAGGTGGCGGTGATTTATGGACTATGGGCACCAAGGAATTATATGATAAAAATGTCGGGACCACATGATGGCTTCAGTCTCTTTTGGAACACCTTAGAAATATTCGCAACAACCGTTTCTCCTTTTTATGGTATGAAGTGATAGAATAAATGTGGATCGATAATATATTAAACATTATCCAGGATTAAGCTATCTTTTAACATGCAATTTCTGATTTAATCTTGAGTATGGGCCACCTAATGTGTAGAGCCCAATGCCATCACGGGCTTTAGATGATGGGCCTAAGGCCCGTGAGGCCCAATAACCAATGGGTATGGTCCCTAAGGCAGGAGGGTATAAAAGAGCTTTGGCTTGTGTCTTTTGTGACAATCACATCTTTTGAAAAGAACTTAACCGCTCTCTCTCCCGCTCCCATTGCCTGAGAAAATCCAGAGGTGGTGCCCTCCATCAGTCTTAGAAGATTCATACCGTCTTCATCAAAACGTCAAAATGGATTCAGGTTGGATCTCTATCCAAAGATAAAAGATCAAAGGAATGTTTTTTTGAATGCTTGATATACATATATCCTGTTTTGTGTTTTGGGTGATAATGGATTCAAGAAATCCAGCAATTGGTATCAGAGCCTCCCATTTTTCACCAAAAACTTTTATTAAATCAGAAACAAAATTTGGAGGCGCCGTTCAGGCGCGATTTGGTGGCGATCACTGCGACATCATTCTCCGTGTGGTGTCGGGGAATGGAAGACGCCATTGCAAGCGCCTGTCTTGGCGTTGTTCAGGCGCACCACTGCAGCGCCTTTAGGCACCATTAGGGTGCCCTCCCAGAGGCATCGGAGCGCGCATCAGTGCCATTGATGGTGCACTGAAGCACCATTGAAGGGCGCTGGAGCGCCATGGAAGGGTGTTGGAGCGCCATGGAGGCGCGCTGCAGGGGTGGCCTCTGACGCCGTTCCGGGGTTGTGCTCTGAGGCGCCACTTCCGGCATCGTCTCCATCGCCATTTAGGGCGCACTGCTGTTGGAGGCCAACGCCATGAATGGCGTTTTTGTAAAAAAAAAAAAAAAAAAAAAAAAAAAAAAAAAAAAAAAAAAGATGATAAAGGGCCATAAGAGAGCTTGAACCCGTGACCATGTTATTCCCTTTAATTCAAGCCCACAGCTGAACCACTAGACCAAGTCTTTATTTGATGTGTCAATTGGTATATATATATATATGTATATATATACATGCTTTTATGCTTCAATTTGTATGGATATATACATAAATTTGTGCAAAAATAAATAGATGAATAATTTTAATTAAATTATTTTTTCTATATTTGTGTTTTATATTTTTAAAATAAATAAATTGTATATGTTGGTTGCCAAAGTGACTTGTATTATATAATTTATTTATTTTATAATATGTAAACATATCATTGTTATTTAAAATAATCGGCCCAAAGGAAGATTATTTTAAAATAATAATAGATAAAGAAATCATAAATATATGACATATAATGTTTATCTTGCATTTGATATGTTAGTCCAAAGACAGACATATTGTTTTCGATTTTATTGTCAATATTTATGAATTAATTTTGTATAAAGATACCAATTACAAATTAATATTTTTGTCCAAAGACTGAATATTAATGTTTGTGCTAGGTATTTTATATGATGTTATTTATTCATGTATGTATGATGCTTATGTGACTGATTGTGAGTTTTATTATTATGAATTCAGCATCTTCTATATCTGCAAATGTTAATAACATTCCTGTGCTTAACGGCACAAATTTCAAGAAATGGAAAGAGCACGTTATAATTGTGCTCGGGTGCATGGATTTAGACTTTGCATTAAGGGAGGATCGCCCTTCAGATCTTACTAGTGCCAGCACTGCTGAGCAAAGGTCTACTATGGAAAAATGGGAGCGATCCAATCGCATGAGTCTAATGATTATGAAGCACTCACTTCCAGAAGCAATAAGGGGTGCAATACCTGAGGAAACCCAAGCCAAGGCATTCTTGGACCAAATAGCAAACCGATTCGCTGCAAACGAAAAGGTTGAGACAAGCACTATTCTTAGTAAGCTTGTCTCTATGCGGTATAAAGGGAAAGAGAATATCAGGGAGTACATTATGGAAATGTCTAATCTTGTGACGAGACTCAAGGCACTAAAGTTAGAGTTGTCGGAAGACATACTCGTGCACTTGGTCTTGATCTCTCTGCCTACACAATTCAGTCCATTCAAAATCAGTTATAATACACAAAAGGAAAAATGGACTTTGAATGAGCTTATTGCTCAATGTGTGCAAGATGAAGAGAGATTGAAGCAAGAAAAGATAGAAAGTGCTCACTTGGCTTCCACATTTCAGGGATTTGGTACCAACAAGAAAAGAAAGAGGGACAATAAAGGAAAACAAACTGCAGTTTCTGAGACATCAAAGCAAAAGGAGCAAAAGAAACAAGATAAGGAGATCACTTGTTTCTTTTGCAAGAAGGCTGGTCATATGAAGAAGACATGTACCAAATACGCTGCTTGCCGTGAAAAGAAAGGTACACTTCTCAACTTTGTTTGTTCAGAAATTAATTTAGCTGTAGTGCCTACTGACACTTGGTGGATAGATACGGGTGCAACTACTCACATAAGTGTCACTATGCAGGGTTGCCTAAGGAGCCGAATGCCAACTGATGGTGAAAGATACATCTATGTGGGAAATGGCAACAAGGCTGCAGTCAAGGCTATTGGTCTTTTCAGATTACAATTAGACTCTGGATGTACATTGGATTTGGAAGAGACGTTTGTAGTACCGTCGTTTAGACGGAATTTAATTTCTGTTTCATGTTTGGACAAATTTGGATATTGTTGTTCATTTGGAAATGGAATGGTTAGTCTTTATCTAAATTCAAATATTATTGGTACAGGTAGTCTAACAGACAAACTATATAAATTGAACATAAAGGCCACTAATGGAAATGAAACCTTGCATTCAAGTAATTATGGCATTAAGCGAAAATTAATGAATGAGAATTCATCAATGTTATGGCACAAGCGTTTGGGTCATATTTCAAATCAACGAATACAAAGACTTGTGTCAGATGGAATTCTCGATCCACTTGATTTCTCAGACTTTCAAGTCTGTATAGAGTGCATTAAAGGAAAACAAACAAATATGAAGGAAAAGAATGCCAATAGGTGCAGTGACGTCTTGGAATTGATACATACAGACATTTGTGGTCCATTTCCTACCCTTTCATGGAATGGACAACAATATTTTATCACTTTCATTGACGATTACTCGCGTTATGACTATCTTTATTTGATTCATGAAAAGTCTCAGTCATTAGATGTTTTCAAGAATTTCAAAGCTGAAGTTGAGAACCAACTAAGCAAGAAAATAAAAGCCGTCAGATCTGACCGTGGAGGTGAATATTATGGTAGATATGACGGATCCGGAGAACAACGTCCAGGGCCATTCGCCAAATATTTGATGGAGTGTGGTATCGTTCCTCAATACACCATGCCAGGGACTCCGAGCCAAAATGGTGTAGCAGAGAGGCGAAACCGTACTCTTAAGGATATGGTAAGAAGTATGATTAGTCATTCCACCTTACCAGAATCACTTTGGGGCGAAGCCATAAAAACTGCAGTTTATATTTTGAATAGAGTACCAAGCAAAGCAGTAGCCAAAACCCCATATGAGTTATGGACTAGCAAGAAACCTAGTATTAGGCACTTGCATGTCTGGGGTTGTCCAGCTGAAGCTAGGCCTTACAAGCCAAATGAAAAGAAATTGGACTCTAGAACAGTGAGTTGCTACTTTGTAGGGTATTCTGAAAGGTCAAGAGGTTTCAAATTTTATGATCCCTCAACTAGATCCTTCTTTGAAATGGGCAATGCTAAGTTCATTGAGGATGTTGAGTTAAGTGGGAGAGAGCCATTAAGAAAGGTGGTCTTTGAAGAGGAATTTGTTAATATTCCTATTATTCTGGACATGGTCATATTATGTTTAATGACACTATTCAGAATGTACAGTCGATAACAGGGATTCAAGACACACTTGAGATTCCTCCTGCTCAAGTTATGGAACCGATTCAAGTTCATCAAGAGGTAACTCAACAACCTCAAGAACCTCAAGTACAAATGCCACTAAGGAGATCCACTAGAGAAAGGAGAAGTACAATTTCAGATGATTATGTTGTATATCTCCAAGAACATGAGTTTGACATGGGTCTGGAAGACGATCCAATTTCAGTAAGTCAAGTCAAACAAAGTTCTAATTCTAAAAAGTGGATAGAAGCCATGAAGGATGAGATGAAATCAATGAAAGACAATGGTGTTTGGGACCTAGTAGAGTTGCCTAAAGGTGTAAAACCGATTGGTTGTAAATGGATTTTTAAAACCAAGCGGGATTCAAAAGGCAATATTGTTAGGTATAAGGCACGCCTAGTTGCAAAAGGTTTCACTCAAAAGGAAGGCATTGATTATAAGGAGACATTTTCACCAGTTTCATCAAAGGACTCCTTTAGAATCATCATGGCACTTGTAGCTCATTATGATTTAGAGCTACATCAAATGGACGTTAAAACTGCGTTTCTTAATGGCAACATTGATGAGACAATATACATGGTGCAACCGGAGAACTTTGAGTCTAAAGATTCAAAGCAACTTGTATGCAGATTAAAAAGGTCCATATATGGTTTAAAGCAAGCATCCCGACAATGGTACCGAAAGTTTGATCAAGTGATTACTTCATTTGGTTTTAAAGAGAACACTGTTGATCAATGCATATACCTTAAGTTCAGTGGGAGCAAATTCATTATCTTGGTGTTATATGTTGATGATATTCTAGTTGCAAGCAGTGATGTGGGACTTTTGCATGAAACCAAGCGATTTCTGTCTAGTAAATTTGACATGAAGGATCTTGGTAATGCATCTTTTGTGCTGGGTATACAGATCCATAGGGATCGTTCAAGAGGTATACTTAGGTTATCACAAAAGGCCTACATCGATAAGGTGTTGAGTAGATTTGGCATGAGCAATTGTGCACCAGGAGACACGCCTGTAGCAAAAGACGATAAGTTTAGTTTGCACCAATGTCCGAAAAATGAACTTGAGAAGAAAGATATGGAGAGATTTCCCTATGCCTCGGCAGTAGGAAGTCTCATGTATGCACAAGTTTGTACGCGTCCGGATATTGCGTACATTGTTGGAATGTTAGGCAGATATTTAAGTAACCCAGGTATGGATCATTGGAAAAAGGCAAAACGGGTTATGCGATATTTACAAAGAACTAAAGATTACATGCTCACATACCGTAGATCAAGTCACTTAGAGATCGTGGGATATTCGGATTCCGATTTCGCGGGATGTCTTGATAGTAGGAGATCCACTTCAGGCTACATCTTCATGTTAGCTAGAGGAGCAGTTTCATGGAAAAGTGTTAAACAAACACTTGTTGCTTCTTCCACCATGGAGGCAGAATTCATAGCCTGTTACGAAGCATCAAACCATGGGATATGGCTGCGGAAATTTGTCACTCAGTTACGAATAGTTGATGGGATTGAGAAACCATTGAGAATCAACTGTGATAATAAGGCCGCAGAATTATATTCTAAGAACAACCGAAGTTCGTCAAAGTCCAAACACATTGACATCAAGTTCTTGGTTGTGAAAGAGAGAGTTCAGAGTCTTCAAGTATCGATTGAACACATAAGCACAAACTCCATGATTGCTGATCCGCTCACTAAGGGTTTGCCACCCAAAGTATATCATGAGCACGTCACACATATGGGTGTTGTACACATTGATGATGTGTCAGAATAGTGGGAGTTTGTATTTAGATTTTGTGTTTATTCTCTTGATGTGATATTATGTTGTGTTATCTGTACAGACCTTGATTTTAAAGACTATTGTATTTGAACACTCTGAATTGAAATGATGACTTTCAGAAGCAGTTTAGCATCAAGTGTTGAAAGTGTTATTTGACTATCTTTTAGTCATAAAATAGGACCAATTGGAAATAGACATATTAAAGATCATATTCTATGTAATTTCCATGCTACACATCCATACTTGATCCATGTTGCTAATTTTGTTAATGTTGTGATTGATGATAGGTCAAGTTATAATTATGATTAACGAAGGCCGCTTTAATCCTATGTTAGCATAATTAGTAGACCGGATTGTTTAAGGATATTTTGAATAAGATAGCAAAGATGAGCTCAATAAAGTATTATCATGAACATTGTTTGTAATATATATGTGGTCCAAGTGGGAGATTGATAGAATAAATGTGGACCGACAATATATTAAACATTGTCCAGGATTAAGCTATCTTTTAACATGCAATTTCTGATTTAATCTTGAGTATGGGCCACCTAATGTGTAGAGCCCAATGCCATCACGGGCTTTAGATGATGGGCCTAAGGCCCGTGAGGCCCAATAACCAATGGGTATGGTCCCTAAGGTAGGAGGGTATAAAAGGGCTTTGGCTTGTGTCTTTTGTGACAATCACATCTTTTGAAAAGAACTTAACCGCTCTCTCTCCCGCTCCCATTGCTTGAGAGAATCCAGAGGTGGTGCCCTCCATCAGTCTTAGAAGATTCATACCGTCTTCATCAAAACGTCAAAATGGATTCAAGTTGGATCTCTATCCAAAGATAAAAGATCAAAGGAATGTTTTTTTGAATGCTTGAAATACATATATCCTGTTTTGTGTTTTGGGTGATAATGGATTCAAGAAATCCAGCATGAACATGAATCTCAAGACCATTGATCCTAGAAATCTCACCATCAATCCATGCATCCACTGGATATTCAACCCATACATGAGAACCCACAACTATATTAACCGATGCAGCCATGGGTTCCAACAAACTGATCCCGATCTTCAACTCATCCAAAGACAGCAGCAGATGAGCAAATTACACCCCACCTGAACTCCCTCTATCAGTTTGAAAACACCAAGCCCAAAGACCAGAACTTGACTCAGCTTCTTTCCTTCTCTCTCTTGGCTTCTCTGGTCAACTAGCAGTGGTGGTGGGCAGTCATGATCTCCACACACAAACACAAACACAAACGTTGGTCTCTTCAGAGTCTTTCCCCCTCTAGCTTCTCTCTAAAACCCCACAAGCCTTCTCAACTTGGCTCACCAGACTTGACATCCTTTCATAACACCAAGTCAGGGGAATCTCATTTCCTTGAATTAAAGGCAGCACGTTAGCCAATTTCTTGGCAATACGTCACGGAGTTCTTTCTGTACCCAGAATTCAGACATTTGGGAAAGAAGCGTTCTATCATCAATCTGGAGAGGTTCCTCTAACATTTCATCGGAGTGGAGATGACATTGGAATGGATTTCTTCACTGGACTATATTATTTTCGTCTTCACCATCAAGAGAAGCAATACAGTTGTTAAGAGCAGATCTCCTTTAGGCCATACTTGTTGGTTAACCTTCAACTCACCTAACATACAATATGACAATATCTCCCAAAACTCTGACGTCGAGTCTTCTCAGATACAACCTCATACGAACAGTTAACCCAAAATATGGTATTTAATCACCCAAGAAGAACCAGAAACAGAGGATGCCATGAAGTAAAGCAGAGCATGCATAAGGGAGGATAATACCATTAAACCCAACTCCATTTCATTAAAATCAAGAAGCTAAGAAAAACTGGTGGGAAAATTTGAATGGTCTCAAAATGCAAACAAACAACACAATCATCATACAAATCATGCGTAGCATAGCCATCATACAACTCATATAGGGGAAAACAAGGGTCAGGCAAACAAAAAAATGAAAAGCAAACTTAACGTCTTAGACAGCCAAAAATAAACATCCCAAACATTAGAAATGAGTAAAGTATGACTGTTAAAGTGAAGAACCTCAAGTGGGAGATAATCAAACCTGAATGACTCCCTTGGAATAGAGTCACTTGGTTCCTAGCGAGCTGCAAACTCTCTCCTCTATTCCTTGCTTCTTCTATGAAAGTTCCCTCTCATCTCAGGTTCCTCTTGCTTTCAAGCCAACAGCCAGCCTAGAAAAAATCCCCTCAAACGGAATACCCTCCATCTCTCTTTGGCTTGCTGCCCAAGAAAAGGATATCTCCCAAAATATCTTCAGCCAACCTCTCAAAAACGCACCTCCTTTTCCAGAGCACTCTCTCTCAAACGCTCCTCCTTTGGAGCAACGAAAACACCACCTCCCAAATAACAGCTTGTAGCTTTTTTTTTTTCAGAATCTCCTTTACAGGTGTCCAATTTTGATTGGGGTATGCAAACCACCATCTGATTCCTCACCAGCCACCAAGAAGGCGACACGTGGCTCGCCAGGATTGCTCCACCTGGCAAGAAGTATGACGTACAGAAAATGAAAAAAAACAAGCCCATGTGGGGTCTACATATTTAATACATTCAAATCCCAAATTTAAGAATAGTTAAATAATAATGAGATTTGGTGGTAAAATTAAATAAAAATATAGAATTATATATAATATATTTGAAAGAAATATTACAAATTATTTAAGAAAAAATTGCCATTTAGGTGAAAATTGGGGTGTTTATTAGAATTATTTTAAGATAAATTAATTATTATTTATTATGTTTGAAGGGAGTAAAGTAAAAATGTAGGAGTTTTTAAAGTGGATCGTAAAAAATAGTTTGGATTAGTAAAAGAAGAATAGGCTACATTTGAATTTTATAGAAATAATAATTTTATATTATAACATGAATATATATTAAAAACATGGTTCTTTTAATTAATTAAGAAAGTGAGTGGATAAAAGGGAAGAAAAAATCTTTTTTATTATCAACTATGTAAGGAAGCAATAATTTCATAGTAATTATTTGAGTATGCTTTATGCATGCATTTCCATTAATTACAAATTTTAGGAAAAAAAAATGTTTCTTCCGAATCGCAAATTTCAAATATTGTTTTAATGGAATATTTCATTATTTTAGGAAAAAAATGTGTTTCATAGTAATTATTTATCTTTGCTAACCTATGCGAATATTTCCACTTAGGGAGTGTGCTTTATGCGTGCATTTTCCATCAATTACAAATTTTAAGAAAAAAAATGTTTCTTCCGAATCACAAACTTCAAATATTGTTTTAGTGGAATATTTCATTCTTTTAGGGAAAAAAATATGTTTCATAGTAATTATTTATATTTTCTAACCTATGCAAATATTGTTGGAAAATTTTTTATATGGGCTAACATTAATTGAATAATTTGTATTTGCAAAAAAGGGTTAATGGATAGTCTATTATATAATGAGCCCAATTAACTAGTGATCACATTTTGGATTGGGTTTTGTATTTTTTAAGTAGAAGCTCAGTTGAGTGGCAAGTGTAGGCTACGAGTCTCATTGAAGCGCACCCATTATGGGAGGGGCCAATGAGAATCCAATTTGAGTTATGCTAAGTCCCCTCTCTAATATAGATAAAAAGGGTTTTTTTGTTTTCCCATAGAGCCACCATAGCTGTTATCAAGATCATAAAGAGGAAGACTTGGTTGCAACAATCGATCACGGTTTTTTATCATGGCTCAAACAGGTATGTTCTTTATAGTGATTTCCTATTGTTAGTATCCTTTAATCATGTATGATTAATCTATGTGATTATGTAAATATTTTACATGTGGTATCAGAGCCTGATTTACATGATTTAGGATCTACAATTGGAAATCGAAAATAAAATTTTTAGTTTCTTATTTTATTTTCTTTTCGGAGCCCAATTTGTGATCCATGAATGTGTATGTTTTTCTTCGTTGGAATATAATCTCTCTCTCTTTTCTAGATATTTTCTGTGGATTGTTTGACTTGGTGCTTAGTTTTATGGTTTATGCTTAGTTGCTATCTCCTTCATTTTCTTTGGGATGATTCGAGAGTAGCACAACTCTGTTTTAATTTCACTACGCATCATGTGGAGGTTTTGTATTTTTTTTTTTTTTTTGTTTTCAATTCCATGGGATACTTGTTTGGTTTCACTCACCCTCATCTAAGCCCATTGATTGATGCATGACATGAGGCTTGTATGGATTCACTTTGCTCCTATTATTTGTACTCTGTTTTTCCGTTTTCCCCTGTTCCTGCTTCTGGTACTGGTTTGGTTGTTGTATACAGTAGTAGTATAGCAAAAGAAGATGGTTTGGACGAGGGGTTTCCTGAGATGGAGAATTTTCAGCACATTATAGACTTGAAGTCTTATGAAAAATCCTGAGAGACGTTTGAGGGGAGCCAAATATTCTAGGGGAGAAGGAGTTGAACCATTTTCACTTGAGAAGCTCAGATGTTCTCTGTTGCTACAAATGGAAGCCAAACCCAACAAAATGTGGATGGACAACGACATTGCATTCCAGTAGCTGCAAATAACCCTTATCTCTTGCCCACACCAGTTTATCAACCATAAATGCAAAACATGGAACAGAATGAGAGCATTGAATCACAAACAGAAAGTCGTCTTTCTGATGCAGAGGCAGTTGCTAAATCATTTGCTCAGTGCTCTGTTTCTTTGTCAGTCATTTGTCCAAAACAACTTCCGAAACTAAAATCAGTTTATAATGTGGGAAAGCGCAATCCCCGAGCAGCAGATCCACCAGTTGATAATGTTAAAAACCCTCATGTCCCGGTTCTAATCTCAAATAGTTTCATGGAGGCTCGTGCTGCTTTAAGTTGGCTTGGACTTTCAAATATGACAGCAAATTAGAGTCCTGTAAAAATGGACATAGCTTCAGTTCCTCAGGTTTCAGCGGCCCCTCCTGCTTCTATTCCATCAGTGAATGGTATCATGAACCGGCCAACAATTTCTATTGGAGCTATCCCGACCGCTACTGTAAAAGTTGAACCAAGCACGGTAACTTCCATCACATTTGGACCTGGTTTTCCACATATTCCATCTATCCCACGTGCTGTTTCTCAAGGAGTTCCAAGCCATCAGGCCTTTGCAAGTTCCTCATTTAACAGACTGAATGAGTACTCCATTACTCTTGATGCTTTAAAGTGGGTTAATTGAGGAATTGAGAAAGAAATAAAGCAAACAAAGTTGTCCTCGAATGACGCCGAGGGCGAAGCGCCTCCTGTTGAGGCCTCACGTCCCTGGTGATCCACACAATTGCCAAATGGATGGACGCACGATCTCAACCAATATAGATTCCTAGTTCAGTCGTCCCTGCAAAAGGCGTCCGGACAGGGTGTCCGGATGCACCCTCCGATGGTTTTGTCAGCCATGGTTAGAGAGAATAATCAGTTGGTCTTTTACTAGGTATAGTAAGCTTACTTTCCTCTTTGTGTGAAGGTCCATATATATCGTATCAGAAGCTCTGTCTCCCTCTTTAATGATAGGGAGATATTTTGGCTTGTCATGATGCCTCTAGATGGTGACAGGGCCATCATCACTCGTAGGGCGGCTGACAGAGATCGTGGGAGGTGCCGCAGCTGTCAGAGATCGTAGGAAGTGACTTGCCATCATTTCTGTCCTTTCACTCTGCAGGTGGTGGAACGTGGGCCGTGACAAGCTGTCGGAATGACGTAGTAAGACTTGCTTACTTTAGTCAACAATCCAGACAAACATATCCGGATAGGAAATGTCGGTCGTCCGGATGTGATATGACGATCATCCGGATGTGATGTTTGCGAGTGTCGTGTGCCTCTCCCTGAGGAAGTCCGGATAGGAGAAGCGCGCCACGTGTCTCCTTTGGGGGAAATCCGGATGGAGCTGATCCGGATAGAAATGCGTGCCACGTGTCATCAGGGGGAGGGGCCCCTACAATGCTCCTCTTTTAACCTGCCCATTTTGCCCTGGAAAAATGGGCGGGTTAAAAAAATGATTGTTTTTCTGAAACTGAAGTTGACTTTTTTGCTTGATTGGGCCACGTGGCGAGCGGGGGCGAAGAGGTAGAAAAGCATTTATGATGAGCCGCCGACTCTAGGTATTCCCAGGCAGCGTGTTGTTTCAATAATGGCGCAGCTGAACGGTTAGAATACCGAAAGGCTCTGTCTCGCTATAAATAGCATACTGTTCCTTCCTCTTGCACTTTTCCTTCTGCGTTTTTTCCTGGTAGTGCGTTCTCTTCTACTTTCTGCGTATCTTCATTCTTGAGTGAAGCTGTAGGGTTTTCTGCCGGCAATACTCGTGTCATGACGGTGACTGCGTTGTGGTTCTCATCCCCATTTTCTCAGCTTACATTCGGTACGTTTTCTATTTCTGTTTTTCTCTTTGTTGTGTTTGGTTTGTTTGGTTGTGTCTGGCTTGCTGGGCAAGTTGTTTGCGACTGGGTGTCGATATTAGTTTCTAGGGTTTTTTCGGGGGGTTTTGCCTGTGTTTTGGGTGTGTTTAGGGTTCCTGTTGCCCCCCTGTACCTTTTGTGGGCTATTGATTCTTGTTTGGGGTAGAGTTAAGGTTGTGGGGTCGGATTTTGCTGTGTTTGACTGTTGGCATTCCTCCATGCAGATTCCTTTTCAGCCCCAACCTAAAAAATGTCTGCGAACAAAGAAGCTACTTCATCTAGTTCGTCCGGCGATGCTCAAGCTGAGAAAGCCGTGGATAAGTTGAATGTGAGGGAGTTCCGCGAACGCTTCTGCATCCCAAATGGTGTGCTCGTGGAACTTATGGACGGAGAGGTCATGACGACTGAGAAATCTGAGGACAATGCCATCTTCTTTACAAATGAGCAATTCAATGCTGGGCTCCAGTTCCCCTCCCGTCGCTGTTCAAGGAATTTCTTCACTTCACCCAGATTCCTCCGGCTTACATCCATCCCAATATGGTCTGGGTGCTGATGGGATGCAGCATTCTAAGCATGCTGTTCAACCTAGACCTCTCCCTGCTGAAGGTTTTTTTCGTCTACTCTCTCAAGAAGGGGAAAAATGACATTTTTAGCATGGTTGCCCACTTGCCTTCTCTTCAACTGGTGACTGAGCTGCCGGACTCGATGAAGGGAGGAGTCAAGGGACATGTGTTGGTCCGAGGTGCCTGGGTTGGGCTACTGGAGCATCCGGAGAGGCCATTTTCCCCAAACCTTTCGTTGGTGCTTCCGGGTAAGGTAGCTTGTGGGTTTTGTCCGGCATTCGTCTTGTTGTACTTCTTTCGGGGGTTATCATTTGACTTAATATATTTGGTTGTTGATAATGCAGGTCCGGACAAGAGGGGTCGCGTAGTCGAATGGGTAGAAAAAGCGTCGTTCGCTCGATTGAACAAGTTATTTGAGATTACTGCCGCTGAGAGGCATCATGAGACGTTGCTCACTGCGCGAAACTTGCTAGCCATTGTCCGGGAGCCCCAAGCGTACGTCATCAATATTCTCCCCAGGAAGCTGCCAAAGAAGGTAGTGCCTGGGGAGCATTACGTTCTGAAAGACCTCCCTTTCTACAAGGAGGTGCGAAAGGCAGACGCGCAGAAACACCAAGCACTCCTTGACGATCGGGAGGGGAGGAGGAAAGAGGGAACTTTACGGAAGGCTCCCGGTAAAAAACGCTCCGCACCCTCTCTTCCTGCTGGTGCCCCAGCGAAAAAGAAGAACAAGAAGAAGCTGGTTCTCAATAAGGGGAAAGAAATAAAACTTCCAACCCCTCCAAAGGAAGTGGTAATGCCGCCTCCAACTTTTGTGAAGGAAATAACAATAAGAGAGCCAGAGCTCCCCGCCTTGCCCTCTGTTTTAAGCGGCTCCGGACGTCTTGCGGGTCTGAACCATTTGGGGCCTTCAGTGCCAGCGTCCGGACAGCTGGCTCTTTTGACTGAGGAAGCGACTTCAGTAAATCAGCCTGGCTCTCCCCATCCGGACGCGGATGTAGCCGGGGCCTTTTGTGCTGAAGCATTGCCTCCTACGGCACCCCCAACGGAAGAAACGGGAGTAGAAAGTCAGGGTTTGCCTCCTTGCGAGCCAAGCCCCCTTGCCTTTGTACCGGTGAAGGGGCCAGCTACAAGGAGGTCTCATCCGGCGCGTGACCTAAAGTCTGGCCTCATCGGGCAGCTTCAGGATCGTTTTCTGGAAGCCATCGAAGTCAGCTGCTCGTCCGTCCAGGAGGATCATCCGGAGGGGAGTGAGACGGAGATGGCAGAAGAAAACCCAACCGCCTCGGTGGTGGTCCCGGATGGGGGTTCACCCGGAGAGACCCAACCGGCCGAGAACGATGGGGCCCTGGACCCGGGGGAGGAGTCACTTCCCAATGCCTCGTCAAGGGGGAGTCCCGTTGATGATGCAGCTTGCATTTCCGCTAGTGCTTTCAGCTATGCAGAGTTGGGAGAGATGCTGAAACGGATTCCATCCAGCTCAGATGTTGCCTTGCCTTCAGCAAAAATGTTCGAAGCGGCGGAAACGGTATAGTTTTACTTCTTGATTTTTCTCACCATACTGATGTGTTTGCCACATGGGTTTGTAATTTTTGCATTTTTTGTTTGTGTGTTTTTCTACAGCTAGTGAGCGGTATTCGCGGCATGGCTCAACAACGTGATCTTTTCTCTGACCTGCTGCGGACTGCTGACTATATGAAGGCCTTCGTCTCTCAGCGCATAAACAATGAAGAGGAACTGCGCTTGAGATTAGAGCAGGCCGAGGCCAGCTTATCCGCTGTTCAAGATGACAACGAGGCCCTCCGGATGGAACTGGCTGAGGCAAAGAGTCGGGAGGAATCTACGGACGCCCACCTGCTTGAGGCAGAGGACGAGATGGCCTCTCTGAGGGAGGAAGTAAGGCAACTCCGGACAGAGGTATCTATCGAGAAAAAGCAAAGAGAGGATTTGCAGTTGCGTTTATCAGTGCAAAAAGAAGAGCTGGAGGCTGAGTTTGCTGCGAAAAGGGAGGAACTTGAAGCGAACTACCAGAAGCAGGTAGACGAAATGTACTTCTTCGACTACCGTTGTTGTAGGAAGAAACATGGTATCAAGCGGGACGTCCCTTCGATTCCCCCGGGTCAAGAGGAGAAGCTACGCGGCAAGCCTTTCCAATGAAAGCTTTTCCTTTTTGTAATTTTTTTACTGCTATCTTCTCTCTGTATTTTGTAGTCCGGAGAACTCGTTGTATACAACTTCACAAGTATTAATAAAACATACTTATTCATATTGTGTTTCGATCTCTCTTTCATTGGTAATACTGCTTTAGATTAGATATATTCCATGGTCGAAGCAATAGGGTTCCGTCTAGCTTTTGTAGATGATAAGCTCCACTTTCACTTGTTTTAGATACTATATAGGGGCCTTCCCAGTTGGCTTGAAATTTTCCCGCTCCTACCTCAGCAGTATTTTTGAAAACTTTTCTAAGGACCAGCGTAACATTTTTGAAGCTTCTGGGCCTTACTTTGCGATTGTAATGAGCGGATGCCCTCTATTGATAATCTGCCATCCGGATGGATGCAGTTTCTCTTACTTCGTCTGCCCAATCCAAATTTCTTTCTAACTCCGTATTTGCATCATCCTGCCTTCCTGCCTCGGTCCGGATAGTGGGTAGCCCTATTTCAGTAGGAATGATTGCGTCCATACCGTATGCGAGGGCAAAGAGAGTGTTTCCTGTTGGACGTCCGGGTGTGGTTTGATAAGCCCATAGGACGTCGGGTAGCTCTTCCACCCACTTTCCTTTGGCTTGCTCAAGCCTTTTCTTTAAGGCAATGGTTAGCGTCTTGTTTGTGGCCTCTGCTTGCCCATTACTTTGAGGATAACGCGGTGTGGAGTATGAATTCCGGATGTTCAGTTCCGAATAGAAATTCCGGAAGGCGATGCTATCAAACTGTGGACCATTGTCGGCTATAATGGTTTGGGGGATTCCAAAGCGGCAGATGATGTTTTTCCATACGAATTTGGTGACATCTTTGTCTTTGATGCTAGCGTATGCTTCAGCTTCCACCCATTTACTGAAGTAATCCGTGGCGACGAGCAGAAATTTCTTTTGAGCGGGTGCGGTTGGTAAGGGACCTACTATGTCCATGCCCCACTATGCGAAGGGCCAGGGACCTAAAATTGGCTTCAATCTCTCCGACGGCACATGCGGTATGGGGGCATGCCTTTGACATTTGTCACATTTTTTGACATAGGCTGCCGCATCTTTCTTCATCGTGGGCCAATAATATCCTTGCGAATGGGCCCTATGTGCCAGAGATCGACCTCCAGAATGATTTCCACATACTCCCTCATGCAATTAAGCTAATACATACAGGGCCTCTGAGTGGTTTAGGCACCGAAGATAGGGACCTGTGAAGGACCGTTTGTACAAGTGCCCCCCAATCAAGGTGAAACGGGCGGCTTGCACCCGGATCTTATGTGCCTGCTTGGGCTCTTCGGGCAGAGTGCCTGTCCGGAGATACCTTATAATGTCTTCCGTCCATTCTTGGCTATCTGCTTGGCTTGCCTCAATAGTATTGCAAGTGGAATCTTCCGTGACGGAAGGGTTGACTTGCACATGTATAGGCAATAATATGACTTCTTTGATGGGAAGGGAAGCAGCTATGCCTGCTAATGCGTCGGCGCGTCCATTTTCGGCCCGTTTAATCTTTTCGACCGTCCATTCGGAGAATTGTTGTAAGGTGTCTCTCACCTTAGCCAGGTATCGCGTCATGCGCTCATCCTTAGCTTCGTATTCCTTCTAGACGTGTCTGACCACAAGTTGAGAATCGCTATAGACACGGAGCTTGGAGATGGATAGAGCCAGGGCGAGGTCCAATCCGGATAGGATGGCTTCATATTCTGCTTCATTGTTAGAGGCGGGGAACCCCAGCCGGATGGCTTGCTCCAGATGTTCTCCTGTTGGTGATTGCAGCAGGAGCCCTACTCCGGATCCTGATGATCGTGAGGCTCCATCGACCCGCAAAGTCCACCACTCTTTTTCACCTGGTTCCTTGCGCTGGATAGGCCTTCGGGAGTATTCCAACATGAAGTCAGCCATAACTTGGCCTTTCATGGACAGCCTGGGTTGGAACTCAATTCCATATTCGCTTAACTCTATGGCCCATTAAAGCATTCTTCCGGTTAGGTCCGGCTTGTGCAGAATGTTACGAAGGGGCTGGTCAGTTAGGACAACCATCGGGTGGGCTTGGAAGTAGGGGCGGAGCTTCTGGGCGGCACTTCGAAGAACTAAGGCCGTTAGCTCCATTTTTGAATACCTGGTTTCTACGTTCGCCAATGCTCTGCTGACATAGTAGATAGGTTTCTGCTCATTGGGAGAGAGGCAGCGGAATAGAGCAGCGCTGATTGCCCACTCTGATACAGCTAGATATATATACAATTTTTCTCCAGTGATGGGGCTGCTCAGGATGGGCGGTTACATGAGGCAATGTTTAATTCTTTCAAAAGTGCTTTGACAGCTGTCTGTCCATCCGTTGGCTCCAGCTTTTCGTATTGCCAAGAAGAATGGTCGCAGTTCATCAGTGAAGCGGACTATAAAACACCCTAGCGCGACAAGCTTGCTTGTGAGGCATTGTAATTCCTTTTTGTTCTTGGGGGGTGGTGTGTCTATGACCGCCTTCACTTGATCCAGGCTAACCTCTATCCTCCTTTGGCTAACCATAAATCCCAGGAATTTGCCAGCACTAACGCCATAGGCGCATTTGGAAGGATTTAGCTTCATGTCATACTTCCTTAAGAGTTGGAAGACTTCTTGTAAATGGAGGACATGCTCCTCTCGAGTTTTGATTTTAACCACAATATCGTCAATATATACCTTTACTGTGTGGCCGACCAGAGGTTTGAAGATCTTCGTCATCAGTTTCTGATAAGTGGCGCCAGCGTTTTTGAGTCCGAATGGCATGACTTTGTAGCAATAGAGACCATGTGGTGTTATGAAGGCTGTCTTTTCTTCGTCAGCCGGGGACATGGGGATTTGGTGGTATCCGGAGAAGGCGTCCAAGAAAGAGAGCATCCCTTGCCCAGAAGTGGAATCCACAATTTGATCTATCCGCGGCAAAGGAAAACTGTCTTTTGGGCATGCATTATTGAGGTTGGTGTAATCGACGCACACTCGCCATTTGCCTTCTTTTTTAGGTACCACCACTACATTTGCCAACCAGTCCGGGTAATCTACTTATCTGATGAATCTGGCTTCTTGTAACTTGTCATTCTCGTTCCGGATAATTTTTTGTCTGTCCAGGTGAAAACGTTTGACCTTCTGCCCGATGGGTCTGGCTGTTGGCAAGACGTTGAGCCTATGAGAGGTAATGGAGGGATGAATCCCCTTCATATCAGAATGTGCCCATGCAAAGACGTCATGGTTTTGTCTGAGGGCGTTCTGCATGTTCCCGGTCTCTTCTGGTGTCAAGAGGGAACTGATATTCGTAAGGTGAGTACCTTCTTCCGAAATTTGAATTGTCCGCAAGGGATCCGCTACCGGGGGATCTTTGTCCGCCAGACCCAATGATTGCTATTGGTCCCCCGCGTTGGAGGATTCAGGGAGGGGTTCGTCCTCCTGACTGGTTCCTGCCTCTCGTGCTATTTGGTAGCATTGGCGAGCGGCTAACTGGCTACCATATAGGTCTATTTGCCCATCTTTGGTAAGGAAGCTTACCATTTGATGATACGTAGAGGGGATGGCTTTCATGTAGTGCAGCCATGTGCGCCCCAAGATGACATTGAAGGGTGATAAATCTTGTACCACCGAAAATTGTACGTTGATAGTGACTGGGCCAACTTGGACTGGTAGTACAATATCTCCTAAGGAAGTAGTTGACGACCCGTTGAATCCGGACAAGATTCGCCCAGGATTTTCGAGGCCTGTGAGACTGTGCCCCATGTGGCTAACGACCAATGCTTGTACAAGATCGGCCAAGCTGCCCGGGTCAACCAGGATGCTTCTCACATCGAAGTCTCCTATCTCTAGGGACAGGATGAGGGCGTCGCAGTGCGGCTGCAATATCCGGGTGGGGTCTGCTGGTGGGAAAATGATTGTCGCATCTATGGGGTAAAGGCCCCCCCCCCGGTTATCCCAGGTCGGATGGAGTTGACACGCTCGCGCACCGATGCTGCCCGCAACAACTTTTGTCTCTTTCGTTTGGAGTCGTACTCCTCGTCAGATGGGCCTCCATTAATATGGTTTATAACGGCTTTGGGGGCGGTTGGGGCCCTGGGGGCTCCAGAGTTGTGATTTCGAGAAGCGTCTCTGCCTCCGGCATCTGAGTGGAGGTATTGCTTTAAATGTCCCACCTTTATGAGCCTTTCGACCAAATAATGGAGGCATCTGCATGTCTCCGTTGTGTGACCATGCTCCTTATGGAAGACACATTTTTTACTATGATTTCTTCTGGATGGGTCTGTTCCGAGGGGTCTAGGCCACCTGAAGTCGGCCATGTCTTGGATCATAGGGAGAAGCTTCTCATAGGATATGGAAAGGGGTGTGAGGGGCGGCCTTTCCGGGCGACTTGACCCTTCCTGCCTTCAATCGGACGGCCTTGGCCGTTCCGGAAGTTTGGCACTACTTCCTACACCACTTCTGGATGTCTGCCCCGCAACCAAGATTTGCTGGGTGGCTGCTCGTACGTCATCTTCAAGCATTGAGTATTTGTTCGCACGCCGGAACAAGTCGTCCATCGTCGCAGGAGGCTTTTTAGCAAGCGATTCAAAAAATGGGGTGCCTAGACAGATGCTTCGCTTGAAGATCTACAGGACAACATCCATGCTATAAGCCTCTACCTGTAGTATGGCCTGACCAAATCGCTTCACGAACTCCCTTAAGGATTCGTTATCCTGCATTTTTATGTTTTGCAGAGTGCTGATGTTTTGCTTATGTCGAGCGGAGCACAAGTATTGTCCCACGAAGGCCTCTGATAGGTCTCTGAAATTACCAATAGAGTTGGGAGGTAGGCGATGAAACCATGAGAGGGCCTGCCCTTGTAGGCTGGCGGGAAATACTTTGCATAGCAGTGCGTCGTTGCCTATATCGAGAGTCATGAGTTGTCGATAATGCATGATATGATCGAAGGGGTCGCTGGACCCATCGTATGTGGAGAATTTGGGCACGAGGCATCCCCTTGGGGGCTCGTAATGAATGATATGAGAGTAGAAAGGCGTGGAGAGCAGGTCGTCCAGCCTTTTGCTGATGGAGCCAATGGGTGGCTCATTTGGGAAGTTTTTCCTAGCTTGTTGTACCGTTGGGTGCGGTTGAACGTTCTGCACCATAGGGGTGACCATGGGGTCACGGTGCGGGAGAACGTTCTGCACCATAGGGGTGACCATAGGGTCAGGGTGCGCTCCCCAGGTTGTGGCTACTGGCGGCCTTGGCCTCCTAGGCTCTTGTGGGCCTAGTCTCACGCGCATTGAGTTTGACAACTAGGGCCTTTTATCACGTTATCTTTTTGCTGAAAAATGAGTAGAGTCTGAGCCTTCCTCATGGGGAGCTCGGTGCATGGGAGTGTGTGGCTCATGTGGCCTAACGTTGCTTGTTTCTGGGACGGCTCCTGTTGTCCCAGGGTATATTGACTCTGGTTCTGGCCTTGAGTTTGCTACCTGGCCTCTTAATCGCTGACGATGGGAGGCCCCGTCGATGAAGCCTGGATGCATAGCACCACGTTTTCTTCTCTTAACTTTTCTGTCTCCTGGAGGAGAGCTTGCAGTTGTCGTTCTCTTGCCAACTGTCTTCTTTCGATAGCTTGGCGCCATTTAGAATTATCTTCCTCTCCCCTACCAGATGAACGGCTTCGGGAAGGTGTGACCATCTTTGCCGGTGACTGAATCAGCGAGATTCCCACAGACGGAGCCAATGTTGAGGCCTCGCGTCCCTGGTGATCCACGCAGTTGCCAAATGGATGGACGCACGATCTCAACCAATATAGATTTCTGGTTCAGTCGTTCCTGCAAAAGGTGTCCGGATAAGGTGTCTGGACGCACCCTCCGATGGTTTGGTCAGCCATGGTTAGAGAGAATAATCAGTTGGTCTTTTACTAGGTATAGTAAGCTTACTTTCCTCTTTGTGTGAAGGTCTATATATATCGTATTAGAAGCTCTGTCTCCCTCTTTAATGATAGGGAGATATTTTGGCTTGTCATGATGCCTCTAGATGGTGACAGGGCCATCATCACTCGTAGGGCGGCTGACAGAGATCGTGGGAGGCGCCGTAGCTGTCAGAGATCGTAGGAAGTGACTTGCCATCATTCCTATCCTTTCACTCTGCAGGTGGCGGAACGTGGGCCGTGACAAGCTGTCGGAATGACGTAGTAAGACTTGCTTACTTTAGTCAATGATCCGGACAAACATATCCGGATAGGATATGTCGGTCGTCCGGATGTGATATGACGATCATCCGGATGTGATGTTTGCGAGTGTCGTGTGCCTCTCCCTGAGGAAGTCCGGATAGGAGAAGCGCGCCACGTGTCTCCTTTGGGGGAAATCCGGATGGAGCTGATCCGGATAGAAATGCATGCCACGTGTCATCAAGGGGAGGGGTCCTTACACCTTCGCCATCACCGGAACGCCAAGCAACCATTGAAGCTCCTTCACTTTCCCTCTCCACCGTCTGATGGCTGCAATCTTTTTCCTGGATCCCACTTCCAGTGCTCTGCTGCTGCGCCGGGTCAAGATCTCCTTTGCCGAAAACATCCCTCTACTTCGACAAGCTTCCAGAAACACCGCCCGGAATGTGGTGCACTGGACCCGCCGTGGCAGCGCTCTACAAGCCCTCCTCGTCATCTCTGTTGGGACGATAACTCTTCTGGCCTTGACGGGATTGCTAGTCTTTGTGCTTTTCTTTCTGGCAACAACCTTTAATGCTATTGTCATATCCCTTCTCATGTCTTTGGCAACAATTGGAGGCTACTTGGCTCTTTTCTTTGCCTGTATTACAGCCATTTGCATCGAGGCATTATCACGGCCAAGGATGACGTATGGAACAACTTGCTAGAGCTCTTCAAGAGAGTTTGAACGTGGAGTCTCCTCCTCGACATGATGCTGGAAATGTATTTCAACCTTTTCCATCATTCTTTTCACCTGGTTATAGGATTTGTGCAGGGTGCAACTGCGAGATTGGTTATGGAAGATATTTGAGTTGCATGGATGCTGTTTGGCATCCAAAATGTTTTCGTTGCTGTGCTTGTGGGCTTTCCGTTTTTGAACCTGAGTTTTCTATGTCTGGAAGTCACCCTTATCACAAATCATGCTACAAGGAACAAAATCATCCAAGATGTGATGTTTGCAGGAACTTTATTCCAACAAATGCAGTTGGACTTACTGAGTATATAGCACATCCGTTCTGGATGCAAAAGTACTGTCCCTCACACGAGCATGATGGAACTCCTCGGTGTTGTAGTTGTGAATGAACAGGAGCAAGTGACAACTACAGCTTCTAGAAGTCATAAATTGTTGGTTCATGTACAACAAATTGAAGTTGCGCTCCCTCCACTTGAGAAGTCTATACTGGCCCAAAGAAGCCACATACATTTTGCTTACACTGATGGTTCCAACTGGCATGCTAGTATTCCAAATGAACAAAATCATTTCAACTACCATGACTTGCCACGATTTATCATGGATTCCTATGAAGAATGTCGTGATCCTCCACGTTCTCACTTGCTGTCCAAATAGAGGAGGTTCTTCATTGACCAGGACACGTGACCTTCTGTTGACACCATCAAAGGATGATACAGCCAGTCATGGTTCTATTGATCTGGATCCTTCAACCCAGCAATCAAAGGGGAGTAATCGATGGGAAACACTAGAGCTATATCTTGAAAAATATAAAGGATTTAATGCTAAATTATCAGAAATAGTTGTTGAAACTCTTCTTCGCACAGATCCACAGATTGAATTGCCTTTTTGGTGGGTTCATATGTTCAAGGGTAATCAGAAGGAAAGTTATTGGGGAATGACTGTTCCCTCTGGGTTTGAACCAAATAAAAGCGACTGAGGTTGGAATTGGCTGGAAGAATGAGGTCCCTTTGGAAAGTTTGCAGTTGAAATCCGCCTGGTTACTTCACTTTTATTGGTCATTTCATACCCAACATCAATACTTGCACCTTGGGTCCACTCTTGCATGTTTTTGCATGGTGCGCCTTATGCATGGCCACCTTGAGTCGCATGCCATTTTTCTCATCCCCCGTTTTTTTTTAAAAAATAATTTCTCTGAACTCCATTTTGTAAATGATTCCTCCGATTCTGTTTTTTTTTTTAAATAATTTCGAGTCTCCAAATTTTTCATTCTTAGGGTTTTTAGGTCAATTTTTCATTCTTAGGGTTTTTAGGTCCCAAAAATCACATTTTCAATAAAAGTTGCTACCATTTTTTTTCATTCAGTAAGCAATCATACATTTTCTTAGATTTTCGAAATATTTTTAAAATAAGCAAAGATTAAATTCTGTAATTTCGAATAATGGAATTTATGGAATTAATTCATGCAAAAATAAACGGGCTTTGGTGGGGGCCCAACATCATCGAATATTTCTCTAAAAATAAATTTGATTGAATTGTGACATTAGATGATTTATTGTTTTGTTTAGTGATGCATGTGACATATTTTATACTCGTTATTGCGCACTAACCCTATTTCTTGATGGCGCATTGTGGCTCGTGGCCCAGGTACGTATACCCTCGCGTCTTAGTCATTCTTCCTGCATGTTCTAATTCTCATATGTGCATGATAGTTCTGGGTATTCATTGATTTCCTCATCATTTGCCACATCAGCTTCATTTTATTAGTAGAGACCTGACTTTAGGGACTTAGAGGGGTGTTACGGTCTTTACCGTACCTTCCCGATAAGTAACCTGACCCCGAACCCGATCTGGTTTTTCATAGACCACATTTTTCGGAATAAGGAGTCACACTTAGGGTTTTCTTTCTTATTTTGTTTACCCTTTAAAAATAAAACAAAAATAAGTGGCGACTCCAAGTCATTTTCATAATCAATAAAAATCATTTTTTTCAAATAAAATCGAGTTCGCCATCAAGTGGAAAACGCATGAGCTGAAATGTGGGGTCCACAAAATGGCGACTCCACTGGGGACCATTAGAGGGTCAAGCTTGAACTTCGGATGAAACAAATGTGGCGTTTGATTGGTCGACCAGTGGGTACCTATCTCTTGATTGTAATTAAGAGTTCTTGATGTCATTGAATGCATGCTTAGATGTTGTATTCATTTGGGGCATGGACATGCTGATTATGATGCTTGTTTATCTTGAATGAGCATTCTGATCATGGCATTTTTTTTCCGTGCTTCATTGCTATATTTGTTTGAGACATTGATATGCAGATTATGTTTATTGCTGATCTTATCTTACTTAGCAAAGTGACTCCGATTTTGCCATGTTTTGTTCTGATCACCTCATATGTATAGACTCACCATTTTATCTCATTCACTTTGACATGATTGATTCTCTTGGTTATATATTATCTTGATTATCATGGAGCATGCTATCATTGCCAGATATTCTTCTCGATTAGTTTGTGTAGATTTGGATGATATATACCTATTTGGCATGACTGTCTGTTGCATGACTTCTCTCATTCCGTGTGATTACATGAGTTGCTTGTCTATGTGGGACACACGCTTATCCCCTTATTTCCAAGTCCCTTGTCTCGGTCGACATTGTTTTCCTCGATCTCATATTTGATACGAGACTTGTTGCTTTGTTGGCTCTTCGACCGAGCTAGTGATTAGGAATAGGGTCTAGTGATGGGCTATATCTATGTTTGGGAGCATTCTGGAGGTGGTCGACATATTGATGCTGATTAGAGTCCAAACTTTGAAGATTTGTATAGCCTAGAGCTAGATTTCAGGATATTTGTGTGGCCAGTGTGTTCTCTTTTAGTTTCATAGGATTTTTCGGATGCACCCGCACCACTCACTATGCACCTTAGATCGTCGATGAGTGACCAGAGTTGTGAGATACGCCAGCCATTAGGAGAGGTTTCACCATAGGAGCCCCCTAGGATGCGAGGTAGTGCATGTGTGGAGGTGATGACCACCTTGCGTGGAAGAGCCCCGTCTTTTCAGAGGCGTGCAGAGGGTTGCGTACCATCGAAGGGTACAATCGCTTCTGCTGGGGATCTTTTAAAGTCCACCCATATCCATTTAGAGCCACCTTGACCTAGTAGGTTGAGCCGTAGATACTTCCATTAGGACTCCCTTCCTACACATGGGTGCATCTGAGGGCCTTCAGAGCCTCTGTAGCCGTAGTTCGGATTTGACACTCCCTCTTTTTAGCCTCCAGTTGAGAGTGCTCGGAGATTGGTATGAGTTTGAGTATCGGTTGGATCACCTTTGTCATGTCATTTTAGTTTGTTCTTGTCACTCGATGAGTTTAGCATGTTTTCTCTTCAGGGTTTTCGTCTTCCTTTTTTGACTCGACACATCCTTTCACTTTGTTGACACTCACTCGATGCTTTGGGAAAAAAAAAGTGTTTCATAGTAATTATTTATCTTTTCAAACCTATGCAAATATTTTCACTATGCTTTATGCGTGCAATTCCATAAATTACAAATTTCAGGAAAAAAAAAATGCTTCTTCCGAAAAAAATATTCCTTTTATATCACATTTCAACTCTTATTTGTTAGAATATTTCCATTAATAAGTACAATGAATATATATATATAATGAAATATTTCCATTAATTACAAATCTTAGGGAAAAAAAATGCTTCTTTCATACCACAAATTTTAAATCTTATTTGTTAGAATATTTCCATTAATAAGTACAATGAATATATATATATATATATAATGAAACATTTCCATTAATTACAAATCTTAGGGAAAAAAAATGCTTTTTTCATACCACAAATTTTAAATCTTGTTTTTTTAGAATATTTCCATTAATTCCAAATTTCACAATTAGTGTAATGATTTATGCTTCTTTCATACCACAAATTTTAAATCTTGCTTATTGGAATATTTAATGCATTCAAATCCCAAATTTAAGAATATTTCAATAATAATGAGATTTGGTGGTAAAATTAAATAAAAATTTAGAATTATATATAATATATTTGAAAGAAATATTATAAATTATTGAAGAATAAGTTGCCATTTAGGTGAAAATTGGGGTGTTGATTAGGATTATTTTTAGACCAATTAATTATTATTTATTATGTTTGATGGGACTAAGGTAAAAATAGAGGAGTTTTTAAAGTGGGTGGTTAGAAATAGTTTGGATTACTAAAAGAAAAATAGGCTACATTTGAATTTTATAGAAATAATAATTTTATATTATAACATGAATATATATTAAAAACATGGTTCTTTCTTTGCATATATATTCTATTAGAGATAGAGACTAGCTACAAAGAGCTAGCTCCGTCTCTAAACCTTTTTCAATTATTTTCGTTTTAAAAAAATAAAAGAAAAAAAATGATTTATTCACCATAAAAGAATATTTTTTATTTTTTATTTTAAAAAAATCCAAATACTCATTGTATAATTAAACACATTAATAATGTTTCTTACAGACTACTACGTAAACATAAACCAAAAGTCATACATATAAAAACACCAAGATAGTAATAACGTGGAAAACAACACCACAAGTAACAATAACAACAAAAGCAACCACTCCTTGGACTGTAGATGGACTCCTACAACTCAAAATCTCTAGCCGAATCTGGAGGATGTTCACTATTTAGAGAATAAAAAAAAAAAAACATCCCATGATCGAGTTAAAGACGACACAAAGCATCACCTTCCGAATAGAGTTTCTATTGAAGTGGCTTCTAAACTCTTCATTTGATTCCACACCATTGATGAGTTTGATCATTATCTTCAAGCCATGAGCCACCAATGATGATGTGAGAAAAAACGCGAAGGAGACGACCTCAAAAAACATCAAGCTTCTGATCATGCTATAATTGGCATCGCAACCTATGTCAATATTTCCACTTAGGGAGTGTGCTTTATGCGTGCATTTTCCATTAATTACAAATTTTAAGGAAAAAAATGCTTCTTTTGAATCACAAATTTCAAATACTATTTTAATGGAATATTTCATTGTTTTAGGAAAAAAAAAATGTTTTTCATAATAATTATTTATCTTTTCTAACCTATGCGAATAATTCCATTTAGGGAATGTGTTTTATGCGTGCAATTCCATTAATTACAAATTTTAGGGAAAAAAAATGCTTCTTTCGAATCACAAATTTCAAATATTGTTTTAGTGGAATATTTCATTCTTTCAAGAAAAAAATATTTCTTTTATATCACATTTTCAACTCTTATTTGTTAGAATCTTTCCATTAATAAGTACAATGAATATATATATTGGAATATTTCCATTAATTACAAATCTTAGGGTAAAAAAAAATGCTTCTTTCATACCACAAATTTTAAATCTTGTTTATTAGAATATTTCCATTAATTTGAAATTTCACAATTAGTTTGATGATTTATGCTTCTTTCATACCACAAATTTCAAATCTTGCTTATTCAAATATTTAATGCATTCAAATCCCAAATTTAAGAATATTTAAATACTAATGAGATTTGGTGGTAAAATTAAATAAAAATTTAGAATTATATATAATATATTTGAAAGAAATATTATAAATTATTTAAGAAAAAGTTGTCATTAGGTGAAAATTGGGGTGTTTATTAGGATTATTTTAAGATGAATTAATTATTATTTATTATGTTCGATGGGATTAAGGTAAAAAAATAGAGTTTTTAAAGTAGGTGGTTAAAAATAGTTTGGATTACTAAAAGAAAAATAGGTTTGTAGACCCCCATTTGGGGCTTATCTTTCTTGCAGGTTATTGTGCCAAGTGGAGCGATCCTGGGTGACCACGTGTTGCTTCATGATTGGCTGCTTGAGGAATCAGGCTAGTGGTTTGGAGGACCAATGAAAGGTCGACACATGGCAAGAAGATTCCAAAGAAAAGCTGCAGGCCATTGCAAGAGAGTGGGGGGCTGCAGGAACGAAGGTGTTTTCAGGTGGTGCTTTTCCAGGGAGAAAGAGGGAGGCAGGGGGTTTTGAGAAGCTTGGGGAGTAAGTTGCCGGAGAGAAGATACTGCAGTCGGCACTTTCCTGGAGGTAAGTTCTTCATTGTAACACTCCTGCTCTTTTATGGGTTTCTTTCATTTGCTACTTCTGTGATTCGTTATATGCTTGGGCCTGGCTATCAGAGATCCACATGCTCGTGGTGGATTTTGGGTATGAATATCAGAGGGTCCTACATTCCTTGGGGCTGATTTCTTAGATTGTTATTTGTTTCATCTCTCATTTCTCCGTTTCTCTTTGTGCATATTCTGATTTTGCCTCTAATCCATTATGTCGCATTGGTGGGCTTTAGATGGTATTCTCTGTTTCTCTTTTAAAATCAATTTGGATTCACTCACCTATGTTTGAACTTGTTGATTTTAACATGAAACGTGGCTTAACATAGTACTTGGTTCATCCTATTTTCTTCGTTTGTGTTTGATTCACCTGGAGAAATCTGGGTTGGAATTTCTGGTCCAAATCAACCTCCTAGCTATCAGGGCATGCTCTACTTCAACACTTGGCTATAATGACTTGTGAGTAAGATGCATTGAGGCCCGTTCTCCCGGTAGTTCTGCTATTTTCCATCATAGAGCAGGCCTGTGCAAGTCAGGTGGATTAGGAACAGAGTAGGTTTCACCTGCTAGTGCTTCTGCTAGTAATACAGGGGCCTCTTCTGCAAGTTCTGGTTCCTTGATTGAGGAAAGCAAGGGTGGATCAGGTTCTTCTTTGGGCAGTTGGGGCTTATCCTGCAAGACAAAGGCTCTTGAAGGTACTTCTGGATAGTCTTATCCTGGTGGAAGTTCAAGCTGTTCTCCACAAGCTGAACCCAGTGCTTGGCTTGCTGTTCTCGCTCATTCTAATGCTTCTAACAGCTCATGCATATCCACACCCTCAGGGAATTCTCTCAGTGTGAATCCTCTAGGAATGCCAAACCAACATTTTGGGATTGGCATGAGAGGAGTAGCTCCTTCTGATGTTTTTCCTTCTTTAAGTGCTACACAGAATGCCTTTGAGATGGCAGCATTCATCTGGTCTTAGTGGGGATTTAAACAGCAATCATGCTTCATGAAGAACCATGTAACGATAATCATCCGATTGTCTTTTGGGGTTCTTGTTCAGTTCTAGTGTAGCTACTGCACTGTGCCTCTGAACATAATTATCACGCAGATGAGATCTCGATGCAAGAAAGCCTTAGTTGCTGAAAGTGTAAGAGAATCACTACACAGCTGGTGTAAGAGAGGCAAAAAGAGGTCTAGGCGTGACTCTATGAACTCCAGAGCTACTGATTACTACTCAAAAAGTGTTATTTTATAGCTTGTAATTAACTCTTTTAAACACTTTTGAGTAGTAGTTATTACCTTTTAACCCAATTAACATATTAAGGACCTTTGTAATCATTTCTAATCACTTTGTGTAAGTTTTGGTGTTTTTGTTAGTAATTTGATCACCAAAGCAATCCAAGATTGAGGAGAGTTCTTTGGAATCCATGGTAAAGCAATGGAAAGCTCAGAAACATGAAGAATCGAAGCTTTGAAGTCCTTTTCCATAAGCAAATCCGGAATGCAAGGAGGGGAAGCAAAGAGAAATCTAACATGAAGCATTCTAGATAACAGTCATGTAAGCCACTTTTGGAGCACTTTCTGGAGTTCAATTTATACATACTATATGTCGTTTCGAAGCTCAGGAAGTCAACAATCCAATGCTTCAAACGGTGCGTGGTTTGGAGTTGAAATGAAGGAGTTACAGCCATTGGAAGCCGATCACTCCAAGCTAAAGGAAAATTTTGCACGGCTGCGAAATCAGCCTTGGGCTGAGCAATGTTGTCCTTTTTGCTGCGAAATTTCGCAGCCCTCTTGCACGCATAGCTGCGGTGTTCTCCTGAAGCTTCCCGATATTTGCGACCGACATTTTGAGATATTTTGCTTTAGATATTTGATGTCTAAATCCCCAAACTCTCCTTGTAACCCACCTATCATAGGATTCCTTAGTCTTTAAGTAAGAACGAAGGGTGAATAACCTCTTATATATAGTTTGTAATTTTCTTTACACGATATCATAATCATGTAATCGGCGAAAGGAAGAAATATATTTTACAGAGCACTTGCTCTGTTTTTCCTTCATATTTTTGTTTTCTCGTTATTTTTCTTTCTAGCCAATCAAACTTTGAGGATTTTTCCTCAGAGGATGAGAGGCTAGGCTCTTTGTCTCTTGGAGTGAAGAAAGCCGGGTAAGTTTCCTCATGCATAAATTGGAAGTTTTGTTGTTTTAGTTTTTAATGAAGAGAAAGTGTGACCCGTTAATGGTTTTTATCTTTTTAGTTAATTTAAAACGCCTTCAATTCACCTGGGCCAACACTTGATAAGGCAAGTGGTCTCCGTCCATTGAGATACACTAGTTTATCTCTTGCGAGCCTTTGGGACGTGGTTTGAAGGTAGGATTTTCTAGAATAGCCAACACTTGGTAAGCTTTTGGACTCTAAGGAGACATCCATTAGTTATCTCTTGCAAGCTTTTTACGGGTAATCCAAGGTTAAAGATCACCTTGAATGGCAAATGTTAGGTGAGAGGCACGAGCCATTGCAAGATGCATCAGTGAGAGGAATTTAGTGTTTGAACCCATTAAGGGAAAGCATCTGTACCACACCGGTTAGAGAATTAACTATATGTTAATTCTCTAATGCGAGGAAAAGAAACAAGTGACCGGAACTCCCTTTTTGTACAAGGAACCTGAGCCTAGTGATCTAAACTCCAAGAAACACTTTTCTTTGTAATTAAAATCAGTTATTATTTTTTATTAGCTTAAAACCAACCTTTTCCACCAAAGATTATGTTTTCTTTTAAAGCTAACCTTGAAATGAAAAAACACCAATTCATCTTTAAAGTAATATCAATTGTGGAGTGAAAACTCATCCCAGTGAACGATCCTAGAGCCACTATGCTATGCTATCTAAGGCTATCCTAGTACATGGTGTAATAGGTTATAAATTTTGTTGATTACTCCCTTCTGAGGACCACAATCAAGGAACACCAGCTGGACACGTATCAAATGGCACCACTGTCAGGGACCATTGAGAGGACATGAATCAGCTGAGACACCAATTGGGAACGTATCAGCTACATGGTCAATCTGCTCAACTTGAATCAACCATTGATGAGAGAGATGAGATCATCACAGTTGGATCAAACACTCTAGGACCTGATTCGCTGTCTCGCTGTTCACCCTTAGGCTCACCAAATGAGGAAATCATAGTACCAACCTAACAGCTAGAGGGTGATTTTGAGAAGCTCAGACACTCTTCTAGCCATCCCACTCATTGTTCATGCCTATCACACCCGTCTTCTACCTCGCCACCACATCCCCACCTTTTGATACCCATTTCTTGTAACATACATAGCCATTGTTCATACCCCTTCCTCCCACTAATCTGTACCACTCATATCTCCAATTCATTTTGCCCATCACTATACTCATCACGCCCATATTTTACCATCACGTACCTTTCATAAGGGATACATAGAAGCTTTGGCTGTTGGTGTTGATGTGAGCATGATGAGACAGTATAGGAGCCTCAAGCAGATGGGGCCTTTGCAACCTCTGAGGATGCATGGAATGAATCACTTGGATGAGGAACCGAGATCAGATTGCGTCTCAGTGAGGAAACGAATGAGAAAAATATACCCTGTACTGATTGAAAAGTACGATGTGATGGCGGATCTGTTTTGGCTCTTGAATATATCTGATTTTCAGGATGAGGCGCACTCAAATTTGCAGCGTTATTACCAGAGTACGTTTTGTTCTCCTCATGCATGGGGATTGGCATTTGTAACAGCAAGCTACAAAGAACTTGGGAAACTAACCCAAATAGTGCTGATGTATCGTGGGGCAATTTCTTCAGAAATCATTGTGGGCCAAGCCGCTACGTCACCAGGCATATCTGGACAAATAATTCAAAAGAGCATGTGTTTGTCGTTACTTGTGGTGGGCTTGCTAGGTAAATGGCCATATGAAAGCCAAGTGGGACCCTTGAAAACTGTACGGGCAGAAAAGGACGAACACCGGGTTACAAGAGCACAGTTCGCATGACTACACCTGGACGTGCTCTCCATTGTTGGCAGCATGGGAGTGGCTTCAGAGGATAATGATGACTATGGAACTCCACCCTTCAATTCAGAACAGCTTGTGAGTCTTCATGGGAAGACTACGTTGATTGCTGCTATTACAAGGGTGCTGGCAGAGGAAGGAAAAGCAAAGGTAGTTGCCCTCGATGAAATTGACAAGGCTGCTCCAAAATTCCAAGAGGTAGTTGCATTGGCTTTCTTCAATTGGGGGAATGTTCACATGTATGCAGCAAGGAAACGCATTCCTTTGGATGAATCTGCTGCAAAAGATGTAATGGCAACCCAAATTCAAGTGGCTTATGACTGGGTCAGAGAAAAATATTCTTTAGCCAGAGAGAAGTATGAGGAGGCCCTTTTGATCAAGCCTGACTTTTATGAGGGGTTGCTGGCCTTGGGGCAACAGCAATTTGAAATGGCAAAACTTCATTGGTCATTTGCTTTGGCTAAGAAATTAGACCTCTCAGGCTAGGATACTACTGTTAAGATACTTGCCCGTTTTAAATGATCAGAGTGAGGTTGAATTCCCCTTGATACCTATTTCTGCACATGCATAGTTGTCCAAAGCTCCTTCTAAAGCCCTTGTTGACATCCCAGATCTATCCACCCACGTGCATGGAACCATGCAAACCCGGCCATCATCTATACCCATTTCTTTTACCTATCACCTTTCTCATTTTCCAAATTCACATATCTATCACGTCACCACTAACCCACTTCTCATCACCCTTCATATCTCTCATACACGTTACCATACCTACCATCCATCATTCATTCCCTACACTTGCCATACTTATTCATCTCTCTACCTTCAACCTTGCTCATGCCTGCCCAGCCAGACCACTGCTCATTTCCCATGCATACATAATCACCATGCAAGGGTCACCCTAAACCCTTCTCCAAGCCCTCCATTTAAGTCCCTCTTCTGTCATATCTAAGCCCCGAGTAGCATCGCCCCATGCCAAGTTCATCATCCCCGAACATTCATGCCCATCGAAGCTACCTTTATACCAGTCACTAACTTCTCAGTCCTAACACCATGCTCTGCACATTAAAGTCTCTGTGATCGGTGAGTTTTGGACCATACTATGGTGCCAGAGACTGTGTTTAGGTTTTCAGAAAAGCCTTTTGTCCATTTTAAGGCTGTTTCAGTTTCTTCAGCGACCATTGGCTCAATTAATTTCTGTGATCCTTGCTCCCAATGGTAAAGAATGATATGTTGCAATAGGAAGTGATTCACCTTTATGAAAAATCACCAATGAGCAAGTATATGTAATTAAAGCAGCTTTGGAAGCAAATAACATGCATGTAAATGTCTATGTTGGCATGCGTTACTTGGTATCTATTCATTGAGGAAGCAAATGAGCAAATTAAGAAAGATTGGAATATAAGGTTTGTTGTGCTGCTACTTTATCCTCCATTCTCTGTTATATCAAGCATCTGCTTTCTTGGGAACATCTTCGGGGAAGACGCGTATCTGTCAAGGCCACCTGTTTCTCAAGATTCTGTTTTGCTGATATTGAGGATATGATGGAGTGTTCCATACTCCCAGTCCCGTCCCCCCTACAACTGTAGCGAATACCGAGGTAGAACTAATGAAGCCTCTTGCAGCAACTCTGATGGGATACATCTGGTGGTGTTCTAGGAGCTTATAATGGGCAAATATGAGATTTGCTAGTTACAGGAACTTAACTTGGGGTTATCACAAGTGAACTTGAAATAAGGCAAGCGGGTGAAGGGACACGTCATGAGCTTGGATTGGTTGAAGCATATGTGAACCATATAAGCGGGGTCAGAGAGATTTTACAATCTGGCAGTAATGTAAGGGTTGTCATCTCACCTGATGTTAGTGAGCACGGCATCCCATACCCAAATACACCTACCCGCATGCATGGATACCACGTATACAAGGTCATTCTCCATATCTCTATGCAGTCACCCTTCTCTAATACCTGATTCACCCAATTTTCTTACTACCCACAACTCCATTCATCACTCTTCATACCCGCATCCCCATGCATATTACCATACCCATTTCTCACTCGCCTACCTCTTCCATTCTAGCTTCAATGGGATATCCTCAGGTAAATTTGACTGCATTGGTTCCTACAAATGGTCCCTTGATCGAGCCTGCCTGGAGGGGCCTCAAATATGCAATTTCCTCAAGGGGAGGCTGATCATGATCTCTGGCATGAGCAAGATGGAAGATCTACTGCAAGGTGGCAGTGGCGGAGATAAGATCTTTCAGCTAAGGGTTCATGCAGAGGCCACGCACGGGTAGTCCATGTAGATGTGGCAAGTGAAGTCAATGGAAGAGTTGAATCTGACCCACTGATAAAGTTTGCATGGAATGAGTCACAAGATAAACTTTGAAAATGCCAATATGGTTGAAGAACTCACGAGTCTGGACCGGTGCAAGGGCTTGACTTTTCCTGAGATACTAGATATGATCAATGAGCCCAAAGAGCCCTCAGACAAGCCACTGGGAAGCTGAGAGCAATGCTTTAGTCAGCAGAGGAACAAGTCAGGAGCTTGAAAAAAGCAGAGCACAATCCTGAGTCAATTAGCAGCCAAGACAATTCCTAATGGAATCCATTGCTTGTCTATGCGCTTGACCATTGGTTGTTGTCAACTCAACCATCTTGAACGCCAAGGAACCAGAAAAAAAACATGTCTTCTATCTGGTTACTGATGAGCTGAATTTTGAAGCCATGAATATGGGGTTTCTGTTGAACCCCCAGGAAAAGTAACCATCCATGTGGAAAACGTTGATGAATTTAAGTGGCTTAATTCATCCTACTGCCTAGTTCTGAGGCAACTCGGGTCTGCTGCTATGAAAGCATTCTATTTCAATCAGGGGCATCCCAGTACTCTGTCATCAGGCTCTTCTAATATAAAGTACAGGAATCCCAAGTATCTATCAATGTTTAACCACCTGAGGTTTTATCTCCCTGAGGTTTATCCCAAGTCGGATAAGATACTGTTTCTTGATGATGACATTGTTGTACAGAAAGATTCGACTGGATTATGGTCGGTGAATCTCCATAAGAAGATGAATGGTGCAGTACAGTGTGGCTAAGGATGCTGATGAAGGTATGGGAATAATGCGAAGTAAAGATCAGGGTCATCCTAGTGTTGTAGCAAACACCTCTCGTAAGATTGTGACTATCTCTGTGAATGTGAATACATGGAAACCAGCTCATTATCAGGGACCAAGAGAGGTTGAGGAAGTGGATGGTCAGAAACCTGTGTAGGGGAATGAGATAGGCATTGGCAAATCTGGTGTGCGGTTAATGAAGGCAAATGGAAACCCTGTCTCGATTGGCAATGGAAATGCAAAACTTGCTGTAGATACTCAAGGAGAATCTCAGAAGATGTAGCTATCTGCTCCTGGTTCATATTCTACTGGCCGTCCTTTAGAGGATGCTGATTCTCGGACCATTTTGTTAACAATGTTCATTTTGCTGCAACCAAGGATAGTCTTTCTCGGCATTTTAATAAAGTTTGGGGAAGTGGTAAAAGTGATTATAGTAATTGATGCTGCTACAGGGCAGCCAAAGGGGTCTGCCTATGTAGAGTTCATGCGAAAAGAGGCTGCAGAACATGCTCCTTCTCTTGATGGCACCTCCTTTATGTCACGTATTCTCAAGGTTGTGAAGAAACTCTACCCATCAAGAACCCACTCTTGGTATGACATGGCCCCACACTGCCCGGGGTTCTCCCTTTGCTGCTGGATGGTTTTCATGGCCACCTTTGGGCCATGTGACATTCTTGGTTTTCTTCTTATTTGATTTTGAAAATGTTTTCTCAAATCTCATTTTGTAAATATCTTTCTCTAATTCTGATTTTCAAATAATCCCAATTTTCTCATCTGTCATCTTTAGAATTTTTAGGATCACCCAAGAGTCTCATTTTCAATAAAATTTGGCCGCCATTTCCTTTTCGGCGAGCCACTTTCGAATTTTTCATGATTTTAAAATGTTTTAAAATAAACATGAATTTAAATTATGTAATTCCGAGTGATGGAATTTACGGAATTAATTCATGCAAAAATAAACGGGCTTTGGTGGGGGCCTTACATCAAAGAATTTTCTTTAAAATAAAAATCAATTTGAATGAATTGTGACATGTGATGAATTTTGTACTCGATTTAGTGACATGTGAGCTATGTTTATGCTCTTTATTGCACACTGACCTAATTTTTGTGATAGCACATTGATCGTTTGATGCTAAGGCACGCCCCGCTCTCACTTTGATCATTCTTCATTGAGTGTTCTGTTTTTCCATACGTGCATAATCATTCTGGGTATTCATTGATTTACACATTAATTGTCACGTCAGCTTTATTTTATTAGTAGAGACCCGACTTTAGGGACTTAGAGGGGTGCTACGGTCTTTACCGTACCTTCTTGATAAGTAACCTGACCCCCGAACCCGATCCAGTTTTTTACAGACCACCTTTTCCAAAATAAGGAGTCACACTTAGGGTTTTTCTTTCTTATTTTGTTTACCCTTTAAAAATAAAATAAAAATAAGTGACGACTCCAAGTCATTTTCTTAATTAATAAATCATTTTTTAAATAAAAATCAAGCTCGTCATCGAGTGGAAAACACATGAGCCGAAATGCGGGGTCCACAAGGCTACATTTGAATTTTATAAAAATAATAATTTGATATTATAACATGAATATATATTAAAAACATGGTTCTTTCTTTGCATATACATTCTATTAGAGATAGAGACTAGCTATAAAGAGCTAGTTCCAGCTCTCAACCTTCTTCAATTATTTACTTTTTAAAAAATAAAAGAAAAAATTGATTTATTCACCGTAAAAGAATATTTTTTATTTTTTATTTTTTATTTTAAAAACAAATACTCATGTTATAATTAAACACATTAATAATGTTTCATACATACTACTAGGTGAATACAACACTACAAGTAACAATAACAACAAGAGCAACCACTCCTTGGACTGTAGATAGATGGGGCCATCACCATCAGGACCATAGACGATCATGCATGCTTTAATATCACACAGAGTAGACAATTCATAAAGCTTTTTCTTAAAACCCTTTTCTTTGTTTCAGAAAACTCTAAAACGAGATTTTTTATCCACGATCAACTCCATTGGTAACTTGCCACGAACCATTCCTTTGAAAGAAAAAAGAAAAGAAAGAAATCAAAATTCAATCAATCACTAGGTCTAAAAAACAATCAAAATTCAATCATTGGGTCTTCAAAGAAAAATTAGAGAGTAATTAATTACCTGGAAGATAAAATCTACGCAGGAGAGAAATCAGAAAAGAGATGAAAGAAAGTCCCTAGGAGAATTCTTGAGATTGTCTCTGATGTAGATCGAAAGAATGAGGGAATCTTTTATTACCGTTGTGCCAAGGTCGGCGGGGATTTCTTGAGAAGCTTTTTTAACGGTCGTGCCAAGGTCCGACAAGTACAATCCCACCAAAAAAATTTAAAATAATAAAAGTTTGTGTATTAATGTTTGAATGTGAAAGGGAAAAAAATGAAACATGGCTCCCTGTAATAGATTTTTTTTTAAATAATAATTATAATTAAAGCTTATTAAAAAAAAAGTCATTGGAGAATTTTAAAGGTAAAATTAAAATCAAAATAAATAACATCTATTTCACTCGTATTTGTCATTTATTTTTCTTATTTTTTTTATTAATATTTTACATTTTTCATATGTAGTATCCTAATTTAGCAATTTATTTTTTAACTTTTTTAAAGTATCGAATATATTTGAAAACAAATATATTCAATACTTTAAATAATTTTTTCATAGTTTTGCATTTGATACTTTATTAAATCTATGACATTAATCTTTGATATCTTAAATGCGATTACTCATGCTTTTACTTATTGAAATTGTGACGTGTAACGAATTACAAATTAAAGGTAAGATCATAACATAAACAAGAATTAGAAGTATTGTTCTTTAGAAAACAAAGTAATAGTGTAATCAAATGAACAACCAAATGATAAAGCTATCTAGAGAAATTTTTTACACCTAAGATCAATTTTTAGCAAAGAGTAGGATTTCATCATTCATCAAAATGGTCATGCTCTTTGAAATTTAAAGCTCCACAACTATAAGCTCTAATTCATCTTAAGATCTAATCTAAGTTTTTGCATATCCTTAATCAAACTTTATCAATAATGGAGCAAATTATAAAGTACTCATTGAGCTCATTTAAGAATCAAAGCTATCTAGTCTTGATAGACTTGTGAAGAATTCTCGATAGTTGAGATTTTGGATCTAAGAATAGGAAAAGAATTTTACCACAAGATATATACTCTTTGTTGAGATTCTCTCTTAGATGCAATCCTCCTTAAGATATTAGGAGATCTAACCACTCAATGTATAAATTGTTTGATATATAAATGTTAAAATGGTAGTTGTATATATAAATATAATATAATAACAATTTAACTCTACAATGGTAAATCAATTTGATGACTAATATGAAGTAAATTAAGTATGTTTGGTAAAATAATTTAATATTATAATTCAAAGTAAAACTAATTTTAATATTAAATCAAAATAATTAACTTATTCTTATTTTCAAAATTTTTTATCTCATTTGTTCATACTATTAAGAGCATATTTTACAATCATGATTTCATATCCACGATTATCTTTTATAAATATTTTATAGTTATCTTATATATATGCGATACTTTAAAATCAATGTTGAACAAGTAAATTTATTGCTTAAAATGAATAAAAGTAAAAATGATTTAAAATTAATGAGAATAAATATTAGTTAAAATTAATAAATATAGATATGTGTGGACCTCGTATTTTCCTCGATGCATTCTCACTCGATGGCAAAACTAGTTTTTTATTTGAAAAATATTTATTTATTTATTTATAGAAAATGACTTGGAGTTGCCACTTATTTTTGTTTTATTTTTAAAGGGAAAACAAAATAAGAAAGAAAACCCTAAGTGTGACTCCTTATTTGGAAAAACAAGTCTGTGAAAAACCGAGTCGGGTCAGGGGGTCAGGTTACCTATTGGGAAGGTACGGTAGTGAGTTGTAGCACCCCTCTAAGCCCTATAGTAAGTTCTATACTAAATAAATTGAGGCAAGTGTGGCAATTAACTAGGAGATCAATGGATACCAAAATGATCATAGATCAAAAACAAGTTATGATAATGAATAAATAAACAAAGTGAGAGTGAGAGCGTACTTTGGTCGCAAGTAATAAAGCGCTATCATGAAACAGAGTTAGTGCGCAATAATGAATACAAAATATATTATGCATATTAAAGAGCAAGACAAAGATCAGACAATATTCATTAAGTATAGCAGTTGACAATCAAAAGAGAAAACTCATATGTAGGGCCCTCACCAAAGCCTAATTTATTTTGCATAAATTAATCCCACAAATTCCATTATTTTGGAATTATGAAAATTGCCTTCATGCTTATTTAAAATCAAGAGAAACGGAAATTTTTTTGAAAATCGAAGAAGATTTGTAAAAGTGCTTACCTGAAAGGAAATGTAGCAAATATATTTAAAAACATGATTTTTAGTGACTTAAGACCCTAATGAAGGAGGAAAAGTGGTAGACTAAAAAAAAATTATTTGAAAACTGGAAAGAAATTAAAATTATTTGAAAGAAAACTAGAGTTTTGAAAATTATTTGAAAAATGAAATCTTAAAAATTAAATTTTAAAAAATGAAATTTTAAAAAGAAATATTTGCAAATGAGAGTTTTGAAAATTAAATTTGAAAATTGGAATTTTGAAAAATTATTTGAAAATGAGAGTTTTGAAAATTGAATTTGAAGATTGGAATTTTGGAAAAGTATTTGAAAATGGAAGTTCTGAAAATTAAATTTGGAAATGAGGATTTTGGAAAATTATTTAAAAATTGGAAAAAATGAAAATGGGAATTTTGAAGAATTTTTTTAGAATTGGATTTTTGAAAATTCCTTGAAAATTGGAGTCATGAAAATTATTCAAAAATTGAAGTTTTGAAAATTATTTGAAAATTGGAGTTGTGAAAATTAAACTTTGATATCAAAAGACGAAGAATTTTCACCAAATAAATAAAACGAGTCAAGCCATCGAGTGGGAACTTAGAGTAAAATGAGGGGTCCACAAATATTCAACTCAATTTTATTAGTAAAAAAAGGATTTTTAATAGGAAAAAATATTCAAAATTATTTATAAAAGAAACTTTATTCATTTTTTTTTAATTTACCAAAAAGTCTTTTTTTTATTCTATTAGAAAAACTTGGACAATTTTATTTAAAAAAAATTGTGCAATTTATTAAAAAAACAAATTTTGGATTTTTATGAGAAACAATTTTATGAAATTTTCTAAGATGAATTTTCTTAAACTTTTTTTAAAAAAAAAAACAATTTTTTTTTCAACTTTCTAAGATGAATTTTCTGAAACTTTACATTTATTTGAAAAATGATTTGTAAACCTTTTAAAATAATATATATATATATATATATATATATAAAATTGGACTATTTTTATTTATAAAAAAATTTTGCTAAACTAGTTGTTATTCAATAAAAAAAAAAAAAAAATGGACTGTTTTTATTCAAAAATAATGTTCTGGATTGTTTTTATTGAAAAATAATAATTTTTTTTGGTCTTTTATTAAAGATATTCTCTGAGCTTTTATTAAAAACGATTCCAGCCTTTCATTAAAATTAATTTTTTAAAAACAAAAACAAAAACAAAATAATTTTTTGAACTTTAGAAATAAGAACTAAAAGTTAAGGCCCAAATGAAAACTCAAACCAGACCAATTCAATCCAACAACAAACAGGACAACCCCAAATAATCAAATTTGAAAACTAAACTCCATAAAAAAATACCGTAGGAATCAACAAATGAATGAGTAGTGGGATGGTTGTGAGGTAGGGGACTGAAACTGACAGCGGTGCAAGCATAGTGGGCGTCAATCGGAGGTGGTAGAGCTACGACATGTGAATGAGGCAACTCCATTGGTGCCAAGGTATAGTGGGTGGTGTGTGGAGAATGTGCGACAGTGGTGGTTGCCAAGGAGATCAACAATGGCGATGGAATGACGGCGTTGCGGCATGGGTATGATAGAGAGATTTGATCGTTGGATTCAAGCATCTGAGTTTTGTCCGGGTGATACTTCAATGGCAGATTGTAGTGCGCTTTCTTGATTTCTAGAGCATCTGCCCCAACTCAACATTCGATATTGGACTTTCTGAACAGCCGACACACCATTGCTCACCACCCTACTAGACCAAATCATCCATCCTCACAAGTGAACAAGAACCCAGTATCTAAAACAAAACTGGAATGGCTCCATACAGCAGAAACGTGAGTTATGAAAAAAAAACTCTTCAACTTAACGTGCTTAGGTTACATAGCAATACGGGCATCCAGGAGTTTTTATTTGTGTGAAAGGTGGTATATGGGGTTCTCTCAGGAACATCCCAACCAAGATGGCCAACCCTGGCCGAGATACTCCCCAAACACAGCAAAGACCAAAACAGAGCATACACAAACAAACCAAAGACCATTAAACCTTACACCATTTCATAGTCTATCAATGAGCTTGTGAATTGATTGAGAGTGACCAAAATGAACTCGAAATATATAATATAAAAAAAATAAAAATGGTTGCAAGTATCTTACAGAGAAACCAAAACAGAGCAAAGAAACAAAACATGATTTCTGATTCTATAAAAACCGAAAAATCAAACAGAAAGTGTATGCAGACCAACTCCGATATGTATGATCTCTAATGCCCACTCTCAATCATCATAAACAAAACCAACTATAAGCGAAAGAAAAGAGTAGAATGATGTAAAAATAGGAAAACAGAGCATACAATGGTTGCACCTAAATAACTCCACTCGAGCGAGGATTGCTCAGCTCCAAGCATTTGAGTCTATAGTTTTTCCCAACTCAGCAAAAGCCTTCACATGCTTCTCCAATCCTCTCCCAATTCTCCTTCTCTCTCGAGTTCATTATCTACCCAACTTTTTCTTTTCTCCACCAAACATTCCCTGTTCCAGTCATCATCCTCTGAAGCTTTCCGTTCCATCCATCATTCCTTGCTTAGAAATGTCCTTCTCTCAACCACCACCATGGCAAGTTGATGGTCCTTGCCACACGTCTCAGCAGCTCCTTCATGGAAGTCATCCCCACTCCTCCAAATGAAAATCTCAGCTCTTTCTAAGTGATCAGCAAATATCCCTTGGTCCAAGAGGGGTCTACAAATATGACCCTCTTCGGTAGAGATCACGAGTGTAAGGAATATGAACACTAGAGTGAAAAGAAAGTGTGAATAGTGAGTGGAATGAAGTGAACTCTACCGAATAAAAAGAAAGACCCCTAAAGGTACACAAGTAAAACACAAGCTTGCTCAAACCAACAAAGAACAAAAGAGGCTCTAAAATCCTAAAAGAATGGTAGCTCTCAAAGTGCCTCTAAAGTTGTGCTATGGATCCAGACTCTCTCTAAGATGTCTCCAAAAGTGACTTGAAAATCAATGTCAAAGTTGAGTAGCAGTCGAACCACCTAGGAGCATAGGAACAAACACATACAAATGGAGAAACCACATATTTACTATACAAAAAATTATAGAATATAAAGTTGTGAGGACAAAGTGTGCAAAGACTAGAGTCACCTAAATCTAAAGAAAAGAATGGGACGCAGTCATAATGACCGGAATCACCAAACCAAAGGAAAACACTTAAAACAGATGGGACACGGTCGCCATGACCGAAATCACCAAACTAAAAGAAGGAACATGACACGATCATCATGACTGAAACTGAACTGACATGATAATGACCAATCAATATAGTTACGGCCCCAAAAAACTCAAACTGAACTGACATGACAATGACCGATCAATATAGGTGCAATCCTGAAAAACTCAACCTGAACTGACAAGATGAATGACCAATTGATATAGGTGTGATCCTGAAACTCAAACTGAAACAGAACTGATATGAAGATGATCAATCAATATAGGTGCGGTCCCGAAAACTCAAACTCATACTGACAAGATGAATGACCGATCAATATAGGTTCAGTCCCAACTCAAACTAACACAGAATTGACATGAAGATGACCGATCAATATAGGTGCAGTCCCAAAAACTCAAACTCATACTGATAAGATGAATGACTGGTCGATATAGGTGCAATCCCAAAAACTCAAACTCAAGCTGACAGGAAGATGGTCAATCGATATAGGTGCGGTCCTAAAAAACCCAAACCTAAACTAACAAGACGGCGACTGATTGATATAGGTGCGGCCCCAAACTCTAACTGAACTAACAAGATGATTGACCGATCGATATAGGTGCGGTCCTAACTCAAACTGAACTCAAACTAACAGGAAGATGACTGATCGATATAAGTGCAATCCCAACTCAAACTGAACACAAACTGATAGAAAGATGGTCGATCAATATAGGTGCGGCCCCAAGACTCTAATTGAACACAAACTGACAGGAAGATGACCGATCAATATAAGTACGGTCCTAACTCGAACTAAACACAAACTGACAAAAAGATGGTCAATTGATATAGGTGGGACCCCAACTCGAACTGAACACAAACTGATAGGAAGATGACCAATTGATATAGGTGCGGCCCCAAAAACCCAAACTCAAACCGACAAGACGATGATTGATCGATATAGGTGTGGTATCAAAAATTGAAATCTAACACAAGATGATAGGAAGATGAACGATCGATATAGGTGCGGTCCCAACTCGAACTGAACACAAATTGACAGAAAGATAGTCGATCGATATGGGTGCGACCCCAAAAACTCAAACTCAAACTGACAAGACGATGACCGATCAATATAGGTGTGGTCCTAACTCAAATAAACATGATGATGATCGATCAATATAGGTGTGGTCACAACTCGAACTGAACACAAATTGATAGGAAGATGACCGATTGATATAGGTGTGGCCTCAAAACCCAAACTTAAACTGACAAGACGATAACCAATCGATATAGGAGTGGTCCTAACTCGAACTGAACACAAACTTATAGGAAGATGACCGATTGATATAAGTACAACCCCAAAAACCTAAACTCAAATCGATAAGACGATGATCGATATATATAGGTGTGGTCCCAACTCGAACTGAACATAAACTGATAGGAAGATGACCGATTGATATAAGTGCGGTCCAAAAAACCTAAACTTAAATCGACAAGACGATGACCGATCGATATAGGTGTGGTCCCAAAAGCTCAAACTCAAATTGACAAGATAATGAGCGATCGAGTGGCCCAAAGCCAAATGATAACTAAGATAATGATGTAAGCAAACTCAGTCGGAGGGGATATGCCCCAGTATGACAACTCATAAGGATCGACAACTAGGTCAAAAAATAATGAAGCTTGTGAAAGGTTCAATGATCCTAGGGAAAGGGGGTATGCCCTAGTATGCAACTCGCAGGGGTCAACAACTAGATCAAAAGGTTAATGAAAGTCTGCTGAAAGGTCTGGTGCTCTCAAAGAAGGAGGTATGCCCCAGCATGTAACGGTGAACAAACAGAGATACAAAATGCCACAAAACTACTATGCTTTGAAATATGCTCATTCATCGTGTAATGAAAATGTCCAACCTCAAATAGGTAATGCCAAACAAGACCATGTATCACGATAAATGCTAACAAAACAAACTAAATAATGAATAAAAAAAAATTATGACCAGTGCTCAAAATGCAAAGAACAAGCAAATCAACACTCGGCATGCCAACTGTCAAAATGAAAGCATCATCACTAATAAATCAACAATCTGTCAGTCCTTGCCATCATGGAAGATGTTGAACCTAAAGTCCAAAAGATGTATGAAAGCGCAATAAAAGAAATTGAGGACTGATCTACATCTTCTCCTAATCGAGATAGGGGTGTGAGGTCATGCGTCATGGTAAGATGTGTGGGATAAAAAAAGGTAATGATCAAGCTCTAGTAAGATAGAAAACATGAAAGTATCAAAGGTGAAATGTCTGAGTACGAAATGAAAGGTAGGCAAGTATCCGAGATCATCCAAGTATGCTGAGAAGACTAAACCCAAGGTGTCAATAGCTCCATAATCTATTGAAAGCAGCAATCATAAATAGAAAGTCAAGTCTCGATGTCAAAACATCCGACTAGGTGGCTATGCCCCAGTATGCAATGAGGACAACACGAAACAATCCAATGATCTCTATATCACCTGTCAGATGCTCCAATGTAAAGAATCAATCTGATCTCTCTCCAAAAGATGGATGTGCCCCAGTGTAAAGGGTCTAATAGGGTGACTATGCTCCAATGAAAAATACTCTCCATCCCGACTATGTCTCAGTATAAAGTAGTGTATCCAAGTCAACAACTGTTAAGGAAGATCATGCCTAATGTATGCCAAAAAATAAATCAATCTCTACTCCCGGTGCCAAAAATGGAAACATCTCAACATAATCCATATGAATCAGAATCCTCGAGCTCTATGAATGTGAGTGAAGTGGTTATGCCCCAGTATAAACCATCTAAAATGTCTATGCTCCAAGATAAATCAAAGTCCATCACCAATGAGAGGGCTATGTCTCAACACGTGCAATCTCTAAAGCAACTGTGTCTCAAAATGAACCATCATCTCAAAAATCAACCATCAATGAGTGGAGTGTGTCCCAATGTAGAATATCTAGTAGAGTGACTGTATCTCCAATAAAAGTGCTCTCTAAAATGGCTATGCCCCAGTTTAGGGTCATCTTACAACTCTTAATCCATCATAACCCAAGTGAAGAGGAGAATTGGTTATGCCCCAGTGTAGGGCGTTACCCCAATAATCCATCATCAATAAGAAAAATATGCCTTAGTATAGGTCATCAACTCAAAAATCTATCATCGATGAGCAGGGTATGCCTCAATGTAGATCACATCACCTCTAAAAATCCATCACCGATAAGAGGAGTATGCCCCAGTGTAATCCATCACCTTAACTCCCCATCCATCATGCTCCAAGAAATAATCTCCAACCAATCTCAAGTATTGCCCATGTGTGAGCTGTCAAGCACAATGTGAAGTCATGGCCTTAGGGTGGTCTTAAGACACGAGATGTAACGTAGGCTAAGGTCGTAGGGTGAAAGAAACGAAAGAAAACTAGGCTCAATAATCCCAATGATATAATGCCCATACCCCTCATGCATGAGATGCAATGCGTAAAAAACATCATGAGTCACGGACCTAAGGATCCCTACACGAAAAGTGATGATAAAGAAATGAACATACGAATAAGCAAGATTAAAGTGTGGGTGTTGAACCTAAGTCAAACATCAAGTAGGATGAGAAAACAAAGAAATTATACGAGGTAGAGCGAAATGGAGTAATAGAACAAAGATAGAAGAAAACAAAAAGATAGGAAAGTGAGTGATGGTCAACCTGCATCAAAGCATGGAGATAAGTCACATCAAAATGGATGTAATGACGAATAAGGCAAGGATCCAGAAATTCTAAAGAAAGGTCTCGTCTCGTCTCTCTCACAAAAATCGAATGGACGACTCATACTCTCACCCAAAATATATACTAAGATAGAATCTCATAAATAAGCTCTCATATGAACTCTCTCTAACATATAAACTCAATGAAGCAAACTAGAACATCCATACATGTGCTCAATGAAGAATGTGTTATCTTTTATCTCATAGGTTTTTTTTTTTTTTTTTTGTGCATACTCTGATCAATAATGAATGAACTCCCATGAAAATACATACCCAAATGATCAAACCCTCTCCACATACGGATGTAACATGAATCCTCACTAGCAAGACAACCTCTCAAATTGAGATCTCTGAACCACTGCCCATGGGGTGAACGAGGGGAAAGAATGTGACAATCCTCCATGCAGTGACATGTGAAAAACCACCACTCAAGGTGAAACAAGGATAATGTCGAGTAAGCAATGATGAGAGAAAAGACAGAACGAATATCACAAGTGGTGATATGTGATGTTGGAAAAAGTAATGAGATGATGTCAAAGTGGAAAATAACACAATGAAGAGTGAGGGATGAGGCCTGAATATGTATGTCAGGTCTAGAACTCATGACATATCTAATCAAAGCATGCAAGCACTATGGGGTCCCCAACTCGGTGTAATAGGTAAATGAAGTGATGAAAGAAAAGGTTATGGTGCTCGTGTGAGGCTCAAAGGGTTATAACAGGTATAAAGTAAATAGGGTAAATGAGCTCATGAAACAATGGCCACCCATCCTTTAACCACAACCATAGACATCACACCCTCAAGATCTCACATGGTCAATGTTAAAGACTGGCATCTCTCATACACAGCCATGTCAACTCCTCTAAAATCATGTGAAAGCTCCCACTGATGCTCTATGATAATCATCAAAGCCCTCTAACCATCACCTCACTCTATCATTATAAGCCACTCACCATTGTCTCATAAAATCAGTCTCTCTGATCATACTAAAACACCCGAGACATGTGCAATGGCTCATATCTGGATGCTCCATGATGACCCCTTTGCCTCAGCAATATCATCAAGTAGTCAAACCACTCTCTCATCATGATCTATCTATCATCATGCAAAGCTCACCTCAAGTCTAACCATCTCAGACTCTACTTGGTCAGATCAAAGAAAATGATGGAAGAAATAGGCAATGGCACTGTAGTATGCTAAGGCGAACAAATGTAGTAAAAGTCGTATAATGGTACCAAGGGGTGGTGTCATGTCAAGCTCAAAATGGGTAGATCATCAAGTCTACAAAGTCAAGATATGGATATGGATATGGTACTACTCTGATCAGAAGGTGAAATGGGTCACAGTCTCAAACTCCTTAAGTCAAATCTCTGGTCCTAAGCTAATAAGCTCAATATCCTCCATGATAGGTCACGCCAAAGTGATCATGATGTATAAGTGAAAATATGTCTCATATCAAAAGCATAACACACATCAAGGCAAGATATGTAAAGCATACTCAAGAGAAAGAGAATAACACATACCCATAATAAAAAAAATCATATCACTAAATGAACCAATGAGTACATCATGTGTGAAACGATAAAGGGCTACAAACAATTGGACTCTTAACATGAACTATAAACAACAACTCTAAACCAAACTGGACTCAACAAAACAAAAATAACCCTAATGAACTAAAAACTGGACTTGACAAAATGGAAATGACTCTGATGACGACCATAATCAAAATGAAAAGTGCTCTGAGCTAAACTACTATAAAGTGATGTACCCATGTCAATTGAACCAAGTCCTCACCCGAAATATCCCAAAATACCATATGACCATCAATATCATCAACATCCAAATCAATCTACTAAAGACTAGGAGGAGGGAGAACTACATGTGTAGAATACGTAGGCAGGGGATTGATGGTCACACTTGGCCCAGACAAGTTGACCAACCCTGAATCAATCAAGTCTTGTATCGCATGATATAGCACCACACAATGCTCAGTATTGTGCCCATAAATCTGATGATATAAGCAATGCTCATGCAAGCGGAAATGGGAAAGAATAGGATGCGGTAAGGGGCATGGTGCCAAAGGAACGATCACACCAGCGCCTTTGAGCTTCTCAAAAGCTCTAATCAAAGTCATGCACAATGGAGTGAACTATCTCACGGGCCTCTGTGCATATGGTCTGGGTGGCGAGGGAGTGGTGGCTCTCGGATGTGGTGGTCATGGCTACATGCTAGTCTAAGCAATGTAAGGCTACTGAACATAAACTAGTTGATACTGATATTGTGGATGAGAGAAATGAGCTCTGACTATAGGAGGCCTATAAGATGAGTGAAGTGCGGGCCTCTAATGCTAATAGCTAATAGTGTCAGCCTCTCCAGACCTACTAGATGATCCAACCGGCTTCTTCCCCTTACTGTCAGTGGAAGGAGCAGTATATGTCCATAATCCTTGAGCAATGGTCTCCTCAACACTAAAAGCTACATGAACTGGACTCTTAATATCCTGAAATGGAATGCCCACAAGGCGTCTAGAAAACCTCGGTTGTAGGTTCTGAAGAACCATATCAATTTGATCCTACTCCTTAAGTCGGTCTATCATACCAACCACTTTTACCCTCCAACGACTAACAAAGGAAGAAATAGACTCATATGGCCTCTGTCTGGTGGCTTACAACTCTTGTCTAGATACATCAATGTTGGCACTGAAAGCAAACTAAATCAAAAACTCATGAGCCATGTCCTCCCAAGTGTGAAGTCTCGCAAGCTCAACTAAGGCAAACCATCTCTAAGCTGCCCCACTAAGTGACATGGGGAAAAGGATCACCAACTGTGCATCATCTATCCCATGTGCTCTCATGACTGTGTTGTATAGTCTCAAGTGGATCTTAGGACAACCAATCCCACTATAACGCTCAATGTCTGGCATGTAAAACTTAGTGGGCAAGCTAGCCGTCGGTATGCCATCCCAAGTCAAACCTCCATCCTATAATCTGATCTGCCTCATCCTGGACTCAAGCCTCTCAACCCTGGACTCCTGCTCGGTCAATCTAGTATCATCAATAGTAGTAACAATGAGAGGCAACACTATGGCAACAGGTGGTGGAGCAATCTCACAATGATCTGATAGATGGAATGGAACACCATGTGAAGTCCCAGGTGAAAGAACCTACGCTGTCTAAGATGCATGGGGAACTGTCTCATCAGTGCTAATGCCGACTGAATGATGATCTTGATGAGAGCTCTCTATCTGATCGAAGCATCTACTGACTCTTGCCATGAACTCTTGAATAGAAGCAAGTGTGGAAGCTAGCTCGTCGGACATCTCAACTAAACTATCTAAACTCTTATGTGAATCTGCTCTGATCAATCGACCTCCAACTCTCCTCCAAGAATGTAATTCTAGACTCAACCAACTCCTAAACTAACTCCCTACAATGCAAACAAAATGAATGAAGGACACAAGATAGAATCCTAAAAGACAACCATACAACATGCAAGCACATGGTCCTGAGGTGGTAATCTGAAATCTGGATGTATGATGAGAACTCTGGAGTCATAAAGGTGTCCACTGCGAGATGGCTACAAATGTGACTAGAGAATTCTTATCAATAATCCAAGATGAAAGATGTGTGAGAAACACGCTATCATGAGATCGATACTCCATCTATAACCACATATCCATAACTCAACCTTCAACTCGAGCTCCATAAAGAGAAAAATGCTAAGGTGATCAAGGCAAATCTCTCGAAAAAAGTGTAAATGTGAAAACATGTCTTTCACTTTTCCGTAATGAAAATGTGAGCATCGAGTTGAAAATTGAATCAATGATTGTACAAAGAATAGGGTATTGGGCCCATGATAGGTGTACATGATCAACGAACATATCCCAAAGCATCAAGCAAAAGACAACCAACTGAAAGGATATGCCAAGCCAAAAGAGAGAGACGAAAGCCCTAGGGAAAAAGCATGCTAAACTCATTGAGTGAAAAGAATAATCTAAGGCGACATGAAAAAAGGTGATCCAACTGATATTGAAACTCGTACCAATCTCTTAGCACTCTCAATTGGAGACCAAAAGATGGAGTATTGGATCTGAACTGTAACTAAAGAGGCTTTGAAGGCTCTCAGATGCACCCACGTGTAGGAAAGAAGTCCTAGTCGAATAATCTAAGGCTCAACCTATAAGGTCAATATGGCTTTAAAATGGTGGACTTTAAAATATCCTTAGCAGAAGCGATCGTACCATCCAGTGGCACACAACCCTCTACACACCTCCGAAAAGACGGGGCGCTTCCATACAAGGTGGTCATCACCTCCACACATGCACTACCTTGGCATCCTAAGAGGTTTCCTATGGTGAAAGCTCTCACAATTCTCAATACTCAGTAGTCAACTAAAGTGCACAATGAGTGGTGTGGGTGAATCCGAAAATCCTATCAAACTAAGCAGAGAGAAAACACACTGGTGACACAAATATCTTGAAATCTAGGTCTGGGCTATGTAGGTCTTCAAAGATCGGACTCCAATCAACATCAATGTGTTGGCCTCCTCTAGAATGCTCCCAAACATTGATATAGCCCGTCGTTAGACCCTACTCCTAACCATTAGCTCGGCCAGAGAAACAAGTACACACAAGGCCTCACACTTGCAAATGTAAGAACCGAAAATAAATGAATGACCGAAACTAAAGGGTTGGAGGTAAGGGGATAGATGTGTGACCCACACAGAGAAGCAACATGCAATCACACAGGAGAATAGCAATCATGCAACAAGTAGTCACATATAGCATAGGTATATCATCCATGTCCACACACAAACTAAACGAGAATATGACTATCAAGATGAATGCAACAAGGATATCATGCACAAAGATGATCAAGATAATATACAAGCAAGAAAATCAACACTAAGACAAACAAGAGATGCAACAAAGTGAACATACATGTCAAAGTGAGCAGGATAATCATGGCATGAGCAAAATCAATATGCTAAGACAATAAAGAGAATCAATCAATGTCATTAGCATGTTAATGTCCCAAATGAATATGGCAGTCAAGCAGAGGAAATCATCACATCAAACTCTCAGTGTGCTATGAACACTCAATCATAGAAAAGCACAAAGAGAAGGTATCCATCAATCGACTAATCAAATGTCATATTTGCCTCCACTTAAGTTCGAGCCTGACCCTCAAAAATTCCCTAGTGGAGTCGCCATTTTTTGGACCCCGCATTTTGCTCAATGCATTCCCATTCGATGGCGAGACTCACTTTTCGTTTTTATTTTGTGAAAAATATGATTTTTAGAAAAGACTTGGAGTTGCCACTTATTTTTGTTTTATTTTTAAAGGGAAAAAAATAAGAAAGAAAATCCTAAGTGTGACTCCTTATTTGGAAAAACAAGATTGTGAAAAATCGAGTTGGGTTCGGGGGTCAGGTTACCTATTGGGAAAGTACGGTGGCGAGCCGTAACACCCCTCTAAGCCCTATAGTAAGGTCCCTAATAAATAAAGTGAGGCAAGTGTGGCAATTAACTAGGAGATCAATGGATTCCACAATGATCATAGATCAAAAGCAAGTCATGATAATGAATAAATAAAGAAAGTGAGAGTGAGAGCGTACCTTGGTAGCAAGTAATAAAGCATTATCATGAAACAGAGTTAGTGCACAATAATGAATACAAAATATATCATGCATATCAAAAAGCAAGACAAAGATCGAGCAATATTCATTAAATATAGCAATTGACAATCAAAAGAGAAAACTCATATGTAGAGCCCCCACTAATGCCCAATTTATTTTGCATGAATTAATCCCACAAATTCCATTATTTTGGAATTATGAAAATTGTCTTCATACTTATTTAAAATCAAGAGAAATGGAAAATTTTTTGAAAATCAAAGAAGATTTGTACAAGTGCTTACCTAAAAAGTGTATTTAAAAACGGGATTTTTACTAACTTAAGACCCTAATGAAGGAGGAAAAGTGGTAGTATAAAAAAAATATTTGAAAACTGGAGTGGAATTAAAATTATTTGAAAGAAAACTAGAGTTTTGAAAAATTAAATTTAAAAAAAAATGGAATTTTAAAAAGAAATATTTGAATATGAGAGTTTTGAAAATTGGAATTTTGAAAAATTATTTGAAAATGAGAGTCTTGAAAATTAAATTTGAAGATTGGAATTTTGGAAAAGAATTTGAAAATGGAAGTTTTGAAAATTAAATTCGGAAATGGGGATTTTGGAAAATTATTTAAAAATTGGAAAAAATGAAAATGGGAATTTTGAAGAATTATTTGAGAATTGGATTTCTTAAAAAATTAAATTTGAAAATTGAAATTTTGAAAATTAAATTTGAGAATTGAAGTTTTGAAAATTCTTTGAAAATTGAAGTTGTGAAAATTATTCAAAAATTGAAGTTTTGAAAATTATTTGAAAATTGGAATTGTGAAAATTAAACTTTGATATCAAAAGACGAAGAATTTTCACCAAATAAATAAAACGAGTCACGCCATCGAGTGGGAACTCAAAGTAAAATGAGGGATCCACAAATATTCAACTCAATTTTATTAGTAAAAAAGGATTTTTACTAGGAAAAAAAAATTTTCAAAATTATTTATAGAAGAAAATTTATTCATTTTTTTTAATTTACCAAAAAGTATTTGTTTTATTCTATTAGAAAAACTTGGACAGTTTTATTAAAAAAAAAAAAAAAAAAGTGCAATTTATTAAAAAAACAAATTTTGGATTTTTATGAAAAACTATTTTTTGAAATTTTATTAAAATCAATTTTCTTAAACTTTTTTTAAAAAAAAAACATTTTTTTTTTAATTTTCTAAGATGAATTTTCTGGAACTTTACATTTTTTTTAAAAATGATTTTTGAACCTTTTATTGAAAAATAATAATTTTTTGGTCTTTTATTAAAGATATTCTCTGAGCTTTTATTAAAAACAATTCCGGACTTTCATTAAAATTAATTTTTTAAAAAGAAAACAATTTTCTGAACTTTAAAAATAATAACTAAAAGTTAAGGGCCAAATGAAAACTCCAACTAGTCCAACTCAATCCAACAACAAACAGGACAACCCCAAATCATCAAATTTGAAAACTAAACTCCATAAACAAATACTGTAGGAATCAACAAATGAATGAGCAGTGGGATGGATGTGAGATGGGGGACTGAAACTGACAACGGTGCAAGCATAGTGGGCATCAATCGGAGGTGGTAGAGCTACGGCGCGTGAATGAGGCAACTCCATGGGTGCCAAGGTATAGTGGGTGGTATGTGGAAAAGGTGCGACAATGGTGGTCGCCAAGAAGATCAACAGTGGCGATGGAATGACGGTGTTGCGGCATGGGTGTGACGGAGAGATTCAATCATTGGATTCAAGCATCTGGGTTTTGTCCAGGTGATACTTCAATGGCAGATTGTAGTGCACTTTCTTGATTTTTGGAGCATCTGCCCCAACTCAACCTTCGATATTGGACTTTCTGAACCGCCGGCACACCATTGCTCACCACCCTACTAGACCAAATCATCCATCCACGCAAGTGAACAAGAACCCAGCATCTAAAACAAAATTGGAATGGCTCCATACAGCAAAAACGTGAGTTATGACAAAAACTCTTCAACTTAACGTGCTTGGGTTACATAGCAATACGGGCAGCCAGGAGTTTTCGTTTGTGTGAAAGGTGGTATACGGGGTTCTCTCAGGAACATCCCAACCAAGATGGCCAACCCAGCTGGCTAGGATACTTCCTAAACACAACAAAGACCAAAACAGAGAATACATAAACAAACCAAAGACCATTAAACCTCGCACCATTTCATAGTCTGTCAATGAGCTTGTGAAGTGATTGAGAGTGACCAAAATGAACTCGAAATATAGAATAGAAAAAAAGAAAAAGAAAAAAAATGGTTGCAGGCATCTTACAAAGAAACCAAAACAGAGCAAAGAAATAGAGCATGATTTCTAATTCTATAAAAACCGAAAAATCAAACAGAAAGTGTATGCAGACCAACTCCGATATGTATGATCTCTAATGCCCACTCTCAATCATCCGAAACAAAACTAACTATCAGCAAAATAAAAGAGCAGAATGATGCAAAAATGGGAAAACAGAGCATACAATGGCTGCACCTAAATAATTCCACTCAAGCGAGGATTGCTCAGCTCCAAGCACTTGAGTCTGTAGCTTTTCCCAACTCAGAAAATGTTATATCCTCCATGATCACCCAAAAACAGAAACTAGATATGTATCAAATATAGAAAAACATGCCTGTCTTTGTCAATTGTCTGGGAACAAACCTGAGTCCATTTTGTGTTGAATATGGTATGGATCTTCTAAGGCGATAGAGGGAAACCACCCTTCTTAATCTCTCTGGCGATGGGAAGCGGGAGAGAACGCGTTCTGGTTCTTTTCAAAAAATTGTTTTTCAATTATGAAGAGACATGGCCTTTATATATCCTCTATGCCTTAGGGACCATTCCCTTTAAATATTAGGTCATACGTCTTAGGCCCATCATCTGAGACATATATGGTATCGGGCTCTACACATGAGGCGGCCCATACCTTAGAACAAACAGAAAATAAATACGTGAATGCAAATAGCTTAATCATAAACTATGCTCCATATGTGAGTCCATAGTTATTTTAACAGCAAAAGCCTTCACCTTCTTCTCCGATCCTCCCCCAACTCTCTCTCTCTTGAGATCATTCTCTACCTAGCTTTTTCTTCTCTCCACCAAAAGTCCCTGTTCCCGCCATCATCCTCTAAAGCTCTTCGTTCCATCCATCATTCTTTGCTCAGAGATGTCCCTCTCCCAACCACCACCATGGCAACTTAATAGTCCTTGCCACACGTCTCAGCAACTCCTTCATGGAAGTCGTCCCCCCCTCCTCCACATGAAAATCCCAGCTCTTCCTAGGTGATCAACAAATATCCCTTGGTATAAGAGGGGGTCTACAATATGTTAATTTGATGATTTAAAATAAATTTTAAGTTAACCCCATCAAACAACCTTAATACTTAAAATAAAATCAACTAATAAACTTTAAATCAATAATATATAATGATTCAACTTAAATCATCAAAAAATAATATTAAGCAACCCCTTGTCGTTACACAATTGACTTTCAATATGTAAAAAGTTAGGACTCCAACTAGAATTTACTAGTTAGTTAACAATTCTTAATATTAGTCAACATTAAATATATTCTCTTTATTTCTTAATAATAATAATAATAATATCTCGAAATAATAATAATAATAATAATAATATTTATATCTCAAAATAAGGCACACAATAAAAAATAAATAAAAGAAAATTTGCTTTGGATGGTATTTTTTTTGGTAATTTGCTATAAAACAAGAAGTTAATTTTGAAAGAAGCAATTATCAAATCCTAGTCTGAAATTTTAATTTCCATTAATTCACTTTATTTGATATTAAAATTCAACCTCATAATTCGAAAAAATCAATTTTATTATTAGGGTAATTCAAATTAATGCTAAAAACATGATTGTTAATAATAACCTGCTTTAGGTAATGGGAATTTGTTTAGTCATGTTACTTAGGGATTAGCTGAAATTACTTACCAAATATAAAATAAAAGATGGGATGGAAAGCACAATCCAACGGTGAAAGAGATGACCAAATATACATTTATATGAATCATTTTCTGCATATGACTCCACAACTTAAGAAAGCAATAACAGAACACTTGTGCGAAGCTTGCTGCATTTTCTTTCACAAAGGAAAATGGTCTTCCAGGCTGGTGGGCACCATCACCATTGGGAACTTGCGGATAAACACTCTTCCCCATCAAAAATCACAAGCCCCCACAAACACATTCCACTTGAAGACCACCCACCCATATATGTATCATTAATTTCAGTTTTCCCAAAAAATAAGCCTTATTCCAAAAAGCATGTAATAAGAACAGCAGGCACTTTTCCTTTTACTTCCCTATCTATATAGCAGATACAAGTTAAGGCATTGAAATCACTTCACTCTTGCCTAATAAAAGGCGAGGAGCTGATGTCTGTGCTATAAAAGGAATCCTCCACTCCCCCGTAGTAGGTCTCCTCTTTCTCATCATCCCACTTCAGAACCTCCTTTATATACTTGAATGCCTCGTCTATGGTTACTCTGTCCCTTGCCCTAGCTTGGGCCACAAATAGCTTTTGACTTGTGAGGGAAGCATAAAGGTCTTTGAACTTCATTGCAATGTAGTAGTAAGCCTGGTGGGCTAGAGACTGGTTGTTGTGATGGGGCCGGACAGGACTGAAATCGTTGAACCATTCACAACTACTTAGAGGTACCCGATTCACCTTCTCCTCAAATACATCATACTTGTTCAGTATCAAAACAAAAGGAGTCTCCTTGAAGCATGGGTGCCTCACCATCGTCTCAAAAAGCTCCTTGCATTGCATCATCTTGTTTTGAAGCTGGGTTCCGCTCCCACTGTTCTCTGTGCCAATTGACATTTGATCATAGTCACTTAGGGAAACACAGAACACTACAGCTCGAACATCTTCAAACATTTCCACCCACTTGCAACCCTCGCTCATTCCCTTGCCATTTACCCTTATAAGTTGGTATCTAGCAAAACAGAACATGGACACATTCTCAATTCCATGATCATAAATCAAATCCCAATGAGAGAAACAAAAGAGACATAGTAGGAAGTGAGAAGCAGGATAAACGATTGGAACCCCATTTCTATATCAGATATCTTGCTTGAAAATAAGCAAGTGGATGTTGTTAAACCTATATTTCCAGGGACTCTATTGAGATTGCAACTTCTCTTATTCCTCTATTTTAGCATGTCAATGATTATTCCCATCAACAATTTCGATAACCACCTCATATTTGACTCTTCATAAACCATTCTTAGTTGTGCCCAGAAAGCAAAAAATACAAATACAGAATTTTCAGAAAACAGAAGTTAGATATATCTAACTCATAATTAGCTGCCATCCCTAACAACACTGCATTTTGCAGAAGACCTAATAAAGTAAAAAAATATGACACTCAAAATGGATCCTAAGTTTACTATACAATTTGCAATATGAACTGCCATTACTTGGAAGTAGAGAATAAAATATTGATATAGTTCATCATATTAAGGTTCAAAAGTACAAAGATATTATTGAGATATCTACTGAAATACAGGTATTCATTTTTACTTTTTTTTAAAAGAAAAGTGAAATTAATAGCAAAAACATGGGAATTTTAGGATAAAAACTGAGGGAGGTTCATATTGACATATAGATATTGGAATACCAATAGGTATTTAAAAGCATGCTCAGAATAACAGCAGACTCCCAAACCAGTTATTTTCCAATTGGAAATAAGTATTCCAGTATGCCCTGCCACATGGATGACTGCAACAATTTCTGAGCAGTAGAAGAAAACTTTTCCAATGAACTAAAGATAGCTGAGCAGTAAAAGAATATTTGAAGACTAATAATAATAATTCTTTCAGCAGTCAGGGAAATTGTATTTTTCTATATTATAGGAGTAAGAAATTACTTAGTCACAGGCTGCAATGGAGCTTCCTGATTGTCTGTGTAGGTTTCAGACATTGGACTACGATCATCGAGGTAGAATTCTATGAAAGCCAAACCATTCCCTTGTGTGACCCCTTCTGCATATAGTATGTCCCTCTCTGAAGGTTCATATTCATTGCTTGAGACCTCAACAGCCTGAGAGGAAGAAAACAAAGTAAATAACTAGTCGATATCAATGTTGCTTATTGAATATTCAGATCTAATCGTAAACTGTAACTGAAATTTGGGTGGAAGATAATCATTGGTTATCTGAAACTAAATAACCACCCTGGAGATTGCATCTGTGACACGCCATAATTGAGATGAAACAAGTATAGAATAGTCTTATTCTGAGGAAGATGTCACTTCCACCAATCACCACCTGCCATATCAGCAAGTGGTGACATCATAAGCATTTTCCTTGTTCTAAAATAAGGACCAAGAATAACAATGACTATAAGATTGAGTCCGAAAATTGTATTAACTGTTCATACATGTTTCTGCTCAAGGTAGTGGAATCAAGTAAACCTGATGCATGGGCGCATAATGAAACCTATTGCCCTTGTTTACATGGTTCAGGAATGCAGTGCGAAAATTTTCCTATTTCTTTTTCTATAAAAAAAAAACAGAAGTTATCAGGGAAGAGCAGGAAAAAGAGTTCTTCAATACAAAGAGAGAAAGAATAAAGAACCAAACAAACAAACACAGAAAAAATCTCCAGAGGAACCAGTCAACTTAACGCAAAAGTAGAAGGGCATTGCAGGAACAAGTTATCACTAGTTCCATTACTTCTGCACGGAAAGAAATGTCAAGAACAAAACTTGACTGGTCTCCTAACTTGCAGTTGGTTGGCCAACCACCACAAGATCACATGCTCGTCAAACATACTACTAGTTCCTGAAGTGGGCCTAGTAATAGAAAAGACAACATTCTCAAGAAGAACCCAGTTTTCCCAAAAACTCATACAAAGAAAAAAAAAACAACAGAACAATCAAATGCTACAAGTAAGTTTTTACTGTAGCACAAGTAGCAAAAAAAAGGGAGATACTAGATGTAGTACCCGGCTTAAGAAATACTCAGCAACATCTGGAAGAAAGTGAAGCTCATCCTTTCTTTTATATGTTTCCTGTACGGCAGGATCCTTCCACACCTCTTCAACTAATGGAGCATACTCCCGAGTTGCTGCAGGGAAGAAAGCATCCAGATCTCCAGTTGCTATGATATCCAGGAGCCAGTCAGAGAAATGCTTCAACCTGGGGTTGATAGAGTAGATACACTGACCAGCTTCGCTGGACTCAAGCTCTTCACCTGAAACAAAGTCAAAATCAATTATTGGAGACTCTGCAGTGAAGTCAGCAACACTTTTCCCCTTTCTTTACCTTGGCAAATGAAATGATCAACATCACTACTTGATGATACAGAGGAAATTTGTTTACCCTAACAAAGTACAAAAGAGCTGAAAACAGAAGTCCTGAACTTCTAGAACATATTCATTATCTTTTTCAATTGTTGATAATCAAGATCTAATTATACTCAAAACTCCTAAAATGGATCTTAATATAGACGTCTTAAAATTCATAATAATCTAGCACTATTTTCCTTCAAATTGAAAATTTTGGAAGTGTTTCATCGATCATACAACACTTCATAACTATTCTTTGCCTCATCATCCAGCTCTGAATTATATTGCTTCTTATCTTAGTCCTAGTTATCTTAAAACTTCTAGATTCTACACCATTCCCCATAGTTCTCAGAATAAACACCAACACTTTTCATCAACTAATGCTATATAATAAATGAATAGCATGCACCATACTACCTCTTCCTCCGCATGACAGGTTCATAATATCTAATTCAAAAATATTAGGGACCACTGTTATCAGAAATTCATTGGTCTCTTCCCCAATTGCTCTTACACCAGCTGCTGCTCCATAGCATGTGTTCTTTATATCAATATACATACTTAACACTGCTCAACCTTCTAAGAACCACCACATTGTTCCTTTACAGATCCAACCGCCCTCCGTGTGCTCATTCAAAGTCAATAATACCATGTACGACTTTTTCTTGTTCCTTTTAAACCATTCTATCAACCGTGAGAAAAAGAGTACCTTTCCAGGTACATCTCTCTAGAATGAAACCAAAGTCATTATTTTACATCCCATTTCCTGTCTAAATCTTACTTCAAATCACTCACTACCAAAAGTTGCATACTACACCTCATTAATTTTTAGGAGTGATTTGTATAAATGGTCAAGATCAAATTCAACTGAGACTCATTAAACCCACCCTGTAGTAGTATGAGCATGAGTACGAGTAAGGTTGTTACAAAATTTTACTTCCCAAATGGCAGAGCACTATCTTTAGTAGAAATTCATGATTAAACCATTTAAAAATGAGAAAAAAAAAAAGAAAAAAAACTTTTGTTTTTGCCTCTATTGAAACTCAAACTTGGAACCTCCTACAAGGGTGCGACAAAGTTTCACTTTTTTTTTTTTTTTTTTTTTGATAGGCAAATAAGAATTGTATTAAAAGAAGGAAAGTATACACGCAGCAAAGTTTCACTTTCCAAAGGGCAGAGCACTATCTTTAGTAGAGATTCATGATTGATGATTTAATACATGAGAAAAAAGAACCTAAGGGAGGTAACTTAGTAAATAATAAAATTACCTGCTTCAGCAATTTGATCCTGGGAATCTGATGCTTTCAGCTTTGACAATGCTTCCTCCTCAAAGCGCTCCCGACCATCAAGCAAAATGCTTAAATATCTGTACATGTTGCTTTGAATCATTAACTTAATATCCTGCAATTCTTCAGCACTAAACCTGTTCCCATACAAAAATTTGGCCTGTCCAGCAACACAATGAGCAGGAAAATGGGCATCTCATTAATATAGGAATCACAAAAAGATGTTTAGAGAAAACCTTCTAAAATTAGCTCCAAATGAAATGATAGGCAGTAAGGGGAAAGATATCTTCAATTAATTGTTTGTGACTATCGTCTATCAAACCATGAATATTTTTATTTTCAACACAACAGCGCAAGGAAAATGATTTGATTCATATGCATATTTGCAAATATTCACAAGTCATCATAGCCAACTCAAACTGGCTGAAATGAGGCTTTGCTATGTATGCATAATCAGATGACACAAAAGCTGCTGCTTAATGAATTCTCTCCTGAACAGATGAATAACAAATCTGTTGCAATCATGAATACTTCTCCAAAAGATTGCTGTAAGATTTCAGTAAAGAATTCAACATAATAAGAAGTTATCCCTCTAAACATATTAGCTCATGCCAGAAATAGCATCAGTTGAATATACATACATATATATATATATACACAAATGAATGAAAACATACAAAAAGAACTACAGCGGGTGCTGATCAAAGCACGCAAAGAGTATACAAAGAGCACGAAGCAAAAAGAACAAACAAGACAGACACAACTCCTTTACTCTTCTACTTCAAACCTAACCAGTCAATAAAATCAATCATAGACATAGGTACCTTCCCTATACAATGTTCAACAAATTCCAAAAAATAGTACATAAAAATTATTTGAGCACTTGCTCCAAATGTCTCCACATAATCAAAAGCCCTTTGATGTTGCTCTCGCCAGATTGTCCAAAATAAACACATGGGCAAGCTTCCATGCTCTCTTCCGCCTCTTCCTAACATAGGATCCATTCCAGCTTAGCAACATCAGTCTTGTTGAAGCATGGATCACACAAGATATCCCAAATATTGAAAAGACCAACATCACAACATACTTGTTGAGGCACAATGTAGAAATATGGTCAACAAATCCTTCTTCCACTTCACACATGTAGCCTTTGTTCCCTACAGACACACCTCTCCTTTTTAACCAACCCAAGGTCAATATCCTACCTCACATTGCTTCCCATGCAAAAAACCTCTATCAAAACCCACAAGTTTCAAACATCACTAATTAGTAAAGGCTTTGAACCCCCTAGTGCCAAAAAGGAGTAGAAAGCTTTTACAGAGAACTTTCCACTCTAAGACTCTAAGCACCACTCTATCCTCTACACCCCAAAGCTATATGCTTTTGAAGATTCTTCATTTTTCTTTTTTTTCTTTTTTGATTGGCACAATTAAATTTAATTGCAAGTGGAGGTATGGAATTGAACCCTTAACCTCAAGGTTGAAGATTCTTCATAAATGCCTCCACCATCTCTAACTCCCCAATCATGGTACTTTGTTATAAAGCAAGGACTTCAAAGTCCTTGCTTCCTAGACTGCTCCCTTACATCTGCTACCCACAAGTCTTTTGAACTAGCTATGGCATATAAGAAGGAGAAGAAGTTTCTAGAAGGAGTGGAAGGAGTCTATCAAAGGAAATTCACCACACCATCTATCATACCAAACTTAACTCTCCTCCCATCCCCTACAATAAGGTGAAACCTACTTTAAAAACCTTCCATTTATTCCTAACTGCCTTCCACAATCCCATACCAAAACCTTCCCTCAGCACTTTGGAGCACCAATTTTTCTTCCATCCCAAACTTTCCAACAATAACTCACTTCCATAGAGGCTCTCTTTCTAAGACAAATCTCCAGTTCCACTTGCCTAAAAAAGCAGCGTTAAGAACAAAAAGATTTCTAATAGTGAGCCCCTTTTTCTTAGGAGTTCCACCCCCCACCCAATAAGAAATGCCATTCGACTTGAAAGCTTTGGTACCTGTACATAAATGTAAGTATTACACTTCAACACATATACCAGTTCCAGATACAGTAACTTCCTAAAATTTAAAACTAGGAAAATAGCTACAAAAGTGTGATTATGTGCTTTAAATCCAACTCAATTAAACGAAAAGACATGACCCCATCTTTATGGCTCTAAAAATATGTAAGTGGTATTTCAAGCACTTAATATCAGGTTTTTGTACATATTCGGTTAATATTTACCCTTCAAGAGAGAAAGGAAATGATGTAAAAATATATAAGTACTCTTTCAAAGAAACATAGAAAATAAAGCAACGCGTATGAAAGTAACATAATTTACAAAATACACATGCACATTTAGAGATATAAAACAAAACAAAACAAAACAGATAAACTCATATAGACAGATAAATTAAGAACCAACCACAATCACCAGTAAGTTCAGTAGCTAATATATTCTTGAAAATGATTCAGATTTTTCTTCTTCACATCTTAAATTTCCCAGTCAACTGTGATAACTACCAACTGCTATCTTTAGGAAAACCATAGCCCAATCATGCATGCATAAAAAGGCCGTACCTGCTTGAATATAGTGCTGGTTCCAGAGCCATGAAGTCCAATTAGGAGAAGCTTCTGAACCTTTTTCTGCTCTAGATAATTTGGGACAGTAGTATAATTGCTAGCCTCATCTCTCAGTCCTTGAAGTTGACCATGGGGCACTGGCAAGGAAAACAAGGCACAGACGAACCGAGTTGATGCCTGTCTAGGAAAGAGCAAATTCAAACTGTAATGTAAAGGATACCAAGGGTTTAATATATGCTATCAAAATTATCAAATAGTGATTTCCTGATGCACACCTTTTCCCAGATATTTCCCCTGATATTATTCTGACCTTCCTCCTCATAACGGCCATCATCATAGACCCAGAAATGTGTGTCCCGTGGACACTGTACATTTGCCAGCTGAACACATTAAACACCTAAGTGTTAATATCACATCGACAACAAACTACAAGACCAAATTAGGAAAGACAGATAATCATATCATATGGGCTAAGTGCTTACTTGTTTTTTTATTTGATAGGTGAGCTAAGAGCCTATTATGTGAAACATTGATATGCTCTTTCACTAAGGAGAACCAATTGGGGAAGACAATCCAGGTATGAGTGATTACCATCTATGCGATGAGGACAGTGAAAATCATATTGGTACCTAGAACATATGAGCATGGTCCATGTCTGTAGCCACTAGCCATATGGTGGAATGGTAAATATGTGTTGGTGCTCCCAACACAGCAAAAATAAGACTATCCTCATTATCAAGCAGCCAATGGGTTGTTATGAAAACTATTTAGGGCCAATTGAACAGATCCCTTTTAAGCATCAAGACTCATGCTCATAAGGGGTCAAATCAATGTTTAATGCTGGCTGTTAACCTAATGCAAACATAAGCCTTTCCCCATGTTTGGAGCCCTAAACCAAAATACTGCAGTAAACTTAATCAAGAACATGGAGACCCTAGAATGAGCCACTTCTCATTAAGAGCCCAATCCAGTTAAACTTTAAATCATGGTGCATCACATTCATCCATCACTTCTCATGAGAAAAACAAGGTATGCATCCACATATGATACCAGTTGGGAGGCTTTTAGAAAATCCTAGAAGCCACAAATATAAAAAGAGAGTGGGAAATCCTAGAGAGTGTTATTTATAAAAATATAGACCTATAATACACAAAATATGACAGAAGAAGAAATACTGAAATAGTAAGTCAAACTTCCAGTTTAAGAAATTAAATGACTTACCCTTAGCACTCTCAGTTCCAGTCTTGTAATTTCTCGGCCATTGATGTAAACTTCAGTGTTTCCATTACTCGCATCAGGACTAAGTTTCCCGGAGAAACTCAAGTTCGAACTTATGATTCTATCAGGTTTCTCTCCCTCCTGTCAGATTAACAAGAAGACACTTTCTTAGCAATCCCAACATGTAAAAAGCAAAACCATCGAAACTAAACCGAATATAACGTATTTGAAAATACACCCACCTTGCCCCAAAGGCCAGATTCCTTGTCATACCAATATCTACCAGGCTTCAACTTTCTGGGAGGTAAAGCACATCCAAGTAATTCAGCCATTTCTTCTGGCTTCAAAGGGAATCCATTCACAATCAATTGCTCAGGTCGAAGCTGATTTGCAGAACACTCTTTCTCTGCTTTCATTATCTGCTTGACTTCCAAAGGACTGAGCAATCTAGATAACAACCTTGAATGTTTTCCCAATTTCAACCGCTTCGATTCATCAATTGGCTCGCCAATGCAGGTCACACACTTACGCCCTTCAGGCATTGACCCCATAGCCCTAAGCAAGCAACTGCTGCAATACTTGGCATCACAAACCAGACAGGCCTCTTTCGTTTCCCACTTTCCCTTTCCACACCTGTAACAAACTCTCTTTTTCTTCCTCTCCCTCTTCCCCTTCGAAACCCCAACATACTCAGCAAAAACGGGCTTCTCCACTTCTACCACTTTCCTCTCTGATCTATCAACAGTATTGAATGTGACCACAGGCACCCTCTTCACCTCACTCACCACCTGTTTAGTAGCATTACTCTGAGGATTGTGGACCGAACCCGGTGACACCGAGGGAGACGCTGAGGAAAAATCAGGGTTCTGCAAAACTGACACTACTGACTCCGAGCTCCCAGAAACCCTCGGACTTTGTGCTGGAGAACTGGTGACACCAGCAATACAAGATACGGGCAACGGAATGGGTTCAATTACAGGGGCACCAGTGAGAGACACCGATCTCTGCGATTCAGAAAGGGTTTCTGCAATTGATGCAGTTGGAATTGCAGATGAATTTACATCAAGGGGTTCGACTGTCGGGAGCTTGTAGGACACGGGAGGGCCCTCGTACTCTATAGCTATGGAGTAATCGAGATCGGATACTTCGTCTGGGAGAGAAGCTCCTGGTGGCAGCATCTTGGTCACCATTTCTCTCCAATTCCCTCCCTCCTCCATTTCTTCCACAAGAATTATTACAAAATTCCACGGTATTTCTACAGAGATACACTATATATCACCAATCTTCAACATCAAAACTGAAAATATCAACTATGAAGACAACATCTGAACTGAACATGATAAAATCACCCAAAGATGCACACACAACATTCAACGTCAAACGCAAAAATTATATTAACTATCAAGGCAAGAGACGAGCTGAAAGTGATAGAATCACCCACAGATGCCCACACTTCGCAGCCGCTGCAGCGTTGAAAACCGGGGAAATTCAAAGACGACCAAGGCATATAGAATCATTTTGCAGTGGAAGGCCGAGTTTCGAGAAAAATTACTGAAAAGCCACAAAAGAGACCGAAAATTTTGAGTCAAAAGCAAACATTTTGAAGCTGAAATGGTTGAAAAACCCTAGAAGGTTGGAGCGAGGACGGATTCAAAGAAAGGGAATATTATTCACTTCTGTATTTGCTAAAAGGGGGATCGAAAAGAGAGAAAATTCGAAAAGGAGGAAGGGACAAACTGAAAGCGAATCTGAGAAGGGAAGGGGCTTGCCTTTTGAAGCTTGGAAGCTCTGAAAAATCAAAAGCTAAAGCTTCTGCTCATATCCACCATTGAGGCGAGAAAGTGGAGAAGAAGACAGATGATTCGCTGAAAACAACGTAGTGAGAGAACCTTTTTCCACCGCACGATCAGCTGTAGGACCCGCACCTGCATCCCATGGCCATGAATGCGCCACTACACTTAAGCCTGTTGAGTTACCCTTCCCTTACAACTCTTCGCTGCATAAAACTTAATAATTTACTAAAAACCAGAGAAGCTTCATACCGTCGGATCCCAAGTGGGAACCGCGTGCGCATCACTGCTAATCAAACGGCGAGTACCTGATCCACTACTTGAGCTATGATGAGGACAACTGATCCCTGTTGCAGTGGGAAATCCACTCCCCCACCAACGCGCCTTGTTTTCCACGCGCGCGGACGGGATAGGCTACCGTTGAAGCCACGGCCGACCTTTGGGCGTGAGAACCACTCCCTACTTCCCAGAGTGGGGTCTGGGTGGGCCGGGCTAGGCCAGCCCAGTTTGTATCCGTATTGGAAAGTCCAAAATCGGGGCCACTAGATGGTTTTTTAAGTTGGGCCGGTGTGTATGGTTTTTTTAAAAGACATTTGGACTTTGGAAAAGGGTGGAGTTTTGACTTCAAAAAGAGGATTAGGGCAATTCCAAGTTTCCAACCACCATCAAGTTTGAATGTTTCGGTTTCAACTTACTCCACCCCGAATTATTGATTTTGAAATTCAACTGAAATTAAATTATACTTGAAAAGGTTGAATAATATTTTATATATTAATAAGAATTAAAAAAAAGAAGAAGAGAGAGAGAGAGGAGATGCAATACCATTATAATTATTAATAGAAATAAGGCATTATCATGAAATTATAATTAATATTAATATTATTTTAATTAGAAAACCGTTATTTATTACATATTTTTTCAAAAAATATGCTTCCACACATTCATATAAAAATAATTATAAAATAAGAACTAACTAAAAATAATTCAAGTTTCATATACTAATCGATAATACTTGAGATGGTCAAAAACAGTACTTATATCATTAAAAGATAAAAATGTATGAAATATTAATTATTTAGATGATTACTTGAAATTTTTATTTTATAAATCCTATTTTATGATTATTTTTTATTTTTATGGTATACACACTTTTCCCTTTTAATATCCCATAAATAGGTTGGCTTTGACTAAGCCACATTCCACAAGGGCTTCCCAACTTCATTAATTCTTAGCTATTACAAATAAATAATGTTAATTACTAAATTACCAACTTTTCATATGATTATATAATATAGTGAAATTAAGTCATGAAGCGGGGTGGGTAGGGTAGGGTGGTCCTACAAGCTCACCAAGGAGACCATAAAGAAAAAAAATAAATGCATTGATTTTTTTTATTAAGACGAAAGTGACATATTGATATCAACCGTTATACCTCATCACTTCAATTATGTTGGTTGATATCCACACTTTGCTTTTAGTTAAATAAAAAAAAAAAAAGTCAAAATTTTTAGGTTGTGTTTGGTTCCCGGAAAATACTAAGGAAAGAAAAAAAATGTAAAGAAAAATGATTTTTTCATGTTTGGTTGTCCTATGAAAAATATAAAAGAAAATAAAATATAATTAAAACTAATTAAAAACTTATATATTTTTACATTATTTAATCTTTATATTGATGAGTTAAAATAAATAAAATAAGTTTGAAGTAATAAAAAATAATAATTTATCGATTTTTAATCTATTTTTTATTTTTTTTTCACTTTTTCTTTCCTTCTACTTTTCCTTTGTATTTTCTTTCCCTTACATTTTTCCTCAAATTTTCTGGGAACCAAACATAGCCTTAATTTTTTATATTCAACTAAAAAATAAACTTCACCGGAATTATCCCTAAAATCAATAAATCATCCTACATAGGGGGTCTAGACAATATTCATTAAATGAATAATATAATAAGAATTTTTTTGAGGGAAAATCATGTAATCATGCATTATTTTAAAAAAATTACATTTTTTATAACTTTGATTTTCAAATGATGTTTATTTTTTGGGGAAAATAATCCTCAAAACAAGCCCTACTGAAAATGATTAGCATTCCAAATTTACCCTCAAACCCTCCTCTCACCTCCTGTCAACTGACACATTATTATTGGTTTTTTAAAATGAAAAAAACTTTGACACCTCGCAATCACCATACCACATTATTTTTCTTTTTTCTTTTTTCTTTTTTCTTTTTCCCCTTCCCAATAATATATACATTTTTTTTAATAAATATGTTAGGTTGATGAAATCTTTTAATTTCAATTTTCTTAATATTTCATCTTTTTATATTTATTGATTTTAATTATTTATGGACATTTAAAACATAAAATAACAATATATAATAAATAATTAATGATAATAAATTTAATATAAAAATAAATACATGATGAACAAATTTACAGAGCTAGGACATAAGATTTTCTATATTGCTACTAAATAAAATATTTATTTATTTTATAAATCTTATTATATTGTCATATTATTTTATTATTTATATGTTTTTTTAATTTTTAATTTTCATTTGAAAATCACAATTGAAATAATAATTTTAGCTTTTTGCTTATGAATTTAATTTGATTATAGTTTTAATTTTTTTTCTTGCCTTTTTAATATTTTTAATTAAAGAAAACAAAAACTGGTTCTAACATTTTGTTTTATTAAAAATATAATTTTTATTTATATAAAATAAAAAATAAAATATATTTTTGATAAAAATATTGTATTTAATCATTTATATTAATTTTTCTTAATTTTTTTAAAAATTAAAATTTTTGTATACTGAAGTTGTGCATCAATTAACACAATCATAAGAAGAAAAAAAAGTATTATTTTTTTATGAAAAAAAGTACCACTTTTTTATGCAAAAAGTACCACTCTTTTATGCAAAAAGTATCACTCTTTAATAAAATAAAATAAAAAAAAGTAGCATCAAATTGTGTTAAAAGTATAATACTTTTGTGGCACTTTTAATAGACTTTAGTATTTTTTTTTTTCATAAAAAGTGATATCTTTTTTTCAAAATTTATGTTTATCAATTTGCAACTTTAATATACAAACATTTTAATTTTTAATAAAATTAGCATAAATAATTAAATACAATTTTTTTATTAAAAATATATTTTTTTTTATTATATAAATAAAAAATAAAAAATTTTAACAAAACAAAAATTTGTAACCACAACCAATTTTTTATCCTTTTTAATTAAAAATATTAAACATTTTAACTAAGAAGAAAATTAAAACTACATTCTAAGCAAGAATTATCAGCAAAAAGTTAAAAAATCATGATAATTGATTTTGATTTTCACATAAAAATTTAATATTTAAAAAAAAAATAAGAACAATAAAATAATATGATAAAGGTATTTTTATTTTTTCTATATATGACAAGATTTATCAAATAAATAAATGTTTCATCGAGCATGAATATATAAAATCTTATATTCTAAACCTCCAAATTTGTGTATTATATATTTATTTTTATATTATTTTTTCTTGTTAATTATTTATTATTATTATTATTTTAAGGTGCATTATTTTCTAGGTAAAGTGAAGAAAAGAGAAAAATAATGCGAAGCCATATGTCAACCTTAAAAATAATTGAAAAGCAAGGAGTTCTTTTGACTTGTCATTTCAAGTTTAGGGGGAAAAATGAAGGGAGGAGAAAAGAATTGAAGGAGAAAAAAAATAAAAGTTTGGACTTTTATTGAATTATTTTATAAATGGTGCCTTTACATATTTCACCCATTTCTTAAATAGTAAGATTGATAATAAGAACACAAATCATGCATTTTCTTAAAAAATATATATATAATAATAATATTTTAATGGAAATTATATAATATAGATAGTAATATTTTAATAAAGCTATAAATTGTAATTAATTTTAAATACAATTTAAATTTAAATTTTTGTTCAAAATAAATAATAATATTTTAGAGAATGATAATAACCAATAATGTTTTATTTAAAATGAATTATAATCTAGCAAACTATGTTATTAAATATTGATTTGGATACAAAATGTGTTGTGGATCACTCTAATCTAGCAAATTATGATATCAACCAATCATTTGGATACACTTGTCGATTATATATATATATATATATATATTTAACAAATAGTTATTAAAAATTATTATTGTTTAAGGTACAACTCAAAGAATTATTACATTTTATATAGGAGTTTCTATCATTTTTGGCTTTTAAAGAAAACAATAAGTGTAACCAAACGAGCACTAAATAATTCAATTTTGAATTTCAAATTATTAAAAAAAAATAGTAGGCTTGTTAAATAATTGTCATTATGTTTTATTGATTTGGAATTTCTCTACCTAATGAGAAAATTGGAATATATATATATATATATATATATTTATTTAACAAATAGTTATTAAAAATTATTATTGTTTAAGGTACAACTCAAAGAATTATTACATTTTATATAGGAGTTTCTATAGTTTTTGGCTTTTAAAGAAAACAATAAGTGTAACCAAACGAGCACTAAATAATTCAATTTTGAATTTCAAATTATTAAAAAAAAATAGTAGGCTTGTTAACTAATTTTCATTATGTTTTATTGATTTGGAATTTCTCTACCTAACCAGAAAATTGGAATATATATATAATTATCTATAAAGAATAAATTGACATGGTCATTTTGAACTAGTTTTGATTTTTTTTTAAAAAATTATTATTAAATGGCTTAATTTTTTCGTCTCAAATTATAGAAAAAAAAAATTATTGGACTCATTAATGAATCTAGTACATTAAGTTTTATTTGATTTGATTTTCTTTTCTGCTTAGTAATAAAATTTGGAAAAATATAATTATGTGAATAAGAGAAATCGTGATTATTATTTTGGAACAATTTTTGTATGAGGAGTTCCTTTGCCTAGTGAGAAAATTCAAAAAAATTAGAAAATTCATTAAGTGAGCTACAAGTCTTTGTTCAATGGTCAAAGTTGTACATATTTGAACATGAAATAATAAATGCTTATGATACATGTATGAATAAAAGCTAGTACATATGTGTGCTTAATCATTTATAAAATTTAATGAATTTTCTTGAATATTCTAATTAGACAAATGGACTTCAAATCTAAAGAGACTTCATGTATTGCAATTGTAGTAGTTGCAATGATTTTTAAGAATACTTTGAAACTAAATTAGTTTAGAATAATTTTTTTGCTCTCTATATATTTATGTCAGACATCAAGCGTTACCAACGCTGTTAAAAGCAAATGCCGTCAGGGAATACGCATACCTTAGCCTTATAGTGCATTCATTCAAGTGCCTACAATATTCGAACATAAGGGGAGTTGATAGACACAACCAACCCTCCAATCTGCCAACAATCTTTCCCTCAATGACATCTTTGGGGTTCAAACCCAGGACCTTAACTCTAATACCACTTGTAGGACCTTAGGTCATACCAATTCTCCTAAAAGCAATTACTATTAGGAAAGACGCATACCCTAACCTTATAATGCATTTACCCAAGCGCCCACTACATTCGAACACAAGGGGAGTTGATGGATGCAGCCAACCCTCCGATCCGCCAATAATCTATATTTTTTTAAATTTTCACATTAAACATAGAGATTCTAAATTAGATGAAACTTAACATATTGGATTTGTTAGCGAGTCTTGTTATTTTTTAAAATAACTTGAAACTTAAAAGCTTAATTAATTAATATTATAATTTCTAGAACCAAAATGGGTCTACAAAATATATTGATCCTTCTCTATATACAATTTTGTTTTTCAAGATTTTCTCACTAGATAAACTTAATGCAGTAGTTTGTCCCCTAAACATAATTAGGCTCATTAACAAATGCAAGTATTAACTCATGTTTGATTTGAAATTCATTTGCCTGATAAGATAATTCCAAATATAATTGTGTGGAGATGAAAAACCAACATAATTAATCATTCTAGATCAACTTTGGTCTAGGAAATTCTAGTATCATTATATCTAACTTTTGAATTAGAAACAATTTTAAAAATTACTAGAATTTCTGACAAATCCAACACATTAAGTGGGTGTTTGATAAACCAATTTAATAACTTAAAGTAACTTAATAACTTAATTTAAGTTATTAAGTAAATTAAGTATATTTAGCAAAATAACTTAATGGTATGACTTAAAGTCAAAAAGTAAAAAGAAAAAAAAAACTTCAAGTAATAAATAAAAACAATTAACTCATTTATTCTAATTACTTTCATGATTTTCTTTTTTATTTCATGATCTCCTTTACTATTCCACGACCTCTACTATTACTCAACCTTTTTTGCCCTAATTATAATTTATAAGGATAAATATGTCTATATGATAATTTACAATAAGCTTTAAGTTAATTTTATCAAACAATCTTAATACTTAAAGTAAGAATTAAGTAATGAGTTTTAAGTTAATAATTTAAGCATAATTTAACTTAAAATCAACTTAAACAATTGAGTAATAAGTATTAAATTTTAATAAGCACCCCTAGGTCTCATATGATTTAGATTTTGTTAGCTTAACAAAAAAAAATCAAAAATTTATTTGTGGAGAGTAGAAACCTATATAATTATTCTAAACTATTTTTATTCTAGCAAATTTGAAATTAAATTATTTGAATTTGGAGTTCCAAACTATTTTTAAAAATACCAGACTCATTAAGAATCTAATATATGAAGTCCTGCTTGATTTAAATCTATTATTCATAATTTTTTTACACAATGAGAAAATTCCTAAAATTGGAGTTATATGGAGAGGAGAAGGAGATATAGTCATTCTAGATCAATTTTGATCCAATAAATTTTGATATTAATTTACTCTAGATTTGAGTTTCAAACTATTTTTAAAAATGATACCCACTAACATATCTAATATACTAAGATGGTGTTTGTTTTTTTGGCTTAATTCTAAATAGAATTTATATTTAACTTAATATTAAATAATGTTTAATAGTGTTAAGTATTCAGTTATTTGTTTTTTTAATATTTTATTTCTATTAAGTATTAAGTTGTATGTTTTTTTAGATTTTAAAAACTAATATCTTAACATCTTAATGTATTAAGAAAAAGAATTTAATTTAATGTATTTCTGAAAAGTTCAAAATAATATAATTATTATAATAAATAATTTATCATTATCGTCCTTACAAAAAATAATTAATATATTTATTTTTTATATAATTAAACAAAATATTTAAACTTAATAATCTAAAAAATAATGGATCGATAAAACCTGAATCAAATTAAAGAAAAAACATAACAATTCAAGTACATATTTTCAAATATCCAAAGACATCACATTTTATACTAATATCTAAACATCACATTTCTTACAATAGTAAAAGGTAAAAATAACAAACTAATTAAATATATGAAAGAGTTTATTTGCAATTTGGTCTCAAAATTGTTGCATGAATTCTTGATCAGTTGCTACAAAAAAACTACGTGTAGTTGAGTTTCGATTTTGATTTGTATTATCACTTCCTAATTCCACTTCATTGTCACATTCAAAAAATAATATATCCACAATTGAGATTTTTCGAAGAAAATTATGAATATAAAAGCATGCTATGACAATTTTTGTTTGAGTAGAAATGAATAAGGTGCCTATAACCTCAAAATTTATCCCATTTTTATTTTTACGTTGATTTTGAGCCTAATTTTGTCATTAGATTTTAAATCTCGATTATATGTGATATTTTTTTTTATTCACTCATCCTTTAATTCTTAATTTTTATTATTTTGTATTTTATATTTATTTATTTATTTATTTATTATTATTATTATTATTATGTTTTATTTTATTTTTTTATTTTTATTTTTCTTTTCCTTTTTTCTTTTCTTTCATCTCTTTTTTCTTTTCCTACTCCCCAACCACCCCACCCACTCTCTCTCTCCTCCCATACCCCTCATCCCATGGCTATACCCCTATCTCCTTATTGATTTTTTTTTTTCCATCCATTCTTCTTCTTTTTCCCCAATTCTTCTACTCTTTCTTTTTCTCTCTCTCCTAATTCCCAGCGGTGGGGACCTCCCACTTCTTCTTCCCCATTTTTCTTTTTTCCTTCTCATCCCCCAACTCACACACGCACACACACATGACCGACCCATTCTCTCTTCCATTTTTTTTCCTCTGTTCCTCACAACCTTTCATACACTGCCACCGTCGCAGCCCCTTTTTTTCTTTTTTATTTTATTTACTTCCTCCCCCAGCACCCATTCTGGATAGTCGGGAACCCTCCACTTCTTCCCCAATTTTTTATTTTTTTCTTCTTCTCCCACCCATTTTTCTTCCAATTTTTTTCCCTCCATTTTTTTTTTACTTTATTTTTATTTTCTTTATTATTATTATTATTATTATTATTATTATTATTATTTTTCCACAAACCCATCAACCCTCACTATCGCCGATATGATCACTGACCAGTCGCCGTGGACAACCATTGTCGGTCGACAACCCCCTCCACTTTTCTCTCATCCCCTCACTTTCCCCTCACACTCATTTTTCATTATTGTTATTATTATTATTATTATTTATTTGTGCAATGATGGTTTGTGATTTTAGATTTAATTTATTTAGTTATTTATTTATTAAATTGAGTTTAGTTTTGATTATGATTTGGGTTATTGATCTTTGTGTTTTGGGCTTGTATATTTATTGGATATTAAATTGGGTTTAATTTTGGTTGTGAATTTGAGTTTGTTTATTAAATTATGAGATATTAAATTTAGGCCTAATTGGATTTATTTTGATTTATTGTATTTGAGCTTGACTATTTTTGCTTGTATTTTGATAATTAATTGGAAAATTTTACATTATGGCTATTGGCATGGGGATATTTTTGTTAGGTTATATTTTTTAATTTTGAGTCCATTTTTAATTGCTGGAATTTATTGGACTAATTTGAGGTTTGAATTTAGACTTGAATAATTATTTTAGACTTTACATATTTTTGGATATTTACATTTGTATTATTTTTGTTTTTGCATGGACCTATTCCGCAATTATGTTGGCTAGGAACATATTTATAACACGTGGAGCATGAAATTTTATGGAAGAAAATGAGATTGAAAAAGCTGTTAGAAGACAATGAGCGATAAGCTTATTTGGGTATATATTTTATTTCCCACTTTTATTTGATTTTATTTTTATTAGTTCTTATAAATATTCATTTGTATATATTTATTGAGTGTGTACATAAATTGAACATAGAACAAACTAGAAATTTTGTTTAAATAAGAGGAATAATTCAGTAACTATGTTTTAATAAAATAATAGTTCATAATTTTTTTTAATAAAAGAAAGTTTTTTTTATTAATAAAAATTCAGAAAAATGCTTTTAGAAAATCCAAAAAAATTGTTTTTATAGAATTTGAAAAATTGTTTTTAATAATGATAGTCCAAAATTTTCTTTATTTAATAAAAATTGTCCAAAAATTGTTTTGTAAATAAAGTTGTCCCAAAAATAATTTTTAATAAAATTTTCCAAAAAAAAATGTTTTTTTTAAATAATTTGTATAAATCACTTTTCTTAAATGAAAACAAATTGAAATATTTTTTGTAAATAAAATTGTAAAAAATCATTCATTTTTTTTTTTTTTTTGTAAAAGCAAGTAAAAATAATTTTTGTTGCCAAATTGAAATTTTGTAATAAATTCTTTTGATACAATAAGTGTAAATAACTTTTTTTGAAAATTAAATACAAATGAAATTGATAAAATAAATTGACTATTTTTTTGTAAATAAATAAATTGAAATCATTAATTCAAAATCCTTTTTAATAAAATTCTTTGAAGTTTCTTGAAAACTAATTTTTTTAATATATTTTTTATTTTATTTAGTTCAATAAATCATTTTGCATAATCATTTTGTCATTTATTTTGTGTATTCTTGTAATTAGATTTTCATCATTATTTTTATGTATATTGATTTTCATCATGACTTGTATATTGATTATTTTTCTTGGTATCCATAATTAATTAATTAATTATCACAATTCTCTTAATTCGTTTAGTAGAGGTCGTGCGTATATGAACTTAGAAGGTTGCTACGGCTCATCACCATACCTTCCCAATAAGTAACCTTACTTCAGAACCCAGACTCGATTTTTCATAAACCTGTCTTTTCCAAATAAGAAGTCACACTTAGGGTTTTCTTTCTTATTTTGTTTTCCCTTAAAAAAATAAAACAAAAATAAGTGGTGACTCCAAGTCTTTTTTCAAAAAAATCAAATTTTCACAAAATAAAAAAAAAAAAACGAGTCTCGTCCGTCGAGTGGGAATGCACGTGAATAATGCGGGGTCCACAAAATGGTGACTATACTGGGGATTTTTAGAGGGTCAAACTTGAACTTGAGTTGAGGGAAATGTGATGTTTGATTGGTCAATTAGTGGATACCCCTCTTTATGTGTTTTTGTATGATTGAGTGTTGATTACACGTTGAAAGCTTTGGTATGTTTATCCGTGATGCATGTTTAGTTATTATTGTTCATTGGAGATGTTCACATACTGATTACATCGATTGATTCTCTTACCTATTTTTGCATAGTGACTCTTTTTGTTGTATAATTATTTTACTTTCCTTGATATGTATATTCTCATTTTTGTATATCTCATTCATATTGGTGTGATTGATTCTTTTTATTATATATTATCTTGTTTATCTCAACATATTGTTTATTCTTGTTATATACATATCTTGCTTATCATATTCTTGCCTAGCTTGTGTGTGGATATGGATGATATACTTGTTATTTGCATGACTGCTTGGTGCATGACTGCTCTTCTTCTATGTGATGCATGTATTTCTTGTCTATGTGGGACACACATCTTTCCCCTTACCTTCAACTCCCTAGTCTTAGTCGACCTTGTTTCCCTTGATCGTGTATTTGATATGAGACTTGTTGCTTTGTTTGCTCTTCGACCAAGCTAGTGATTAAGAGTAGGGTCTAGCGATGTGTTATATCTATGTTTGGGAGCATTTTAGAGGTGGTCGACACATTGATGTTGATTGGAGTATGATCTTTGAAGACCTGTATAGCCCAGAGCTAGGTTTCATGCATATCTGTGTGACCAGTGTGTTTCTTTTTCTACTTTAACTTCATAGGTTTTTCAGATGCACCCACACCACTCACTGTGCACCTTAGATTACCACTAAGTGCTGAGAGTTGTGAGAGCTTTCATCATAGGAAACCTCCTGGGATGTCGAGGTAGTGCATGTGTGGAGGTGATGACCACCTTGCATTGAAGCACCTTGTCTCTTCAGAGGCGTGCAAAGGGTTGCGTACCGTTGGAGGGTACGATCGCTTCTACTAGGGATCCTTTAAAGTCCACCCCTTTTCTTTTTAGGGCCACCTTGACTTTATATGATGAGCTTAGATTCTTCGATTAGGATTCATTTCCTACATGTGGGTACATCTGAGGGTCTTTTGATCCTCTTTAGTTATAGTTCAAATCCAATACTCCCTCTTTTGGTTTCCAGTTGAGAGTGATTAGAGATCAATGCAAGTTTGAATATCAGTTGGATCACATTTTGTCATGTAGTGTTGACTTCTTCTAGTCTTTCGTTGAGTCTAGCATATTTTCCCCCTAGGGCTTTAGATAGTCTCATTTTCTTGAGTTGACACTTCCTTTTGGCTTGTTGTCACTTTCTGCTTGACGTTTTGGGATATGCTCATCGATCACGCTCACTTTTTTACATTCTTCACCTGTCATGGGCTTGGTACTTCATTCTTCAGTCGATTTGCCTATTTCTATTTTCAACCCAAAATTTTTATTACAAGAAGGTGAAAGGCATGTTTTCACATTCATATCCTTTTTGAGATACCCACCTTGATCACCTTATCATTTTTTTTTTATGGAGCTCAGGTTGAAAGTGAATTATGGATATTTTGTTATAGATGGAGTATCGATCTCATGACAGTGTTGTTTTTTACACCTTATTCTTTTTCTGGATTATTGATAAAGATTCTTTAGTCACATTCATAATCATTTCACAGTGAACACCTTTATGACTTTAGAGTTTCTGTCATTTATCTAGTTTTAGATTGCTATCACAAGACCATATATCACATGATGTGCTATACTTTTGACTTAAGGCATCTATTCACTTGCACATTGTGGTTTTGAGGCCTGACCTATCATAGAGGATATTGAGCGATTGCCAAAAACAAAACCAAAATAAATAAAATAAAAAATTTAGTAATAGGTAGACCTCCTCTAATATGTTGCCTTTGTAATTTTCCATAGATGGATATCATATATGGTAGCGATAAAATTTGACATAATTCATGAATACAATATGAATTCAACACGTTTTTCATAAGTTTGAGTTGAGTATAAGTGAGTTTGAGTTAAATTTGTATCAATCTACATAACTTGTTTTGGGTGAACCCGAATAACACGAATTTAACTCGAATTGACTTATATAATAATCTAATTATTAATTTAATTATATCTTAAAACTATTTAACTCATTTTAAATTTGTTTTTAAATGACAGTCATAAATATGTTACTTGAAACATTAATCATATAAACATATCCAAAACCTAACTCAATCTTATTATTAAATAAGTTAAATGGGTCACACAACATTTTACCTATTTAATAATTAGATAATATTTAAGTTTATGTTTTTTATATAATTATTATTCATGTCAAGTTTGGGTTGAGTTATGTAGTATAATGCCTAGACTTTGATATGATACGAATACGACCCATCAACACGAATTGTGATCTCTAATCACATATCCTTCCACTTGTGAATAAATAAATAAAATTTTAAAAATACTTGTAAAATGCAATCTTAAATATATTTTACTTCTGATATTTTTAATTATCTAAAAAAAATAAAAACACCTAAATTCGCCCGTGAAAGATCACCATATCTTAATAAATTTTTTTATTTAATGTGTTTTTGAAATTTAAAATATAAAGGTCCCTTAACCAGCATGTGTAGCTGTTTAATAAAAAAATTTCAAAATTTGTTTTGTAAATAAAATTGTCCCAAAAATTAATTTTTAATAAAATTATTCAAAAAATATATTTTTAAAATGAATTCTTTTTTCTTAATTAAAATGGGATTAATATAGTAGGCTCCGTAACTTCGGTCTTCATGATTATGTTCTCTATTGGAACATAAATTTGTAATGTTTTTCACATTTTATGTAGCTTTCCGATGATATGTTATGATTCAATTGATAGAATCAAAGCTCCAAAAGGGTTAAAGCACTTAAAAAAGGTTGGACGGGTCTCAAAATTCAACCTCTAATTAATAAAAAGTAAGTACAATGTTTAATCAAACCATAGGGCCAAGACGGTGAGCATCTCTAAAATCAATACATGTTAAAGACTTGTACGGAAGAAAATTTTAAACATTGTAGATTTGGAGATGAAAAAAACCAAGGGAAAAGAAGAAAAGGTTTGAACGGCTTCAAAGATTGCCAATGTCAAAGCAGATGAAAATTTTGAATTCCATCTTGAAGGAGTAAACGTCATCGAAATTCCAATTCCCATGCACAGAGGCGCAGCATGGAAGGGGCCGAGGGCACGTGTTGTTCTTCAGGTGCATTGGCAGTATCTAATAATTTTGGGTGTCCTTTCGTTTGGTGATTGGGGGCACAAGTCAACAGCAAGTGGGCAGTCAGAGTCAGGCAGTGGGGTGTGTGGAATTATTGCATTATCGGGTGCTTTCTTTCTCCTTTCCTTTATGACATATTTTTTGTGTGTCTGCCCACTGCCCACTGCCCACTGCCCTCGGTTGAATGTTTACTAGTGCTTTAACTCTCCCTCTCTCTCCAACCACTCCCTTTCTTTAGGGCCCGTTTTTGGTCATCTCATCATTTTTACAGAGATAAGGTCAAATTCCCACTTTCCTTTCGTTTTCAAGGTCTCTCTCTCTCTCTCTCTCTCTTTAATTAAACTAGCAATTTATTTATTTATTTATTATTATTAAAAAACACTTTTAAAGAGGATTTGGTGAGCTTAAATTAATTTTAAATTAAATTAATTTTAAATTAAATTAAATTAAATTTGGTATTAAAATTGTTTGACAAGATTTCTTTATTTTTTTTAAATTATCAATTAATATATTTAATCTCATTAATTTTAAATAATATAATCATTATTTTATTTTAATTAATATTTATTTTTATTAATTTTAAGTTTATAAAATTGTGATATTAAGTTATTTTGTTAAATAAGTTTAATTTATTTAATGACTTAAATTAAGTTATTAAGTCATTAAATTGATTGATCAAATACCCTCTTAATATTTTATTTTTATTTTTTAACTAATTATATATAGAGAGATAAAAGAAATGTATTCAAATAAAACCTTGATATGGTTTTTTTAACAATACAAAGTAATAAGAATTTTTAAATAAAAAAATTAGAAATTTTTATAAAAAAGGTATACACTTTGATTTTATTTCCAGAAATTACTTTTAAAATTTTTGTAAATTAAAGTCAGCTTTTAAACAATTTCTAAAAATTATTACTTATTTAATGTAAAATTTTAAAGCTTTTATATTTTATATAGAAATCACTATTAGTTTCTATTTAAAAATAAAATAAAATATGATATGTATTTAAATTCACTCTAAGTGGATGTATAGTAAACCAACCCAATAACTTAGCTTAAGTCATTAAGTAAATTAAGTATACTTGATAAAATAATTTAATGGTATGAGAATAATTTTAAGTAATAAGTAAAAACAATTAACTTATTTTAAGTCTACATCTTCATTTTACTCTTTTTTTTAATCATAATTTACCGTAATTACTGTCATGATCTCTTTTGTTACTCCACAATCTCTATTGTTACTCAATTTTCTATACTCTAATTATATATGATGATAAATATATTAATTTGATGATTTAGAATAAATTTTAAATTAATTTTATTAAACAATTTTAATACTTAAAGTAAGAATTAAAAAATAAGTTTTAAGTTAATATTTGAGGTATAATTTAATGTAAAGTCAACTTAAATCATTAAGTAATAAGTATTAGGTTTTACCAAACACCCTTTAAGCAAATAAATAAAAATTTGGAATTATCTAAAAACCTATAATTCAAATACAACAATAATAAACATAAATAAATATTACTTCATATTATAATACATGACTCCTTTTTACAATGATGCAAATGCAAATTATCATGGGAGGTTTAAAAAATGAAATATTTAGGTCTTTTCATTACCGAGAATTATTTTGAAAAATAATTATTTAATATTGTTAGAATAAAAATCTATTTCAACATATTTTTTATATTTTCAAATATTTCTCAAAAATAATTATTTTATGTATAATATTTTATTTTAATAGTTCTCTATATTTTTACAATCATTTTTCAAAACAGACATTGAAAAATAAGTAAAAATAGTAAAAACATATTTTCAAAAACCATCTTATTTTCATAAAAATTATTGAAAAAAAATTGTCTAAAAACAATTTGTCTCAAAACAATTGACAATTAAAATTATTTTTATATTTAAAAAAAAACAAAAAAGAAAATTCTTATAAACACTTTGTTATATATTTTTAAAGTTTTCTCCTAATATAAAAAATAAATTATGAGATTTAAATTAATTTGTTTTAATGAAAAGTGACTATAAAATAGAATACTTACAAATTCGATTAAAAGATGTATCATAATAGTTTTTGAAATCAAACTTGATAACATTTTAAAAAAAATTTAACCATCAAATAAATGATTCAATATTTATAAATACCTTTCTCCTCTTGTATTTAGTGATAAAGAGGGCTTACGTCACCAAATTCATTTCCTTTGTGCTTGACTGCTTGTTGCTCACCTGTGATAATTTCAGTGGCCCAAAAATATTGCTTTCTATTTGTACTTAAAATATCTACAAGTTACTGTTTTTCTCTCTCTTTATTTTTTATTTGGATTTTCAACTCTTCAAGGGAGGTAAAAATAATATATATATATATTACCCCTATTTGGTTGGTGGCAATTTTTTTTTAAATAATAAAAAAAAAAAAAAAAAATAAACTTAAAAACTTAATAAAATATTTGTATATATTTTTTCAAACTTATTTAACTAATTCTTCCTCAATTCTATAAAATTAAATAATTTAAAAATATATAAATTTTTTTAACTATATTGAATTTTCTTTTATTTTTTATATAAAAATAATTTACTAACTTTTACCTATATTTGTTTTTTAGAAAATATACTAGAAATAAAATAAAATAAAATAAAAAAAAGTCGAAGAAAAATGAATTATAGATTTAAAATTAATGTATTAATTTACATACCTTTTAAAACTTATTTCATTTATTTTTTTATAAATATTAAATAATTTTCAAAAATATAAATTTTAATTATATTTCATTTATTTATTTGTTATAAACCAAATATGAGAAAAAAAAAATCAAATTTTAACAATTTATTTATTTATTTTTTATTCTTTCCAAGAATCAAACCTTGTATAAGAATTTTTTTCTCTTTTTTCTTTTTCCTCTTTATTTTATTTCTCTCATCCCTTAAATTTTCTATTAATCAATTATGAGACTAGTTTTTATGCTTAGTTTCTAATAAGACAATTAAAAAAGAAAAATATGATGAATACTTTGAATTTTAAAATATTGGTAAAAATAAAAGTAAGAAAAGGGAAATTTTTTATTCAACTAAACATAATAGTGGTTGAATTGGGGGTTCCCCAACTTAATTCCCAAGTGCGTGACAGCGTGAGGTCTTTTAGAATTCCCAAAATGTCACTTCTATTTTCTTCCAACAGTAGAGTCTTAAAAAGGCGGGTTGACTTGAGAGAAGAGCATATTCTTTTGCATTCTCCCTCTCCCTCTCCCTCTCCCTCTCCCTCTCTCTCTCTCTCTCTCTCTCTCTCCATTTTTATTTTTAACTACTTTAGGTTATATATCACTTCATTGCCATGTAGTTTTTTTTTTTTTAAAAAAAAAAACCCTTTCTCTGAATTAGTGACTGTATTTGTAATTTTATAAATTTTTTTTTTGGGTGGTGATATGATACCTAACATTAGCTATCCTTTAAGTAAAAAAAAGAAAGACAAAAAGTTGTTTGAAATATCTTAAAATGAAGTAGTTGTAAATGCATGGACCATATCTAGAGGACCATTCAAACTCGAGTTCAATAAGGCGAAAGTGGCCGCATTTGAAAACCAAGTCAAAGTCTAATACGGACAATTTCTCCTACCTATTGTCGGCTTAACTGTTTTCATATTTTGAAAATGCAAAAACATATTCAAAGAGGACTACTTGCTCCTGGGCCGTAACCTCCAGTTTCGATGGGCCCATGCCATGAATGGACTTACCCAATTTGGCAGGCCCGCCAGGCCTAGCTAGAGCTCAGGGCCCAGAGCCCAATCTTGTACTTGATCTAATTTGGTCATGCGCCAGGGATATGAGGCGTGAGGGTAAGTTGGGCGTTTGTTAATTTTTTACCTTTAAGCAAATTTTAAGTAAAGATAATAAGAACAAGATATGAGTGCAAATTGCACTAAAATAAAAGGAGATAGAGGGTAGGAAAAAATTGCAAGCTATGATTCATAATGGCTGGGCAATCGTTTACATCCGGGGAGGGCCAATCCAACCCGAATCAAACACCTGATGTTTAAGAGGGTTTGAACAATCATTTTTAATATTTGAGTTGAGCTTTTTCAATTCAAACTCAATTTAAATTGGGTTTGGACCAAGGGTTTGAGCAACCCAAGCCCAATTCGAACTCCATTTGATATTTTTTTAGTATATATGATTTAAATTATTATATATTTCAATAAGTTTATATCATTCAAATAATTTTTAAAAAAAATTATGTATTGTATTGTTTTATTTTTCTTGTAAGATAAGTTTTTTGTTATTTCATTCAAAATGACATGTTATTTACTATTTAAATAGTATAAATATATAAAAAAATAAAGTTAAAAAGATCATTATTAGCGAGTTTAATCCATCTTAATTTAATCGATAATACCTGAATTACCTGTTCAATCCAAGTCTAACTCGATTAATTCAAGTATAATTCGAACTTAAGTCGAGTTTGAAAAAAAAAAAAGAATTAATTTAGGTTCTAACTAAATATCTTACATCAAAGATTGGATTGGGTTAGGATTTAAGTTGAATGTTTATTAATTCAAAATGGATTTGCTTCAACTGCAAAGCTAATCCAAGGTCGCTGACTTAGAACCCTACCTCGCCATCCACTTGTTCTAATGAAGCAACTCTCTCAAAGTCAAATGACTTTCATCAATCAATTTGTAAATTATTCAAAATTACTTTATCCGAAGGTTTGAAAGTTGAGTATACAAGTGTGTCATAAAAGTTCATTTAATAGATCACTTATACCATCAGTCAGCATTTCCAAATCCCTTCCATATATTAAATAAATATTAAAGTTCCTTTATTGGATTGAGTCTGATAAGTCCCAATCAAGGTACAGAATAATTCAATGCAGTAAATGGAAATGAAATCTCTGACGTTTTATCTCATTGCATACATCTTTGAAATGTTTTGGTTCATCAGAGTTGAAGTAGACCTCTTATTTGGTCAAGAGAAAAGCCCAAAAATAAAATTGATTAAAATTCAACCTATCTTTGTGTGTACCTTGTATTTCTGCTCATGCGTTTCCACTCGACGAACTCGTTTTTTTATTTGAAAAATGATTTATTTTTTAGAAAATGACTTGGAGTCGCCACTTATTTTTGTTTTATTTTTAAAGGGAAAACAAAATAAGAAAGAAAACTCTAAATGTGACTCCTTATTTGGAAAAGATGGTCTGCGAAAAACCAAATCTGAGCTCGGGGGTCAGGTTACTTATTGGGAAGGTATGATAAAAACCGTAACACCTTTCTAAGTTCCTAAAAACGGGTCTCTACTAATGAGATGAATCAAGCATAACAATTGGTAAAAAAATTAATGGATACCAAAATGAAATAATCAAATAATAAAGCGAATCATGCATAAGAATAAACGAAGTGAGAATGAGATCATACCTTAATAGTGCGCTATCATGGAAATAGGGTTAGCTCAAGTATAAAATCATCACATGCATATCAAAGAGCAAGATAAAGATCAAGCAATACTCATTAAGCATAACAACTGACAATTAGAAGAGAAAACTCATATGTAAGGCCCCCACCAAAGCCCAATTGATTTCGCATGAATTAATCTCATGGATTTTATTGTTTCTAGAAAATTCATTCATGCTTATTAAAAATCAAGGAAAACGAAAAATTATTTTAAAATTAAAGAAAATTTGAGAAAAGTGTTAACCTGAAAGGAAATGTAGCAAGTTTATTTAAAAACAAGATTTTTAGCGACTTAAAACCCTAATGAATGATGAAAAGTGGTAGAATTAAAAAAATATTTGAAAACTGGAGTGAAATTAAAATTATTTGAAAGAAAACTAGAGTTTTTAAATTTATTTGAAAATTGAGATCTTGAAAATTATTTGAAAATTGGAGTTTTGAAAATTAAATTATGAATTGGAGTTTTGGAAATTAAATTTGAAAGAAATTGGAGTTTTAAAAATTAATTGAGAATTGGAGTTTTGAAAATTAAATTATGAAAATTAGAATATTGGAAATTATTTGAAAATAGAATTTTAAAAATAAATAAATAAAATAATAATAATAATAAACATGCAAATTGGAAATTAAATTCGGAAATTGGAATTTTGAAAATCATTTGAGAATTGGAGTTTTGAAAATTAAATTATGAAAATTGGAATCTTGGAAATTATTTGAAGATGAAATTTTAAAAATAAATAAATAAACTAATAATAATAAAAAACAAATGTGAAAATTGAAATTTTTGGAAATTGGAAATTAAATTAGGAAATTGGAATTTTGAAAATCATTTGAGAATTGGAGTTTTGAAGATTAAATTATGAATTGGAGTTTTGGAAATTAATTTTGAAAGAAATTGGAGTTTTGAAAATTAAATTATGAAAATTGGAATCTTGGAAATTATTTGAAGATGGAATTTTAAAAATAAATAAATAAGTAAAGTAATAATAATAATAATAATAAATGTGAAAATTGGAATTTTAGAAATTGGAATTTTAGAAATTGGAAATTAAATTTGGAAATTGAAATTTTGAAAATCATGTGAGAATTGGAGTTTTGAAAATTAAATTATGAATTGGTGTTTTGGAAATTAAATTTGAAAGAAATTGGAGTTTTGAAAATTAATTGAGAATTTGAGTTTTGAAAATTAAATTATGAAAATTGGAATCTTGGAAATTATTTGAAAATGTGAAAATTGGAATTTTGAAAATCATTTGAGAATTGGAGTTTTGAAGATTAAATTATGAATTGGAGTTTTGGAAATTAAATTTGAAAGAATTAAGAGTTTTGAAAGATTATTTGAGAATAGTATTTTAAAAATTAAGTTTGGAATTTTGGAAAATTTAATTTCGAAAATTGGAAACTTGGAAAAATTATTTTAAAAATGGAATTCCGAAAATTCAAATTTAAAAAAAAAACTTGAAATCTTGGAAAATTGGAATTTTGAGAAATTGTTTTTAAAATTAAATTTGAGAATAGAATTTTGGAAAATTAAATTTGAGAATAGAATTTTGGAAAATTAAATTTTGAAAATTGGAATCTTGGAAAAACTATTTTGAGAATGGAATTTCGGAAAATTCGAATTTTGGAGAGTTATTTAAATATGGAAAATTGTTTTGGAAAATTGAACTTTGATACAAAAAAAAATGAAGAATTAAAATGGAAATGTGGGTTGGAAAAGTGGAGGAAATAGTAGGAGAGAGAAAAAAAAATAAAGAATTGGTTTGGTGGTGAAATGAGTGGAGGTTACCAAACTCATTGTTTTCTTTCTTTAATAGGTTAGCAACTGACACAGTCAACTCATCAATAGAACCTTTTTCCATTATACCTTTTGCTTTCGTCTTCAAAATAGGTGAACTGCAAAACACCTAAACAAATGCTGCAGATCACTAGCTCGCATTTTGATTTTTGAGAAGAATGGGTAGCTGATCGCTCAGATTTTGTCGTTTGTTGGATCAAAACAAAATTTATAACCTAATTCACTCTTCTATAGCAATTTGTACTCGATCAAAAAGTGGTTTTAGTACAAACTACTGTAGCATAGTGGTTTTTAGGTATCGTCCACAAGGATGGATTATTCTTGGTAATTAAGGCTTGAATGAGATGATAAGAAATGATTGTGATCAAATGAAATTGATTTGAAAATGCATGATAAAATTCCAAAATTACAATGTATTCAAATTGAGAGGAAAATGAAGTGTAAAAGAGAAGAAAATTAATAAGATGTGAGATTCTCGGAGTTAGGATTTTCTAGAGAGCAATTTCCATGGTGAATAGGTGTTAAGATCTAATTTTCATCAAGTTAGATAGAAAACCTAAATTTTCAGCTAAACCGATTTTTGATTTAGCTTTAGATCTAGATCTAATTTCTCTTCAAATTAGGTAATTTAATCTAAGAGATCAATTTGAATCATATATTCAATTCATATTAAATTATCTTCCAATGATTCACACAATGCAACTATTCAATCTCATCAAATCTAGCATTAAGAATTTGATGAATCTACCTAGCTTGCATTGTAGTAATCATCCAAGACAATTTGAAGAGAAAAATCCCCAAATTTCAGTTAATCAATCAATTGGATCAAATTACCTTTGCAATTCAAGCTCAATTCTCTAATTCACCATAGATCTTGCCTCTAGATCCTCCCTCCTCCAAGAAAAACGAGATTTAGCCACTCATGCTTGGAGATTTGATCTCACAAGACATGTTTGGCTACCGAGAAAATAAGGGAAACTGAAGGAAAGTGGAGAATTATATAGAGAGAAGAAGTATGAAAAGTTCTACAATTAGAAAATGAATCAAAAGTCCTCAAATGAGTAAATCCCATTTCTATTTATAGGCCAAGGTAAAAAGGACACTTGGCAACATTTTAGAGGTCTTCTGGATGCTTCTTCATCAAGGAATCTGGAGAGAATGCATTTTCGCACGAGCCCCTAGCAATCTCGCATGATGGTGCGGAGTGGAGAATCCATAAGCTTCAATTTCGTTCTTCTGGAGCGTTTCGCATGACTGTGCGAAAATTTTGCATGGTCATGCGAAACCACTTTTTCACAATTTCCCTATGTGCTGCAACCACAACCTCTCTGTTTCATTTCGCATGATTGTGCGAAAATTTCGCATGGTCATGCGAAATTGAAAATCATGCTATTCCGACTCCTCTTTGCAATTTCTCTCATTTCTTCATGTTTAATCAATCTCCACCACCTTCAATTAAGCTCCAAAGCTTGGTCCAAGTGCATTTCCTCTTCCTCTTCATCCACATTATGTATCCTCCTCCATTCCATTTTCCATTTGTCACTCCATGCTTCAAAAATCACCTTAAAATATCTCCAAAACTCAACAAAGAACCATTAGTATTTTTTGCAAGGGTAGCAATGTATTACTTCGGCATATTAGGCATAATTACTACTCAAAAGGTGTGAAACTCATGAAAGTTAGTATCTAAAATATGTGGTTTTTGAGTAGTAATCATTCCCCCCAACAAACACATTGCTAGTCCCTTAGCAATGGTATAACAAAAAGAAAGAGAAAATTACTCAAAAAGAAAATCTTAAACTCATTTGGAAAATGTGTTTGAAAATCCCATAGCACAAATGCTCAAAAATGAAACACACCTCACCATCCATAGGTGTCATCAAAATCTCAAGCTCATTTACTATCTCTAATAGAAAAGACATCATGCAAATCAAAGTGTCAAAGATATATCCATTTTCAACTCCCCAAAATGATATTTCCAAACAAGTCTTGAGTGAAATTAAACTAGCCCCCTAATATATTATTCAAAACTATTCCTCCCCCTAACCATGCCTAATTTATCTTAAGCAACAAAAACCACTCTTTCATAGGTCAAGAATGCACCCATCTTTTTTTTTTCAAAGGTCTAATTGTAGGAATGCAATGCTAAAGGTATCTCCAAGTATACGGTCCATGTAGCGGGGATTCATCGATGACTCCCAACCATAAGGCATAGGGCACCAAGTTTATAGGACTAATTCAGCCACTAACTCCTCAGACTTCACCCCGGACTCCACAATTTAGGATCTAATACCTTAGCACCTACAATCGAGGTCATACTCCACCTATTCACCCATGTAGCGAGCATTGAGGTCGGTGGCTCCCAACCATAATGGCTTAGGGCACCAGGTTTTAAAGACCTTTGGGCCATATACCCCTCGGACCTTGCTCAGGTTTCAAGGAAAGCATAACTCAACCTTTTTATTCAATCAACTTTTTTTTTTTTTTTTGAATTGGGCGCATTGGCCTCTTCTTAAGGTGTCTCGACTCAATTTAAAAATGATTCAACTTGCTAAGACAATTGGGTCCAAGTCTTAGGGTTAGATTAGTCTTTCATCTTATATTAGGGGTCTAGAGTGCACAGTGTGTGTCAAGACTCAATTAGAAAAAAAACTTGGGAAGATGAAAACTTCAAAGTCAAATCAAACTCAATCAACATAACAAGTTTTCTAAGATCAAGCAAATGAGCTGATATTCCAAATCAACTTCCTTCAAGTTAGGTATGCTTATTTATCAATCATAAGTGCTATGTTCTTCTCAAAAACAAAATTACCAATTAAAAAAAAATCTAGTTAATACACAAGCAAACGAAGAAAAATAAAATAAAATCTAACAACCAATTCTAAATCAACAAAAAACCAAAAGTCCTTCCTTTCCTATCCTCCCCCCAACCAATATAAACATTGTCCTCAATGTTAACCAAAAAAATGTAAAGCAAGGAAGGGAAAAGTACCTGCAAAGCATTGTTTTCCAGCTTCTATAACTATGACAAAACAATATAGAAGTATAAGTGTGCTAGGAAAGGAGGAAAAATAAAAAAAATAAAAAAAATGAACACTAAAAAAAATGAAGTCAAGGAGAAAAGTAAGGGCACTCCCTATCCTTAAGCATGAGATGGATGGGAGGGGGTGATCTCTGAAGGTGTCAAAATGGTGGTGGGCACTGTGGACTCCCTTGTTGTATAATTTGTCTCTTGTGTAGGTGGGATGGACAGAGAATGAGCATCATGAGCACTAGCTGGCTTCTCAGAAGAAGAATTCCATTGCTGGACAGCCATGGTAAGTTCATCAACTCTTTGGACAAGTTGCCGCTGAGTGAGCTGGATGTTTGCTTGATTTTCTTGAATCATATCCAAGCGAGCTAAGAGTTGATTGAATGCTTCAGCTGATATATGGACATAGCCATTAGAAGCTGATGGACCTATGTTTGGGGTAGAGGAAAGACTAGCCAAAATATGTGCAGCTGTATCCGGGTTTTGGGGAGTAGAAGTAGCTCCTGGTGTGGTGGTAGCTGGTGGTCTTGGGGGTGTATCTTCTCCATCACCAAAATCTTCAAGGATCAAATTCGGAGGAGGCACATAATGATGTTCAGTGTCAGTAGTCAATGAGGCACTTGTGAGAGTGGACTCGGTTTTGGTCACACTACCTTGCCATCTGGAAACAGTATAAACTTCCCTACAATGATGTTTCTTTTCTTTATCAGGTTTAGTAGGGAAGCCATAGTACTCCAATATGGTGCCCAACATGCGCGGGAAGAATAATGGATATTTCTTGGCTCTTTGCAATTGCTTTAGATGTACCTTATCTTCAAAGTAGAACAGGGCAGCCATGAATAAATTAGCAGGTGTCCACCATTGTCCACTAATAATTCTGAATAATGCCTCTAGGATTTGTTCTCGCCTTTGCATTGCATGTTGGCAAGGATAGACATTAGAGCGTAAGACATGATCCAAGAACCAAAATTTTGAGTATATTTCTCTCCTCAGCACTGCATGTGTGTTGATGGATTGATTTTGAGAGACAATCCGCACCATCTCAGCAGCCTCAGTTCGAGTAATAGGTTGAAACTCAGCTGGATTTGGAGGTGTGAAAGGAATATCCAAAGCTCTTGCTACCATTTCAGAATTCAACATACCTTGTCTCCCATCAATTTCGAAATAAATCATTGAAGGTGGGTAGACTCCTCTGCTGGTCATGGTGCGGTAAAATTCCCGAATTATGCGAGGATAGAAGAATGGTCTAGGCACCATGAATGGCTCTAAAAAATATCGACAACAAAGCTCCGTGGAGAATTTAGTAAGAGAAGATGCAGCAAAAGCCTTGAAATCATAGTAACATTCTTCATGAAATTTTCTACTTGAGTAGTCCTCCCTTGCACCAGTGGCTAATTTCTTCTTCGGTGCTTTCGTGAATTGGAACTGAGGTGGTCGGCTTGGTGGAGGTGCAGATTTTGTAACCGGAGTAGGAGTAGGGGCTTTAGCAACAGTGGACTGAACTACAGCATGTTGCTTTGAAGGAGTAGCAGGGGATGCCGGAAAATTTGAAAGAGTTCGAGCTCTGACGCTTCGTGTTTTCTTCACCGGTAATTTTCCAGGAGTAGCAACCATCTTTGATTTTCCTTTATCCATTGAAGATCTTGCGACATTCCTCTGGTTTCGATGTCCAGAAATGGGAGGTTCAGAGAGGGAAAATCCCGGAGGTGATTCGGGATCAATGTCTTCGCCATTTCCATCATTCATCACCACAAATTCTTTCTCAATGTCTGATGATTTTCGTTTTTGATTTCCCATTTGTAACAAAGAAGAACAAAAATTACAACGAACAATTTGATGAATTAACTGGGAAATGGAATAATAGATATCAATTTGTCCGAAGTTCGCAAAAAAAATTGCGGCAATCTCCCAAGATGATTCAGACTATTCAACTCAGATTCGTCTTGCAATTTCAGAGAGAGATTGAGTGAGATTCAAATACCTGAAATGCTTGAAATCGCGGGATTATTCAAGCGAAAATCAAGAACTGAAAGTAATCAGATTCCCGATGTTTGATCGTGGTTTATGGCAAGGGAGATATGTGAGAGAGAGAGTGAGTGAAATGGAAAAAAGACCGATGGTATTCCTCCTCAATTTTGCATGACTAACGAAGATGAAGAGTTTTCGCATGAGGCTCACTTTCAGTTAACGGTGCGAAATAAAACAGGGCTTATATTGGGGGCAATTTTGTCTTTTTCCTTTTAGAGAAAATTTTGGCACAAACATGCGAAATTTTCGTATAAGTGTGCGAAGTGGACCAGAGGGTTCATTTTGCCGCAGTGCTTAAGCTGGATTTCGCATAGTCATGCGAAATGTTCGCATAGTCATGCGAAATGTTCGCATAGTCATGCGAAATGTTCGCATAGTTATGCAAAATGGTCCAGAGGGTTAAAAATTTTTGCACTACCCTTATCAGTTTCACACAGTCATGCGAACTAGGACAGAGACTTGTTTTGCACATTTCCAAAGCTATGAAAACTCCCCTGTTTTGGCATGAAGACTCCCCTGTTTTTGGCATGAAGACTCCCCTGTTTTGGCATGAACATGCACACTGGTGTTGGGCCATTAAAACTCCTTCTTCCTTTGCCTCATGCATTCCATCCATCCAGAAAATCCTTCAAAACACAACTGATATGATTAAAAAGGGATCATTCATAATGACTAAAAAAAAACTAACAACATACAAGCAAAACAAAACAAAAAAAATCAAAGAAAAAGAATTGCAAGATCATTAGGCTAGTTAGTCTTTTAGAAGACTAAGCCCACCAAACCTGGAATGCTCAATTTATGGAAGGATCAAGAAGGTATAGCTCCTCCTTCTCTTGCACCATAGGTTCCATATATGGTTTAAGCCGATGTCCATTAACTTTGAAGATACATCCATTCTTTGGATTAGAAATTTCGACTACTCCATTCGAATACGCTTTATGAACCAAGTATGGGCCATTCCATCGAGATTTGAGCTTTCCCGGAAAGATGTGCAATTTTGAATCATATAGGAACACCTTTTGTCCCTCTTGAAACTCTTTCCTAAGGACAATTTGATCATGCCATCTCTTGAGTTTGTCCTTAGAAATTTTTGCATTCATGTAGGCTTCGTTCCTCATCTCCTCTAACTCATTCAAATCTAGGAATCTCTTCAACCCAGCTCTTTGCATATCAAAATTCAATTTCTTAATGGCCCACCATGCTTTATACTCCATTTCCACTAGTAGATGACATGCCTTACCAAAAACCAACCTAAATGGTGACATTCCAAGAATTGTTTTTTAGGCAGTTCGGTAAGCCCAAAGTGCATCATGAAGTCTTAATGCCCAATCTTTGCGGTTTGCATTCACCACTTTCATCAGGATGTTCTTGATTTCACGGTTAGCTAACTCCACTTGTCCGCTTGTTTGTGGATGGTAAGGTGTGGCTACTTTGTGTTTCACTCCATATCTAGCGAGAAGGTTATTGAATATCTTGTTACAAAAGTGAGTACCTCCATCACTAATAATGGCCTTCGGCACCCCAAACCTTGTGAATATATTTTCCTTGAGAAATTTAACAACCACTTTGTGATCATTATGCTTACAAGCTATTGCTTCCACCCATTTTGACACATAGTCAACTCCTACCAGGATATAGGAGTATCCAAAAGAGAGTGGAAACGGTCCCATGAAATCAATCCCCCATATATCAAATAATTCCACTACCAATATGGGATTAAGTGGCATCATGTGTCGCTTTGTCAATTTCCCAAGCCTTTGACACTTGTCACAAGACTTACAAACTTCATGTGCATCTTTAAATACAGTAGGCCAATAAAAACCTGATTGGAGAACCTTCAAAGCTGTCTTTTGAGTGGAGAAATGGCCTCCACAAGCATAAGCATGGCATTGCATAAGAATTCCTTGTTGTTCTTCTTCCGGTACACACTTCCTAATGAGTTGATCAGCATAATACTTGTACAAAAATGGTTCCTCCCAATAGTATGCATGCACCTTGGATAAGAAAAATCTTCTCTCTTGAATAGTCCATTCCTTTGGTAGTTCTCTAGTGACTAGATAATTTGCAATATGAGCATACCATGGATTGGTGTCTACTTTCAAAAGAGCATCATCAGGAAATTCTTCATTGATGGGGGGGCTTTCCGGAATGTGTTCCACAAATTCGGGATAGATGGTCAGCTACCACATTTTCTACACCTTTCTTATCCTTTATTTCAAGATTGAATTCTTGAAGAAGTAAAATCCAACAAATTAGCCTTGCTTTAGAGTCTTTCTTGTTGACTAAATATTTCAAAGCTGAATGGTCGGTGAAGATCACTATAGGAGCTCCAACAAGATATGCTCTAAACTTGTCTAATGCAAAGACAACCGCAAGCAACTCTTTTTCAGTGGTGGTGTAGTTCTTTTGTGCCTCATTAAGAGTTTTACTTGCATAGTAGATAACATAAGGTTTCCCCTCATCTCTTTGCCCTAGAATTGCTCCCATTGCTTGATCACTTGCATCACACATAACTTCAAAAGGCAGGTCCCAATTTGGTCTTCTCACTACAGGTGCAGTAGTCCATAGTCTCTTCAACTCTTCAAAGCAATGTTGACAATTTTGATCCCATTTGAATTTGGCATCCTTAGCAAGTAAGGCACACATAGGTCTTGCTAGCTTAGAGAAATCCTTGATGAAACGTCTATAAAAACCTGCATGACCAAGGAATTGTCTAACTTCTTTAACATTTGTTGGTGGTGGTAGATTCACAATTATCTCAATCTTTGCTTTATCCACTTCGATCCCTTTCCTTGAGATAATATGACCTAAGACAATGCCTTTTTCTACCATAAAATGACATTTCTCCCAATTTAGCACTAAATTTTTCTCAATGCACCTTTGAAGTATTGTTTCCAAATTTGAGAGACAATCTCCAAAATCCTCACCATAGATGGTAAGGTCGTCCATGAAAACTTCCATGATTATCTCCACCATGTCACTAAAGATACTTAGCATGCATCTTTGAAAAGTTGTGGGAGCATTGCATAAACTAAATGGCATTCTCCTATATGCATAGGTACCAAAAGGGCAAGTAAATGTTGTCTTCTCTTGATCTTCCAAGGCAATCTCAATCTGAAAATAACCAGAGTAACCATCAAGAAAACAATAATAAGGATGTCCCGAAACTCTCTCCAATACTTGGTCCATGAATGGAAGAGGAAAATGATCATTTCTTGTGACAACGTTCAGCTTTCGATAGTCAATGCACACCCTCCATCCCGTGATCAATCTTGTGGGAATAGATTCTCCCTTTTCATTTTGTACCACGGTCACTCCTGATTTTTTAGGTACAACTTGAGTAGGACTCACCCAAGTGCTATCCGAAATAGGGTAGATAATTCCAGCTTGTAACAGCTTAAGTACCTTATTTCGAACAACTTCTTGCATGTGAGGATTCAATCGCCTTTGAGGTTGACGAATTGGCTTAGCATTTTCCTCCAAATAAATGTGGTGAGTGCATACCAAAGGACTTATCCCCTTAAGATCTGAAATAGACCAACCAATAGCTTCTTTGCATTTTCTTAGAACTTCCAACAAGCTAGTTTCTTGTTGGTATGATAATTTTGAAGAAATCACCACCGGAAACTTATCTTCCTCAAGGTATGCATATTTTAAATCACTTGGCAAGGGCTTGAGATCGAGCTTAGGTGATTCTTCCTTCTTTTCTTCTTCATCATTGGTTAGAGGTAAAGGTTTTTCTTTTGCTTTCCATTGCATAGGATGATTCATGGAGGCAATTTCATTAGCTTCCTCAATTTTTTCTTCTTGCTCAATTTATTCAAATTCTTCATAAGCCTTCTCCATCTCTTCCTCTCTTATTCCTTCCACATGTTCTTCTATAAGAGTATCAATCAAGCAAGCCTCTTCTTGTTCATCCTCATCTTGATTTGGATGTCTCTTGCATAGATGAAAAATATTCAGCTCAAGAGTCATATTCCCAAAAGTGAGCTGCATTACCCCATTCCGGCAATTTATTAAAGCATTTGCTGTGGCTAAGAAAGGTCTTCCAAGAATGATTGGAACATGATTAGGTTCTCTTGCTATTGGCTCCGTATCAAGGACAATAAAATCAACCGGATAGTAAAACTTATCCACTTGAACCAATACGTCTTCAATCATTCCTCTTGGAATTTTAATTGACCTATCAGCCAAAGATAATGTGATAGAAGTAGGCTTGAGTTCCCCTAGCCCCAATTGCTTGTACATCGAATAGGGAAGAAGATTTACACTTGCATCCAAGTCAAGAAGAGCTTTCTCTACATATGTATCTCCAATATTCACCGAAATGGTAGGACACCCTGGATCTTTATATTTGATTGGAGTCTTACATTGGATGATTGCACTAACTTGTTCAGTTAAGAAAGCTTTCTTGTTGATGTTCAGCCCCCTCTTCATTGTACATAAATCTTTAAGGAACTTGGCATAGGGAGGAACTTGCTTGATCATGTCTAGGAGTGGTATGTTAACTTTGACTTGCTTGAGAACTTCAAAAATCTCAGTCGCATTATTTACCACCTTCCTTGATTGAAGAGCTTTTGGAAAAGGTGGAGATAAGAGCTTATCTTTCTTCTTAACCTCTTCACTGACAATCTCATCTTGCTTTGGTCCATCATCTTCATTCACCTCTTTCTCTTTTTCTTGTTCTTTCACATTTTCTTCTTATTCCCTTCCTTTATTCTCTTTTGGTTTTGGCATAGGTTGATCAACTTGTTTGCCACCTCTTAAGGTAATGATTTCCTTCACTTCATCTACCTTAGCCGAATTTTCATTTTTTTCTCCGATTTCATGAACTCCCCTTGGATTTTGTTGGGGTTGTGAAGGGAATTTTCCTTTTTCTTGCACCATATGCATACTTGTGAGTTTGGAAATAGCAAGCTACATATTATCAAATTTTTGTGTGAGATTGGTTTGCAAGCTATCAAATTTTTGATTGAAAGATGTCTCCAGATGATCCATCCTTTGATTTAATTGAGTATTGATACTCTTTTGATCTCCAATGAAGTCACCCATCACTTTACTCAAATTCACTATAGCTTGTTCTACCGGTGAAGCTTGAGGTTGAGAAGTTTGCATGTTAGAAGAAAATTGTCCTTGTCCACTCTTCCAAGATAGGTTTGGATGATTCCTCCACCCCGGATTATAAGTGTTTGAAAATGGAGAACTGTTGGAGTGTTTAACAAATCCAACAACATTAGCTTGCTCCATAAACATTTCTCTAACAGCTGGTATGGTGGGGCATTCGCTCACTATATGTTCACCGGATTGACATATGGAGCATTGAGCAATTTGCATTGGAACATCATTTACCACTTTGATTTCATTAGCTCCTCTTGCTTCAAGTTCTTCCAATCTCCTTGATAGAGTTGCCATTTTTACTTGCACATCTACATCCTCATTCAAAGTGTACATTCCTCCTTTAGCATTGTTTTGGGGCTTGACTTTGCTGGAATCTTTTCCATGAGGTTCATCCCATAATCTAGATATTTCAGCCACATAGTTTAGAAAATCCAAAGCTTCATCAGGACTTTTGCTCATAAAGTCTCCTCCACACATGGTTTCTAGAAATTGTTTCATAGCCGGTGACATACCTTCATAAAAGTAGCTTACCAACATCCAAGTGTCAAAACCATGATGAGGACAAGCATTGACAGCCTCCATATATCTCTCCCAACAAGCATAAAATTTTTCATTCTCCATGGCCACAAAATTGGAAATTTGTCTCTTCAGTCCACTAGTACGATGAGCTGGAAAAAATTTCTTCAAAAATTCAGCTTGTAGTTCAGGCCATGAGCGGATACTTCGCGGTCTCAAAGAATTCAACCACACTTTTGCCTTGTCCTTGAGAGTGAAAGGAAAAAATTTAAGCCTCATAAGATCAATTGATGCATCCCTTTCTTGAAAAGTATGACATACTTCTTCAAAATCCTTTATGTGAGTGTAAGGATTCTCATTCTCCATTCCATGGAATTGAGGAAGAAGTGGCACCAAATAAGGACGAATGATCATTTGCTCACTAGGAGGAACAATGCATGATGGTGCACTCATTCTTGGTGGATGCATATGGTCCCTCATAGATCGATACAAATGGAAATTTTCTTCATTTGGACCATGTTGACTTAGTTGATCTTCACCTTGAGGTTCCATTGTATTTGTAGTAGTTCCAATATTCAGCACTTGAGTAGATGAATTAGTTCTTTCCAACCTTCCCTTAGAATTTCGTTCCCAATGGAGCATACAAGGGTTCACCTACACAGCAAACAAAGGAAAACCAAAACACAACAAAAAAAACAAAAGAGAAAAAGAAAAAGAAAAATGAAATTTGGAAGAAAAATAAGATGAAAGTGGAGAATTGGTAAAGAGAACTTCACCAATCTTGTGATGTGGATCACAAGAGTTAATCCTCACCAAAGAAAATGCCTCAATCACCTTGGCACCATCCCCGGTAACGACGCCATTTTTGATCGCTCAGATTTTGTCGTTTGTTGGATCAAAACAAAATTTATAACCTAATTCACTCTTCTATAGCAATTTGTACTCGATCAAAAAGTGGTTTTAGTACAAACTATTGTAGCATAGTGGTTTTTAGGTATCGTCCACAAGGATGGATTATTCTTGGTAATTAAGGCTTGAATGAGATGATAAGAAATGATTGTGATCAAATGAAATTGATTTGAAAATGCATGGTAAAATTCCAAAATTACAATGTATTCAAATTGAGAGGAAAATGAAGTGTAAAAGAGAAGAAAATTAATAAGATGTGAGATTCTCGGAGTTAGGATTTTCTAGAGAGCAATTTCCATGGTGAATAGGTGTTAAGATCTAATTTTCATCAAGTTAGATAGAAAACCTAAATTTTCATCTAAACCGATTTTTGATTTAGCTTTAGATCTAGATCTAATTTCTCTTCAAATTAGGTAATTTAATCTAAGAGATCAATTTGAATCATATATTCAATTCATCTTAAATTATCTTCCAATGATTCACACAATGCAACTATTCAATCTCATCAAATCTAGCATTAAGAATTTGATGAATCTACCTAGCTTGCATTGTAGTAATCATCCAAGACAATTTGAAGAGAAAAATCCCCAAATTTTAGTTAATCAATCAATTGGATCAAATTACCTTTGCAATTCAAGCTCAATTCTCTAATTCACCATAGATCTTGCCTCTAGATCCTTCCTCCTCCAAGAAAAATGAGATTTAGCCACTCATGCTTGGAGATTTGATCTCACAAGACATGTTTGGCAACTGAGAAAATAAGAGAAACTGAAGGAAAGTGGAGAATTATATAGAGAGAAGAAGTATGAAAAGTTCTACAATTAGAAAATGAATCAAAAGTCCTCAAATGAGTAAATCCCGTTTCTATTTATAGGCCAAGGTAAAAAGGACACTTAGCAACATTTTAGAGGTCTTCCGGATGCTTCTTCATCAAGGAATCTAGAGAGAATGCATTTTCGCACGAGCCCCTAGCAATCTCGCATGATGGTGCGGAGTGGAGAATCCATAAGCTTCAATTTCGTTCTTTTGGAGCGTTTCACATGACTGTGCGAAAATTTCACATGGTCATGCGAAACCACTTTTTCACAATTTCCCTATGTGCTGTAGCCACAACCTCTCTGTTTCATTTCGCATGGTCATGCGAAATCGAAAATCATGCTATTCCGGCTCCTCTTTGCAATTTCTCTCATTTCTTCATGTTTAATCAATCTCCACCACCTTCAATTAAGCTCCAAAGCTTGGTCCAAGTGCATTTCCTCTTCCTCTTCATCCACATTATGTATCCTCCTCCATTCCATTTTCCATTTGTCACTCCATGCTTCAAAAATCACCTTAAAATATCTCCAAAACTCAACAAAGAACCATTAGTATCTTTTGCAAGGGTAGCAATGTATTACTTCGGCATATTAGGCATAATTACTACTCAAAAGGTGTGAAACTCATGAAAGTTAGTATCTAAAATATGTGGTTTTTGAGTAGTAATCAGTAGCACCAGTCTTCATTTCCTCATTTTCATCAGATTCCAGAATCGGAATGAACCGAGCTCCGGTGGTCGACGACATCAAAGGCTCGTCATCGATATGAGCCTCCAAATCAGAGGGCGCAAGTTGCCTCCGTTCATTCTTGATGTTTATATCTTTGATCAACGATTCTTTCTTTTTCTCTTCAATGATTTCTAGTTTCTGATCCTTAAAAAAAAATGATAACTTTCTCTCACTAAAACTCCACCTGATTCTCACATATTTCTCTCACTAAGACTTTGCACAAACCCACAAAGCTTTTCTCCAAACACAAAAAAATATAAATAAAAATAAACCATGCTACACTACATCTTCACAGACCCATAAAATCTCTCTCTAAAAACATCAAAATTGGACTTTCTCTCACTAAAACCTCACAAACCCGGAAAAATTTCGCACCTTCAAAACGATAAAAAACTCAACTTTCTCCCACTAAAACTTCAAAAACACTCGAAAAAAAAGAAGTCTTTTGCCCTTCTAAAAAACTTCTAAGCATCGAGCATCAAACGTAAGTCCATATTCAAATTCGACATCAAATTTAAACAGAAAGCAAAAGGATAACAAACCAGTGTGAAGTTTGCAATCAATCTAAGATCAGTAAGACAACATATAATATCTTATAATCACATCCAAACGACAAATAAAAACCGAAAAATACCCAAAAAAATGAGATGGAACAAAATATTAATGAAAAGAAATAAGATTCATAGCAAGCATACTTGGAAAAGCTTCAAGACAACCTCTCTCCAACTTTTCTTCCTTTCTCCAACTCTCTTCCTAGTTCTCTTCCCCGTCCTCCCCCTGAAACCTTCTCTCCAGCTGGTTTTCTTCTCCACCAAGCCTCTACCTTCTCTACTGTGCATGATTCAGCAAATATGTCACCCTCTTCAACCACCACCGTGGCGAGATGGTGATGTCTGCCACATGTCTTAGCAACCCGCCTATGGAAACCGTCCCCCACCTCTCCAAGGATAAGAAGAAAACTTGGCTCCTCCCCGGGTGTTCCATAAAGGTGGCGGGAAAAACTCAAATAATAATAATAATAATAAAAAAAAAGGGAGTCTGCACTTTTGTTTTCCCTCTCTTAATAAAATTTATTCAGGCTATGTTTTTTTCCATCAAATTTGAAGGAAAATATGTGAGAAAGAAAATAGAAAGAAAAAATAGAAGGAAATAAAAAGTAAAAGAAAACAAAAAATAGATTTAAAATAAATAAATTATTTTGATATTTTCCATGATAAAATCAAATATAAAAAAATTATTTTTCTTACCATTTTTTTATTTCCCTAAATACTTTATGGGAACCAAATAGGATAAGGGGCGGGCTCCTCTTCTCTAAGCCCATTTTCTCTATGCTTCAAGATGAGATCCCGAATCTAGAAGCCTTGGGAGCCATGTAGAATTTTTCTCTCCACATTATCTTGCCATTGCAGTGATGGGAATAAAGTTTTTCAAAAAATAAATTTTGTTTTTTTAAATTAATGAAAATGGCAATAAAAAAAATTGAGAATAAGTTTAACGTGATTTACCAATATGTTTACATTTTCTTATTTTGCTAGGTTTTTATTTGTAATCACTCTGCTCTACAAGCAAAGCACGAAAGTCATTTTACAAGCAAATCTCCAAAGAGGTCATATATCTTAAAAATAAATAATTAGAAATTATGAAATTATCCTTTGACACGAAATCTATAATCCAAATATGAGAAATTATCTAAAATAGTAGTGGTAAATTAAATTTATAATAACAAAATGTCACCATGATATTAAACTTAAGACTAAGAACTAAATGGATTTCTAAAAACCCCTTTAATTCGAGTCACTCCTTGTTAAAATTAGATGTATTTGAAAATATTTTAGTAAAAGGAGTAAGTTTAAAGCCTAATAAATGATATAAAGATCAAGTATATGTGTTTTATATATGATATAAGAAAACTTTATAACATACTTTCAAACACACTAAAACAAAGTTATATTACTGTAGGCTCACATTTTTCATGTGCGTTTCTACTCGAACGACGAGACTTGCTTTCTATTCGTATTTTATTAAGACTTTTCCAATTGCAATAAGAAGAAAATTTTAATTTTATAAATAAGGATTTTCGAATTTTTAAGAAAAAAATAAAATGATAATAATAAATAATTATCCATGAGCAAAATGGGTCTTCAATTTTATAAAAATCTTGAACGCGTTTTTCATGTGCGTTTCCCTCGATTGGTGAGATTCACTTTTATTGGTGAAAATTTGATTTTTTTTTTTAAAAAAAACTTGAAGTCACCACTTATTTTAGTTTTTTGTTTTTTTGGGGTTTTTTTTTTTGTTTTGAAGGGAAAAAAAAATAAAAAAGAAAACTTGGTGTGATTCCTTATTTGGAAAAGACGTGTTTGTAAAAACCGAGTTTAAATTCAGGGGTTAGGTTACATATAGGGAAGGTACGGTGGTAAGATGTAGCACCTTCTAAGCCTGTGTACATACGGTCTTTACTAGGAGAGAATTGTGACAGTTAAATAATTAATTATGAATACCAAATTACAAGAACAAATCAATATACACATATATGATGATAAAACCTAATTACGATAATGCAAAAAAGAAATGAAAAAAAGAATTATGCAAAATGATTAATTGAACTAATTAAAAAAATATTTCAAAAATTAGTTTTTTTTAAGAAATTTCAAAGGAGTTTATTAAAACAATTTTGAGTTAATGATTTCAATTTATTTATTTATTTATTTTTAAAAAGAGTCAATTTATTTTCAACAAGTGGTTTGATTCAATTTCATTTGTGCCCAATTTAAAAAAAATATATTTAGAATTATTGTTGTTAAAAGAATTTATTAACAAAAATTTAATTCTAAAAAAAATTCAATTTGGTTTTGTTTACAATAAAAAGAATTTTTATTTATTTTTCTATAAAAAGAAAGAATTTTTATAATTTTATTTTTAAAAGTATTTCAATTTAATTTCTATTTAGAAAAGTGGTTTTTTTTTTTTTTTTTTTTTTTACAAATAATTTAGAAAAAAAGGGTTTTTATGTTTTTATTTTTTTTATGACTTTATCTATGTAAGATATTTCAATTAAATCAACAAGACTTTTATTTGCAAAAATATTAGAATTCAATCAAATTTTATTAATACAAAAAAAAAAGATATTAATAGAATTTTTTTTACAAAATTAATTACAAAAATGTTTCAATTTTTTTTATTTATAAAAAATGATTTATTATTTAAATTTCTTAAAAAAAGATTGATTGAAGAAGAGATTTTATTTTTATTTGATTTAAAGTGAAGTTTTTTAATTTTATTAGAACTTAAACAATAATAATGATGATGATAAAAAAATAAAAAAAACTTTAATTCTATTTGTCCTCGATTTTATAAAGAAAGAAAGAAAGAAATAAATAAAAGATTGGATTTTTTTTAATTTTATTTAAAGAAAACCAATTTTTCATATTTTATACATGAAAGCATCCCATTTTGATTTTCTAATGATTTTTTTTTTAATTTGATTTTGTTTTCTTCTGAAATAATTTTATTTGCCTGAAAAAGAAGTTTATATTTTGACAATTTCATACGAAAGGAAAAGAATTTGATTTACTTTTATTATTATAAAAAAATGCTTACAAATTATTTAGGAAAAGAATTTACCTTAAAAAAAGAATTTACCTTAAAAAAAAATAATAATAATTAAGAACAATTTTTAACAACTTTAATTTGACTTTTATTTATTTAAAAAGTAAAAATAGCTTTTACTTAGAAAAAAAATAATAATAATAATAATAATTTGACTTTTATTTATTTAAAAAGTAAAAATAGCTTTTACTTAGAAAATTGAATTTTACAAATTTATTTACAAAGAATTTTTGGATTTAATTCTTATTCACTAGAAAAGTAATAGGTTTATTTTGGAAACAATTTTCATGAATCTATTTACATATTCCAAGTAGTTTTTATTAAAAAGAAAAGATTTTCTTTTTTTAATAAATTTTATTTAAAAAGACATTTCAATTCAATTTCCACTAAAAGACACTTATCCGATTTTATTGAAAATGATTTAATTAAAAAAGAAGAAATCTATTTTATGACAAAGGCTTCCCAAATCGTACAAAAAAAAACTTTATTTTATTTAATAAAAAAACTTTATTTTATTTAATAAAAAGAATTTAATTTTATAATTTTTTTTTACTTTTATTTATTTATTTCAAACAAGAAGGTTTTAAAATTGTTATAGAAAAAAGTTTCGGATTAGCATGACTTTAGTTTATTAAAAAAAATCAACTTTAAGACTTTATATAAACAAGAGAAAAAAGAAGAAAAAAGGAAAAAAATTAATTATAAAACTTTGAAAACAAGAATATCATATAGTGAATCAATAAAAAAATAAACCTTATTCATTCAAATAACCTACAACCAATACATGTATTCCTTTAATAACAAAAGAAACAAATATTAAACAAAAATTATAACAAAATAATGGTGGAATATTTATGACAATAATATGTCTGGACAAATAAATATACCCTTTACAGTGCAATCCCATTGCCTAGTAGCTCTCTAAAAGCTTCCCAAAAAAAGCTTAGAAATGCCCCAAAAGATCTCAACCCTCTTAAAAAAAAAAATCATAGAAAATACAAAGAGAGTAGAGACCAATAGAGAGCCATCCTCCATCTCACTCTTTACAGAAAAAACCTAATGTAGGACCTTAGGTGCTACCAACTCTCCTAAAAGCAATTGTTGTTAGGAAAGATGCATACCCTCCCTTAACATCTGAAAGTGCCACACACCTTGCATTGTTGGAGGAAATGCGGAGATGGTGGGTGAAATGGGTGGAAAAAAAAGAAAAAAGAAAAAGAAAAAGAGAAAGGGAAAGGAAAGGTGTCTGGAAGGTAAGAAAAAAAAAGAAGATGGGGGAATGGAGAGAAAATAAAAAGAAAAAATGGGAGAGACGACTGGTGAAGAAAGAAAATGGAGAAATGATGAAGTTTTAGGGTTTGAAATGAAATGTGAAGATTTAATAAAAACGGAGGGCCAAGATTTAGTCTTCCTAAATGAGTATGAATAATAGGCTTGAAGGTTGGGCAAAGAAAAAAAAAAGGGTGTAAAAACATTAACCAAATGGGCCTTAAAAATAAATAAATAATAGTAAATAAAAAAATAAAAAATAAAAATAAACAAACAAAAAGAGAATGGGTATGAGACAAATTTAGGGGTTTACAAATATGTTCCTCTTTGGTAGAGTCCACCAGTAAAGAAAATGGATACACAGGTGAAACAAAGTGGGCTCTACCGAAGAACAAGATAGACCACCAAATTTGTCCTAGTATGACATGAGCTCTCTCAAATCAAAGCAAAACAAAAGGGACTTTAAAACCTTAAGGAAAGGTAACATCAAGTCGGGCAAAGAAAGGGTTGCTGGAGGTGGCTCTAAAGTTACAATGTGAATCCAAACTCCCTTTAAAATGTCTAAAAAATGACTCAAAAATCGGTGTCAAAGTCGAGTAGCAGTCTAACCATCAAGGAGCACATGAACGAACACAAACCGAAGAAAAACTACACGTGCACTATACAAGGACACAAGGCGAGGAGTACTAATGATACGATCTAAACACATGCTATATGCTCAAAGGACTATATCACACACAATGGAAGAGGAAAGACTCTGGAAAACTATGGCTTTGAACACTTGAATGTGGCTTTGAATGCCAAGATTGAGAAAAACGACTTTAAATACCCAAACCATGGCACTAAATGCCTAACTGTAGCTTTGCATGCCTAACTGTGGCTCAAACGCCTAATTGTGGCTCTGAACGCCAAAAGTGTGGCTCTCAATGCCTAAACTATGAAAGATGGCTTTGAATGCCTAAGTTGAAGAAATGGTTTTGAAAGCCTAACTAAGAAAGGTGACTTTGAATGCTTAATCTAAGGAAGGTGGCTTTAAACACCTAAGTTGATGAAGTGGCTTTGAACACCTAACTAAAGAAGGTGGCTTTGAACGCCTAAGCTGATGAAGTGTGGCTCTAAACGCTCAAACTGAGAAAGGTATCTTTGCATGCCTAATTTGATGAAATGACTCTGAAGGCCTAAGCTGATAAAGGTGGCTCTGAATGCCTAAGTTGAGAAAGATGGCTTTGAATGCTTAACTGAGAAAGGTGGCTTTGAACGCTTGAGGAAGTGGCTCTGAATGCCTAAGCTGATAAAGAAGGCTCTAAATGCCTAAGTTGATAAAGGTGGCTTTGAACGCCTAATTGAGAAAGATGGCTTTGAATGCCTAACTAAGGAAAGTGGCCTTGAATGCCTAAATTGTAGAAGGTGGCTCTGAACGCCTAATTGAGGAAGGTGACTTTGAACGCCTAATTGAGAAAGGTGGCTCTGAACACTTAAATTGAAGGAGGTGGATTTGAACGCCTAATTGAGGAAGGTGGCTTTGAACGCCTAGACTAAACAAGGTGGCTTTGAACGCCTAGACTAAAGAAGGTAGCTCTAAACACCTAATTGAGGAAAGTGACTCTGAACGCCTAAACTAAGCAACGTAGCTCTGAACGCTTAACTAAGGAAGGTAGCTTTGAACGCCTAACTGAGGAAGATGGCTCTAAACGCCTAAAATGAAGAAGGTGGCTTTGAATGCTTAAACTAAGAAAGGTGGCTCTGAAAGCCTAAACTAAAGAAGGTGGTTCCGAATGCCTAAACTATGGAAGGTGGTTGTGAACGCCTAGTGACTGTGAACGCCTAATGGCTTTAAACGCCTAACTAAGGGAGGTGACTCTGAACGCCTAAACTGAACAAGGTGGGTTTGATCACCTAAATTGAGAAAAGAGGCTCTAAACGCCTAAAATGAAGAAAGTGGCTCTGAATGCTTAACTATGGGAAATGAGGAGGAGAAATATGCTCCAGTGTATTGGGTCGCCATACCTCTTAATGATCCAATGAAAATCACCTTCTGCTGAAAGCAAATACCATAGGTCGATAAGTTGTAACTTAATCCACTAAAAGAGTTTAAAAGAGACTTTGTGTGTCTCAAAAGATGCTTTGCCGGTGAGCTTAAATGGTCAAATCGACTAAAAATATAGCCTCATAACTCATCTAACTAACTCAAAAGGCCCCATGAAGGGTCATGATAATCTAGATGCCTCTGACTTGAAACACTTCACTGAGAAGTCAGAACGACACTTATCAATGACTTTGAGGAAGTGCTCTATTGGGAACTGTCTCTATCACCAATGAATGGTTTAGTGGGAATTAAGTGGTGAATTGGTCTATCTTGAGAAATGATATATTGAAGAAACTGACACTATCTCAAAACACTCGATGAAAACCGTATTTGTATTTCAAAATGCGTTTTGCTTGGGACTGTCTCTATTTTAGAGAGTGCTCATCTGAGGATCATAGTCACAATGTAACCTAGTAGCCATATCTCAAAACACCTCGTTGGTGGAACTGTGATTGTATCAAAACATATGCGTTGAAAAGTGTCCGTATCTTGAAATATGCTTTATTGGGTAGTGTGAAATGCTATATCAATGCTACTCTATTAAGAGAATCATCATTGCCCCAAAGAAATACTCCATTGGGGAATCCATTGTCGTCTCGAAGGAATGATCCACTAGGAAAACTATCATTGTCTAAAAAAAAAAGGATCCATTGAGGAGTCATAAGTAGTGGGATGGTCAAAACTCGAGGGTTGTGTTCTCTTGAAGTTTCATTTTAACAAAATCGTCAAAACTATGACTAGTAATGCAAATAAAAATCCCTTGATCAAATAAGGAAGGTCGCAAAAGCTATGTGGGAATCAATAATCTTAGCGATGGAAATGAGAAATATGCCTTAGTATAACAACTGATGCATCATACCATGCAGATAACCAAAAGGCTCTAGCTAGTCACCTCTATATCCAAGAGTCAAACTATCCACAACTAAAACAAAATAGGCATACTGGTCCACCATGTTAACTCAACGAGTACCCAGTGATGACCCAAGGTGATCAAACTATACCACTCCACTAGGAATTGATGTGTGGAAACATGCTCATCACTGGCTCAAAAGTGCTATACCAGGAAAAATGATGTGAGTCTATCTGTCAATGGCTCAAAAATAATCCACTAGGGTGACAAATGAGAAAAAAAAACTATCATCAGATAAAAAAATACTCTGCTGGAGATATTGGAATGTGAGCACATCTACCATTGACTCAAAAATAATTCAATGGGAATGTTTAGGAAATCTGATGTGTACCCCACTGAAACAATTGTATGGGGGAGTCTATGCATCCTAAGATAACTCCATTGAAGAATCGCAATAATATTGGAAAGTATGAGCTTGATCGGATGGCTCAGGAGGGGCTCGATTGGGGAATCATGATAAAAATCATACTATCAACTTGACATCTATCATCATAAGCAGAGATGGTCATGCAAATCGATGAATATCTATAAATCTCAACCAAGATGGAATATGCCCTAGTATAGCATTTGATGCATGTTAGATAAGGAAATCAAACAGTATTAACAACATCAAATGTGTAATCAACCAATCATCCATATCCACAATTGGATCAGATCCAAACAATCAAAGAGGTGTCTCTTAGAAGAAAAAGCATAGTGACATTTAAACATCAACCAAACGTCAAACACCTACCCAAGTAGAGACTGTTAAAGATGGCATCTGATCCCATGGCCTCAAGGTGGTCTTAAGACACAGGACGAAACATAGGCTAGGGTGATAAGACATATAAATAAAGGGAAACTAGGCTCAAATACCTAATGATCAAACCTATACCTTAATGTATAGAATGCAACATGTATAGAGAATCTCATAAGCCATGGACCTGAAGGTTTCAAATGCGAATATAATGGCAACAAGAAAGTAATGAAGAAAATCAACTAATAATGAGATGTGTAAGAATGATGAGGAAAAAGTATTAAACCTAGAATAGGCCACTGTAAAAGAAGAACAAGAAGGTGAAATGAATGGGATGGATCGAAAATAATGTTGAGGATGATAGCAAAACAATGAACATATGAAAGGGATAATGATCAACTCAAATCAAAACATGAAGGAAAATTACATCATAAATGAATGAAATGATGGAGAGGACAATGACCTAACGTCTCTAGGAGAAGATCACTCATCTTTTACACTTAAAAAGATATGAAAAAGTGAATATAAAGAGGAGAGGGTCTCGGAAAGCTCACATATGAGCTCTCATCAATAAACATACTCAATGAAGTGACCCTCGAGCATCAATATACAAATTCAATGGAGAAGAACATTGTAAACATACATACATATGTGTTTATTTATTTATTTGTACTTTTTTACTTTTTTTTTACTTGCACATACTCTAAATATCAGCAAATGAGCTCAACTAAGAATACATAATGAAATGGATATACTCTTAAACAATGATCTAAACAAACTCTCTCCAATAAGATGGCCCTCTAAACTAAGGATCTCTGAATTAGTGTCCGTGAGATAGGTAATGGAAATGATATAACTACCTTCCATGCAATGATGTAGGAAGGATCACCACTCAGGGTGGAGAAAAGGCGAAGAAAAACAAGTAGCAAATAAGGCCAAGAAGAGGATGAAGAACATGAACAATGAGATGTGATGAAGTACGGTAATGTGATTATAGGGAAAAAATGAGAAGGATGTGCCCATAGGCCCAAGGCTCATGAGATTCCTAAACAAAGTATGCATACACTAAAGGACCCCTATCCTAGTGTAGAAATGTAAGTAAGACAATAAGAAAGAAAGACTATGATGTGAATGTGAGGCTCAATGGGCTAGTAACAATTTATATGCCAAAAAGGGAAATAAGGTATATGGCTAACCAAAATGATGGCCACCCATCCTGCGACCATGGTCTAAAAAATAATGCTTCTTCAACTGATCTACGTTGGTTGGCTCCGAGAATTGGTTTCCATCTAGATCTATCAACCATGTAATGCCTTTCGGGGTCAACTCCCTAGTGAAATAAGGTCCATTCTAATTAGGTTTGAACTTCCATTTGAGATCTCTAATCAATCATTTGATGACCTTCAAAAACAAGTCATCTCTCTGAAGATTTTGAGTCCAATTTTGTCGTTAGATTTTAAATCTCGATTAGATGTGATATTTTTTTTTTATTCACTCACCCTTTAATTCTTAATTTTTATTATTTTGTATTTATTTATTTATTTATTCATTATTATTATTATGTTTTATTTTATTTTTTTCTTTTTCTTTTTCTTTTTCTTTTCTCTCATCTCTTCTTTCTCTTTCTACTCCCCAACCACCCCACCCACTCTCTCTCTCTCCTCACCTACCCCTTATCCCACGACTATACCCCTATCTCCCTATTGATTTTTTTTTTTTAATTTTTCCCTCCATTCTTCTTCTTTTTTCCCCATTCTTCTACTTTTTCTTTTTCTCTCTCTCCCAATTCCCAGTGGTTGGGACCTCCCACTTCTTCTTCCCCAATTTTTTTTTCTTCTCTCTCTCTCTCTCTCTCTCTCTCTCTCTCACACACACACACACACACACACACACACACACACACACACACACACGACCGACCTCATTCTCTCTTCCATTTTTTTTCCTCTCTTCCTCACACACACACACACGACCGACCCCATTCTCTCTTCCGTTTTTTTTTCCTCTCTTTCTCACATACACACACACACACACACACACGACCGACCCCATTCTCTCTTCCATTTTTTTTTCCTCTCTTCCTCACATACACTCCCACCCTCACAGCCCCTTTTTTCTTTTTTATTTTATTTACTTCCTTCCCCAACACCCATTCTGGATAGCCGCGAACCCTCCACTTCTTCCCCAATTTTTTTTTTAATTTTTTTCTTCTTCTCCTACCCATTTTTCTTCCAATCTTTTTCCCTCTATTTTTTTTCCTTTCTCTTCCTCCACCATACCCGACTTCTAGAGAGACCCAGACCATTCCTTCTCTCCTTTTGTCTCATTTTCTTCCTCTCATTCTCCATTTTTTTTACTTTATTTTTATTTTCTTTATTTTATTATTATTATTATTATTCCACAAACCCATCAACCCTCACTATCGTCGGTAGGATCACTAGCCAATCGCCGTGAACAACCATTGTCGGTCGACAACCCCCTCCACTTTTCTCTCATCCCCTCACACTCATTTTTCATTATTATTATTATTATTATTTATTTATTTGTGCAATGATGGTTTGTGATTTTAGATTTAATTTATTTAGTTATTTATTTATTAAATTGAGTTTGGTTTTGATTATGATTTGGGTTATTGATCTTTGTGTTTTGGGCTTGTATATTTATTGGATATTAAATTGGGCTTAATTTTGGTTGTGAATTTGAGTTTGTTTATTAAATTAAGTTTAAATTATGAGATATTAAATTTAGGCCTAATTGGATTTATTTTGATTTATTGTATTTGAGCTTGACTATTTTTGCTTGTTTTTTGGTAATTAATTGGAAAATTTTGCACTATAGCTATTGGCATGGGGATATTTTTGTTGGGTTATATTTTTTAATTTTGGGTCCATTTTTAATTGCTGAAATTTATTGGACTAATTTGAGGTTTGAATTTAGACTTGAATAATTATTTTAGACTCTACATATTTTTGGATATTTACATTTGTACTATTTTTGTTTTTGCATGGACCTATTTCGCAATTATGTTGGCTGAGAACATATTTATAACATGTGGAGCATGAAATTTTATGGAAGAAAATGAGATTGAAAAAGCTATCTAAAGACAATGAGCGGTAAGCTTATTTGGGTATATATTTTATTTCCCACTTTTATTTGGTTTTATTTTTATTAGTTCTTATAAATATTCATTTTGTATATATTTATTGAGTATGTACATAAATTGAACATAGAACAAACTAGAATTTTTGTTTAAATAAAAAGAATAATTCAGTAAATATGTTTTAATAAAATAATAGTTCATAATTTTTTTTTATAAAAGAAAGTTTTTTTTATTAATAAAAATTCAGAAAAATGCTTTTAGAAATTCCAAAAAAATTGCTTTTAATAATGATAGTCCAAAAATTTCTTTATTTAATAAAAATTGTCCAAAAATTGTTTTGTAAATAAAGTTGTCCCAAAAATAATTTTTAATAAAATTGTCCAAAAAAAATGTTTTTAAAAAAAAATAATTTGTATGAATCACTTTTCTTAAATGAAAACAATTTGAAATATTTTTTGTAAATAAAATTGTAAAAATTCATTCATTTTTTTTTTTTTTGTAAAAGCAAGTAAAAATAATTTTTGTTGCCAAATTGAAATTTTGTAATAAATTCTTTTGATATAATAAGTGTAAATAACTTTTTTTGAAAATTAAATACAAATGAAATTGATAAAATAAATTGATTATTTTTTTGTAAATAAGTAAATTGAAATCATTTTTAATAAAATTTTTTGAAGTTTCTTGAAAACTAATTTTTTTTAATATTTATTTTATTTTATTTTATTTAGTTCAATAAATCATTTTGCATAATCCTCTTGTCATTTATTTTGTGTATTATTGTAATTAGATTTTCATCATTATTTTTATGTATATTAATTTTCATCATGACTTGTACATTGATTATTTTTCTTGGTATCCATAATTAATTAATTAATTGTCACAATTCTCTTAATTCGTTTAGTAGAGGTCGTGCATATATGAGCTTAGAAGGGTGCTACGACTCACCACCGTACCTTCCCAATAAGTAACCTGACTCCCGAACCCAGACTCGATTTTTCATAAACCTGTCTTTTCCAAATAAGAAGTCACACTTAGGGTTTTTTTTTTCTTATTTTGTTTTCCCTTAAAAAAATAAAACAAAAATAAATGGTGATTTCAAGTCTTTTTTCAAAAAATCAAATTTTTCACAAAATAAATAAAAAAAACGAGTCTCGTCCGTCGAGTGAGAATGCACGTGAATAATGCGGGGTCCACAAAATGGCGACTCTACTAGGGATTTTTAGAGGGTCAAACTTGAACTTGAGTTGAGGAAAATGTAACGTTTGATTGGTCGATTAGTGGATACCCCTCTCTATGTGTTTTTGTATGATTGGGTGTTGATTATACGTTGAGAGCTTTGGTATGTTTATCCGTGATGCATCTTTAGTTATTATTGTTCATTGGAGATGTTCACATACTGATTACATCGATTGATTCTCTTACCTATTTTTGCATAGTGACTCTTCTTGTTATATAATTATTTTACTTTCCTTGATATGTATATTCTCATTTTTGTATATCTCGTTCGTATTGGTGTGATTGATTCTCTTTATTATAAATTATCTTGTTTATCTCAACATATTGTTTATTCTTGTTATATACCTATCTTGCTTATCATATTCTTGCCTAGCTTGTGTGTGGATATGGATGATATACCTGTTATTTGCATGACTGTTTGGTGCATGACTGCTCTTCTTCTATGTGATGCATGTATTGCTTGTCTATGTGGGACACACATCTTTCCCCTTACCTCCAACTCCCTAGTCTCAGTCGACCTTGTTTCCCTTGATCGCGTATTTGATATGAGACTTGTTGCTTTGTTTGCTCTTCGACCAAGCTAGTGATTAGGAGTAGGGTCTAGCGATGAGTTATATCTATATTTGGGAGCATGTTGGAGGTGGTCGACACATTGATGTTGATTGGAGTCCGATCTTTGAAGACCTGTATAGCCTAGAGCTAGGTTTCATGCATATCTGTGTGACCAGTGTGTTTCTTTTTCTACTTTAACTTCATAGTTTTTTCGAATGCACCCACACCACTCACTGTGCACCTTAGATTACCACTAAGTGCTAAGAGTTGTGAGAGCTTTCACCATAGGAAACCTCCTAGGATGTCGAGGTAGTGTATGTGTGGAGGTGATGACCACCTTGCATGAAAGCACCCCGTCTCTTCAGAGGCGTGCAAAGGGTTGCGTACCATTGGAGGGTACGATCGCTTCTACTAGGGATCCTTTAAAGTCCACCCCTTTTCTTTTTAGGGCCACCTTGACTTTATAGGATGAGCTTAGATCCTTCGACTAGAATTCCTTTCCTACACGTGGGTACATCTAAGGGTCTTCTGATCCTCTTTAGTTATAGTTCAGATCCAATACTCCCTATTTTGGTTTCCAGTTGAGAGTGATTAGAGATTAATGCAAGTTTGAGTATCAGTTGGATCACATTTTGTCATGTAGTGTTGACTTTTTCTAGTCTTTCGTTGAGTTTAGCATACTTTCCCCCTTGGGTTTTAGATAGTCTCATTTTCTTGAGTTGACACTTCCTTTTGGCTTGTTGTCACTTTCTACTTGACGTTTTGGGATATGCTCATTGATCACGCTCACCTTTTTACATTCTTCACCTGTCATGGGCTTGGTACTTCATTCTTCATTCGATTTGCCTATTTCTATTTTCAACTCGATATTTTTATTACAAGAAGGTGAAATGCATGTTTTCACATTCACATTCTTTTTTAGATATCCACCTTGATCACCTTATCATTTTTCTTTATGGAGCTCTGGTTGAAAGTGAATTATGGATATTTTGTTAAAGATGGAGTATCGATCTCATGACAGTGTTGTTTTTCACACCTCATTCTTTTTCTGGATTATTGATAAAGATTCTTTAGTCACATTCATAGCCATCTCACAGTGGACACCTTTATGACTTTAACGTTTCTGTCATTTATCCAGTTTTAGATTGCTATCACAGGACCATATATCACATGATGTGTTATACTTTTGACTTAAGACATCTATTCACTTGCACATTGTGGTTTTGAAGCCTGGCCTATCATAGAGGATATTGAGCGGTTGCCAAAAAAAAAACCAAACTAAATAAAATAAAAAATTTAGTAATAGGTTGCCTTTGTAATTTTCCATAGATGAATATCATATATAGTAGCGATAAAATTTGACATAATTCATGAATACAATATGAATTCAACACGTTTTTCATAAGTTTGAATTGAGTATAAGTGAATTTGAGTTAAATTTATATCAATCTACATAACTTGTTTTGGGTGAACCCGAATAACACGAATTTAACTCGAACTGACCTATATAATAATCTGGTTATTAATTTAATTATATCTTAAAACTATTTAACTCATTTTAAATTTGTTTTTAAATAACAGTCATAAATATGTTACTTGAAACATTAATCATATAAACATATCAAAAACCTAACTCAATCTGATTATTAAATAAGTTAAATGGGTCACACAACATGTTACCTATTTAATAATTAGATAATATTTAAGTTTATGTTTTTTATATAATTATTATTCATGTCAAGTTTGGGTTGAGCTATGTAGTATAATACCTAGACTTTGATATAATACGAACACGACCCATCAACACGAATTGTGATCTCTAATCACATATCCTTCCACTTGTGAATGAATAAATAAATTTTTAAAAATACTTGTAAAATGCAATCTTAAATATATTTTACTTATGATATTTTTAATTATCTAAAAAAAAAATAAAAACACCTAAATTTTCCAGTGAAAGATCACCATATCTTAATAAATTTTTTTATTTAATGTGTTTTTGAAATTAAAATATAAAGGTCCCTTAACCAGCATGTGTAGCTGTTTAATAAAAAAATTTCAAAATTTGTTTTGTAAATAAAATTGTCCCAAAAATTAATTTTTAATAAAATTATTCAAAAAATATATTTTTTAAAATGAATTCTTTTTCCTTAATTAAAATGGGATTAATAGTAACTTCGGTCTTCATGATTATGTTCTCTATTGGAACATAAATTTGTAATGTTTTTCACATTTTATGTAGCTTTCCGATGATATGTTATGATTCAATTGATAGAGTCAAAGCTCCAAAAGGGTTAAAGCACTTAAAAAAGGTTGGACGGGTCTCAAAATTCAACCTCTAATTAATAAATATATAAATAAAAAGTAAGTACAATGTTTAATCAAACCATAGGGCCAAGACGGTGAGCATCTCTAAAATCAATACATTTAATACTCAATTTTCATGTTAAAGACTTGTACGGAAGAAAAATTTAAACATTGTAGATTTGGAGATGAAAAAAACAAAGGGAAAAGAAGAAAAGGTTTGAACGGCTTCAAAGATTGCCAATGTCAAAGCAGATAGAAAAATTTGAATTCCATCTTGAAGGAGTAAACGTCATCGAAATTCCAATTCCCATGCACACAGGCGCAGCATGGAAGGGGCCGAGGGCACGTGTTGTTCTTCAGGTGCATTGGCAGTATCTAATAATTTTGGGTGTCCTTTCGTTTGGTGATTGGGGGCACAAGTCAACAGCAAGTGGGCGTCAGAGTCAGGCAGTGGGGTGTGTGGAATTATTGCATTATCGGGTGCTTTCTTTCTCCTTTCCTTTATGACATATTGGGTTTTGTGTGTGTGCCCACTGCCCTCGGTTGAATGTTTACTAGTGCTTTAACTCTCCCTCTATCTCCAACCACTCCCTTTCTTTAGGGCCCGTTTTTGGTCATCTCATCATTTTTATACAGATAAGGTCAAATTCCCACTTTCCTTTCGTTTTCAAGGTCTCTCTCTCTCTCTCTCTCTCTCTCTCTCTCTCTCTCTCTCTCTTTAATTAAACTAGCAATTTATTTATTATTATTATTATTACTATTATAAAAGCCAAAAACACTTTTAAAGAGGATTTGGTGAGCTTAAATTAATTTTAAATTAAATTAAATTAAATTTGGTATTAAAATTGTTTGACAAGATTTCTTTATTTTTTTAAAATTATCAATTAATATATTTAATCTCATTAATTTTAAATAATATAATTATCATTTTTATTTTAATTAATATTTATTTTTATTGATTTTAAGTTTATAAAACTATGATATTAAGTTATTTTATCAAATGGGTTTAATTTATTTAATGAATTAAATTAAGTTGTTAAGTCACTAAGTTGATTGATCAAATACCCTCTTAATATTTTATTTTTATTTTTTAACTAATTATATATAGAGAGATAAAAGAAATGTATTTAAACAAAACCTTGATATGGTTTTTTTTTTAACAATAGAAAGTAATAAGAATTTTTAAATAAAAAAATTAGAAATTTTTATAAAAAAAAGTATACACTTTGATTTTATTTCCAGAAATTACTTTTAAAAATTTTGTAAATTAAAGTCAGCTTTTTAAACAATTTCTAAAAATTATTACTTATTTAATGTAAAATTTTAAAAGCTTTTATATTTTATATAGAAATCACTATTACTTTCTATTTAAAAATAAAATAAAATATGATATGTATTTAAATTCACTCTAAGTGGGTGTATAGTAAACCAACCCAATAACTTAGCTTAAGTCATTAAGTAAATTAAGTATATTTGATAAAATAATTTAATGGTATGAGAATAATTTTAAGTAATAAGTAAAAATAATTAACTTATTTTAAGTCTACATCTTCATTTTACTTTTTTTTTTAATCATAATTTACCGTAATTACTTTAATGATCTCTTTTGTTACTCCACAGTCTCTATTGTTACTCAATTTTCTTTACTCTAATTATATATGATGATAAATATATTAATTTGATGATTTAGAATAAATTTTAAATTAATTTTATTAAACAATCTTAATACTTAAAGTAAGAATTAAAAAATAAGTTTTAAGTTAATATTTGAGGTATAATTTAATGTAAAGTCAACTTAAATCATTAAGTAATAAGTATTATGTTTTACCTAATACCCTTTAAGCAAATAAATAAAAATTTGGAATTATCTAAAAACCTATAATTCAAATACAACAATAATAAACATAAATAAATATTACTTCATATTATAATACATGACTCCTTTTTACAATGATGCAAATGCAATTTATCATGGGAGGTTTAAAAAATGAAATATTTAGGTCTTTTCATTATGGAGAATTATTTTGAAAAATAATTATTTAATATTGTTAGAATAAAAATCTATTTCAACATATTTTTTATATTTTCAAATATTTCTCAAAAATAATTATTTTATCTATAATATTTTATTTTAATAGTTCTCTATATTTTTACAATCATTTTTCAAAACAGACGTTGAAAAATAAGTAAAAATAATAAAAACATATTTTCAAAAACCATCTTATTTTCATAAAAATTATTGAAAAAAAATTGTCTAAAAACAATTTGTCTCAAAACAACTGACAATTAAAATTATTTTTATATTTAAAAAAAAACAAAAAAGAAAATTCTTATAAACACTTTGTTATATATTTTTAAAGTTTTCTCCTAATATAAAAAAAAAATTATGAGATTTAAATTAATTTGTTTTAATGAAAAGTGACTATAAATAGAATACTTACAAATTCGATTAAAAGATGTATCATAATAGTATTTGAAATCAAACTTGATAACATTTAAAAAAAAATTTAACCATCAAATAAATGATTCAATATTTATAAATACCTTTCTCCTCTTGTATTTAGTGATAAAGAGGGCTTACGTCACCAAATTCATTTCCTTTGTGCTTGACTGCTTGTTGGTCACCTGTGATAATTTCAGTGGCCCAAAAATATTGCTTTCTATTTGTACTTAAAATATCTACAAGTTACTGTTTTTCTCTCTCTTTACTTTTTATTTGGATTTTCAACTCTTCAAGGAAGGTCAAAATAATATATATATATATTACCCTTATTTGGTTGGTGGCAATCTTTTTTTTAAATAATAAAAAATAAAAATAAAAAATAAATTAAAAAACTTTAATAAAATATTTGTATATGTTTTTTCAAACTTATTTAACTAATTCTTCCTCAATTCTATAAAATTAAATAATTTAAAAATATATAAAAATTTTTAATTATATTGAATTTTCTTATATTTTTTATATAAAAATAATTTACTAACTTTTACCTATATTTGTTTTTTAGAAAATATACTAGAAATAAAATAAAATAAAAAAAAAAGTCGAAGAAAAATGAATTATAGATTTAAAATTAATGTATTAATTTACATACCTTTTAAAACTTATTTCATTTATTTTTTTATAAATATTAAATAATTTTCAAAAATATAAATTTTAATTATATTTCATTTATTTATTTATTATAAACCAAATATGAAAAAAAAAAATCAAATTTTAACAATTTATTTATTTATTTTTTATTCTTTCCAAGAATCAAACCTAGTATAAGAATTTTTTTCTCTTTATTTTATTTCTCTCATCCCTTAAATTTTCTATTAATCAATTATGAGACTAGTTTTTATGCTTAGTTTCTAATAAGACAATTAAAAAAGAAAAATATGATGAATACTTTGAATTTTAAAATATTGGTAAAAATAAAAGTAAGAAAAGGGAAATTTTTTATTCAACTAAACATAATAGTGGTTGAATTGGGGGTTCCCCAACTTAATTCCCAAGTGCGTGGCAGCGTGAGGTCTTTTAGAATTCCCAAAATGTCACTTCTTTTTTCTTCCAACAGTAGAGTCTTAAAAAGGCGGTTGACTTGAGAGAAGAGCATATTATTTTGTATTCTCCCTCTCTCTCTCTCTCTCTCTCTCTCATCAATTTCCATTTTTATTTTTAACTACTTTAGGTTATATATCACTTCATTGCCATGTAGGTCTTTTTTTTGTTTTTATTTTTTTATTTTTAACTCTTTCTCTGAATTAATGACTCTATTTGTAATTTTATAAATTTTTTTTGGGTGGTGATATGATACCTTAACTCTCTCTCTCTCTCTCTCTCCCTGTCCCTGTCCCTCTCCCTCTCTCTCTCTCTCTCCCCTCTCCCTCTCCCTCTCCCTCTCCCTCTCCCTCTCCCTCTCTCTCTCTCTCGTGGTGATATGATACCTAACATTAGCTATCCTTTAAGTAAAAAAAAGAAAGACAAAAAGTTGTTTGAAATATCTTGAAACGAAGTAGTTGTAAATGCATGGACCATATCTAGAGGACCATTCAAACTCGAGTTCAATAAGGCGAAAGTGGCCGCATTTGAAAACCAAGTCAAAGTCTAATACGGACAATTTCTCCTACCTAATTGTCGGCTTAACTGTTTTCATATTTTTAAAAGTAGTTTTTATATTTTGAAAATGCAAAAACATATTCAAAGAGGACTACTTGCTCCTGGGCCGTAACCTCCAGTTTCGATGGGCCCATGCCATGAATGGACTTGCCCAATTTGGCAGGCCAGCCAGGCCTAGCTAGAGCTCAGGGCGCAGAGCCCAATCTTGTACTTGATCTAATTTGGTCATGCGCCAGGGATATGAGGCGTGAGGGTAGGTTAGGTGTTTGTTAATTTTTGACCTTTAAGCAAATTTTAAGTAAAGATAATAAGAACAAAATATGAATGCAAATTGCACTAAAATAAAAGGAGATAGAGGGTAGGAAAAAAATTGCAAGTTATGATTCATAATGGTTGGGCAATCGTTTACATCTAGGGAGGGCCAACCCAACCCGAAACAAACACTTGATGTTTAAGAAGGTTTGAACAATCATTTTTAATATTTGAGTTGGATTTTGAGTTGAGTTTTTTCAATTTAAACTCATTTTAAATTGGGCTTGGACCAAGGGTTTGAGCAACCCAAACCCAATTCGAACTCCATTTAATATTTTTTAGTGTATATGATTTAAATTATTATATATTTCAATATTATGTTTATATCATTTCAAATAATTAAAAAAATTAAATTATGTATTATTTTATTTTTCTTGTAAGGTAAATTTTTTGTTATTACATTTAAAATGATATGATATTTGCTATTTAAATAGTATAAATATATAAAAAATAAAGTTAAAAAAGTCATTATTAGCGAGTTTAATCCATCTTAATTTAATCGATAATACCTGAATTACCTATTCAATCCAAGTCTAACTCGATTAATTTAAGTATAATTCCAACTTAAGTCGAGTTTGAAAAAAACAAGGAATTAATTTAGGTTCTAACTAAATATCTTATATCAAAGATTGGATTGGGTTAGGATTTAAGTTGAATGTTTATTAATTCGAAATGGATTTGCTTCAACTGCAAAGCTAATCCAAGGTCGCTGACTTAGAACCCTACCTCGCCATCCACTTGTTCTAATGAAGCAACTCTCTCAAAGTCAAATGACTTTCATCAATCAATTTGTAAATTATTCAAAATTACTTTGTCCGAAGGTTTGAAAGTTGAGTATACATGTGTGTCATAAAAGTTCATTTAATAGATCACTTACACCATCAGTCAGCATTTCCAAATCCCTTCCATATATTAAATAAATATTAAAGTTCCTTTATTGGATTGAGTCTGATAAGTCCCAATCAAGGTACAGAATAATTCAATGCAGTAAATGGAAATGAAATCTCTGACGTTTTATCTCATTGCATACATCTTTGAAATGTTTGGGTTCATCAAAGTTGAAGTAGACCTCTTATTTGGTCAAGAGAAAAGCCCAAAAATAAAATTTATTAAAATTCAACCTATCTTTTTGTGGACCTTGCATTTTTACTCATGCGCTTTCACTCGATTGCGAATTCACTTTTTATTTGAAAAATGATTTATTTTTTAAAAAATGACTTGGAGTCACCGCTTATTTTTGCTTTATTTTTAAAGGGAAAACAAAATAAGAAATAAAACCCTAAATGTAATTTCTTATTTGGAAAAGATGGTCTACGAAAAACTAAATTTGGACTCGGGGGTTAAGTTACTTAATGGAAAGGTACGATAAAGATCATAACACCCCTTTAAGTCCCTAAAAACGGGTCTTTACTAATGAGATGAAACAAACATGATAATTGGTAAAGAAATCAATGGATACTAAAATGAAATAATCAAATAATAAATGAATTATGCATAAGAATAAGCGAAGTGGGAATGAGATCGTACCTTAATAGTGCGTTATCATGGAAATAGGGTTAAGTCAAGTATAAAATCATCACATATATATTAAAGAACAAGACAAAGATCAAACAATACTCATTAAGCATAACAGCTGATAATCAGAAGAGAAAACTCATATGTAGGGCCCCCACCGAAGCCCAATTGATTTCGCATGAATTAATCTTATGGATTCCATTGTTTATGAAAAATTCATTCATACTTATTAAAAATCAAGGAAAAGGAAAAATTATTTTAAAATTAAAGAAAATTTGAGAAAAGTGTTTACCTGAAAGGAAATGTAGTAAGTTTATTTAAAAATGAGATTTTTAGTAACTTAAAACCCTAATGAATGATAAAAAGTGGTAGAATTAAAAAAATATTTGAAAATCGGAGTGAAATTAAAATTATTTGAAAGAAAACTAGAGTTTTTAATTTTATTTGAAAATTGAGATCTCGAAAATTATTTGAAAATTAAAGTTTTGAAAATTCAATTATGAATTGAAGTTTTGGAAATTAAATTTGAAAGAAATTGGAGTTTTAAAAATTAATTGAGAATTGGAGTTTTGAAAACTAAATTATGAAAATTGGAATCTTGGAAATTATTTGAAAATGAAATTTTAAAAATAAATAAATAAAATAATAATAATAATAATAAATGTGAAAATTGGAGTTTTAATAATAATAATAATAATAATAATAATAATAATAATAATAATAATAATAATAATAAACATAAACAAATGTGAAAATTGAAATTTTTGGAAATTGGAAATTAAATTCAGAAATTGGAATTTTGAAAATAATTTTCGAGAATTGGAGTTTTGAAGATTAAATTATGAATTGGAGTTTTGGAAATTAAATTTGAAAGAAATTGGAGTTTTGAAAATTAAATTATGAAAATTGGAATCTTGGAAATTATTTGATGATGAAAATTTAAAAATAAATAAGTAAAGTAATAATAATAATAATAATAATAATAATAATAATAAAAATGTGAGAATTGGAATTTTAGAAATTGGAAATTAAATTCGGAAATTGGAATTTTGAAAATCATTTGAGAATTGGAGTTTTGAAAATTAAATTATGAATTGGAGTTTTGGAAATTAAATTTGAAAGAAATTGGGGTTTTGAAAATTAATTGAGAATTTGAGTTTTGAAAATTAAGTTATGAAAATTGGAATTTTTGGAAATTGGAATTTTGAAAATCATTTGAGAATTGGAGTTTTAAAGATTAAATTATGAATTGGAGTTTTGGAAATTAAATTTGAAAGAATTTGGATTTTTGAAAGATTGTTTGAGAACGATATTTTAAAAATTAAGTTTGGAATTTTGGAAATTTTGAAAAATTAGTTAAAAAAATTAAATTTAAGAATAGAAATTTTGAAAAATTAAATAAAAAAAAATTGGAATATTGGAAAATTGGAATTTTGAGAAATTATTTTAAAAATTGGAAACTTGGAAAAATTATTTTGAAAATGGAATTAGGGAAAATCAAAATTTTTTTTTAAAAAAATTGAAATATAAGAAAATTGGAATTTTGAGAAATTATTTTAAAAAGTAAATTTGAGAATAGAATTTCGGAAAATTAAATTTCTAAAATTGGAATCTTGGAAAAATTATTTTGAGAATGGACTTTCGAAAAATTCGAATTTTGGAGAGTTATTTAAAAATGGAAATTTGTTTTGGAAAATTAAACTTTGATGCAAAAAAAATGAAGAATTAAAATGGAAATGTGGGCTACACATGCATGAAAGTAGGTTGGAAAAGTGGAGGAAATAGTGGGAGAGAGAGAGAAAAAAAAAGAATTGGTTTGGTGGTGAAATGAGTGGAGGTTATCAAACTCATTGTTTTCTTTCTTTAATAGGTTAGCAACTAACACAATCAACTCATCAACAGAACCTTTTTCCATTATACCTTTTGCTTTCGTCTTCAAAATAGGTGAACTGCAAAACACCTAAACAAATACTACAGATCACTAGCTCGCATTCTGATTTTTGAGAAGAATGGGTAGCACTAGTCTTCATTTCCTCATTTTCATCAAATTTCGGAATCGGAATGAACCGAGCTCCAGTGGTCGGCGGCATTAAAGGCTTGTCATCAATATAAGCCTCCAAATCAGAGGGTGCAAGTTGCCTCCGTTCATTCTTGATGTTTATATCTTTGATCAACGATTCTTTCTTTTTCTTTTCAATGATTTTTGGTTTTTGATCCTTAAAAAAAATGATAAATTTCTCTCACTAAAACTCCACCTGATTCTCACATCTTTCTCTCACTAAGACTCTGCACAAAGCCACAAAACTTCTCTCCAAATACAAAATTGGACTTTCTCTCACTAAAACCTCACAAACCTTGAAAAATTTTGCCCCTTCAAAACGATCAAAAACTCAACTTTCTCCCACTAAAACTTCAAAAACACTTGAAAAAAAAAGAGTCTTTTGCCCCTCTAAAAAACTTCTAAGCATCGAGCATCAAGCTATGTCCATATTCAAATTCGACATCAGATTTAAACCGAAAGCAATAGGAGAACAAACCAGTGTGAAGTTTGTAATCAATCTAAGATCAGTAAGACAACATATAATATCTTATAATCACATCCAAACGACAAATAAAAACCGAAAAATACCCAAAAAAAGATACGAAACAGAATATTAATGAAAAGAAATAAGATTCATAGCAACCATACCTGGAAAAGCTTCAAGACAACCTCTCTCCAGCTTTTCTTCCTTTCTCCAGCTCTCCTCCCAGTTCTCTTCCTCGTCCTTCCCCTCAAACCTTCTCTCCAACTGGTTTTCTTCTCCACCAAGCCTTTACCCGCTCTACTATGCATGATTCAACAAATATGTCACCCTCTTCAACCACCACCATGGCGAGATGGTGATGTTTGCCACACGTCTCAGCAGCTCGCCTATGGAAACCGTCCCCCACCTCTCCAAGAATAAGAAGAAAACTTGGCTCCTTCTCGGGTGTTCCACAAAGGTGGCAGGAAAAGCTCAAATAATAATAATAATAATAATAAAAAGGGAGTCTACACTTTGTTTTCCCTCTCTTAATAAAATTTATTCAGGCTATGTTTGTTTCCATCAAATTTGAAGGAAAATATGTGAGAAAGAAAATAGAAAGAAAAAATAGAAGGAAATAAAAAGTAAAAGAAAATAAAAAATAGATTTAAAATCAATAAATTATTTTGATATTTTCCATGATAAAATCAAATATAAATAAATTATTTTTCTTGCCATTTTTTTATTTCCCTAAATACTTTATGAGAACCAAATAGGATAAGGGGCGAGCTCCTCTTCTCTAAGCCCATTTTCTCTATGCTTCAAGATGAGATCCCGAATTTAGAAGCCTTGGGAGCCATGTAGAATTTTTCTTCCCACATTATCCCGCCATTGTAGTGATAGGAATAAAGTTTTTCAAAAAATAAATTTTGTTTTTTTAAATTAATGAAAATGGCAGTAAAAAAAATTGAGAATAAGTTTAACGTGATTTACCAATATGTTTAAATTTTCTTATTTTGCTAGGTTCTTATTTGTAATCACTCTGCTCTACAAGCTAAGCACCAAAGTCATTTTACAAGCAAATCTCCAAAGAGATCATATATCTAAAAAAGAAATAATTAGAAATTATGAAATTATCCTTTGACACGAAATCTATAATCCAAATATGAGAAATTAACTAAAATAGTAGTGGTAAATTAAATTTCTAATAACAAAATGTCACCATGATATTAAACTTAAGACTAAGAACTAAATGGATATCTAAAAACCCCTTTAATTCGAGTCACTCCTTGTTAAAATTAGATGTATTTGAAAATATTTTAGTAAAAAGAGTAAGTTTAAAGCCCAATAAATGATATAAAGATCAAGTTTACGTGTTTTATATATGATATAAGAAAACTTTATAACATGCTTTCAAACACACTAAAACAAAGTTATATTATTGTAGGCTCACATTTTTCATGTGCGTTTTCCCACTTGATCGACGAGTCTCGCTTTCTATTTGTATTTTATTAAGACTTTTCCAATTGCAATAAGAAGACAATTTTAATTTTATAAATAAGGATTTTCGAATTTTTAAGCAAAAATAAGATAATAATAATAAATAATTATCCATGAGCAAAATGGGTCTTCAATTTTATAAAAAATTTGAACGCGTTTTTCACGTGCGTTTCCACTTGATTGGTGAGATTCAATTTTATTGGTGAAAATTTGATTTTTTTTTTTTATAAAAAACTTGAAGTCACCACTTATTTTAGTTTTTAGTTTTTTTGGTTTTTTTTTTTTTTTTTTTGTTTTGAAGGGAAAACAAAATAAGAAAGAAAACTTGGTGTGACTCCTTATTTGGAAAAGACGTGTTTGTTTAAACCGAGTTTAAATTTCGGGGTTAGGTTACCTATAGGGAATGTACGGTGGTAAGATGTAGCACCTCTAAGCCTGTGTACATACGGTCTTTACTAGGAGAGAACTGTGACGGTTAAATAATTAATTATGAATACCAAAATTATAAGAACAAATTAATATACACATATATGACGATAAAACCTAATTACGATAATGCAAAAAAGAAATGACAAAAGAATTATGTAAAATGATTAATTGAACTAATTAAAAAAATATTTCAAAAAATAGTTTTTTTAAGAAATTTCAAAAGAGTTTATTAAAACAATTTTGAGTTAATGATTTCAATTTATTTATTTATTTTTTTAAAAGAGTCAATTTATTTTCAACAAGTGGTTTGATTCAATTTCATTTGTGCCCAATTTAAAAAAAAAAAATTTATTTAGACTTATTGTTGTTCAAAGAATTTATTAAAAAAAAATTAATTCTAAAAAAAAGTTCAATTTGGTCTTGTTTACAATAAAAAGAATTTTTATTTATTTTTCTATAAAAAGAAAGAATTTTTATAATTTTATATTTAAAAGTATTTCAATAAGAATTTTTATAATTTTATTTTTAAAAGTATTTCAATTTAATTTCTATTTAGAAAAGTGCTTTTTTTTTTTACAAATTATTTAGAAAAAAAGGGTTTTTATTTTTTTATGACTTTATCTATGTAAGATATTTCAATTAAATCAACAAGACTTTTATTTGCAAAAATATTAGAATTCAATCAAATTTTATTAATGCAAAAAAAAAAAGATATTAATAGAATTTGTTTTTACAAAATTAATTACAAAAATGTTTCAATTTTTTTTATTTATAAAAAATGATTTATTATTTAAATTTATTAAAAAAAGATTGATTGAAGAAGAGATTTTATTTTTATTTGATTTAAAGTGAAGTTTTTCGATTTTATTAGAACTTAAACAATAATAATGATGATGATGATGATAAAACAATAAAAAAACTTTAATTCTATTTCTCCTCAATTTTATAAATAAATAAATAAATAAATATAAGAGTTTATCCAATTTTATTTAAAGAAAACCAATTTTTCATATTTTATACATGAAAGCATCCCATTTTGATTTTCTAATGATTTTTTTTTAATTTGATTTTGTTTTCTTCTGAAATAACTCTATTTGCTTGAAAATGAAGTTTATATTTTGACAATTTTATATGAAAGGAAAAGAATTTGATTTACTTTTATTATTATAAAAAAATGCTTACAAATTATTTAGGAAAAAAATTTACCTTAAAAAAAATAAAATCTTTCACTAATAATAATAATAATAATAATAATAATAATAATAATACCTAACAGAGGATTTTACCTAACTTAAAAAAAAAATTTTTAAATTTTTTATTTATTTAGAGAGATAGCTTGGCCTAAAATAATAATAATAACAATAATAATAAAATAATAATAATGAAATAAAATTATGGGTCTATCTAAAAGGTTGAAATTTGATTACTCTTAATAAACATAGATTTTTACAATTTTATTTACAAAATTAAACCAATTCAATTTATTTAAGAACAATTTTTAACAACTTTAATTTGGAAAAAGACTTTTATTTATTTTAAAAAGAAAAATAGCTTTTACTTAGAAAATTGAATTTTACAAATTTATTTACAAAGAATTTTTGGATTCAATTCTTATTCACTAGAAAAGTAATAGGTTTATTTTGGAAAACAATTTTCATGAATCTATTTACATATTCCAAGTAGTTTTTATTAAAAAGAAAAGATTTTCTTTTTTTAATAAATTCTATTTAAAAAGACATTTCAATTCAATTTCCACTAAAAGACACTTATCCGATTTTATTGAAAATGATTTAATTAAAAAAGAAGAAAAATCTATTTTATGACAAAGGCTTCCCAAATTGTACAAAAAAAAACTTTATTTTATTTAATAAAAAAAATTTAATTTTATAATATTTTTTTTATATTTATTTATTTATTTCAAACAAGAAGGTTTTAAAATTGTTATAGAAAAAAGTTTCTGATTAGCATGACTTTAGTTTATTAAAAAAAATCAACTTTAAGACTTTATATTAACAAGAGAAAAAAAAATAAGAAAAAAAGGAAAAAAATTAATTATAAAATTTTGAAAACAAGAATATCATATAGTGCATCAATAAACAAATAAACCTTATTCATTCAAATAACCTACAATCAATATATGTATTCCTTTAATAACAAAAGAAACAAATATTAAACAAAAATTATAACAAAATAATAGTGGAATATTTATGACAATAATATGTTTGGACAAATAAATATACCCTTTATAGTGCAATCCCATTGCCTAGTAGCTCTCTAAAGCTTCCCGAACAAAGCTTAGAAATGCCCCAAAACATCTCAACCCTCTTAAAAAAAAAACTCACAGAAAATACAAAGAGAGTAGAGACCAACAGAGAGCCATCCTCCATCTCCCTCTTTATAGAAAAAACCTAATGTAGGACCTTAGGTGCTACCAACTCTCCTAAAAGCAATTGTTGTTAGGAAAGGTGCATATCCTAGCCTTATAGTGCATTCACCCAAGCGCCCACGACGAACACAAGGGGAGTTGATGGATGCGGCCAACCCTCCGACCAACCCTCCGATTTGCCAACAATTTCCTCTTCAGTGACACCCTTGGGGTTCAAACCCATGACCTCGGCTTTGATACCACTTGTAGGACCTCAGGCGTTACCAACTCTCCTAAAAGTAATTGTTGTTAGAAAATACGCATACCCTAGCCTTATAGTGCATTCACCCAAGCACCCACGACGAACACAAGGGGAGTTGATGGATGCGACCAACCCTCCGATTTGCTAACACCTAAAATATATATAGGAAGCTTCCCATCAATCAAAGAGTTGTCCCCTCTAATATGCCATTGCCCATACTTTGACTCAACCACCCCAATTGCTCCCTTATCATTTTTCCCGCTCTTAGAAACCATTAGACCATGAAATAAATAAAAGAAAAAAAATAAAATTCATATAGCATAAAAAAGGAAATTCAAAGCTCAACCCAAAGAAAATATGTAAACAAACCCAACACAATGAAATTAATAGTAAAAAAAACTCAAGCCTAAATCAACATAAAATTCAACAAGTCCAAGTCCACATTAAAAATGTAGTTAGGCTCCAAGCCCCATGTTCAACATCATAAGCACATTAAGCCTAAAGCTAAAGCCCATACCAAACATCCTAAGACAGCCAAATAGGCCCATAATAAAAGTCAATGAACCCAGATCCCATAAACATGCATTGTGGGAATTAATGAAAGATTTGCCTCGAATTAAGCCCTTGAATGAGAGTGATTAGAGGATAAAGTAGACGTCGGAAGGAGGAAGCTAATAGTGGAGAAGAGGTACAAGATCGGTGATGGTGAACGAATGGTGTGAGGTCATTGGGTGGAGTCGGCGGAGTCTACGACTAAAGATGATGAATGGGCTCTTACAGATGGGGTGCTAGATCCTCATCTCTGTTGATTTTGTGACATCGATAGCTAACAGAGAGATGGTGGTGAGAGTGAGCTCCAAGCGGAGGCCACCCTCTGTTAACATCTGAAAGTGTTGCACACCTTGCATTGTTGGAGAAAATGCGGAGATGGTGGGTGAAATGGGTGGAAAAAAAAAAGAAAAAAGAAAAAAAAAGAAAAAAAAAAGGAAAAAGAGAAAGGAAAATGAATGATGTCTGGAAGGTAAGAAAAAAAAGAAGAAGATGAGGGAATGGAGAGAAAATAAAAAGAAAAAATGGGAGGGACGACTGGTGAGGAAAGAAAAAAGGAGAAATGATGAAGTTTTAGGGTTTGAAGTGAAAGGTGAAGATTTAATAAAAACGAAGGGCCAAGATTTAGTCTTCTTAAATGAGTATGAATAATAGGCTTGAAGGTTGGGCAAAAAAAAAAAAAAAAAAAAAAGGGTGCAAAAACATTAACCAAATGGGCCTTAAAAATAAATAAATAATAGTAAATAAATAAAAATAAAATAAAATAAACAAACAAAAAGAGAATGGGTATGAGACAAATTTAGGGGTTTACAAATATGTCCCTCTTTGGTAGAGTCCACCAGTAAAGTAAATGGATACACAGGTGAAACAAAGTGGGCTCTACCGAAGAACAAGATAGACCACCAAATTTGTCCCAGTATGACATGAGCTCTCTCAAATCAAAGCAAAACAAAAGGGACTCTAAAATCTTAAGGAAAGGTAACATCAAGTCGGGCAAAGAAAGGCTTTCTGGAGGTGGCTCTAAAGTTACAATGTGAATCCAACCTCCCTTTAAAATGTCTCAAAAAATGACTCAAAAATCGGTGTCAAAGTCGATTAGCGGTCTGACCATCAAGGAGCACAAAAATGAACACAAATCGAAGGAAAACTACACGTGCACTATACAAGGGCACAAGGCGAGGTACTAATGATACAATCAAAACACATGCTATATGCTCAAAAGACTATATCACACACAATGGAAGAGGAAAGACTCTAGAAAACTACAGCTTTGAACACTTGAAATGTGGCTTTGAATGCCAAGATTAAGAAAAACGACTCTAAATACCTAAACCATGGCACTAAATGCCTAACTGTAGCTTTGCATGCCTAACTGCGACTCAAATACCTAATTGTAGCTCTAAATACATAATTATGGCTTTGAACGCCAAAAGTGTGGCTTTGAATGCCTAAACTATGAAAGATGGCTCTGAATGCCTAAGCTGATGAAATGGTTTTGAAAGCCTAACTAAGAAAGGTGACTTTGAACGCCTAAAAGTGTGACTTTGAATGCTTAAACTAAAAAATGTGGCTCTGAAAGCCTAAGCTAATGAAATGACTTTGAATGCCTAATCTAAGGAAGGTGGCTCTACACACCTAAGTTGATGAAGTGGCTTTGAACACCTATCTAAAGAAGGTGGCTCTGAACGCCTAAGCTGATGAAGTGTGGCTCTAAACGCTCAAACTAAGAAAGGTGGCTTTGCTTGCCTAATTTGATGAAATGACTCTGAAGGCCTAAGATGATAAAGGTGGCTCTAAATGCCTAAGTTGAGAAAGATGGCTCTGAATGCTTAATTGAGAAATGTGGCTTTGAACGCTTGAGGAAGTGGCTCTGAATGCCTAAGCTGATAAAGAAGGCTCTGAATGCCTAAGTTGATAAAGGTGGCTTTGAACGCCTAATTGAGAAAGATGGCTTTGAATGCCTAACTAAGGAAAGTGGCTTTGAATGCCTAAATTGTAGAAGGTGGCTCTGAACACCTAATTGAAGAAGGTGACTTTGAGCGCCTAATTGAGAAAGGTGGCTCTAAACACTTAAATTGAAGGAGGTGGCTTTGAACGCCTAACTGAGGAAGGTGGCTTTGAATGCATAGACTAAAGAAAGTGGCTTTGAACACCTAAACTAAGCAACGTGGCTCTGAACGCTTAACTAAGGAAGGTGGCTTTGAACGCCTAACTGAGGAAGATAGCTTTGAACGCCTGAAATGAATAAGGTGGCTTTGAATGCTTAAACTAAGAAAGGTGGCTCTAAAAGCCTAAACTAAAGAAGGTGGTTCTGAATGTCTAAACTATCGAAGGTGGTAGTGAACGCCTAGTGACTGTGAACGCCTAACTAAGGGAGATGACTCTAAACGCCTAAACTGAACAAGGTGGGTTTGATCATCTAAATTGAGAAAAGAGGCTCTAAACGCCTAAAATGAAGAAAATGGCTTTGAATGCTTAACTATGGGAAATGAGGAGGAGAAATATGCTCCAGTGTATTGGGTTGCCATACCTCTTAATGATCCAATGAAAATCACCTTCTGTTGAAAACAAATACCATAGGTCGATAAGTTGTATCTTGATCCACTAAAAGGGTCTAAAAGAGACTTTGTGTGTCTTAAAAGATGCTCTGCTTGTGAGCCTGAATGGTCAAATTGACTAAAAATATAGTCTCATAACTCATCTAACTAACTCAAAAGGCCCTACGAAGGGTCATGATAATCTAGATGCCTCTGACTTGAAATACTCCACTGAGAAGTCAGAACGACACTTATCAATGACTTTGAGGAAGTTCTTTATTGGGAACTGTCTCTATCACCAATGAATGGTTTAGTGAGGATTAAGTGGTGAATTGATTTATCTTGAGAAATGACATATTAGAGAAATTGACACTATCTCAAAACACTCGATGAAAACCGTATCTGTATTTCAAAATGTGCTTTGCTTGAGACTGTCTCTATCTCAGAAAGTGCTCATCTGAGGATCATAGTCACAATGCAACCTAGTAGCCATATCTCAAAACACCTCGTTGGTGCAACTGTGACTGTATCCAAACATATGCGCTGAAAAGTGTCCATATCTTGAAATATGCTCTATTGGGTAGTTTGAAATGCTGTATCAATGCTACTCTACTGACAGAATCATCATTGCCCTAAAGAAATACTCCATTGGGGAATCCATTGTCGTCTCGAAGGAATGATCTACTAGGGAAACTATCACTATCTAAAAAAAAAAAGGATCCATTGAGGAGTTATAAGTAGTGGGATGGTCAAAATTCGAGGGTTGTGCTCTCCTGAAGTTTCATCTTAACAAAATCGTCAAAACTATGACTAGTAATGCAAATAAAAATCTCTTGATCAAATAAGGAAGGTTGCAAAAGCTATGTGGGAATCAATCATCTTAGCGATGGAAATGAGAAATATGCCTTAGTATAGCAACTGATGCATCATACCATGTAGATAACCAAAAGGCTCTAGCTAGTCACCTCTATATTCGAGAGTCAAACTATCCACAACTAAAAAAAAAAGGCATACTGGTCCACCATGGTAACTCAACAAGTACCCAGTGATGACCCGAGGTGATCAAACTATACCACTCCACTAGGAATCGATGTGTGGAAACATGCTCATCATTGGCTCAAAAGTGCTATACTAAGAAAAATGATGTGAGTCTATCTGTCAATGGCTAAAAAATAATCCACTGGGGTGACAAATGAGAAAAAGACTATCATCAGCTAAAAAAAATACTCTGTTGGAGATATCGGAATGTGAGCACATATGCCATTGACTCAAATATAATTCAATGGGAATGTCTAGGAAATTTGACGTGTACCCCACTGAAACAATTGCATAGGAGTCTATGCCTCCTGAGATAACTCCATTGAAGAATTGCAATAATATTGGAAAGTATGAGCCTGATCGGATGGCTCAAGAAGGGCTTCATTGGGGAATCATGATAAAAATCATACTATCAACTCGACATCTATCATCATAAGCAGAGATGGTCATGGGAATTGATGAATATCTATAAATCTCAACCAAGATGGAATATGCCTTAGTATAGCATCCGATGCATGTCAGATAAGGAAATCAAACAGTATTAACAACATCAAATGTGTAATAAACCAATCATCGATATCCATAATTGGATCAGATCCAAACAGTCAAAGAGGTGTCTCCTAGAAGAAGAAGCATAATGACATTTAAACATCAACCAAACCTCAAACACGTGCCCAAGTAGAGACTGTTAAAGATGACATCTGATCTCATGGCCTCAAGGTGGTCTTAAGACACAGGACAAAACATAGGCTAGGGTAATAAAACAATATAAATGAAGGGAAACTAGGCTCAAATACCCAATGATCAAACCTATACCCTCATGTATAGAATGCAACATGTATAGAGAATCTCATAAGCCATGGACCTGAAGGTGTCAAATGCGAATATAATGGCAACAAGAAAGTAATGAAGAAAATCAACTGATAATGAGATGTGTAAGAATGATGAGGAAAAAGTATTAAACCTAGAATAGGCTACTGTAAAAGAAGAACAGGAGGGTGAAATGAATGGGATGGATAAAAAATAGCGTTGAGGATGATAGCAAAATAATGAACATATGAAAGGGATGATGATCAACTCAAATCAAAACATGAAGGAAAGTTACATCATAGATGAATGAAATGATGGAGAGGACAATGACCTAATGTCTCTAGGAGAAGATCACTCATCTTTTACACTAAAAAAGATATGACAAAATGAATATAAAGAGGAGAGGGTCTCGGAAAGCTCATATACAAGCTCTCATCAATAAACATACTCAATGAAGTGACCCTCGAGCATCAATATACAAACCCAATGGAGAAGAACATTGTAAACATACATACATATATGTGTTTATTTATTTATTTATACTTTTTTACTTTTTTTTTTACTTGCGCATACTCTTAGTATCAGCAAATGAGCTCCACTAAGAATATGTAATGAAATGGATATACTCTTAAATGATGATCTATACAAACTCTCTCTAATAAGATGACCCTCTAAACTAAGGATCTCTGAATTAGTGTCTGTGAGATAGGTAATGGAAATGATATAACTACCTTCCATGCAATGATGTAGGAAGGATCACCACTCAGGGTGGAGAAAAGACGAAGAAAAACAAATAGCAAATAAGACCAAGAAGAGGATGAAGAACATGAACAATGAGATGTGATGAAGTACGGTAATGTGATTATAGGGAAAAAAATGAGAAGGATGTGCCCATAGGCCCAAGGCTCATGAGATTCCTAAACAAAGTATGCATACACTAAAGGACCCCTATCCTAGTGTAGAAATGTAAGTAAGATAATAAGAAAGAAATACTATGATGTGAATGTGAGGCTCAATGGGCTAGTAACAGTCTATATGACAAAAGAGGTAATAAGGTATATGGCTAATAGAAATGATGGCCACCCATCCTGCGACCATGGTCTCAAAAATAATACTTCTTCAACTGATCTATGTTGGTTAGCTTTGAGAATTGGTTTCCATCTAGATCTATCAACCATGCAATGCTTTTTGGGGGTCAACTCCCTAGTGAAATAAGATCCATTCTAATTAGGTCTGAACTTCCCTTTGAGATCTCTAATCAATCATCTGATGTCCTTTAAAACCAAGTCATTTCTCTGTAGCGGCCTAGGCTTGACCCTTTTTTTGAATGCAAGAGCCATTTTCCTCTGATAGGCATGAACATGATCTACTGCTCTCAATCTTTTCTCATCTAGGAGGTTAAGCTGATCGAATTAAGCTGGGCCCACTTTGCCTTTGAAATTTGCTGCTCTAATGCTACCCTCAATGAACCTATCTCTATCTCAATTGGTAGCATTGTTTCCATACCATACACTAAGGAATAGAGTGAGACTCCTGTATAGGAGAAAAAAAAAAAGTGCAATAAGCCTACAACACAAAAGAGAGTTTCTCTAACCAATTTTGAGAAGTCTCAACCATCCTTCGCAAGATCCTCTTAATATTTTTATTTGCTGTCTCTACTGCCCTATTAGTCTATGACTTGTGTGCAAATGACCTATGATGTTGGATACTATATCTTTGTAATAAAGTGTCAACATTCAGTCTAAAATGTACTCCTCTATCTAAAATCAACTCATGAGGGACCCTATAGCAGTATATGGTATGTGATATGATAAAACTAGCAACTTTGGCTGATGTTAATCTCGCATACGAGATGACTTCTACCCACTTGGTGAAGTAATCAATGGCAACAAGGATGAACTCATGACCGCTGGAAGATTTCAGCAAAATCTTCCCAATAATGTCTATACCCCAAATTGAAAATGGCCATGGTGAAGTCAGTGTGTGTAATTCTAAGGGTGGCACGTGAATGAGGTCTCCATGTATCTGACACTTTGGACATCTTTGAACAAATCGACAACAGTTTGTCTCCATAGTTAACTAGAAATACCGGTCCTCATGATCTTATGAGCTAGCTTATGTCCTTCTATATGCTGTCCACAGACACCCACATGAACTTCTCTCATCACTCGATTGGTAGAGGCACAGTCTAAGAAAAATAGTAACATGCCATCAACTGAACGTCTATACAATGTCTCCTTACAAATCACAAATCGAGTGGCTAATTGTCTCAATATTCTCCTATCCTTGCCTATAGTGACCTCAGGATATGTGCAAAATATGAGAAACTGGTATATGTCTTGGTACCAAGGCAAATCGTCATCTAACTCTGTCTCATCAATCAAGCAACAATAGGTAGGAATAGATCTTGACTCAATAAGCAAATGGCGAACAACAGTATCAACAAGAATATCAATCATGGAAGTTAGAGTAGCTAAAACATTAGCAAACTGGTTTTGTCCTCTAGGAAGATGTGTATATCTTAAATCGTCAATTCTTACAACCAGTAGCTCTAAGTATGAATGATAGGGCCTGAGTTTCAAATCTTTAGTCTTCTAATGACCTTGAATCTATGTCAATGCCAGATTGGAGTCACTAAACACCTTTATCTATCTAATTTCGAGCTCGAGAGTTGTCTCTAATCCCAGGAGACATGCCTCATACTCAACAATATTGTTCATGGTAGGATGTCAATCAAAGAATGCTAAAAGAACAAATCTAAGAATATGGTTTCCATAAAGGGATATCAATAAAACACCTATTTTGTATCTAGAATGGTTGGCCGTACCATCAAAGTACATGCGCCGACCTAACAAACTAGTCACTATAGCGATATCCTCATCTAGAAAGTCATCATCAATCGCTCTACCATAAAAAACTGGTAATGAGGCCAAGTGATCTACAATAATGCTTTGTCTGATAGACTTTAAGTGACATAGTGAATATCAAACTCAATCAAAAATACCAAACAACTCATAGGTTGGCCAATCAGAGTAGGCCTATCAAACAAATATCTTAGAGGATCCAAATGAGATATCAAGTACATTTATGTCTCAATCTCTGAGTAGCCCAAACTAATGCCAAACAAAAACGCTCAATCATGACGTATCTCATCTCATAGTCTAGCATCTTCTTACTCAAATAATAAATAGCTCGCTCATTTCCCACATCATCAAGCTGAGCTAACATGCATCCCGAGGCTATATCCGAAATAGATAAGTATAAGAAAAGAGGATGACCTGGTGTATGAGGTACCAATACTAGAGGAGACATTGAATACTCTTTGATCATCTCAAATGTGCACTGACACTAATCATCCCAAATAGTAGGTTGACTCTTCCTTAATAGTCAGAAAATAGGCTCATAGATGTTTGTCAATCTGACAATGAATCTACTAATATACTGAAGTCTACCCAAGAAGCCTTTGATCTCTCTCTCAGTCCTCGACATATGCATGTCAAGGATGACTTTAATCTTATCTGGATCTGTCTCTATGCCTCTCTCACTGACCATGTATCCTAGCAACTTCCCATAAGTCACTTCACAGATGTACCTCTTGGGATTCAATCATAGTCTAAACTACTTGATCCACTCAAAGAATCCCCCTAAAGTTGCTAGATGGTCTACTCTACCTTGGGACTTCACTAGCATGTCATCTACATAAACCTTGACATCCTGGTGCATCATATCATGGAAAAGGGTGGTCGATGCTCTTTGATATGTAGCTCCTACATTCTTCAACCCAAACAACATCACTCTATAGTAGTAAGTACCCCACTCGGTGATAAAGGAAGTATTCTCCATGTCCTCTAGAGCCATCAAAATTGTATTATACCCAAAAAACTTGTCCATAAAGGACAACATTGAATGACCTACTGTACTGTCAACTAGCGTGTTGATGTGAGGAAAAAGAAAATCATCCTTAGTACTATCCTTGTTGAGATCTTGAAAATCAACACAAACTTTTACCTTGTCATCATTTTTAGGAATAAGGACAACGTTGGACAACCACTGAGGATACTCAACCATTGATAAAAACCCCACACTGAGTTGCTTTTGAATCTCTTTTTTTCACCTGCAAACTCAAACGAGGATACAATCGCCTTAACTTTTGCTTAATCGGTCTGGCATGGGGCAAAAGTGTTGAACTATGGAAGGATCAAGGCCTGAAATGTCCTCATAAGACCATGCAAAAATGTCCAAATATGATATGAGTAATTGGACAAGGCAAACCCTCTCATATGTGGATAAAGTTGATCGAATCCTCAACTCTCTAGGTTGGCCTACTATACCAAAATCTACAATCTTAGTGTTTCTTGTGGTAGGTGAAACTTTCTCATCAATGGGGCTTGAATTAGAAGCGGAAGAGGAGTCCTCATTTGAATCATGTTGCATATACTCATCTTCAATGTCATACACCTATGATGTGTATAAAGAAAGTGCATATAAAAAAATCACCATCACAAGAGATAGGTGAATACTAAAAAGACTCATATCCACATATGTAGAAAGAGTCGGTGCATCATTAGTATGGGAAACAAATCCTAACATTACATCAAAAGAAAGTGGTGGGTGCTCCACATGCTTGGACTTTACCATGATTGGGCTAATAACGCCCTTAAATACATCATCATCATGAGTAACATCAGTAAGCAGCCCAGGAGCATGGACAAGCTGAACATCCTCAACCATCTCAATAGCAAGGACCCTAAACATATCGAGTTGAAAAACAGCCTTTGGCTGAACATAATTAGTAATCTAACTCATGTCTACCACGAGCATCTTATTACTATACTCGTAATGTGGAACAACTCCATCTATCATGTTTGCAATCTCAACATATATCCCCTACTCATTAGTCTCCTCTGGGAAATAAAGAGTTAATAGACTCGTACAGTCTGGAGACAGAAGAGTGACCAACACAGAAGTGGAAGTGCCGGAAGCTCCGTCATTCAACTACAAGTGACGAATGAGACACTGAAACTTAGCCTCTTGATCAACACTAAGTCCACTAGTGATCCTCTCTGAATGCATCTATTAAGCTCATTCTGTATGGGTGAACAAGATAGTGAAATGAAATGTGAAGCATACAAGCTCTGAGTCTCTCATTGTGTAGAAACGCCATGTATCTGTAATCAGGCTCCATAGGAACAAAACCAAGATTGAAAGAAGTATCATGATCAACTGTGACAATGAACTCTCCAGGGCCATGTTGACGACGCCCTAAACCCAAGCCAGATAAAAAAGACATAGATCTCATCATGTCCAAGACCACTATACTACCATGCTCATAAAAGGGAAGTGCCATATAATCTCTATAGAACTGCTCAACCTCCATAGTCTGTATCTCATCAAAGGTAAAGCCAGTCAGAAATAGGTTGTCGTTGCTATGACTAATCTCCAATACAGGCTTTGAAGTAGAATAAGCGTTTTCGGTAGATTGTACAGTAATGACTCTGTCGTCATGTATAAACTTCACTTTCTAATGAAGGAAAAATGGTATAACTTTTGCTTTATGAATCCAAGGTCGGCCAAATAATAGGTTAAAGGATGTTGGGATCCTCAAAACTTGAAATATAGTGGAGAATGTGATTGAGCCTATTTTCAAGTCTAATGTCAACATACCCGAAACCTTTCTACATGTACTTTCATAAGCTTGAATTGTTTGAGAAGATGGCTTAAAGTTTGAAGGTTCGAAGCCAAGAACGACTATTGTAGCTAGTGGGCAAACATTTAGGATATAGTCATTGTCGAAAAGGGTATATAGAACTCAATGCTCGGAACAACCAACAAAATTGTAGAGAGGTAGAGTATGGTTAGAAACTCTAGGGGGTAAATCATCAACAAAAAAGATAATGCATGTGGCCTTGTTGATTATCAACATATGGATCAATCACTTAGGGGAGGTAGATGTCTCAACTCATATCTAACTCAATGCCCTGACTAGTGTCTCCGATGAGATTTAGAAGATGTCAAAAACTCCAAATGGAGATGCGACCCTAAGCGCTCTAGAGCTGCCTTAAAATCTCATCATCCTCTCGTTTGATTTTCTTTTGAGTGACATCACTCTTTAAAGTTCTAGCAACTGTAGAAGGCTGTTGTCATGCTACCCTACTTCCATAGATGACATATTGAACATCCTGAGTAACCGCCTCATTAAGATCTAGGCTTAATATAAATGAAAATTGAATGTTGTAGCATGGAAGAATCAATGGCCCAATCATAATCAACTGCATTGGCGACATATCAAGAACTAGTCTAAATGGTGCAAATGTTTGTGGGTCTAAGATCATTCCATCAACCTCATAGCTCTCACCCACTATTATGGGCTTTAGCTTAGAATCATCTCGACTCATTATGTGAATATGATCATCAGGCTCAATGAAGTTCATGAAGTGTATGTCGTCAGGTGGAGGAGGAATTACATGTGAAGTAGGAACTGGTAAAGGGTTAGTGGTTACACTTGGTTGACCTAAGTGAACCAAACCCTGATCTATCAAGTCCTGGATGACGTGCCTCAAAGTAGTACAATGATCAATCTTATGCCTTGGCCCCTAATGATAAGCATAGTGTAGATCCATCCTAAACTATGACAGAATAGGTTGAGGTGATGGCCTAGAAGTAAGAAGCATAAATAATCCAACATCTATGAGCTTTTGAAGAGCTTGGCTCAATGGCATACCTAACTATGAAAACTGTCTTGGTGTCTTTAAAAAAAAAAAAAGTGTTTGTGGAGCTCTAGGTCTAAGGTATAAAGTTGGAGGTCTCTCTGTGACCTGTACTGCATAGCATGGCTATACTAGAGTAAAGTATGAAGTTGGAGGCCTCTCTTTGTCCGATGCTGCATAACATGTCTATATTGGTGTGGGAGGTGAGTAAGTTTGATCATACGACTGAGAAGACTCTCGTGGCTTATACCGGTGAAGTGAATAAGAAAGGTAAGCCCCAAGAAACTGTGGAACCGATTGATGACGCTTAAGAGGTCTCTGACTAGTAGAGGTAATAATGCCCACATCTGCTGATGTCTATTCTCCAATTGGTTTCTTTCCCTTAGCATCAATAGGGAAAGAGACAAACCATAACCCTCTTGAAATGCTATCCTCCATATCATACTGTGGACCCCGCATTTCGGCTCAATGCGTTTCCCACTCGATGGCGAGCTCGATTTATTATTTTGAAAAATTGATTTTTATTTATTAAAAAGAAATGACTTGGAGTCGCCACTTATTTTTGTTTTATTTTTATAGGGTAAACAAAATAAGAAAGAAAAACCCTAACTGTGACTCCTTATTTTGGAAAAGGTGGTCTGTGAAAAACCGGATCGGGTTCGGGGGTCAGATTACTTATCGGGAAGGTACGGTAAAGACCGTAGCACCCCTCTAAGTCCCTAAAGTCGGGTCTCTACTAATGAGATGAAGCTAACGTGGCAGCCAATAATAAAATCAATGAACACTTAAATCGATCATGCACAATAAGGTGATCAGAATATGCAAATAGAATGGTCAGAATGAGAATGAGTGCGTACCTGGACCTCCAGTCACCAATGCACTATCAATGAAATAGAGTTAGTGCGCAATGAATATTAAAATATAGCACACGTGTCACTAAACCAAGTAATAAGCCATCAAATGTCACACTTCAATTCACTCAAATTCATTTTCAAAATTCTGATGTGGGGCCCCCACCAAAGCCCAATTCATTTTTGTATGAATTAATCCCATGAATATCTATTATTTGGAATTACGGGATTTGATCCACACTTATTTCAAAACATTTTAAAATCAACAGAAGTATGAAAAAAAATGAAAAAGGCTTGCCAAAGATGGAAAATGGCAACCAAAATTTTATTAAAAATGGAACCTTGGAACCTAAAGAGGTTTTCGGGATGAAAAGCTTGGGTGATTTGAAATTATTTGAAAATCAAAATTTATCAAACTATTCACAAAGTGAAATTCAAGAAATTCATTTTCAAAAACAGAGAAGGGGGAATGGGAGGGGACGACACGTGGCCCAAAAATGAGCCATGCATAGGTGGCTAATATAGGAGGTATGGTCTCCTGTAGCTTTTCTTCCCTGTAGTCAATCCTGCAGTCATATTCTTCACCACCATAACTGCTGCCAGAAGTTCCATACTCACCGTTACTTCTACCTCTGCCATAAGAAGACCAAGTTGCATAACATGAAAGCCAAGCAGGCACTTCTTGGTTTGATTCTTGCATTAGTTCAGCAAGGCCCGAGCCAATGACGAATTATTTTCATTGAAGAATGCAATGGCCGATCCTGCTCATCTGCAGCTATAGCCAGATTCACCCATTAAGAATGAGTGGGAGAAGCTAAAGATAAGCTATTGGCTTCCCTGAATAGAGGAAACTCCTTGGTGGTCTAATGGCAACTCCGACTGTTGCGGCTCATCTCAGAATGATTTATTAAGCCAAAGTTCACTTCAGAAGAGACCAAGGAGCCCTGTTACCTGACACCAGGGGACCTGGCCATGGTCTTCGTCAATTATATCCGAAAGGGCCTTCTCTTTAGCAAACCACCTGATGTGGATGAATTTTCTAAGCCAAAGGCATCAAACAAGAGCAATATCCCTGCCAACTGCGTGTTCATCCAGCCGTTCAATCATGCCACTAACATGGGCACCGCGGAAAGCACCAACACAACTTTAATTCCTCTTTTGTAGCTGTTTAACATATCCAAGTCTGTACAAGACTTGATCTATGGCAACGTCATGAAGATACAGCCGCGGGGTAGCATATGAATCCCATCAACGGGAAATGGGCAGTGAGCGTGAAGGGTAGTTTGGGTTGAGAGAAGTGGGTAACGGTGTGGGCATGAGGGGTATAAAATGAATATGAAAGAGGCGAGCAATGGGTATGAGGATATGAGGGAAATAAAGACATGTGGTGTTAAAAAAGGAATATGGTATGCATGGGGGCATGAAGCGAGGGCTTAGGTGGAAATGGGTATGAGATGATGTGCTGCATGAGAGCTTAGGTCGGTGAGCAAAGAAGAGAAATGGGTATGAGGTGAAAGTACGCAGGCATGCAAGGGTGAGAAATAAGGGTGGCGGACAGGAAAATGACCATGAGCATGGATATGAGAGATGTAATGGTGATGAATAGAAAGTGAGATCTAAGGAAAAGAAGAAATGGGTACTATTATGAAGTTGGTGGGTATGGGTATAATGAGATGTGCGGGTATGAATTAGTGGAATGGACGGTGATGATTAGTGAGAAGTAGATACGGGAAGAAGGTTAGGCTTGTATGGTCCACCATGTACGTGAATAGGTGACTTTGAAGAGCCTTGAGCAGCCATGTATAGTGCAAGAAAAAGGCTATGAGTAGATATAAAATATATGGGGTGGGTATGAGATAGTCAACGAAAAGAACCTGCACTATTTGGCATTGCAGAGCTCTTATATTTATGCCCATTTACATGCTTATTCCTTGCGTGATAGCCTAACTTTCCCCAGCAGAGATACTGAGAACAAAATCTGAACCTTGACGCATCTCTATGAGTTTCAGGAGCTTCTTCCTCTGCCAAGATCCTCTCAAAACTTTCAGCGCAGGACCCTCATCAACCGCGTACTCCAATGCCTCTTTCGTGCAGCAATCAGGGAGCATCAAAGCTGTAGCCAATCTATTGCTACAATGAAGTATGGAATTTATGAATGAAGTGACGGAGAAGAGTCCCATGCTTTGATACACTTTCATGAACCTTTTCATAATCGCCTGTTCAAAGTGAGGAAAAACAAAACGTTTCCAGCACACAGGATCCAGGCTCACTTGGTACCACGACTTGCATACATATGGAACTGCAAATAGTAGTGAATCCCTTTCCACTCCTCCAAACACATTCACCAATCAGTCCATGTTGAATTCCACCGATCTTTGTTCTTCCCTCTTGGGCACAGAGGCGGCCTTGAATGGAGGGCCTCTAGTTCACTAGGCAAGGCAAGGTCCTCCTTGTTGTAGAAATTAGGAAACTCTCGAGTTAATGGCAGCACAACTTCTTTCTCGTTGATCTGTATAATATCCTTAGTGACAAACTGATCCAGATCAACCACGGCTGTAGTATTTCCTCAAGGTACAACTTGAGCATTACCCTGCTTCCTCCCTATCCGAGATCTTTGCGCAAATCCAAACCATCTGGAGGAGCTTTATTCATCCTCAACCCCCATAAACTTAGTTCTATGATAGCTTTACCATGAATCCCTCAGGTGGGGACATACAGCCTGACGTACCACAAGGTAGGATGCCGAGAACAGGGGAATGGCAAAACAAAACAGAGCACAAACCAATGAAACCAATAAAACAACCAGAACCATGTTTCATGTTTAGACAACAGGCTTGGCTGTAGGTGAGTAATCTAGAATACGTTCTATGGAGATAAGAACAAAATAAGACACCTATATGATGCATAGTGAAAACTAAAACAGAGCAGTATCATTCTCAAATCACCCCAAGGCATATAGATGAAATAGCCATGATAAAATCCATGGACCAAACAGGAATCGTAAAACTGAACGTATAATCGAACAAATTCACAGAAAATATCAAGAAAAAGGGAATAAGACTATAGTGTGATAAAGAAAATCCCCGGATATAGGGCAATCATACCTCTCTTTCCTCCTCCTTCAAGTTTTTTCCTCTCCAGCAGAAAAGCACCTTCCTCTCTGAAAATCTCTCCAACGGCAGCCGCCAAGACCACTCTCCTCCTGCAATGGAAAACTCCTCCCCTCTAGCTTACTCCCCTCTCTCTGTGGTCCCCCTCTCTCTGTGGTCCCTCTCTCTACCCAAAAGTAACCAAACAAAAACTCCTGCCCCCCGGTAAAGCTCCCTGCCACCTTCCTCTTCAAGGACCATATCCATTTTCTCTCCCGGATTTGCCCCTCCAACCATCTCTGCAGCCACACACAGCACCACTACACTCTGCAGCCCAAAAACGCTCCTCCTCCTGCAGCTGGCATACTCCCTTGCAACGACTTGCAGCTTTTCTTTGGAATCTCATTGCCACGTGTCAACCTCTCATTGGTCCTCCAAACCACTAACCTGATTCCTCACCAAACAACCATGCATGGACACGTGGCTCCTTGAGATTGTGACACTTGGCAAAATCAAGCTGCAGAAAATGAGCCCCCAAATGGGGGTCTACACATACAATGTTGAAACCAAATATATAAAGTATGTAAAACATACTTTGACCACATGTTTAGCAATCCTAGGCTACAGACTCCTCAAAATCACTTGTATTTGATCCATCTCTAATGGTCTATCAATAATCTCTGCTATCTTCCCTCACCAATGGGAGATATAAGAGGAAATAAACTTATTTGATCTGTGTCTTAGAGCCTCGAGCTCTCTTCTCGACATGTCTATGACAGTGTTAAATGAGAACTATCACAAAAACTCCTGAGCTAGGTCATACCATGTCATATGCCATGAGTACTCTAAAGAAGCGAATCAACGCTAGGTTGCGCCACTAAGAGATAATGGAAACATGGTAATCATTTGTGACTCGTCCAACCCATGGGCCCTTACTATAATACTGTAGAGTAGAAGATGAATGCAGAGATAACCAACGCCCGTGTATCTCTCGATGTCGAGCATCCTGAACTTGGCCAACAAACTGGCCATTGGTATACCATCAAGATCATCCTAAACAACTGAATTTTCAAATACTCTTAACTGCCTGATATGTTGCTTGATACATTCCATGCGAGCATGGGTATCCTTGAGGGTTGTAGTATGTACTACTATGGGTGGGGCGAGCTCAGGATGATCATGTAATATATAGGGTAAGGCCTATGATACTATCTGATTAAGAGGTGGAGGTGGAGGTGGCAATGAATCATAAGACACCTCGTCTTGAGCTATAGGTTATCTACTCTACTGACTACCCATATCCTATCTGAGACTAGCCAAAGCCTCTTGAATGGATGCCATGGCAACTGTGAATTGGTCAACTGTGATAGACTATTGATTCATGTCTGATATCTTGGAAGTGGGAACCAATATGCCCTCTACTCTAACCTAAGATAGTGAATTCGAATTGAGAATGAAGAGTGAATCCTATAAAGCAATGGAAAACGGGATAAGACATGACACATGGAAGACATGAAAGAAATGCTAATAGACCTAGAAGAAGCAAGCAAACAAAGTGCATAAGGACCATTCGACTACAACTCAAACTCATATTGATCTCTAAGCACTCTTAACTAGAGGCAAAAATAAAAATAAAAATTGGAGTACTAGGTCCAAACTATGACTAAAGAGGCCTTAAAGGCTCTCAGATGCACCCACATGTAGGAAATGAATCTTGATTGAAAGATTTAAGGCTCAACTTAAAAGGTCAAGATGACTCTAAAAGAAGAAGAGTGGACTTTATAGGATCCTTTGTAGATGCGATCGACCATTTGGTGGTACACAACCTCCTACACACCTCCAAAAAGACGAGACACTTCCATGCAAGGTGGTTATCATCTTCACACATGCAGTACCTCGACATCTTGAGGGGTTTCCTATGGTGAAGGATTTCCTAACTCTTAAAACTCAATGACAATGTAATATATATATATATATATATATATATATATATATAAAATCCTTAATAGAACATCATTCCTATTTTGAATAAAACTTAATTTGGAAATAACCTTCTCATGAAAATTTATTTTCCATAAGAAAATCCAAAATTAGTAACTTTGAAAGCACTTCTCATCACATGCAATATAACAATTCATTAAAGAAGAAATATTCAAAAAGAGATCCCATGGGCGAGGGATATTTTTCACAACTTTCCAATTGTGAACCAAAGCTAATTGTCTTCAACTTAACACCAATATTTGACATCAAAACTTGCCAAAAGAAGCTCCTGTATAGGAGCCACAATTCAACAACTTTCAAGCCCAACAAGTGGCCCAAAATATGAGCCTAAACAAGCAAAAAGAATTGCACTCGTATGCAATCTTGATATAGCATACCCTCTGCGCAGCTTTGCTTCAAACAACTATATCTCCCTCATTTCAACTCTGAATCATGAACCGTTTACGACGTTCGATTTCTGAATTCCTAAGCTTCAAAACTATATACATCTTGCCCCAAGAAAATCATAGTAGGTAGCCCCAATTTTGAGTCAAAGTTAACATTGTTGTGTAATCATGGATCTAAAAAAAAAAAAAAAACTATTATTATTTTCTTTAATCAATCAAATGAATAGGATTCAACCTTTCTTCCACAACCATTAAAATCCTTGAATCTTCATAGATGATGCTCCAATAAAGATCCAATCTTTATTGGCATCATTCAAGAATTTATCTCTTGTAGTCCTCCTTAGATGATAAAAAACAAGACTTTGTATCATAAAAGAAATCCTATGCTCCTATAATGGAGCTTACAACCCAATCTATGGAAAGGATTAAAACTTCACAAGAGAAAAAGAAAACCTATGCTCCTTTAATGGAGCTTACAACCAAATATACGAAGAAACAGAAAAAGAAAACAAATTACCCCATTCAATCATCACAAGCAATAATAATAAGGAACATACATGTGTCCCTTGGCCATGGGATAATATTAAGGATGCAAAAAAAATGTTAGTACACTCTAAATAAAGATCTAAGCATGCTTATAACATTATGCTCAAATACCAATTGTTGGCACCTTAGATCTAAGCAACAGAAGCAATACCAATTTTTTTTAAATTGACTTTTTTGGGTTAAAGTACTAACCTTTAGGTTTGGATGTTCCCAAACCTCAAAATCCAAGTGTTGAAGATGGCCTTGAAGTTGTTGGAAATCTTGTAAACCCACGATCTTCTAATCGATGACTCAACCTTGTTCTTAGCACACTTTTGGTGAGAAGGAAAGAGGGGTGGAGGCTATAACTCTCTTTCTCTTTGGATGGTGGAAGACAAAAGTTATGGAAACCCTAAACCCTAAAGGGTATTTGTAGGGTTCCTAATTGGGCTTAAGTGACTTGAGCCCACATGGGCTTGGGTCACTTAATCTAGCTTAAAATGGGTCTTAATTAATTAATTAACCCAATAGGGCTTACTAATTAATCAATTAGTCCATTTCAAAGACCTTGTTCACTTACCCTTGTGTAACCTTATGTAATTACCAAAACACTCTTATGCACAAAAGTGAACCTAGAGTCAATCCAACCTTTATAATCCAATTTCAACAATGTATAGAACTCAGAGCGGGGACCATTGGGACCCATAAGAGTATTGACTCCCTCAGAATCCAATTCTAAAGTTGATTCAACATCCCACTATAGAGAATCAATTGAACTCCAGTATCCTATGTAAATAACAATAAGACACTATGTGCTCGGGTTTGTGACCTACTATCCATTATGTTTGGTCTCCCCATGAACTGATGTCTATAGTCTAACAAGGTGAAAGTTATTAGCCTTTGAAGACCACCTCTAATATCTTTGAGTTATAGATCACCTTATTATGTATCCGAATGACATATCTTAGCTCTCAAAGATCCTATGTTACCCATAGGTCAAACCCACTGCTAACTTTAATACAAGCTCAATATTCTCTCAAGGTTGAGAGACAACATAATGAAGTAGCTTGGTGAGGTTATGACTATTTGATAGTTTTAAGTTATGACTCACTGTAGGTCCTATCCAATGTGTAACCATACACACTAGTGCACTCACCATGGGAAACCCATCCCAATAGCTAAGACCAGACATTCCTCCAATTAAGAGATGGTGCACTACAACCTCTAATGAGTTGCTTAGACCCATGAACAAGTTGTAAAGAAGTCATTTATTTGTAAGGAACCCATGACTTAGAACTTCTATGCAACTTCTAATGCACCTAAGTCACATACAATGCAAATGATGTAAGCAAGAATGTTCATAAAGTATAATGCATGGAATAAGGATAGATGAAAGTGAAACTAGAACATCATTAAATAAATAACAAATTTCAAATTTATTACATCATGTTATATTTTTAAGGGCTATATCCTAATAGTGTTTGTAAAAATCGAGTCTAAATTCAAGGGTCAGGTTACTTATAAGGAAGGTATGGTGGTGAGTCGTAGCACCCTTTTAAGCCTGTATACATATGGTCTCTACTAAAAGAATAAAAAGAATTGTGATAATTAATTAATTAATCATGGATACCAAATTAAAGAAACAAATCAATATACACAAAAATGATGATAAAAATCTAATTACAAGAATGCACAAAAAAAAAAAAAATGACAAAAGAAGTATGCAAAATGATTTATTAAACTAATTAATATATATATATATATATATATATATATATATATATATATATATATATATATATATATATATATATATTTTAAAAAAAAAAAAGTTTTTAAAGAAATTTCAAAGGAGTTTATTAAATAAAATTTGAGTTAATGATTTCAATTTATTTATTTTTTAAAAAGGGGTCAATTTATTTTCAACAAGTGGCTTGATTCAATTTCATTTGTGCCCAATTTTTGAAATAAGTTATTTACACTTATTATTGTTAAAAGAATTTATTTTAAACAATTAATTCTAAAAAAAAGTTCGATTTGGTTTTATTTACAATAAAACTAATTATTTATTTATTTTTCTATAAAAAAGAAAGAATTTTTATAATTTTATTTTTAAAAGTATTTCAATTTAATTTCTATTTAGAAAGGTGTTTTTTTACAAATTATTTAGAAAAAGAAAGATTTTTTTTATGATGTTATCTATGCAAGATATTTCAATTAAATCAACACGACTTTTAGTTGCAAAAATATTAGAATTCAATCCAATTTTATTAATACAAAAAAACATTATTAATAGAATTTTTCTTTTTGCAAAATTAATTACAAAAATGTTTCAATTTGTTTTTTATTTATTAAAAATGATTTATTATTTAACTTTATGAAAAAAAGATTGATTGAAGAAGAGATTTTATTTTTGTTTGATTTAAAGGGTAGTTTTTCAATTTTATTAGAACTTAAATAATAATAATAATAATAATAATACTAATAATAATACTAATACTAATACTAATACTAATAATAATAATAATAATAATAATAATAATAATAAAACTTGAATTCTATTTGTCCCTAGAGATTTGGGTTTTATAAATAAATAAATAAGAGAGTTTATCCAATTTTATTTAAAGAAAACCAATTTTTCATATTTTATTCATGAAAGCATCTCATTTTGATTTTCTAATGATTTTTTAATTTGATTTTGTTTTCTTTTGGAAGGACTTTATTTGCTTGAAATTTTTTTTTACACTTTGACAATTTTATTTAAAAGGAAAAGAATTTGATTTAATTTTATTATTATAAAAAAAATGCTTACAAATTATTTAGAAAAAAAAAATTATCTTAAAAAAAAATCTTTTAATTCTTTTTTAGGAAATTTTGTTTGACTTTCATTAATAAGGAATTCTTATCTAACGTTTTACAAAAGAATTTTTTCTTTTAAGGAAAAGAAATAATAATTTTACTTAAAAGAGGATTTAATTTTGTTTAAATAGATAGCTTTGCCTAAAATAATAATAATGAAATAAAATTATGTGTTCATCTAAAAGGTTGAATTTTGATTACTCTTAATAAACATAGATTTTTACTATTTTATTTACCAAATTAAACCAATTCAATTTATTTAACAACAATTTTTGACAACTTTTATTTGGGAAAAGGACTTCTATTTATTTAAAAAAGAAAAATAGATTTAACTTAGAAAATTGAATTTTACAATTTTATTTACAAAGATGTGGACCCCGCATTTTACTCGATGCGATGGCGAAACTCGCTTTTTTATTTTATTTGGTGAAAATTTGATTTTTAGAAAAAAGACTTGGAGTTGCCACTTATTTTTGTTTTAATTTTTTTAAGGGAAAAACCAAATAAGAAAGAAAACCCTTAGTGTGACTCCTGAAGGAAAAAAACGGATCTGTGTAAAACCAAGTTTAGGTCCGGGGGTCAGGTTACTTATTGGGAAGGTACCATGATGAGCCGTTGCACCCCTTTAAGCCCGCATACGTACGACCTCTACTAAACGAATTAAGAAAATTGTGACAATTAATTAATTAATTATGGATACCAAGAAAGTCATGGTGAGAATTAATATGCACAAAAACAATGATGAAATCTAATTACAAGAATACACAAAATAAATAATAAGAGAATTATGCAAAATGATTTATTGAATTAAATAAATAAAAGATATTAAAAAAAGTTTTAAATAAATTTCAAAGGATTTTATTAAAAATGATTTTGAATTAATGATTTCCATTTATTTACTTATAAAAAGAAACAATTTATCTTCTCAATTTTAATTGTATTCAATTTTCAAAAAAAAGCTATTTACACTTATTGAATAAAAAGAATTCATTACAAAATTTCAATTTGGGCACAAAAATTATTTTTTACTTGCTTTTACTAGAAAATAATGAATTTTTACAATTTTATTTACAAAAGTATTTAGATTCATTTTCATTTAAAATAGTGATTTTTATAAATTATTTAAAATGACATAACTTTATTTACAAAAGAATTTTTAATTAAAAGGAAAAAATAAAAGTAAAAAAAAATAAAAAAATAAAAATAAATAAATCATCTATTTCTAAAAATGACTTTTAATCCAATTTTAATTAAGTAAAAAGAATTTATAAAAAAAAAACATTTTTTTGGACGATTTTATTAAAAATTAATTTTTGGGACAACTTTATTTACAAAACAATATTTGGAAAATTTTTGTTAAACAAAGAAATTTTTGGACAAATATTATTTAAAAACAAAATTTCAAATTCCATTAAAAACATTTCTTTTGGATTTTTCTAAATGCATTTTTTTTATTTTTTATAACTAAAAAATAAAATAAAATAAAATAAAAACTTTCTTTTATTAAAAATAATATTTTAAAATTGTTGTTTTATTAAAACACATTTATTGACTTCTTCCTCTCATTTAAACAAAATTTCTAGTTTGTTTGATGTTCAATTCTGTACACACTCAATAAATACATGCGAACGAATATTTATACAAACTAATAAAAATAAAACCAAATAAAAAGTGAGAAATAAAATATGCACCTAAATAAACTTACAATAAGTTTCACGTGTCATCAATTCGTACTTAGCTAACAAGATTATAGAGTGGGTCCATGCAAAAAAACAAGAATAGCACAGATGTAAATATCCAGAGATGTATAAAATCCCAAACAAATATTCAAACCCAAATTCCAATTTCAAATTAGTCTCATAAATTTTGTCAATTAAAATGAACCCAAATTACTATAGGTCTTAACCCAGAACATCCAAATTAATAACAAAAAATACAAACACAATCAACCAAACCTAAAATTGGATGAATTAAAATAAATTCTATTAGACCTAAATTTAATACTTCATAATTTAAGCCTAGTTCAATATACACCACAATTGTCCCATGTCCAAATTAAACAATTCAAATTGGCCAAGCCCATATCAAATATTCAAATAATCTAACAAATCCCACCCACATTATGGGCCCCAAAATCCACATCAATTAACAAGCCCACATAAAAAAAAAATACATGGTCAAGAGAAATAATATTTTAAGCCTAATCTAATAAGCCCAAACAAATAATAACTTAACAATAGACCCAAATCCAAATAAACAATTTGCAATTGATATAATCTAAATATCCTCAAATTAATCACCAAATACAATATGCCCACAAACCCAAATTAACAAATTTCAAATTAATTCACTAACAATAAATTAAATCAAATTATGTATTAATATACCAATAACAAATTAACCCCAAATTTCATATTAATTCAACAATCCAAATTTTATAAACAATAATTACTATTAAAATAAAATAAAATAACAATAATAATAATAATAATAATAATAATAATAATAATGATAATAATAATAATAATAATAATGACAATTAACAACAATAATAATAATAATAATAATAATAATAATAATAATAATAATAACGGGAAAACAGATGAGATGGGAAGGGGGTCACCGACGGCGACTGTGAGGGTGGACGGTTTTCGAAAGCAAAATAAAATAAAAATAAAATTAAAATAAAATGTGAGGAAAAAAAAAGTGGCGATGGAGGGACCTTGGAAAGCGAGAGTAGGCGTTGGGGTCGTGCTGTGAAGAAGGAAGAAGATGGAGAAGAAAAAGAATATGGGGGTTGCGCCTGTGGGAGTTCCGGGGGAGAAGAGAAAAAGAAAAAAAAAATGCCCCCCCAGCCGGCCGCGTGGGGTGCCGGCCGTGTGAGTGAATGGGGGGAAAAGTCTTGGGAATTGGGGGGGGGGGAAAGATGTGGGGAAAAAGAAAAATGGGAGAGGGGGGGCGGGGGGCGGCCGGCCAAATGGAGTCTTCGGGAAGAGAGAAAAGAGTGGGAGGGGAAAAAAATTTGAGGGGCCGGTGGGGAGGAGTATGGGAGGAGAGAGAAGAAGTGAGTGGGTGAGGGTAGGTGGAGGAGAAAAAGGAAGAGGGAGGAGAGAGAAAAAAATAAAATAAAATAATAAATAAAAATATAATAATATAATAATAATAATAATAATAATAATAATAATAAGTAAAATTAATAAGTAAAAATAAAATAATTTATAAAATAATGAAAACTAAAAATTAAAGGATGAATGAGCCTAAAATAACACATGTAATCGGGATTTAAAATTGGGCTCAAAATTAATGTAAAGATAAATTTGAGACAAATTTTGAGGTGTACAAAAGAGTATTTGGATTCAATTCTTATTCACTAGAAAAGTAATAGGTTTATTTTGGAAACAATTTTTACGAACCTATTTACATATTCCAAATAATTTTTGTTAAAAAGAAAAAAATTTCTTTTTTTTTTTAATGAATTTTATTTAAAAAGACATTTCAATTCAATTTCCAATAAAAGACACTTATCCAATTTTATCTAAAAGGATTTAATTAAAAAAAACTGTATTTTATGACAAAGGCCCCCCAAGCCGTACAAAAAAAACTTTATTTTATTTAATAAAAAATATTTAATTTTATAAAAAAAAAGTTTGATTTATTTATTTCAAACAAGAAGGTTTTTAAATTGTTATAAAAAAAAGTTTCCAAGATTGGTTAGCATGACTTTAGTTTATTAAAAAAAATCAACTTTAATACTTTATTCAAGTAAGAGAAAGAAGAAGAAAAAAAATAATTAGAAAATTTTGAAAACAAAAATATCATACAAATAAACCTTATCCATTCAATTAACCTACAACTAATACACGTATTCCTTTAATAACAAAAGAAACAAATGTTAAACAAAAATTATAACAGAATAATGGTGGAATATTTATGAAAATAATATGTCTATAACCATGAATAACAAAATCTGCCAAACATATATATATGAAAGCAAATACAGATATGTGTAGAAACATATACAAATATGTACAAAAATAAATACAACTATGTAAAAAAATTGGAGGATGGGGATAAATAAATATGGGATATTGTCTTTTGGACCCAATTGGGCCCAAAAATTAAGATTTGGCCCATAAAAGTTGCATAATTGATGGGGATGATATAAAATATGAAGAGACCAATATGCCATTCAAAACTAATTTCTACCATAATATTTGAGAAACTTTTTTATCTTAATTTTTTTTAATAATTATTATGAAAATTTATTATTTTTAGAAAACTAATTTTAACAATATATATATTATAAAAATATATCATTTAAAAAAAATAAATTTGACATATTTTCAATTATTTTTTATATACACAATTTTAAAAATATATATTTTCCAAGATGTTTAATTTTTAAATAATAATAATTTATTTTTAGTTTTTTGAAAAATGGTGTATTTTTTTCCAAATCATTAAATTATATTAAATTTTATTGAGGTTTGCAAAAGGAATAAAATTTAAATTAATGTTATTCTACTCTTTTTTTTTCATAGTCAATAAAGGTCATTTTTGGAAAGATAAAAAATTCATATCATTTTTTTCAATTTTCACACTTCCTCTAAGTCTTGGGCTTAAATAGTGAACTTATATGGACTAAAGCTTAATTTTTGGGCCCAATTAGGTCCAAAACACAATTGTCCCAATAAATATAGCCTTTATAGTGCAATCCCATCCCATTACCTAGGAGCTTTCTATAGCTTCCCCAACAATTAGAAATGCCCCACAACATCCCAAACCTCTTTAAAATAAAACTCACAAAAAATACAAATAGAGTAGAGATCAATAGAGAGCCATCTTCCCTCCCCCTCTTTATAGAAAAAGACCAAAATATATATAGGAAGCTTCCCATCATCAAAAAGTCGTCCCCTCCAATTTGCCATTGCCCATGCTTTGCCACAACCACCCCAACTGCTCTTTTATTATTTTTTCCCATCTTAGAAATCATTAGACCATGCAAAAATAAATAAATAAAAGAGAAAAAAATTAAAATTCGTAGAGCATAAAAAGGAAATTCAAAGCTCAACCCAAAGAAAATATGTAAACAAACCCAACACAATGAAATTGGGTTTTTTTAACTTTTGCAGTAATTTTAAAAAATAATTATTAAAAAATGGTAGTTGGGAAAATATTGATAGATCTATGGCAGTTTTGGCCACATGGAAGGTGCCTTTTGAAGAGACATCTTCCACAATTTTCAAAATCATGACACATATTTAAAAGAATTGAATTTAAGTTAAAGGTGTCTCTTCAAGAGACACCTTCTACAATTCCAAAAAATTGGATTTATATTAAAGGTGTTTCTTGAAAAGACATTTTCCACGTGACAAAAAATCCAATATACATTAAAGGTGTCTCTTGAAGAGACGCCTTCCACAATTTGACAAATTTGAATGTCTCATGAATTTGATTTTAAAGTTAAAGATGTCTCTTGAAGAGACACCTTCTACAATTCCTAAAAATTTTAATTTATACAAAAGGTGTCACTTCAAGAGACACTTTCCACAATTCCACAATTCCACAATTCCACAAATTCCACAAATTCCAATATATACTAAAGGTGTCTCTTCAAGAGATACCTTCTACAATTCCAAAAAATTGGATTTATACTAAATGTGTCTCTTGAAAAGACACTTTCCACAATTCCACAAAATCAATATGTATTAAAAATTGTGGAAATGATTTTAAAGCTAAAGTTCTCTCTCTTCAACATGAATTCGAAATTTTCTATTGTGTATGAAAATTGTGGAAAGTGTCTCTTGAAGAGACACTTTCAGTATAAACCCAATTTTTTTAAAAAAATTATGGAAGGTATCTTTTCAAGAGACACTTTTAGTATAATTCCATTTTTTGTGAATTGTGAAAGTTGTCTCTTGACACCTTCCACAATTTAAAAAAAATTGGGTTTATACTGAAAGTGTCTCTTCAAGAGACACTTTCCACAATTTTCATACACATTGGAAAATTTCGAATTTTGAAAAGACATATTCTACAATTCCTAAAAAAATAGAATTATACTAAAGGTGTCTCTTCAAGAGACACTTTCCACAATTTCCATAATTTTTTTAAAAAAATTTGGTTTACACTGAAAGTGTCTCTTCAATAGACACTTTCCACAATTTCCATACACAGTAAAAAATTTCGAATTTATACTGAAGGTGTCTCTTGAAGAGACACCTTCCACAAAAGAAAAAAAAAATCTATCTCTTAATTAGTATTACCGATTGTACAGCCAAACGTTTAAAGTTTATCACTTGTATACATTATAATCAATATTTTGACATTCAATCCAAAACCAATGAAAACAAGTAAACCAAATGTCAATTAAGTCAGCACCTTTCCAAAATAGTAACAATACTATTTTGTGTAAAATAAGTCCAAAATAGATAGAATACTATAGAACTTAAGTTAATAAAAAGTTAGTTAATCTAAAATATAACAAGTATAAACATACATCTTGAGTATTTGTCCAAAATAATGATATGCAAGATACTAATAGTATCCAAAATACAAGTCATATGTAGTAACATCCTCAATGTGTACCGCACGAAGGAGCCTTCCTCTTCCGTTGTGGACGTCTATGATGTCATGCTCCACTATTGACTCTACGATGTGCATGCTCCACTATTGGCTCTATGGGGCTAACATGTAACCCTTTGAAATTTTTTTAAAATTATGGAAATTGTGGAAAGTGTCTCTTGAAGAGACACCTTTAGTATAATTCTATTTTTTTGGAATTGTAGAATGTGCCTTTTCAAAATTCGAAATTTTCCAATGTGTATGAAAATTGTGGAAAGTGTCTCTTCAAGTGACACCTTTTGTATAAATTAAATTTTTTAGGAATTGTAGAAGGTGTCTCTTCAAGAGACATCTTTAACTTTAAAATCAAATTCATGAGAAATTCAAATTTGTCAAATTGTGGAAGGTGTTTGTTCAAGAGACACCTTTAATGCATATTGGATTTTTTTGCCATGTGGAAAGTGTTTTTTCAAGAGACACCTTTAATATAAATCCAATTTTTTGGAATTGTAGAAGGTGTCTCTTCAAGAGACACTTTTAGTTTAAATTCAATTCTTTTAAATATGTGTCATGATTTTGAAAATTATGGAAGGTCTCTTTTCAAAAGACACCTTTCACGTGGCCAAAACTGCCGTAAATCTATCAACATTTTCCCAACTACCATTTTTTAATAATTATTTTTTAAAATTGCTGCAAAAGTTAAAAAAGCCCCAATGAAATTAATAGTAAAAAAAAAAAAAAACTCAAGCCTAAATCAACATAAAATCCAACAAATCTAAGCCCACATTAAAAATGTAGTTAGGCTCCAAGCCCCATGTTCAACATCATAAGCATATTAAGCCCAAAGCTAAAACCCTTACCAAACATCCCAAGACCACTAAACATACCTATAATAAAAGTCAATGAACCCAAATCCCATAAACATGCACTGTGGGAATTAATGAAAGATTTACCTCGAATTAAGCCCTTGAATGACGGTGATTAAAGGACAAGAAGACATCAGAGGGGAGAAGTTGACAGAGGAGAATAGGTATAGGATTGGTGATGGCGAACAACTGGTGTGGGGTCTTTGGGTGGAGTCGACGAAGTTGACGGTTGAAGATGATGACTGGGAAGATGGGGTGTTCGATCCTCATCTCTGTTGATTCCGCGACGTCGATGGCCAACGGAGATGTGGTAGTGAGAGTGAGCTCAAAGCGGATGCCACCATTTGTTAATGTCCAGAAGCGTCACACACCTTGCATCACTGAAGAAGTGGTGAAGATGGTGTGTGAAATGGGTGGAAAAAAAGAAAGGGGAAAAAAGAAGAATAAAAAAAAAGGAAAAAAAAAAGGTGTATGGGAATGTAAGAAAAAGAAAGAAGATGGGGGAATCGAGAGAAAATAAAAGGAAAAAATTGGAAGGGATGACTGGTGAAAAAAAAAAGGACAATTGTGTTTTGGGCCTAGTTGGGCCCAAAAATTAAGGTTTGGCCCTTATAACTTATATGATTTATGGAAAGGATATAGGATATCAAAATACCAAAATATCCATTAAGCTTTCACATAAGTTTTTTTTTGGTCTTTATTGCACCACTATTCATGCAACCATAATAATTCTATTTTAACCATTTGGATTTTTCATTGTTTTTTTAATTTTTTTTATAAATAATTGAAAATCAACATTATTTTCTATTTTAAATTATAAATAAAGAAAAATTATGTTCAAAAACTATTTTAAAAAATACTTTCTAAAAAAATGGTAATATGATTTATATTTTTTATATTTTATTTTTGAAAAAACATTTAATTAAAAAATGAAAACTATTTTTAAAAATAAAAATTGAAAACCTTGTTTATTACTATCTTTATATGAAAATAATAAAAAGAATTAAATTTCATTCATTGATTATCCATTAAATTTTATATGAAAAAATTTTATCCTTATAATAAGAGTAAAAAGATTCGGAATCTTTAAAAAAGAAAAAAAAAAACCAAAAAGTTAGAAATGAGTAATACTTAATTGGGAATAGAAAAGGGAAAAAAAAAATTGAAATTTACACTCACTATCTGTCTATTAAGGGGTTAAGGGTATTTTAGGGATTAATGAAGGATAATATCCTTCAACATAATTTTTACACTTTATTTGGGTCTTGGGCTTAAATATGCATGATATATGGATCTTTGGTCAATTTTTGGACCCAGTTGGGCCCAAAACACAATTCTCCAAAAAAAAAAGAAGGGGAAAGGATGAGGTTTTAGGGTTTGAAATGGAAGGTGAAGATTAAATAAAAATAAAAAACAAAACGAGAATGGGTATGAAACAAATTTGGGGGTAAACAACATAATTTTCAGGTTATTAAAAAAAAAAATTCTCAATTTTATCTAAATAAATTTTATATTTTTATTAAAAAAAGAAAATTCATTTGTTTAATTACTTTTTTCTTCTTTTTTTATGATTACTACCAAAAAGTGCTATTTTGTAGACCTAATTATAATGGTTTTAAGCACTTTTGAGTAGTAATCATATTCATTTAACCCAATTAATTCATTAAGGTCCTTAGTAATTGGTTTTAACCATTTTGTGGCAAGTTTACATGTTTATATCAACTTATGAATCAATTCAAGCATGCCAAATGATGGAGGAGCTACTTGGACAAGTTAAAGCAAGCTTTTAGCTACACCAAAGCAAGCCAACAAAAGGAGAAAAGCAAAGAGAAGCAAAGAGGAAAACAGAGGACAGCAGCTGCAGTCTTCTTTGGCACTTTTGGAGCACTTCCCGAAGTCCATTTTATACATGCTATATACCATTTCAAAGCTCAGGAAGTCAAGAATGCAACGCTTTAAACCGTGTACAATTTGAAGCTGAAACGAGGAAGATATGGCCTTCGGAAGACAACTGCTCCAGGTGTGCGAATGGTGTGCGAAATTCGCACACCTCCTCAGCCGTGCGAATGGTGTGCGAAATTCGCACACCCCCTCAGCCATGCGAATGGTGTGCGAAACTCGCACACCCCCTCAGCCGTGCGAACGGTGTGCGAAACTCGCACACCATTCGCACACCCCATGCGTGGTGCGAATTTTCCCCTGTTTCTGCCGACTCCACTTTAGATCTTTTCTTTTAGATATTTTTGTATAAATTTCCATTCTTCTCCTTGTAATCCACCAATCATAAGATTTATTAGCTAGGAAGGTTGGAAAAACTTCTCTATTTATATCCCCTTGCATCTGTTGTAACAAATATTGATATATAGATATAGAAATATATAAAGTTCTTTTTTTTTTCTCTTCTCCGGTTCTTTCCCATTTCTATTTTCTTAGTAGCCAAACATCCTTGGTGGATGAAATCCCCAAGGATGAGAGGCTAAAACATTTTAAGTTTCTCAAAGTATGGATATTATGTGATGGCTTGGATGCAATCCCATGGAAATTTCTCGCACCCGGAAGGTAAGGTAGTCGTTTTTCATTAATGGTTCATTAATGCAAAGTTTGGTTTTTATTTCCTTTTGACAACTTCCAACGGCCAATACTTGATAAGCTTTTGGATTTCTATCCATTAGTTATCTCCTACGAGCTATTGGAAGGTAAGGTTTTCAATTCCAAGTTTTGCATTAATCCGTTAGAACCAATTTCAATGGCCATTGAAAGGTGAGTTTATCACCTAGAATGACTTTGAGTTGCCAATATTTGGTAAGCTTTTAGCTTTAGACTACTAGTTATCTCTTACGAGCCATTCAAAGGAAGTCTAAGGTGAATAACCATTGATGAAATTCACTACCATCTGTTTTGCCATTTTAAAGGATTAAAACTTGATTTGCTAAATCCATACCGGTTCGGGAAGCAAGCATCACCATAGTTGCAACCCCAACGCGAGGAGCCTATCCTGAGATTTCCAATTTGCATAAGAGCCAAAGCATAGCTATCCTATCTTTGAGAAACTTGTTTTTACACCTTTTCATTTTAGTCTTTAATGTTAGCTTAAATTAGTTTAAATCTTTCTAAAACATTTACATTTTCTTTTAAAGCTAACATCCATAAGAAAATCACCTATTTTCCTAATTTGAATATCACTTGTGTTTGCGAAAACCCTTCCTAGTGAACGATCCTAAAACCACTATGCTATAGTAGCTTGGCTACTTTAGTAATAGTATTTAAGGTATAAATTTTGTTGATACGCCTTTAAAGCTAAGCTACCATGAGTCGCATCATTTTATTATTAGTCTTAACATTTTATTTTGAAAAAAAAACTTGTTTCAATTTTTTTTAAAAAAAATCAGTTTTGATGTTTTGTTAAAAAGGAACGATTTTAAATTTATTGTTTTAAAAAAGAGTTTGGATTTATTTTTGGGAAGGAAAAAGGGAAAAATAAATTCAGATTTTAATAATAATAAAATAAAAAATTAAAAAGGAAATTTTACAAATTTATATATATGTGTAAAAAAAGAAGTTTTATGGCTTATTGGCATAAATAAAGGAAATCATTTTCGGTTTTTAAAAAAGTGATTCATGTTTTTCAGTTTTATCCATAATAATAATAATATCTCTAGAGACGTTAATAATTTTTTTTTCTTGTGGTTTGATTAATTAAGTAAAGAATTATTGTGGAGATTCTACAAGCATTAATTTAAATGGATTCAAAAAATGATATTAGCAACTTACCCAAAAAAGGATTTGTGTTTATATTAATAAAAATTTTAAAAAATTAACAAATAAATGAATAAATAAATTAAGATTTTTATTTCATTTACACATTTGATGAATCAAAACAACACATGTTTGAACAAGAAATAAAAGAAATAAATAAATTATTAAAATGAAACAAATAAATTAATGAATGAATAGAACATAAAATAGCCAAAGCATAACAAACCAATATTTAGAGTCAGAAATTACAAATCAATGATCCATATTCATAGAATTAGAAGGATGAAATCAAGTATTTATAGAATTAAGAGAATGAAAATACACATGAAATTAAGTGGAGGAGGAAAAATATACCTAAACTATGGAACAATTCATGGTTTCCAAATGTAACTCAATACAATGCCTCGCCTCTCTTAAAAATAAAAAATAAAAAAAATAAAAATTGAAACAAAAATCCCCCAAAGAGACCATTTCCTTTGTTCCCTTCCCCTCCCCTTCTATCACTTTGCATAATCTCAAAATAAATAGCAAAGAGCTCTATGCCAAAGCATCATGAAATTTTGTAGAGTTGTATTGTGCTTCCCCATGAGTGCCCTTCTTGTCAATATGTCATCAAAGCCTCCAACTTGCTTCTCATTTCCAAAAAAGTCTCATCATGCTCGTGTGTTCATCTCAGCAACAATCATCCCATGTAGAGAAAACAAAAAGAAGCTTAATTTAAATTGACATTCAAGGCCCAAAACCAATATCCAATGAAAATAGGTTAAATTAAGAAAAAGAAATCCAAATTTACATGTAGAAAATCAAAGCCCAAATGACAAGCCCAAAATTTTACAATGAAACTTTAAAGATTAAAAGGAAATAGTTTCACCTCATTTTCTTAAAGAACCCTAAGGCCAAAAGTGAAGTGGTGACCATGGAAATGAAGGTCTTGGTGGTAGGATAGATGAGGTTGTTAGTAGTGGGTTGTGATAGTGGAGACGGTGTGGCATGGCGGTTGTGAGGTGCACAATTGGTGTGAAGATGACAGTGGAGATGCGTGAAAGTGAAATGAAAGAAAAGCGGGTGAGAGAGAGAGAATGGGGTAGAGAGAAATAAAGTGAAAGAAAGAAAATAGGGGAAAAAGAGAAGAAAAAGAAGAAGTGGGTGGTTGTGTGAGGGAAAAAGATAGAGACAGAAAAATGAAAAAAAATGAAAACAAAGAAAATGAATGAGATAAAAAAAAAAAGAATGGGAGAGAAAAAAAAAGTATGAATGGGTTATGGGTGGAGGAAAATGTGGAAGAAAAACTGGGATAAAATTTGGGGTCAACAAACATGTCTCTCTTCGGTAGAGTCCATAAGTGAAGTGAGTGCATACACGAGTGAAATGGAATGAGTTTTGCTAAAGAACAAGAAAGACCACCAAATTTGTCCTAATGTAGCACTAACTCTTTAAGGTCATGAAATATGGTCATTGATTTGTTTGTAAGGAAGCATGTAGTATCCATGTGGATCTTAAGGAAAGGTGAAACTAGGGACTATGCCATCAAAAGAGGGAATGAATAGGTAAATAAGAGAAAAAAAAAGAAAATCAAGGAAATCAAGGTGTGACTCTAGGAAAACATGAAAGAGGCCATATAGTCATGGCATTACACTAAAGAAAACATAAAAGACAAGTTGAATAGTCAGGGCGCAACTCAAAGAACACATAAAAGAAAGGTTAGACAGTTAGGACGCGACTTTAGGAAATATAATTAAAAAAAAACCAGAGTCAAGGTGCAACTTTAGGAGACATAAAGGAAAGGTTGGATAGTTAAGGTGCAACATGAAGGAAACATAAAAGAAAAGTCGAACAATCAGGGCGTGCCTTAAAGAACACATAAAGGAAATGTTGAACAGTCAAGGTGCAACTCTAGGAAACATAATTAAGAAAAGTCAAACAGTCAAGGTGTTTCTCTATGAGACATAAAGGAAATGTCAAATAATCAAGGCGTGATACGAAGGAAACATAAAAGAAAAGTCAAATAGTCAGGGCAAGACTTAAAGAAATAAGGCTGAACAATCATGACACGAATCTAGGAAATATAAACAATCGAATAGTTAGGGTGTGACTCTAAAATCCATAACCAGGAAAAACTGGATAGTTAAGATGTGACTCTAGGAATCATAAAGGAGGTTGGACAGTTAGAGTGAGGCTCTAAATAAACATGGAAAGGTCGAACAGTTAAGGTGTAGCTATAGGAGACATAAATAGGTCGAATTGTCAAAGTGTGGCTCTAGGAAACATAAAGGAGAACGGATAGTCAGGGCATGGCTCTAAAAGAACATGGGAAGATAGGATAGTCAAGGTGTGACTCTAGGAAACATAAAGGAGGTCAAAAAATCAGGACATGACTCTAAAGAAACATAAGAAGGCCAAACGGTCAAGATGTAGTTTTAGGAGACATAAATAGGCTGAACAATCAAGGTGTGACTGTAGGAAACATAAAGGAAGCCAGATAACTAAGGCGAGACTCTAAAAAAACATAGGAAGGTTGAACAGTTAAAGAGCGACTCTAAGAGACATAGGAAGGAGGCCAGAAAATCTAGGTGTGACTCTAAAGAAAAAAGGAAATGTCGAACAGTCAAGGTGCGACTCTAGGAGACATAAAGGAGGTCAGATAGTTAGTATGGTATGAGACAAAAGAAATGTAAAATAGTAAAATGACAAAGCTAGATAACATGAAACATAACTGCGCTTAACCCCAAGCAATAATTGAATTGTTTGACATAAATTGTCACTGTGAAGCAAATGAGAATCCTGAGCAATGAGAGAAAAACAGGAGTCAATGATAAAAATCATGATAATAGGGTCAGTTGTTAGGGTACAAGAAATATGCCTTAGTATGTAGACATCAACATATCTCTGTTGATACAGGTTAACAACACACATTAATAACCCATAAAAATGGCTCACATGACAATACTGTGCCTATTAATGACCTCCAACGAAATCAATCTTTCGAAGGGCTTGAGTACATAAACACCTTAAAAGGGGTATGCCCCAGTGTAATCAACATTAACACTAATATACCATACTATGAGTTGTTAATTGATCTAAATGATAAATGAAAGGTATGCCCTAGTATAACATATGAATCATCGAGAGACATCTTAAAAGGAATATGCCTCAGTAAGATGACCATCCAAGTAAGTGAATCACACTAAAAAGTCACCAACCCAATTAGAACAATAATAGGGGGTGTTCCCCAATACAACATATGCACTAAGCTAAATAGCTCTAACTCTATGCCAACAAAACCTCCACATGATCAAATAGCAAACTATCTCACATATGCCATCAAGGGTATGGTTAAATGGTGAACACGACCTATCAAAGAATTCCTGATCTACCCATATACATCATTGAGGATATCAATAATGCTCTAACTCTCCTCTGAGACTGTGGGTGATCAATGGCATAACCTATTAAGAATCTATGAACCATCTTGCTCTTGTAGGCAAAAAAATGAATGACTCATGTGATAACACTCCAACAAGGGATGTAGCTACAACAAGAAAGTGGTTATACCCTAGTGTGAGAGCTCAATCAAATGTCAAGTGTGAAATATAGTGATGGGGAGTATCAATTTCATACCAGATCATTTGAAAGTATGTCAACAATAGGTTGCATTGGTAGATCAAAGCAGGCTTAAAGGTGAAAACAAATGAAAAACATCTCTTAGAGATGAGTGCATGACGATGATTGAACCTCTATCAACTCTCACGCACCATCTAAGCATAGTCTATAGAAAATAATGTAAGATCCCATGACCTCAGGGTTGTCTTAACACACAGGACATAACATAGGCTTAGGTTAAGGGTAAAAGAAACAAAGAGAAACTAGGCTCAAGCACACAATGATAAATCCCCAAACCCCTTGTAGGTGAAATGCAAGGTGTTGTAAATATCATAAGCAAAGGATCTGAGCGGTGCTCTTCAAAGTAGAGGCAAAGGTAAGATGAAAGAAATAAAACTCAAGCAAAGATGGAAGTAGTCAAAATGATAAGGTGTATTCGGTATGAGAGATTGAATAAACCAAAGGAACAACATGAAAACAAAGATCAAAAGGTCTCAAGAAAGGATGATGATATAAAGATAGAAACTGAAAGACATAAGAGGCAATGAAAAGAATGGATAGAATGCCAATGTGGATGAAAAAATGTTGTAGTAAAAATTAATGATAACTAGTTCATCTCAAAGTGTTGAGAAAGATCATACAAGTAAATAGAGCAACAAAATGGGTTGATTAAGAGACATCCCAGAACCCTAAACAACCACATATGACACCCTCTCAAGGACTATCCTGAAATACCTATATAAAAAAAATTCCCACCCACATGCATTCTCAATGAACAAATGAACTCTATGGAGAATCCACCAACACATACATGACGTGATATCCCCACAAAAATAGTCTTAATATACCCATACGAAGGAAATCTCCTCACCTCTAAACTTACTCAAAGTACAAATGAACTCAGTGGAGACCCATCAACACATACAACCATGCATGAGAACAAAAGTTATTTTTTTTTTTCATTATCATTTTTTTTATATGTTTTCCATGATCAAACACATGTGATTAGTAACATGAATCCTCCACTAGACATGTATGTCTAGTAAACCACACCCCTCATCTAAAATACAATCATACTATCTCAAGAAAGGCAAAAGCCCATAGAACCCCTAAGCTTTGAGATCAAACCCATAAGAAGATGAAACGAGTGGTTATATGATCCTCATCAACACAAAGATAAGTGAACAACTACCAATCCATTGTGATAGGTGCTGAAACAAAATATAGAAAAAGGAGAAGGATAAAAAGGTTAAACAAGATAGCAAAAGTAAACGACAACAAGTCTGGAAGAAAATGAATACGTAATGACAATAACTTTACAAAAGTGTGTGCTGAAAGATAAGAAATGAACATACAAACAAAGGGTGACACAACATCACTCTAGATCCAATCATCCATAAGATCTATGACCACACATCTCATTCACTATAAGGTCTCACCTCAGTGTGAAAATGGTAGTCAAAGCGATAAGAAACAAAAGATCATTAGTCTCGTGAGGCTCAAATGGCTAGCAAAGGATCATATGAAATCTAAAGGTGATTAGTTATAGGGCTAACCAAAATGAAGGCCACTCATCCTCTAGCCATGGTCTTAAACATAATACTTTTTTAGCTAATCTACATTAGTTGACTCTAAGAATTGATTTCCATCCAAATCCATTAGTGATGCAACCCTCTCTAGGGTTAACTCCCTAATAAAGTAGGGTCCACTCCAGTTAGGCTTGAACTTGCCACAAGGGTTTTTAATCAATCCTCTAAGAATCCTTAATACCAAATCATCTTTCTAAAATCGTCTAGATTTGACTCATTTCTTGAATGTCTGTGCCATTTTCCTCTGATAAGTTTGAACATGATCTACTACCCTTAATCTCCTCTCATCCAAAAGGTTAAGCTGATCAAATCGAGGCCGAGTTGACTTTGTTTTAGAAATTTGTTACTCCAAGACTACTCTCAATGAACCCATCTCTACTTCAATGGGCAAAATGACCTCTATACCGTATACCAAGGAGTAAGATGTAGCTGCGAAAAGACATACGATACGCCCATAAAGCGAAAGGGAACTTCTCTGACCAATATCGAGAAGTCTCAACCATCTTCTTCAAAATCCTCTTAATGTTCTTATTTGCAGCCTCTATTGCCTTATTAGTCTGTGGCTTGTATGCAGAAGATCTATGATGCTAGATGCCATGCTTTTATAACAAAGTGTCAACCTTAGCTCGAAAGTGTACCCCCTATTTGAAATCAACTCATGAGGTACCCTATAACGATATATGATATGTGATCTTATGAAGCTGGCAACTTTAGTGGATGCCAACTTCACATATGATGTAGCCTCCACCCACTTGGTGAAGTAATCGATGGCAATAAGGATGAACTCATGGCCATTGGAAGCCTTCGGTGAAATCTTCCCAATAATATCAATGCCTCACATAAAAAATGACCATAGTGAGGTCAATGGATGCAAATATGATGGTGACACATGAATGAGGTCACAATGCATATGACATTCTGGACATCTCTAGACAAACTGACAACAATCAGTTTCCATGGTCAACCAAAAATAACCAATCCTCATGATTTTTTAAGCTAACATGTGGCCTCCCATATGCAATCCACAAACTCTAACATTAACCTCTCTCATCACTTGATTTGTAGAGGCTTGATCTAAGCATAATAACAAGATAACATCAATTGAATGTCTGTATAGTGACTCCCCACAAATCACAAATTTGGTAGCTAACTATCTCAATGCTCTCTTGTCCTTAGTTGAAGCATCGTCAGAGTATGTGTCAAATCTGAGGAAGTGGTAGATATCATAGTACCAAAGTAGATCATCCTGGACTTTAGTTTCTCCAATAATACAACAATAGGTCGAGTAAGTCCTCAACTTAATCAGTAAAGGGTGGATGATGACATCAATAGGAATATCCACCATTGAAGCTAAAATAGTTAAGACGTCAGCAAACTGGTTTTGCACTCTAAGTAGATGTGTATATCTCAACTCATCAAATCTCCCAACCAATAGCTCTAAATAAGCATGGTATGGCCTTAATTTCATATCTCTAGTCTTCCAATTGCCATGAATCTTCCTAAGTACAAGGTTAGAGTCACTAAACACCTCCATTTGTCAGATCCTAAGCTCAAGAGTAGTCTCTAAACCAAGGATGCATTCCTCATACTCTACTATGTTGTTCGTAGCAGGGTAACTATTAGAAAATGCCAGACGAATTAATCTCAGGATTTAGTCACCATGAGGAGATATCAACAATACACCAATCACATACTTGAAATTGTTAGCAGCTCCATCGAAATATAGATACCATCTCGACAAACCAATCACAATAAAAATATTCTCATTTGGAAAGTTGTCATCAATTGCTCTACTATCAGATATTGGAAATGAGGCCAAATGATTTGCGACAATACTCTCCTTAACAGACTTCTGGGAAACATATTGGATGTCAAACTCAGTCAACAACACTAACCATCTCATCAATCTACCTATCAATGCAAGTCTGTCAAACAAATATCTTAGGGGATCTAGGTGAGAAATTAGATGTACAGAGTACTTTGTCATATAACGTCTCAATTTTCGGGTAGCCCAAACTAATGCTAAGAAAAAATGCTTAATCATAACATATCATATCTCATGCTCCAGCATCCTCTTACTCAGATAGTAAATAGCTTGTTCATTTTCTAAGTCATTAAGTTGAGCTAACATGCATCCCAAGGCCATGTCTGAAATTTACAAGTACAAAAGTAGTGGCGTCCTAGTGTGGGAGGCACTAAAACTAGAGCAAAAATTAAATACTCCTTAATCCTCTCAAAAGCTTGTTGACAATCATTATTCCAGACTGTAGGTTGGTTCTTCCTTAAAAGATGGAAGATAGACTCATATATGTCTGTCAATCTAGTTATGAAACGATTGATGTACTATAATCTACCTAGAAAACTTCTGATCTCTCTCTCAGTCTTTAGCGCAAGCATATCAAGTGTGACTTTGATCTTTTTTGGATCAACCTTTATACTTCGCTCACTAGCCATATTGTAGACCCTCCATTTTGTCCTACTAGCACATGTCCTTTTACATGTACGTTTGGTACTTTACAATAATTCCTTGATGGCTCATTAGGCACACTAGGCCCACTTAGATGCACTTGGCCTAGTAGGTACATTCCTAGGTCACTCAACACATTTTCTTCAATCATCTAGGCACATACTTAATTTAGTTTCCACTTATGACACCTAGAGCACTTAGATATTTTTTTGTGGGCTTAATTCCCCAGGATTAAATTCTTGATTGATGGATTTTTTTATATTATGTGAGTGTTTAGATTGATTTTCTTATTTGGATTGCTCGAGAGGAATTTTTGATGTCTAATTGTATATGCTTGATATTTTATTTTATTTTTATTTTTGTGCCTTAGTTTAATATTTAGATTATTGTTACGTGCGCGTTGTATTTATTTATTTTTCCTGTTTTATTTATTTATTCATCCACTTATTTATTTTCAAAAAATTGTAGGTGATTGGAGATCTTATATTATTATTATTATTAGTACTAGTATTATTAGTTGTTTTGTTATTATTAATATTATTATTATCCTTTTTTATTATTGTAATCATTATTATTATTTTTTATCATTATCTTTATTATTCTTATTGTCGTTATTATTTATTTATATTATGCTTCTACTATGTCATTTTATTTTCATTTTGTATAAAAGCTTTATTTACAAAAAAAAAAAAAAATTAAGAATAGAAGAAGAGAGTCGGTAAACTGCATGAAAAAGAAAAAGAAAAAAAAAGAGATATTTTATGGAAAAATTAAAGGTGAAAAATGATACTTGGGAAGCTGGCAGAATAGGGGAAGAGAGGTTGTTTCTTTGGGATGAAGAAAAAAAGAGTGAAAAAAAAAAAGAGGTTGGAAAAGAAGGAAAGTGAGGTTTTCGAAGAGGTCTGCATGGGAAAGAGGCAAGGGTGGTTTTCCAGAGTGAATGGAGGATTTTCCAAGAGAGGGTATAAAATGGGGAATGATCAGAAAGGAGAAAAGGAGATTGAGAGGAAGAAGGAGAGATCTAAGACTACAAGCCGACAGAGATTTTCTTGCTAGAAGGAAGCGTTTCTAGGTACGTTTGCTGTAGACTCCTTCTCCATTCCCATTATCCTTTGGTTATGTATGAATCGTTGTTGGATTTTGAATCTCGTCTGGATGTTTGGGGATTGAATGACAAAGGCCATATATTTGTTTGCATTGATATTAGATTGCTCACATAATTGTCATTGTTGATTTCTTTCTTTTGAGTTCCCTAGTTTTGGTTTGGGACAGTAGGTCTTTGTTTTCCTATTTGCTATGTGTTATGTGGGGACTTCTGTTTGCCTTTGTTTGTTTGAATCTGCTTATGCTTCTCTCGCCAACCTAAGCCCCTTGAAGGAAACATGAAATGTGTCTTTCACTTCCTTTTTTGGTTTACAATTTTCATGCTCTGTATAAAGTGTGAGAAGAAGGGTAGCTTCTTTGAATAAATATCTGTGGAGCGGCCCCCATATGACAGTTATTTCGATTCAACCTAGGAACAGTTTGAACCAGCTTCTGATGCTCGTGCAAGTATTCCATCAGAAAGGTACTGACCAGAAGGCACAACTGGTCGAGTGATGGCTGCCAGGGCTCTTGAGCCAACTGGTAAGACAACTGCAACTCCATTTTTTGGAAAAAAAAAATAGGAGACCTCATCCCGTCTCTCTACTTTTTATGGATTAGGATTACACCAAAGAGAGGGCGTGTACACTTAAAAAGGAAGCAACAGGTTGGTTTATGTGCATGAGCTTCATGAGTGTGTGCACACTTAAAGAGGAAGCAGCAGGTTGGTGGTCAAAGCATTCACATATTGCACAACTTCAACAGTAAAAAAAGGTAGGGAAATTAGGTCCAAGTGCAATAGAAAACTTATGTTTTTATGGGACTTTAAATGGTGGGTCCCTTGGGATCAAGGCTGAAAGTTAATGATAGTCATGCAAGGATGGTGGCGGCTAGTGGGGTCCTGAAATGATATTATATATCAACTTCAGCACGTAGGGAGGATGCCACTTTTCTGATATGAATTCCCAATTATGCACCCTATTCATGGTTATCTTCCTACAAAATACACAAGATTTTGGTGGTATGGATGATACTTTGTCATCTCAGATCGATGCAGCTATAATATCAGGTTACTTATTGAGACCCTTCCTTACTAAAATTTCTTGATTTAAAATTGGTTTGTTAGAAAAGAACTACCCATCTTAGGTATTAAATGGTTTGATCCTTGTTGCCAGCTTTCACCCAATTACTAACCCTTTTGTTTCAAAATTCATTTCAGCAACTTCAGAATATTTAAAAAAAAAATTCCAAAACTTGTATGACTTTTCTCACTTCTTGAACTCGAATTTAAAGTTTCGTTAGGGGGGCTCGTTTTTCACCTAGTTTTAGACACCTGAGATATTTTTGAAAAAATAAAATACCAGATGACTTTTTAAATTTGATTCAATATTTTTCCTCAATTCTAGGCTTCTTAAAATTGATTTTAGACACATAAAATGTTAAAAATTATTCCTTTTTGAGGGAGATATGATTTTTCAAAGTCACGTCTACTATGCATACTGAATTCTGAACATCTGATTAGCTTGAGTGTTTTAAAAATATTTTTGAGTACTCTCCGACCCTGAATTTATTTTTTATACGATATAGATACTTTGAACTATGTGTGTGTGTGTGTGTGTTTTTTTTTTATGATTTTATTGGATCATTTATTATTTTCAAAAAATTCGTTCATGCATGTCACTTTTTCTTATCAAATCTGGACTTTGTAGAATCTTTAGGTGTCTTTGCTGTGATCTATCCTTTGAACGAGTGTTTGGCTTTCGGTATGTTGATCTAAATGTATAGGAATTGTCTCCTAACTACATGCTGATGGTTTTATAGAAATGATTGCATGTCACTCTAAACCATATTTTTTTTAGAAATTGTTTTATGATGTTTCCTTTTCTAACTACATGCTGATGGTTTTATACTTTACTTGGAATTGTTATTATTTGTGGAGTCGCTTGATTTATCTTAGCTCAACTTTGGTTGATAGTACTGCAGGTCATTCGATGTTATCTTTCATGGACAGGTTTTCTGGGTAATCAGAATTTGATGGCTCTAGAGGACATGGAAAGGGTTGTCTTCATCATTGAGTGGCAGACCTATTACTATGGAGTCAAGCCATTTGGGTTGAGGAATGCAGGAGCCGCTTATCAAAGGGCTGCTACTACTTTGTTTCATGATATGATGGATAGGGATGTTGAGGTATATGTTGATGATATGATTGTGAAATCCTAAGATAGAGCATATCACTGATTACTACTCAAAAAGTGATATTTGATAGCTTGTAATTAACTTTTTTAAACACTTTTGAGTAGTAGTTATTACCTTTTAACCCAATTAACATATTAAGGACCTTTGCAATCATTTCTAATCAAATTGTGTAAGTTTTGGTGTTTTTGTTAGTAATTTGATCACCAAAGCAATCCGAGATTGAAGAGAGTTCTATGGAATCCATGAAAAAGCAATGGAAAGCTCGGAAACATGAAGAACCAAATCTTTGAAACTTTATAGTCCTTTGCCATAAGCAAATCATGAATGAAAGGAGGGAAAGCAAAGAGAGAAATCCACCATGAAGCATTCAAAAGGACAGTCACTGTCAGCCACTTTTGGAGCACTTCCTGGAGCTCAATTTATGCATACTATATGTCGTTTCGAAGCTTGATAAGTTAGAAATCCAACGCTTTAAACAGTGCATGATTTGGAGTTGAAATGAAGGAGTTACAGCCATTGAAAGCCGATCACACAAAGCTAAAGGCCAATTTCGCGGGCTGCGAAATTAGCCTTTGGCTGCGAAATCACAAGAGGATGGCTGCGAAATCAGCCTTTGGCTGCGAAATGGTGTCCTTCATGCTGCGAAATTTCGCAATCATCTTACACGGCTGCGAAATTCTCCTGAAGCTTCCCGATATTTGCGACCGACATTTTTTAGATTTTTTTTGCTTTAGATATTTGATGTCTAAATCCCCAAACTCTCCTTGTAATCCACCTATCATAGGATTCCTTAGTTATTAAGGAAGAACAAAGGGTAAATAGCCTCATATATAATGTTTGTAATTTCCATTACACAAAAGGTCGGAGAGCTTGTTCTCACAAACAACTTTGTATAGTTTTTTGAAGGAAGTAAAATATAGAGCTTTTGCTCTGCTTTACCTACTCAATTTGATTGTATTATATTTATATATTTTTCTTACTAGCCAAACAAGCTCCGAGGATGTTTCCTCAAAGCATGAGTGGCTAGACTTTTAGTTCCTTGGAACTAAGGTTGCCGGGTAAGGCCCCAAATGTAAGAATAGGTAGTTTTTGTTTCAGCCATTAATGAAGAGAAAGTGTAACCCATTAATGATTTCTATGTTTTTAGTTAACTTAAAACACCTTCAATTTACCTGAGCCAACACTTGGTAAGGCAAGTGATCTCCGTCCATGGAGATGCACTAGTTTATCTCTTGCAAGCTTTTGGGAGGTGACTTGAAGGTAGGATATTCTAGAATTGCCAACACTTGGTAAGCTTTTGGACTCTAAGGAGACATCCATTAGTTATCTCTTGCGAGCTTGAGAAGGGAAGTCCAAGGTTAATGATCACCTTGAATGGCAAATGCTAGGTGAGAGACATGAGCCATTGCAAGTTGCATCAGTGAGAGAGAATTAGTGCTGAAATCCATTAAAGGGAAGTATCTGTACAACACCGGTTAGAGAATTAACTATATGTTAATTCTCTAATGCAAGGAAAAGAACCAAGTGACCAGAGCTTTGTTTTTACATGAGGAGCCTCCCCTGTGAACCTAAAACTCCAAGGAATGTTTTTCTTCATAAATAATTTCCATTATTTTCTTTTTAGTTAGCTTAAAACAAAACATTTTTCAACCAAAGTTTATGTTTTCTTCTTAAGCTAACCTTGAAATGAAAAAGCACCAATTTAATTTTGAATTGGTATCAGTTGTAAGTTGAAAACCCTTCCCAGTGAACGATCCTAGAGCCACTATGCTATATTAGCTAAAGCTATCCTAATGCATGGTGATATAGGTTATAAATATTATTGATTACTCCCTTCCGAGGACCACAATAAAGGAACATCAGCTGGACATGAATCAGCTGAGACACCAATTGGGAATGAATCAATCACCTAGCAACTTTAGAGAGATTCTTTGAGAGGATCTGGAAGTTTAGATTGAGGTTGAACCCCAAGAAGTGCACCTTTGGAGTGACTTTTGGGAAACTACTAAGACATATGTGTGGACCCTCACCTGATCCACCGACCGGTGCGACTCACTGTTTTAAAACAAATGATGTGAATGTGGAGAAAAAGTGGTTTTCGAGTTTTAGAAAATCCATCCCAACAAGGAACGGTTTTCGTTTGGAGTCGCCACTTACTTTTTATTTTTATTTTTGAAATGGGGAAAATTAAGTAAGAACAAAAACCATATACAAGATTCGCAATTCTAGTTCATATTCGGCACACACAAGAAATTAATGACCAAAACAAAGTTGCGTACCTGAGGTCCCTAACCGTGCGCTGTGAGAAAAAAAGTTAGTCTGTAAGCACAATCACATAATATATGTAAATTCCAAATTTGCTAAAATTTCCAGCCATGACCAAACCATATACATGTAATCTCTAGACTTTACCCCATGGCCACCAAACACGGCCCATGACTCTAGACCATGTGGCTAAAATTTAGTTACTCTCATTCCACCGATTTTCAGCTGAGGACGAACATCTTTCCCGTTTGAACTTCATCCCTTCATAACCGAAATTTTGGAAACTTTGGAAAATTTTGAATGACACTAAAAAATTAAATTTGAAAATTTTCGAAACTTTTGGAAATTGACACTAAAAAAAATAAATCCAGACTTTTCGAAATTTTAGAAATATTTCGGAAATGATACTAAAAAATAAATAATAATAATAATAAAATAAAATAAATAAATAAATCGGGACTTTTTGAAACTTTAGAAATTTTTCGGAAATGATACCAAAAAAAATAAATCCAGACCTTTTGCAACTTTTGGAAATTATCGAAAAGTGAAGAACTTGGAATGGGAATTTTTTAAAAAAATGAATCCGGATTTTTTTTTTTTTTTTGGATTTTCGGAAACTTGGAACGAGAATTTTTTTAAAAAATGAATCCGGATTTTTGGATTTTCAAAGACTTGGAACGGGAATTTTTAAAAAATGAATCTGGATTTTTGGATTTTCGGAAACTTGGAACGAGAATTTTTAAAAAATGAATCCAGATTTTTTTGGATTTTCGGAGACTTGGAACGGGAATTTTTAAAAAATGAATCCGCAATTTTTTGGATTTTCGGAAACTTGGAATGGAAATTTTTAAAAAATGAATCCGGATTTTTTTTTGGATTTTTGGAGACTTGGAACAGGAATTTTTTTAAAAATGAATCCAGACGATCTAGTGGGGACGCACGTGGAAAAAAATGCGGGTCCACAAATTTCGTACCTATAGATACTTTAAGATATTCATTATGTCTAATATACAATGTCAAAAGATATTAATATGTGGGATGGGAAAATCATCCTTAGAATAAGCTTTATTAAGGTCTCTAAAGTCAACACAAACTAACTTTCTCGTCTTTTTTGGGAACAAGAACAACATTAGCCAACCATTTAGGATGCTCAACCACTAATATAAAACCAACACTGAGTTGTTTCTTAATCTCCTCTTTTACCTGCAAACTCCAACGAGGGTGCATTTGTCATGGTAGAATAAGCAAGTGGTGCTAGACTATGGAGGGATTCATATGACCATGAAAACACATCTAAATATGCTCTAAGCAACTGAATAAGGTTGAATTCATTATTTGTAGGCAATAAATCACCAATCTGGAGCTCTTGAGGCTAATCCCTAGTACCAAAATCAATAATATCAAAATCCTCATCTATAGGCTTAACTCTATGACTTGAATGACCAAAAAGGGTCCCTGAATCTAAATCAGGTGATTGAGGCTCATCATATATGTCAAAAACATATGAAGTGGATGGATGTTGTGACAAGTTAAGAGAAGAATCATACATATATTCATAACACATAGAGAAATACTCAAATTAACGCATATACATAGATGAAACAGTGGGTACATCATCATAAATACAAGACACAAATCCTGACATGACATTAAAAGAAACATCCTGCCTAACAAATGGGCTTACATCAATAGTCTCAACGACAGGAGCAGTAAAAACCTCGGTATCACTGGCTGAGCTCCAAATGGTAGGGTGACCTCGAGAATCGATGGATTATCTCTATAGCTCTCTCATCAACCATCATATCAAACACATCAGACAACCTAACTACTTGCGTCTCAACTAATCCTAACATCTACGTCACGACCAATTGGTCCAACTCATGTTAATAATCATCTTCGGGAGCAACACCGTCAAAGAAACCCTTTATAAGATTTAAACTTCCATACTGATCCATCTCTCTAGGAAAGTGTAAGGAAAATATGCTAGCTCTATCTAGGGAAGATGGAGTTGCCATCATAGTAGTAGAAAGACTTGGGACTCTATCAACAAGCTACATTTTCCCAAACATTTACTCCATAGCAGCTTGTGCACAAGTAGAAATGTCATATATTGGTATCTCCATGGAACGTGTAGCAGTAGTTAGAAGCAAAAACAAAAAATTCAACCAATCTTGACTATATGGTCGTAGAGGATAATTAAAAGATAGGTATCTCAATCAAGCCAAGATGCAAGCTCAACGCAAGCGAGCTACATAGATATAATCTCGATGAGTAGGCTTAAATCCCAAACCAAATGGTGGGTCTCGGTCCATAGCAGACACAAAATTAAAGACCCACTAATACCTCCTACCAAGTCCTAAACCGAGCAAGTATTTCATACTCTGCATCATCCCTATCATGGCTTTGCTACCAAAATCATCAAAAGGTAATGGAAGATAATCTTTAACAGGATCATTAGACATTTTTATGGTCTAGACCTCATCAAAGGTAAATCTAGTCAAGAACAAGTCCTCATCACTGTGACTAATCTCTAATATAAGCTCAAATGAAATAGCATCATGAGAGGATCGAATCATGATGACCCAACCATCATGGATAAACTTCACCTTTTGATGAAAGGAAGACGGTATAGCTCTAGCCTCATAGATCCAAGATTAGCCCAATAATAGGTTGAAGAACGTGGGTACCTTCAAAACTTGGAATAGCGTCGAAAATGTAACTGGTCCAACCTGGATGCCTAGTACAATGTCCCCATAACCTCTTGGAATGTATTATCATATGCTCTCACGATCTGTGTAGAGTGACTAAAATTGACTGGTCTAACAAGCTCCAAATATATATGTGGGCTTGAGTAGCCTACAACAGTCTCACAATCTCAAAATCTTCCTCTCTCACCTCATTCCTAAAGGTCTCTCCATCAAAAGGTCTAGTCACTAATGAGTCTACCGTTGGGTCACTCTCTCACCCTGAATGACATATTGTATCTTCTTAGAGAGATTAAGATCTAAAGGATAAAGAGCTAGAATAAAATGGTTGTTCACACTGTAATGAGAAGTAGAAGAAGGAACCAATAGTTGATATGAAGCCCTAACATCTTAAATCAAAGTAAAACATAACCTTTATTCATACATCACCTCATCTAAGGTCAAAACAACATACGACCTCTGACCTATCTTGGCAACCCTCATCTCGATAGCCTCTCCAAAATAAGGGTTGAATGTGATAAGCACTAGCTCAAATGACTTCTAACCCATCATGTGGATACTATCCCCAAAATCATCATAATCAAGACAATGTAAATTGGCAAGTGATGGTATTGCGTGTGTAAAGTGGGTTGGTAAAGGGTTCATGGTAACATTAAGCACAACCAAATTAACCAAACTCTAATTAATGAGGTCCTAAATGGCATGTCAAAGGGCAGTGCAATGATCTGTCAGATGCCCTAAAGTCTTGTGGTAAAGACAATGCTTATGTAGCTAAAAATAGAGAGGAATTGATTGCGATGATGGTCTAGGAACCAAATGTGTCAAAAGGCCTGCCTTAGAGAGCTTTTGAAAAGCTCAACTCAGTGGCATCCCTAAGTCTGAGAACTGCCTCATAGATTTATGTGTAGGAGGCCTTTAGGCTGAGGAGGCCGAACTCTAGCATATCTTGCAATCGGTTTAGTTGTGGGTTGAGCAACCATATATAACTACTATGGTTGCGAGGGAAGTAACATTTGTAGAGTCAACTATGGCTGCACATAAGTCTGTTGAAACCAATACTACAGATGAGAGAACCTGGCCTGAACTGTCAATAGTCTGGCATGAAACTATTTGAACAGTCTATAGGAAAAGGAGACAGCACCCCTTCCATTCCTGCTAACTAATAGAGTCTACCTCCACTGATCGGCTAGATGAAATAGGTTTCTTCCCCATAGGATTTAAAGGAGAAGAATCAGTCCATAATCCTCGGGAGATGCCCTCCTCTACATTGAAAATGATATGGATCAAAGATCGAAAGTTTTGAAAAATGATGCCCACCAAATGTTGAGCGAATCTAGGATGGAGGTTCCTAAGAACCATGTCAATTTGGTCACTCTCCTTAGGCTACTCGACCATTTGGGCGACCTTCCCTCTCCATTAAGAAATGAAAGAAGTGGTTGACTCATTTTGTTTTTGCTTAAGAGCCTCTAGCTCTCATCTAGATACGTCAACATCACTATCAAATGCATACTAGCTTAGAAACTCAGTGTCAAATCCTACCAAGTATGTCTACATGACACATCTAAGGAAGCACACCAATGTTGTGTTACCCCACTCAATGATAAAGGGAAAAGTGTAATCATCTGCATTTCATCTAGTCCATAGACTCGCATGACCGTGCTATACAAATGAATACGAGGGCATCCTATTCCCATGTAACGGTCAATATCAAGCATCCTAAACTTAGAAGGCAGTCACTGACACTCCATCCATGTCATCCTGAATTGACCGACCCTCTATAAGTCATGTGGTATAGAATTTTTCTACATATTGAACACTTTTTCATGGAATCTCTATACACAAAGGTTGATTCACCATCGAAGAAGACTCTTTTATAATCTTAGCTTATCCCTTTCAATAGACATAAATCTAGTTTACTTTTTTTTTTTTTTTTTTTTAAGGCAATTAGTCATTGACAACAAGATTCTTTATATATATATATGTGTGTGTGTGTGTGTGTGTGTGTGTATGCAAATATATCACATGAAAATATGCTTTCCACTTTTTCCTATGACATCATAGTATTATAATTTTTTGTACATTCAAAAACAACACCGGTAGAACAATAACAAATCATGTAATAATGTCCAATTTTCAAAACATATAAATTCATTAGTAAGTAGTAAATTCAACCCCATAGTTGTCACAGATAAATCTTTTTATTGCCAAAATACAAATGTTTCTATTTCCAATTTCATATTACCATTAAAACTCTCTTACATGATTATTTTAGAGATAACATTTTTTAGAAAATAAAAGCTAATCTTAATAGAGAAAACACCCAAGAGGGGGATGGGTGAATTGGAGTTTAAAAATTCTTTTTCAAACACAATAAATTTAAGCACAAGAAACATAAATGTAAAGAGATAAGGTTAGAGAAACCAAACTCAGATTTTATAGTGGTTCAACACTTTATTGCCTACATCCACTCTCCTCAAACTTCTAACCAAGTGAGGGTTCCACTATACTTGAAGTTTCAACCAAGCTTTTAATCACTTTTACACTTGGATTCTAGCTCTAATAGGTTGTTACACAATCTCTTCAAGTCTCTACTCACTTGAAAGTTTTAACACTCAAATAATAAGTTTGAATCTCTCAACCTAGCTCAACAATGGTTCAAATACAACTCAAAGCTAGGATGAATCACAAAGGTGCACTAAAGAATATGCAAATGGATATTTAATGCACCAAGAAAAGTAGGTAAACAAATAAATGCAAGTGTTCTCTTCTTCATAAATGAAGTGGAGCTCTCAATTTATAGGTTTCTAACCTCGGGAGCCAAAATGCCAAAAGCAGCCTCGGCTGGTCGAGTTGGAGGTCAATCAGTTCACTAGTTGTTGAAGTATTTAATGCTTGGCAAGTGACCGTTACCCTCGACTGAACCTCGACTAGAAGGCATATCCCTCGACCGAGAATGAAAGGTTACTAAAATAAAGAAAAGGTTTTTTGCATCTTTCGATCGGGAAAGAGTAACTGATCAACCGGTACCCTAACTGGTTGAGACGGTTGGCCAATGCCTCGATCGGTTCATTTTTTGCTCGAAAACCTATATTTTTCTGGTCTTTTTGCTTTTAACACTTATGCAAGGTATTTAAGTAAATTAATATGCCAATTTTGAAAATTTTGCCTAAGGTTCATTTGATAAAACTCAAATTTAAATGGAAATGTTACTTTAATGCAAAAATTGAGTTTTTTAAAGATGCATGAAAAGATATGACAACCCTAAGTGCACTCATGCATTCATCTTACATATGTTTCTTATGATTAAAGGTCTTCCAATTTTCTTGATCATGCATCCATTGGGTCCTTTGATGAATTTTCAAATTAACCCTTGAAATTCTTTATAATTCAAACCAATTAGTAATTTAACCATGGTTTGTTATTATTAAGACACGATTAGGAGAATCCTTGGGCTAACAATCTCCCCATTTTTTATGATGACAAACCTTGGTTATCTAGGAGAAAAAGAATCTCTCCCTCAAACTAATCATGGATCAACAATCAATATTTAAGAATTTAAAACCAAGATGATCAAGACATATTAGAGAGAGTTTTCAACAAGAAAACAATGTAAGTCATCAAATATATAAGTATATCATATATCATAAGTCAAATGTATCAATCAGTACATCATATGTCTGATATGTATGATAAAAAAAATGATATGCATGTATAAGTCTCCCATATCTAGCTTCCTAAATCCTAAAATATCTTCCCCTTTGGCAACATAAAAAATGAACAAGGGGGAAGGGGGTCTCCTAAGAATCAAGGCTGAGGAGGTGGAGGTAGAGATGAAAACACAGAATACAGATAGGCTATCATCTCCTCATGTTGACACTCCTAGCGATATTCAATACGATTAATCTTCTACTGGAGATGCTCAAACTACGAAGTGAAGTCAGCCTGATATTGATCCATACAATCCTCCATGGAATAGAAATGTGTATCACTAACCACAATAAGTTCCTCGATGCGAGTGCTAAGAAAGCTAATCTGAGTAGATAAGTCCATCCATGGAGCATGGTCAAGAGCGGGAAGTGCCTGAGGAGGTGGTATCTCCATATGGGTAGGCTCAGTGAATGTAGGCCCAAAGAAGGAAGGCTTAATGTATGACGACTTAGAGGAGGTAGTCTCAAATTGAACACCCTGGGTCTGTGAGATAGTCTTTGTCTAGAGTGGGATAATGTCAATCTTGGACCCTCTCTATTGATGGCCACTTTAAAGGTCCACAACACTCTCCATCTCTCAAATCTTTGTCTCATCTTCAACTTCAGGATGTGACTATCCTTATCCCTAGGCCTGTGTTGGTGCTCTCTCTACTTTTCTCACCCAAGAACCATTTGGGGCCTTCTCAAATTTCATCATTCCTATGGACTGATCATCATATGTATCATATGTGTTGGGAACCTCAAAATCTATATCTCTACTCAGGTCAACACCAACATCCTTGAATACTCTGGTAAGGAAGCAACCATAGGGGAATACATGAGTCATGCTCTCGCAACATGAAATCATGTGCATCATCATCAAATATCCCAAATGGATTCGTCTCTCAGTTAAAATAGAATCTATAAGGAATGCCTCGTAACAGGAGACCTCATCTCTGTGCCTACCCTATGGTAAAAAAATAAAACATAGCATATGATGTAGTACTCTATTAATGACTGTCAAGTTGTTGAGGGTTTGCCCATCCTATGGGCATCTAGAAGTCCACAAATCCTTTGAATAGCCTTTCCAGGCTCAAAACCCAACACAATGGGCCACATCTTAGACTTGTATACTTTGAATCCAACCGAGCAATATCAAAGATATGACAGATGCTCTCTGGATCTAGACGTATCTCAACTCCTCTAAAAGTAGATGTGATCAGGCTACCCATGTCGTAATTTTCCCTCGAGTAGAATGCTCGTACCAATGTCGAAAAAACTGGCTCAGAAGTAGTAACAGTTAACAACCAGTCTATCCTCGTGAACAATCCTTTAAATCCAAAGTGCTGAAGTTGAGGAAAATTGATGTTTCTCCCAAGAACTACTCATCTCTAAGCAAAATGTTGCTTGTACCGCTGGTAGTCCTCCACAGTACTAAACAAGGTGGTGTTAAATCGTGCCTTCTAGGATGCCTTCAATTGAGACAACTCAGTTGGGCGCTTGCCCTATGCCCTAGTTGCAGTTGACTCTCTTTTAAGAGCCATGGAAGTCCAAGAAAAGTAAGGAAAATGCAATGAGGCTCACACCTAAAACCCTGATGATTAAAAATGGAGAAAGATCAGTGCCAGAACTGGCTATGACCCATTGAAGGAAGAGAAAATGACCCAAAACGGAAACCCTAGCCTTCAAAGCCCTCAAATCTCTCCCAAAATTAGGTCAATCGGTATGAAAACGCACTGAAATGAATCTTTAGAAGCCAAAACCAGTGAAAACCATTGAAGAACGGAGGAAAATAATGTAGAAAAATGAGCGCGTGAGCCTCTTAAAATTCCCAGTCCCGACGAACTGGTCGATCAATCCTCAAATGATCGATTGCCTGGTCAACACGGTCAATGGTTTTTTATTTTCCAATTTTTAGCATTTTTTTTTCATTTTTTGATCTTCCTCTTGCCTTTTTCAATTGAATTCCCCAATTTTTTATGCTCAATGCCAAAGGAATTTGATTTTTGGTCAAGAATTGACCATTTTCTAAGCAAATGTCTATATGATGCATATGACATGAAATTTATGCAATCAGAAGGTATATTCATTAAGAATTCATTAAGCAAACATTAGATCATAATGAAATCACCCCTAGTTGTCTTCTAATATCAACAAATTTTTCTTCACTTAAAGGTTTTGTAAATATATCAACAAGTTGATCTTTAGTGCTTACAAATTCAAGTGTTATGTCACCTTTTTGTGCATGATCTCTAAGAAAGTGATGTCTAATCTCTATATGCTTAGTCCTAGAGTGTTGCACGAGATTTTTTGATATACTTATGGCACTAGTATTATCACATTTAATAGGCACATGCTCAAAATATAAATCAAAATCACTAAGTATTTATTTCATCCAAAGGATTTGTGCACAACATAAATCGGTTGCTATGTATTCGGCTTCTGTCGTTGATAAAGCTACCGAATTTTGCTTTTTACTATGCCATGAAACAAGTGAATGTCCTAAGAAATGACAAGTTCTACTAGTGTTTTTTCTTTCAATCTTACAACCGAAAAAATCGGCATCTGAAAAAAGCAATTAATTCAAAGTTGTCACTCTTGGATACCATAAGTCTATGTTCATTGTCCCTTTCAAATATTTGAGGATTCTTTTTACAGCACTTAAGTGAGATTCTTTAGGACAAGATTGAAATCTAGCACACAAGCATACACTATACATAATGTTGGGTCTACTAGCGGTCAAGTATAGCAAAGAACCTATCATGCCTCTATACTTAGTGATGGATGAGCTTATTGGAGTCTTCATTGTTTTGGTTTCCTCCACGTTGAACCTTTTAAGAAAACCTCTTATATACTTTTCTTGATTGATGAAGGATCCTTCCTTTAGTTACTTGGTTTAAAGTCTAAGAAAGAAGTTGAGTTCTCCCATCATGCTCATTTCAAACTCATTATGCATGCACTTGGAAAATTCTTCACAAAGAGAGATATTAGTAGCACCAAAAATGATATCATCAACATAAATTTGAACTAAGAGCATATCCTTTTCTTTGGTTTCTATGAAAAGAGCTATGTCAATTTTTTTCATTTTAAAACCATTTTACAAAAGAAATTTGCTCAATCTTTATAACATGCTTTAGGTGCTTGTTTCAAACCATAACGTGTCTTTTTAAGTTTAAAAACATGGTTAGGAAAGTTGAAACTCTGAAAGCCGGATGGTTGTTCAACATACACTTTTTCATTTATAAAACTATTTAAAAATGCATTTTTCACATTCATTTGATATAAAACAAAGTCTTCAAAACATGCAAAGGCAAGTAGCATCCTAATGGCTTCCAACCTAGCTATGGGTGCAAAGGTTTCTTCATAATCTATCCCTTCTTCTTGATTAAAACTTTGGGCTACTAACCTTGCTTTGTTTCTAATAAATATACCATTTTCATCCATTTTATTTCTAAAGACCCATCTAGTCCCAATAACACTTTGATTTGAAGGTCTTGGTACTAATTCACATTCTTCACTTCTTTCAGATTGATTTAACTCTTCTTGCATAGCAATCATCCAATTTTCATCATTTAAAGCATCATTTATATTTTTAAGCTCAATTTGAGAGATAAAAGTTAGATTATTGCAAATGTTTCTAAGAGAGAATCCATTTCTTACCCCACTAGATGGATTACCTATAATTTGATCTTATGGGTGATTGAAGACAAACTTCCATTCTTTAGGAAGGTCTTGACTTGATTCACCTTGCACTTGTTAAGGAGGGGGTAATTTCAATGGTGATCCTTCTTCCTTGGGATCCTCTCCATTTTCTTTTTTTTGTCTTTTATCTTCACTTTACAATTGATTCGTGCCCACTTGGTGTATCAGCTGATTCATGTCCAACTGGTGCTCCTTGATTGAAGTAGTAATCAAAAAAATTTATAACTTAGTACACCATGAACTAGGGTAGCAAAGACAAAGCTACTATAGCATAGTGTGGCTCTAGGATCGTTCACTAGGATGGGTTTTCACTCCACAATTGATATTAATTCAAAGCTGAATTGGTGCCTTTTCATTTCAAGGTTAGCTCTAAAAGAAAACATAAAGATGTTTGAAAAAGGATTGGTTTTAAGCTAACAAAAAATAATAGTAACTGATTTTAATTACAAAGAAAAATGTTTCTTGGAGTTTAGATCACTAGGTTCAGGTTCCTCATACAAAAAGGAGAGTTCCGATCACTTGTTTCTTTTTCTCGCATTAGAAAATTAACATATAGTTAATTCTCTAACCAGTGTGGTACAGATGCTTCCCTTTAATGGGTTCAAACACTAAATCCCTCTCACTGATGCATCTTGCAATGGCTCATGCCTCTCACCTAGCATTTGCCATTCAAGCTAATCTTTAACTTTGGATTATCCGTCAAAAGCTCGCAAGAGATAACTAATGGATGTCTCCTTGGAGTCCAAAAGCTTACCAAGTGTTGGCTATTCTAGAAAATCCTACCTCTAAACCACCTCCCAAAGGCTCGCAAGAGATAAAAAAGTGCATCTCAATGGATGGAGATCACTTGCCTTATCAAGTGTTGGCCCAGGTGAGTTAAAGGCGTTTTAAGTTAACTTAAAAAGATAAAAACCATTAACGGGTCACACTTTCTCTTCATTAAAAACTAAAACAACAAAACTTCCAATTTATGCATGAAGAAACTTACCCGGCTTTCTTCACTCCAAGAGACGAAGAGCCTAGCCTCTCATCCTCTGAGGAAAAATCCTCAGAGTTTGATTGGTTAGAAAGAAAACTAACGAGAAAACAAAAATAGGAAAAACAGAGCAAGTGCTCTGTTCGTTGGTTTCATATATATGATATCGTATATCTATTACATATATGATCGATCTATGATCGATAACTTGTGTAAAGAAAATTACAAACTATATATAAGGGGTTATTCACCCTTTGTTCTTACTTAAAGACTAAGGAATCCTATGATAGGTGGATTACAAGGAGAGTTTAGGGATTTAGACATCAAATATCTAAAGCAAAATATCCCAAAATATCGATCGAAAATATCTTAAGATTTCGGTCAGAAATATCAGGAAGCTTCAAGATAACACCGCGACACTGTGCAACATTCTGCCTTCAGCTTGGAGTGATCCAGGTAATCTGAAATGTCGACCGCGGATGCTCTCCTGATGAGCGCTATCAGAAGATCCGGACATGCCTGTCCGGGGAAGTTGAAACGCCTCCTCTCTCATCCGGCGTCAGGGGATCCGGATGTGAAATATCCGATCAAAGGATCCGGACATGTCTGACCAGACATAATTCCGAATGAGATATCCGGACGTTGCAAGGGGGGTCGTCTGCGTGTGTAAGGTGTAGGGACCCATCCGGCTCAACTCCATTCGGATTCCCCAAGAGGACATGCGCCGCCATGCTATCCGGCTCAACTCCATCCGGATTCCCCAAGAGGATACACGCCGCCATGCTATCCGGCTCTCTTGAACATCACACTCTGGATGATAGCATATCCTATCCGGATATGTTGTCCGGATCATTGACTACAGTGAGCAAACCTTGCTACAGCCCACGTTCCGCCGCTCTCCAATGGTGTGTCCGGACGCCCTGTCCGGACATCTTTGCCATGGATTCCAAATAACTCTCCTCAATCTCGGATTGCTTTGGTGATCAAAAAGCTATCAAAACACCAAAACTTAACACAATTTGATTAGAATTGATTGCAAGGGTCCTTAATATGTTAATTGGGTTAAAAGGTGATAACTACTACTCAAAAGTGTTTAAAAGAGTTAATTATAAGCTATAAAATAGCACTTTTTGAGTAGTAATCAACAATCTTCCAATGTAGGTCTCCAAACCTAAATCATCATCAACACTCTCTCTTTCTGTAGAGAATTATTAGATTCATAAAAAAAAAATAACATGGATGGACTCCTCTACAACCATGGTTCTTTTGTTGAAAACTCTAAAAGCTTTACTTAAAGTTGAGTAACCAATGAAAATTCCAACACCCGATTTTGCATCAAATTTTCCAAGATTTTCTTTGGTGTTTAATATAAAACATTTGCATCCAAAGATTTTGAAATAGCTAATTTTGGGTTTCTTGTTTTTCCAAATCTCATAAGGAGTTTTCTTAAGTATGGGCCTTAATAAAACTCTATTTAAAACATAACAAGAAGTGTTAACCGCTTTAGCTCAAAAATATTTTGGTAGGTTATTTTCATTTAGCATGGTTCTTGTCATCTCTTAAAGGGTTCTATTTTTCCTTTCAACTACTCCATTTTGATGAGGAGTTATAGGAGTCGAAAAATTGTGGTCAATTCCATGCTCATTACAATAATTTTCAAAATCAACATTTTCAAATTCTCTCCCATGATCACTTCTTATACAAGTAATTACAAAACCTTTTTCATTTTGAACTTTATTGCAAAACTTTGAAAACTCATAAAAGACTTTTTCTTTTTACTTAAAAATAAGACTCATGTGTATCTAGAGAAGTCGTCCACAATAACATACACATAAGACTTTCCTCTAAGACTTGGTATCCTAGAGGGACCAAATAAATCCATATGCAATAAATCAAGTGGCCTAGATGTGGAAATGAAATTTTTATTTTTAAAAGAGTTTTTTATTTGCTTTCTCACTTAACAAGCTTCACAAACTTTATCTTTTTGAAAATTTATTTTGGGAAGGCCTCTAACAAGTTCATCTTTGTTGAGTTGAGAAATGAGGTCCATGTTAGCTGTCCCAACCTCCTATGCCACAACCAACTTTGATCATGCATGCTTGAAAAGCATCTATCATGGCCATCATATTTTGAAATATTTATAGTGTAAACATTGTCACATCTATGGCCCATGAATATGGTTTTATCATTTTGAATATCCTTGATAACGCAATAAGATGCTTCAAAAATCACTTCAAAACCTTTGTCACAAAGTTGACTAATGCTTAAAAGGTTATGTTTTAAACCATCTACTAATAAAACACTTTCAATGAGAAATGATGTGTCATTACCAATGTTGCCTTGACCAATGATCTTTTCTTTTGCATTGTCTCCAAAAGTAACATATCCTCAATTTTTCTTTGTAAGAAAACCAAACTTGGATTCATCTCTAGTCATGTGTCTTGAGCATCCACTATCTAAGAACTACTTATCTTTCTTTGAACCCTACAACACATAACTTAAGTTGATTTAAGTACCCATATCTTTTTGGGTCCTTAAGGGTTAGTGACCTTGGATTTTTCAACCCAAATCTTTTTAGCTTTTGCATTTGAATTCTTTTGAGAACTTTTCCTTAAAGAGCATGTACTACTAATATGTCATCCTCTTCCACAAAAGTTGCATGTAGTGGAAGGACTTGTACTTGTGGATTCCTTTACAAAATAGTTTTTAAAATACTTTTGATTCTTTGAAGATTTGAATCATAGCCTTTGTTTGTCAAAAACACATTTTTGGTTAGCTAGAATCATTTCAAAACAAATTTTCCACAAGAAAAGATTGAAAGAGATGAGGTCAACCATTCATTTTTCTTTCTTAAAATCTCATTCTCTTTTCAAGATGAGTTTTAAAAACTTCAAATTTTGAAATTTTTTCTTTTACTTCTCCAAGTTCTTTTTCAAGTTGTTGAACTTTCTTTTTGAGAGAAGCATTTTTCAAACCAAGTTTTTTAAGATCTTCATACAATTCTCAAAAAGCATCATGTATATCTTCATCGCTAATGTTAAAGTTTACCTCATCAAGTTCATCTATTGCCATGAAGCACATGTTTGCCACTTCTTTCTCATTTTCTTCTTCGGAGAATTCATCTTCACTTTCACTCCAAGTGGCCATTATTGTCTTCTTCTTTCTCCTCTTGGCTTCACTCTTGTAGAGATGACAATCATATTTTATGTGTCCCAGTTTCTTACACTTGAAGCACACCAAGTCCTTTTTTTCTTCCCATCTCTCCTTGTCACCATGAGATGAAAATTCATTTTAGAGAAGTCTCTTCTAGAAGTGAACCTTCTTCCTCTAAACCTTTCACCTCTCATTAATTTGTTGAACTTTCTTATGATGAGGGCTAATTTTTCATCTTATTCACTTTGTTTTTCTTCTTCAACTTTTTCTTCTTTCTTAGTTGTAGCTTTGAGAGCTATGCTCTTCTTCTTTTTGTCTTCCCCTTCTTGTTGCTTCTTTGCCAAATTGATCTCATATGTCATCAATGATCCTATAAGCTCCTCCAAAGGTAGCTTGGTTAAGTCTTTGGATTCTTGAATTGCGGCGACCTTTGTATGCCACTTTGATCGAAGTGACCTCAAGATCTTCATCACCTTCTCCAATCCCTTGTAGGTCTTTCCCAAAGCTTCAAGACCATTGACAATGTCGGTGAACCTAGTGATCATCTCAACAATAGTTTCATTATCTTTCAATAAAAACAATTCATAAACATGAACAAGGAAATTGATTTTTGACTCTTTAACTTGATTTGTTCCTTCATGAGTTATTTCAAGTAATCTCCAAATTTATTTAGCCAATTTTCATTGATAAATTCTATTATATTCATTTTTATCCATAGAACATTGCATATTATAAACGACCTTAGCATTTAATTGGAAGTTTCTTCTATCACACTCATCCCATTCTTGCTTGGGTTTTGGAACCATGACTCCATCAACTATTTTTGAAAGAAAAGTTAGGTCATCTTCAATGACATCCTATACATCTAAATCGGTTGATTGTAAAAACCAAGTCATTTTAGTTTTCGAATAGGGATAATCGGTTCCCGTAAAAAAAAATGGAGGTCTACTAGTTGCAAAACTTTCAATGTGAGATAAGCTTGATGGATTCGTCATTTCTTCTTAGACAATTAAGTCCTAAACAAGAGGCCTAGCTTTGATACCAATTGAGAAAATAAAGGCTAATCTTAATAAAGAAAACACCCAAGAGGGGGAAGGGATGAATTGGAGTTTAAAAAATTATTTTTCAAACACAATAAATTTAAGCATAGGAAACACAAATATAAAGAGATAAGGTTAGAGAAAGCAAACTTAGATTTTATAGTGGTTCGACACTTCCTTACCTACATCCATTCTCCTCAAGCTCCTAGCCGAGTGAAGGTTCCACTATACTTGAAGCTTTAACCAAGCTTCTAATCACTTTTACACTTAGATTTCAGTTCCAATGGGCTTTTACACAATCCCTTCAAGTCTCTACTCACTTGAAGGTTTTAACACTCAAATAATAAGTTTGAATCTCTTAACTTAGCTCAACAATGGCTCAAATACAACTCAAGGCTAGGATGAATCACAAAGGTGCATTAAAGAATATGCAAATGGAGATTTAATGCACCAAGAAAAGAATGAGAGCTTTTAAGGCAACAACAAGTAGGTAAACAAATAAATGCAAGTGTTCTCTTCTTTATAAATGAAGTGAAGCTCTCAATTTATAAGTTTCTAATCTCAGAAGCCAAAACGCCAAAAATCAGCCTCGACCAGTCGAGTTAGTGGTCAACCGATTCACTAGCCGTTGGAGTATTTAATGCATAGAAAGATATGAAAATCCTAAGTGCACCTATGCATTCATCTTACATATGTTTCCTATGATTAAAGGTCTTCCAATTTTCTTGATTGTGCATCCATTCGGTCCTTTGATGAATTTCCAAATTAACCCCTAAAATTCTTTATAATTCAAACCAATTAGTAACTTAATTATGGTTTGTTATCATTAAAACACGATTAGGAGAATCCTTGGGCTAACAAATTTCTACTACTTCAAATGCTTATTTTGGCAAGATTCTTAATATCATGGTGGAACTTAAATTGGTTTTTCTTAGGGTTTTCATCATTCAAAAGGCAAATCTATGATACAAATCTTTAAATTCAAATAGATTAAATTACATTTGTCACTAAATATGAGCTTTTATTAATAATAAGAATTTTTTTATTTTGTAAAAATATAAAATGCCACATAATCATTTAAAAAAATAAAATAAAATGTCAAACAAATAAATTACTAATAATAAAATTAAACAAATATATATATATATATATATATATATATATATATATATACCAATTAACTTTTAGTTAGATATTTACAACTAAATAAGATTTAAAAAAAATTAATGGACAAAGATATCTAGATGAAAATTGATGTGCATTTATCAATTATGATCTCCACTTATGTAACAATGCCTTGTTAGTTATTTTTAAATTTGAGAAGGTACTAACTTATGGGTATTTTAGTTACTATGTTAAAATAATGGTACCTAGGTGGTGTTTGTTTGTTTGTTTGTTTGTTTTTTTACTTAATTTTAAATAGAACTTAAAACTAAATAGTGCTTAATAGTTTTAAGTACTAGTTATTTATTTTTTATTTCTATTAAGTATTAAAAAGTAAAGAAAAACAAACATGTTACTTTTTCCATTTAGAAAAAGTCAAATTTTTTTTTTTTTAATTCAACAAAAAGTTTATAACAAGTCATGAAAAAGTAAAAAAAAAACAAATAATTTAAATTTTGAAAGCAAATTGCTTTCAATAAAAAGCTAAAAGAAACAAACACCCTCTTATTCTCCTTGTATGAAATAAAGAAAAATTTAAGGTGTCTTTGATAATTAATTTTTAAACTAGTTTTCTATTCTCTAAAAAAGCAAAACATGGCTTTTTCAAGAATATTCTTTAGTTGTTTTCATTTAGTTTCTAAGGGCTATTTTAAATAAATAATTATACAAATATGAATGATAAAAATAAAGTACTATTGTAGAACCCTAAGTTTGTCTCACACCTGATTACTACCAAAAAGTGCTATTTTGTAGACCTAATTATAATGGTTTTAAGCACCTTTGTGTAGTAATCATATTCATTTAACCCAATTAATTCATTAAGGTCCTTAGTAATTGGTTTTAACCATTTTGTGGCAAGTTTACATGTTTATATCAGCTTATGAATCAATTCAAGCATGCCAAATGATGGAGGAGCTACTTGGACAAGTTAAAGCAAGGTTTTAGCTACACCAAAGCAAGCCAACAAAAGGAGAAAAGCAAAGAGAAGCAAAGAGAAGCTAAAAGAAGCAAAAAGGAAAACAGAGGACAGCAGCTGCAGTCTTCTTTGGCACTTTTGGAGCACTTCCCGAAGTCCATTTTCTACATGCTATATACCATTTCAAATCTCAGAAAGTCAAGAATCCAACGGTTCAAACCATGTACGATTTGGAGCTGAATTGAGAAAGATATGGCCTTTGGAAGACAACTGCATCAAGCTGAGGGACAATTTCGCACACCACTGTTCAAGGTGCGAATTCCTCAGTCCACTGTGCGAGAATTTCGCACACCTCAAATCAACGTGCGAAATTGGAACTCCAACGTGCGAATTTTCCCCTGTTTCTGCCGACTCCACACGAGATCTTTTCTTTTAGATATTTTTGTATAAATTTCCATTCTTCTCCTTGTAATCCACGAATCATAAGATTTCTTAGCTAGGAAGGATTGGAAAAACTTCTCTATATATATTCCCTTGCATCCATTGTAATTGAATAATCGATCAATATATAGAATTTTTACAGAGCTCTCCCGTTTCTATTTTCTTAGTAGCCAAACAGCCTCTGAGGGTTTTTCCTCAAAGGATGATTGGCTAAAACTTTTAGTTTCTCAAAGTATGGATGTTATGTGATGGCTTGGATGCAATCCCATGGAAATTTCTCGCACCCGGAAGGTAAGGTAGTCGTTTTTTCATTAATGGTTCATTAATGCAAAGTTTGGTTTTTATTTCCTTTTGACAACTTCCAACGGCCAATACTTGATAAGCTTTTGGATTTCTATCCATTAGTTATCTCCTACGAGCTATTGGAAGGTGAGGTTTTCAATTCCAAGTTTTGCATTAATCCGTTAGAACCAATTTCAATGGCCATTGAAAGGTGAGTTTATCACCTGGAATGACTTTGAGTTGCCAATATTTGGTAAGCTTTTGGCTTTAGACCATTAGTTATCTCTTACGAGCCATTCAAAGGAAGTCTAAGGTGAATAACCATTGATGAAATTCACTACCATCTGTTTTGCCATTTTAAAGGATTAAAACTTGATTTGCTAAATCCATACCGGTTCGGGAAGCAAGCATCACCATAGTTGCAACCCCAACGCGAGGAGCCTATCCTGAGATTTCCAATTTGCATAAGAGCCAGAGCATAGCTATCCTATCTTTGAGAAACTTGTTTTTACACCCTTTCATTTTAGTCTTTAATGTTAGCTTAGATTAGCTTAAATCTTTCTAAAACATTTACATCTTCTTTTAAAGCTAACATCCATAAGAAAATCACCTATTTTCCTAATTTGAATATCACTTGTGTTTGCGAAAACCCTTCCCAGTGAACGATCCTAGAACCACTATGCTATAGTAGCTTGGCTACTTTAGTAATAGTATTCAAGGTATAAATTTTGTTGATACGCCTTTAAAGCTAAGCTACCATGAGTCGAATCAAATGGCGCCGCTGCCGGGGAAGGTGCCACAAGCACAGTGAAGCAACCATTAAGGGTAACTTGTGATCTTCATCACAAGTTTGGTGAGTTTTCTTATAATTTTTTTTTAGTTTAGTTTTTATTTAGTTAAATTTTTTTATTCTCTTTTCTTTTATTTTTGTTTTAATTTCAATTTGTGCATTCCTTGTTGGATTCGAGACCAAGAGGGAACCCTGGTACAGGTTGAAGTAAAGAGGCTTAGTTGAATATCATTTTAAAAAAAAATGGAAATTCCACATGAAGATCAAAGCTCTCATTATGATCATGATAAGGACAAATTTGCATACCTATCCATGAGGGATCGGATTGAGTTAGGGAAAAGGCAAGTTCAACAAAGCCAATGGGGTAGTAAGTATGTCTTGAATGAAGATATAAGCATGAAGGCAAAGCTAGCATCTATGGCTAGAAGGATAGAGGAGTTTGAATTGAGGAATGTGCATACTGAAGCACAACCACAAGCCATGCCAACTTCATTTGAGTATATAAACCATCCCAACCTTGCAACCCAACCTCAACCTCAACCATCAATGAGTACATCTTCATTGGAACAAGCCATTTTGAAGATAAGCAAAGTCATGGAGGAGTTTGTAGGTGAGCAACAAAAGATCAACTCTCATCTTAATGAAAAGATTGATAATATGGAGAGTTCAATAAATGTAAGAATGGAGGGGGTTTATAATGATCTATCACTAAGGATAGAAAAAGTTCAAGACTCCATTGAGAAGCTCACCAATCTCGACATAGCAAGGGGGAAAAGGAAGCTTCCTCCTCAACCCCACCATAACCTTCAAGGAACCAATGCAAAAAGATCAAGGAAAGTGTTGATGATCGACACTTTGGTGGGGGAGTGCTATGACAACTCTATGGACCAACCTTCCATTGAAAATCATAAGGTTCAAGATGATAAAGGGTTACTTGAACCCTTTAAAGCATCCACTTCTCTAGGGAAGAGAAGAGAAAGGACTTCCCTTGGACCAAATGGGAAGGATGCCAATTTTGTTTGGGATCCAGGGGGAATTCAACATGAAGTGGGTGTGTGAGTAAGGATGAGCTAAATAGTTCATCTTCTTTTTAGGGTACATGCTATCAGCTTCATTTAAATTCTATGCTTTCTTTTTAACATATGTTTTTGGATGATCATTGTAGGAGGAAATGCAAAAATGATGAAAGAAAAGGAAGAGAAGAGAGAATTCTGGCCATTGGTTTTATTTCCACTTTAGGACATATTTTGGAGCACTTTCTCAATTCCATTTTATACATACTATATATTGTTTCGAAGCTTGGGAAGTCAGGAGTCCAATGCTTCAAACGGTGTCTAAATCAGAGTTGAAACGAAAAAGTTATGGTCATTGTAAGAAAACTGGACCGAGTTGAGCGGGAATTTCGCACACCTCAATCCAAGGTGCGAAAATTTTCGCACCGTGCGAAACACCTCCTGGCACACGAGTGCCATTTCGCACACCTCAAGCCCATTTTCGCACCGTGCGAAACAAGGTGCGAAAATTTCGCACACCACTATTCAAGGTGTGAAATTCATTCCAAGGTGCGAAAATCTCAGTTCAAGGTGCATCAATTTCGCACACCTCAATCCAAGGTGCGAAAAATTTCGCACCGTGCGAAACACTCTCCTGGCACACGAGTGCCATTTCGCACACCTCAAACCCATTTTCGCACCGTGCGAAACAAGGTGCGAATTCCTCAGTCCAAAGTATGGAAATTTCGCACGATGCAATTCAAGGTGCGAAATTCTCATTTTAAGGTGCGAAAATTTTCGCTACTGTTGGACACATTTTTGAAGCACTTCCTGGAGCTCAAATTATGCATATGATATTTCATTTTAAAGCTTGGGAAGTCAGGAATCCAGTGCTTCAAACGGTGCATAATTTGGATTTGAAACAAAGAAGTTATGGCCGTTTGAAGACGACTATGCAAAGCTGAACGAAATGTTGCAGCCGCACCAAATTTTTCTACTGTTAGATACGTTTTTGGAGCACTTCCTGGAGCTCAAATTATTCATACCATATATAATTTTAAAGCTTAGGAAGTCAGGAATCCATAGCTTCAAACAGTGCATGATTTGGATTTGAAACGAAGAAGTTATGTCCATTTGAAGACACACTGCGCCAAGGTGCGAAATTTTTTTAAAGTGCGAAAATGTCCAAATGTCTTTTAAACCAATTTTTAAACACCCAAGACTCTGTTTTTCATTCCTAAAAGCCATTTCGACTTCCGAAAGAGTTTGAACATGCATTAGAGGAGAGAATACCCCCATGCACCCTGGGATCACACACCAAGCCTCTCATTCCATTTCTTACCTCCTAAAACCATCAAAGCTCATAGCTCCAGTTGAGAGCTCCAGTTGAGAAGACTATGCCACCCAAGGAGACTACCAGATCAGAGGTCAATGTCCTAACCCAACCCATTCAGAAGGCCACCATATCTCCACAGGACCCTTCTATTACTTGATCATCTCTTTATTTTTTTTGTATTTACTTATTATATTAGTATACATAATTCCATGTTTTGATGTCTTATATTCTGGGATTGGATGTATTACTGATGATACATCATATATAAACATCAATTTTGTATTAAACTTGGCATTTTTCTATTTCCTCTACTCATTAAATCTTTTGTTTTTCTTTGAAACATGTGGTTTCTCCTACATGACTCAGACTCCATGTCACTCAGGAGGTACCACTTCCTCCCTATTTTTCAATCGCTTTTGTCACATTGAGGACAATGTTCAGCTTGGTTGGGGGGAGAGTTGAGGAAGGAAGTATTGTTATTAATGCTAAGTTATTTTGGTAATTTAGTTGCTTTTTGCTTAATTTTAAAATTTTTTAAGTTTTTATTCTACTCTCCATGGTTATTAAGGAAAAATTCTTAAAAGTAAATGGGAAAAATTGAATTCTTATCTTATTGCCATAGTCTTAGAGTTTCTATTATGCTTACTAAAGTTGATGAATTGTTGAAACTTCTATTGAATTCAAGCTTAGTTCTTCCACTTTAAGCTTATCACACACCGTGCACACTAGGTTTTGTTTATAAGATGAAGAACTATTTCCCTCTTGACTTAGGAAAATTTTAGACTTGGTACCTTTGACCTCATTTAATAGTGTTGGGACACCTTGTAAAAGGCCAATGAGCCTTTGGAAAAAGAAAGAAAAAGAAAAATGTTTGCTTGCCTTGAAACCCGAGCAAGGTCTAAGGGGTATATAGTGAAAATCTTTAAAACCTGGTGCCCTAAGCCTTCATTGGTTGGGAGTCACCGACCTCAATGCTCGTTACATGGGTGAATAGGTGGAGTTTAACATACTGTAGGTGCTTGGGTATTAAAAATTCATTCTCAAAAGTCCGGGGTGAAATCCGAGGAGTTAGTGGTTGAAAAAATCCTTAAAGCTTGATGCCCTAAACCTTGATTGGTTGGGAGTCATCGATGGACCCCCGTTACATGGACAATTTAGAAAAGAATGCCTTTAAGCTTTGCACTCCTACATGAAAAAAATTGTGAAAGAAAAGAGGTGCATTCTTAGCCTATTGGAGGTTGATTAGTTTGCTAAGCTTTGAAAAGAACTAGGTTGAGGGAAGATATTAGTTTGACATACTATATCCGGAAACTAATAAATAACACATAGATTTTTGTGGAAGAGTAAGGATTGGACCTTTGGGAGTGGAAATTATTTTGAAGCTTAAATTTGCATAATGCCTACTCTTTATGAATTGTGACTAGGCAATTTATTTGATAGCTCCTATTGAAGTTTGAGTTTTATTTCTTTCATGTTCCATGTGAGAGTTTGATCAGTCATGCCACTCATATCATTTTTTGGAGTGATTTGCATGATCCCTCTTATGTATATTATTATAGTTTACTTAGTTTTTATCTCCTCCATTGCTAAGGGACTAGCAATGAGTCGGTTGGGGGGTGTGATTACTACCAAAAAGTGCTATTTTGTAGACCTAATTATAATGGTTTTAAGCACCTTTGTGTAGTAATCATATTCATTTAACCCAATTAATTCATTAAGGTCCTTAGTAATTGGTTTTAACCATTTTGTGGCAAGTTTACATGTTTATATCAGCTTATGAATCAATTCAAGCATGCCAAATGATGGAGGAGCTACTTGGACAAGTTAAAGCAAGGTTTTAGCTACACCAAAGCAAGCCAACAAAAGGAGAAAAGCAAAGAGAAGCAAAGAGAAGCTAAAAGAAGCAAAGAGGAAAACAGAGGACAGCAGCTGCAGTCTTCTTTGGCACTTTTGGAGCACTTCCCGAAGTCCATTTTCTACATACTATATACCATTTCAAATCTCAGAAAGTCAAGAATCCAACGGTTCAAACCATGTACGATTTGGAGCTGAATTGAGAAAGATATGGCCTTCGGAAGACAACTGCATCAAGTTGAGGGACAATTTCGCACACCACTGTTCAAGGTGCGAATTCCTCAGTCCACTGTGCGAGAATTTCGCACACCTCAAATCAACGTGCGAAATTGGAACTCCAACGTGCGAATTTTCCCCTGTTTCTGCCGACTCCACACGAGATCTTTTCTTTTAGATATTTTTGTATAAATTTCCATTCTTCTCCTTGTAATCCACGAATCATAAGATTTCTTAGCTAGGAAGGATTGGAAAAACTTCTCTATATATATTCCCTTGCATCCATTGTAATTGAATAATCGATCAATATATAGAATTTTTACAGAGCTCTCCCGTTTCTATTTTCTTAGTAGCCAAACAGCCTCTGAGGGTTTTTCCTCAAAGGATGATTGGCTAAAACTTTTAGTTTCTCAAAGTATGGATGTTATGTGATGGCTTGGATGCAATCCCATGGAAATTTCTCGCACCCGGAAGGTAAGGTAGTCGTTTTTTCATTAATGGTTCATTAATGCAAAGTTTGGTTTTTATTTCCTTTTGACAACTTCCAACGGCCAATACTTGATAAGCTTTTGGATTTCTATCCATTAGTTATCTCCTACGAGCTATTGGAAGGTGAGGTTTTCAATTCCAAGTTTTGCATTAATCCGTTAGAACCAATTTCAATGGCCATTGAAAGGTGAGTTTATCACCTAGAATGACTTTGAGTTGCCAATATTTGGTAAGCTTTTGGCTTTAGACCATTAGTTATCTCTTACGAGCCATTCAAAGGAAGTCTAAGGTGAATAACCATTGATGAAATTCACTACCATCTGTTTTGCCATTTTAAAGGATTAAAACTTGATTTGCTAAATCCATACCGGTTCGGGAAGCAAGCATCACCATAGTTGCAACCCCAACGCGAGGAGCCTATCCTGAGATTTCCAATTTGCATAAGAGCCAGAGCATAGCTATCCTATCTTTGAGAAACTTGTTTTTACACCCTTTCATTTTAGTCTTTAATGTTAGCTTAGATTAGTTTAAATCTTTCTAAAACATTTACATCTTCTTTTAAAGCTAACATCCATAAGAAAATCACCTATTTTCCTAATTTGAATATCACTTGTGTTTGCGAAAACCCTTCCCAGTGAACGATCCTAGAACCACTATGCTATAGTAGCTTGGCTACTTTAGTAATAGTATTCAAGGTATAAATTTTGTTGATACGCCTTTAAAGCTAAGCTACCATGAGTCGAATCAACACCCATTCTCTTTATTTTATTTTATTATTATCCTTTTATTTTATTTTTAGTTATTTTTATTTACTTATTTTTAAGGCTCTTTTTGTTAGTGTTTTTGGACTCATTCCATTTTATTTTTTGTCCAAATTTTTCATACCCATGTGTGGGACTAAATCTGGGCCATTCATCTCCACCATTCATACAAAAAAAAAAAAAAAAAAAAAAAACAAACTATAATCTCTTTCCATCTCATTTCCCCTACATTGATCGTCGCTCCTTTCTTTCATTTCCCCTTTTCTTTTCTTTCTTCTTTCTTTTCATTTTCTTCTTCTCTTTTTTTCCCTCATACCCATGCCATAGCTGCCTCCAACCACATGCCCTTACAATCAACATGCCCACAGTTGGTTCATTCGTTTTTCCCTTCTCCGATGATCCCCATTTTCATTAGATTTGGCTACCCTTCTCCTCCACTTCTTCCGCCTTGTCACAGCCACTCACACCCACCTCATCTTTTCACATGAATGCCGCATTTCTTCATTTTGAGATTGAACATGAGGTAAATCCTAATATTGATTTGCATAGTGTTAAGTTTAGGTTGTTTGTGAGTTTCAAGCTTCTTCTTTTTTTTGGTATGCCATTGTAATATTTTGGGTCTATTTTTCTTGATATGGATTTGGGTCTTATTGGTTATTGTTTCATTTGATTTGGATTTCATATCGTTTAGGCATGAGATATTAGTTTTGTTTGGCAGTATATGTGATTGGCTTAGGCTTGGTTGCATAATTTGATTTGGGTTGACATTATTGTATTTGTGCTTTCATTTTTATATTTATTAGGCTTGCACATTCCTTTTGGTTGTGACATATATTCTACTTCTTCCTTTGGATTTCCTTGTGATTGGGTCTTGTTTTGGCATTGTTCTAAGAGTAGGAAAAGTAACATGGAAGCAGTTGGAACAATTGAAGATAGGGCATGGGTCGGGCTAACTGAGGACCAAATTTTTATATTTAAAAGGAAGATAGGAGCAAGAAACAAGAGAGGAGGATGGCTTTCTGGATTTTTCTCTCTGTATTTTCTTTGCATTTTTTTTTTTTTTTTGTGAGAGGTTGAGAGGTTTTTGGAATTTCTAAGCTTTGTTGGAAAGCTATGGAGAGCTAGTAGAATTGGGATTGCATTGTAAAGGGTATAACTACTTATTCCTATTCTCATTTTGCATGTATTTGTTTTGTTATTCATTATCTTGTACATATGTTATTTCATTTATTTTGATATCCTCACAAGATATTATTATATGTTAGTTTTCTTTTTGTTGGTCTCTCTCCTGTTTATTTATTTATCTATTCATTTAGGATTTTATTCTTTTATTTAATGTTTTGTTTTACTACTTGTGGAGTGCATTTGTTAATGAAATCTTGTTTCAAAAATTATTGTTAATTTTTTTTAAATACATGAAAATTTTTTTTTGGAATAAATATTTAACCTTTTCAAATATTTTTTCATAGAACTGTAAAAATCTTGTTTAATGATTTAAATAAATAAAAAAACCTTATTTTGAAAAAAAGAAAAAAAAAACCTTTTTTGAACAAAATGTAAAACTGTTTTTTTATATGAAAATAAAAAATAAAAATAAAAAATAAAAAAAACACACACACACAATTTTAGAATTTAAAAAAAAATCTTTTAAATATCTTTTTAACAATAAACTAGAGTTTCTCTTTTTAACAAATTAGGTGTTCAAAGCCATAATTTTGGCGCTCATAGCCATAATTTTGGCACTCAAAGCCATAGTTAGGCATTCAAAGCTACAGTTAGACATTCAAAGCCACCTTCCATAGTTTAGGCGTTCAAAGCCACCTTCTTCATTTTAGGCGTTCAGAGCCACCTTACTCAATTTAGGCATTTAAAGCCACCTTACCCAGTTTAGGCATTCAAAGTCACCTTCCTCAATTTAGGCATTCAAAGCCACCTTTCTCAGTTAGGCATTCAGAACCACTTTCTTTAGTTTAGGCACTCAAAGCCACTTTGCTCAGTTTAGGCATTCAAATCCACCTTCCTCAATTAGGTGTTCAGAGCCACCTTCATCAACTAGTCGTTCAAAGCCACTAGGCGTTCAAATCCACCTTCTTCAATTTAGGCATTCAGAGCCACCTTGTTCGGTTTAAGCATTCGAAGCCACCTTCCTCGGTTAGGTGTTCAGAGCCACCTTCTTCAATTTAGGCATTTAGAGCCACCTTGCTCAACTTAGGTGTTCAAAGCCACATTCCTCAGCTTAGGTGTTCAAAGCCACCTTCCTTAGCTTAGGAATTCAAATCCATCTTCCTCAGTTAGGCATTTAAAGCCACCTTCTTCAGTTTAGGCGTTCAAAGCCACCTTGGTCATCTTAGGCATTCAAAGCCATCTTTCTCAGTTAGACGTTCAAAGCCACCTTCACTAGCTTAGGCGTTCGAATCCACTAGTCATTTAGAGCCATCTTCTTCAGTTTAGGCATTCAAAGTGACCTTACTCTATTTAAGCGGTCAAAGCCACCTTCCTCAGTTAGGCATTCAGAGCCACCTTTGTCAACTTAGGCATTCAGAGCCACCTTCCACAATTAAGCGTTTAGAGCCACCTTTGTTAGCTTAGGCATTTAGGATCACTTTCTTCATTAGGCATTCAAAGCCACTTTTCTTAGTTTAGGTATTTAGAACTATAGTGTAGGCATTCAAAGCCATAATTTTGGCATTCAAAGCCACAATTAAGGGTTTAGAGCCGTAGTTAGGTATTTAGAGCCATAGTTTAGGTGTCCAAAGTCGTTATTCTCAGTTTTGGTGTTTAAAGCCACATTTCAAGCGTTAGAACCGTAGTTTTCTATAGTCTCTCCTCCTCCATTGTATGTGATATAGTTTTTTAGCTTATAGCATGTGTTTTGATCTTATCATTGGTACCCCTTGCCTTACGCCCTTGTATAGTGCACATGTAGTTTTCCTTCGGTATCTGTTCGTTCTTATGCTCCACATTGGTTTAATTGCTACTTGACTTTGACATCGATTTTTGAGTCATTTTTTTAGTAATTTTAAAAGGAGTCTGGATCCATAGTGTAACTTTAGAAGCACCTTAAGAGTTTTGTTTTCTTATCCAACCCATTTTTGCCATTTTTTAGGGTTTTAAAGCCCCTTTGTTCTTGTTTTAGTTTGAGAGAGGTTGCATTACTAGGACAAATTTGGTGGTCTTTCTTGTTCTTTTGTAGGGCCCATTTTATTTCGTTTGTGTATACACTTACTTTACTCATGGACTCTACCAAAGAGGGGCATATTTGTAGACCCCCAAATTTGTCTCACATCCATTCTCTTATTTTATTTTATTATTATCCTTTTAACTTTTTATTTTTAGTTATTATTGTTTACTTATTTTTAGAGCTCTTTTTGTTAGTTTTTTTGGACTCGTTCCATTTTATTTTTTGCCAAATTTTCCATACCCATGTGTGGGACTAAATCTGGGTCATTCATCTTTGGCTTTATCTCCACTATTCATACTAAAAAAAAACCTAATCCATTTTCATCTCATTTGCCCTACATTGATCGTTGCTCCCTTCTTTCATTTCCTTTTTCCTTTCCTTTCTTATTTTTTTTCCATTTTATTCTTCTTTTTTTCCCTCATACCCACACCATAGCTACCTCCAACCACATGTCCTTACAATTGACACACCCACAATTGGTGCATTTGTCTTTCCCATCTCCAACGACCCCTACTTTCACTAGATTCGGCCACCCCTCTCCTCCATTTCTTCCATCTTATCACAACCACTCACATCCACCTCATCATTTCATGTGACTGCCACATTTCTTCATTTTGAGATTGAACATGAAGTAAAATCCTCATGTTGATTTGCACAACATTAAGTTTTTGAGTTTAGGTTGTTTGTGTATTTCAAGTTTTTTTTTTTTTTTTTTTGTATGCCATTATAATCCTTGGGTCTATTTTTCTTGATATGGATTTGGGTCTTATTGGTTATTGTTTCATTTGATTCAGATTTCATGTTGTTTGGGCATGAGATATTAGTTTTTTTGGCAATATATGTGATCAACTTAAGCTTGGTTGCATAATTTGATTTGGGTTGACATTATTGTATTTGTGCTTTCATTTTTATATTTCTTAGGCTTGCACATTTCTTTTGGTTATGACATATATTCTACGTCTTTATTTGGATTTCCTTATGCTTGGGTCATGTTTTGGCACTATTCTGAGAGTAGGAAAAGTAACATGGGAGCAATTGGAGCAGTTGAGGACAAGGCATGGGTCAAGTTGACTCAAGACCAAATTTTTTTATTTAAAAGGAAGATAGGAGCAAAAAACGAGAGAGGAGGACGACTCTCCATATTTTTCTATCTATATATATTTTTCTTGCTTTTTTTGAGAGGTTAAGAGGTTTTTGTTATTTCTAAGCTTTGTTGGAAAGTTGTGGAGAACTACTAGAATTACTTCAAATTGATGAATGGTGGTTTTTCATTCATACGTTCATTCGTTCACGTACAGAGTATATATAGAGGGTATACATGACTCAATATCCTATACAACTATTCAATCATATCTGTTAATTATGTTGACCACGTATAATCAAGCACTATAATCAAGCGTAATCACCTAAGAATAGGAAAGAATGATTACAAGGATTTGTATAGCTAATATTCTAATATCTCAACACTCCCCCTCAAGTTGGTGCATAAATGTCACACATGCCTAACTTGTCTAAAAATTTTGAGAACACTTGACTTAAGACTACAGCTTTGATGAGGATATTGGTCAATTGATCTTCTAATCGAATCTTAGGCAATTCCACAATCTTATCATCCAACTTCTCCTTAATGAAGAATTTGTTCACCTCGACATGCTTTGTACGATCATGTTGTACTGGATTATGAGCAATGTCACATGCGACTTTATTGTCACAAAACAATCGGATTGGTTGCCTAGATAGGTGACCTAGATCCTGTAAAAAGAGTCTTAGTCATAATGCCTCACAAAGTCCTAGAGCTATACCCCTAAATTCTACTTCTGCACTTGAACGAGCGACGACATTCTGCTTCTTACTTTTCCATGTCACAAGATTACCACCTACAAAGGTAAAGTAACCAAATGTAGGTCGTCTATCATCCACTGCATCGGCCCAATCAGCATCAGTATATAATTCTATAATCTGATGATCAACATTTTAGCGAACAAAATTCCCTTCCTATGAGCATTCTTCAAATACCTCAAAATGCACATGACTGCATTCATATGTTGTTCTTCAGGATTATGCATGTATTGACTCACTACACTCAATGCATAAGAAAGATCTGGTCTTGTATGAGCTAAGTACATTAATCTCCCCACAAGTCTCTGGTATCTTCCCTTATCGGTTGATACTTGATTAGGATCAACACATAATTTCAGACCTTCTTATATTGGTGTATCAACAGGTTGAAATCCCAACATTTCAGTCTCCTATAAAAGATCTAAGGCATACTTTCTTTGAGACAGAAAAATTCCTTCACTTGATCGAGAAACTTCAATCCCAAAAAAGTATTTCAGAGGACCTGGATCTTTCATTTTGAATTCTTTAGACAGATAATTTTGCAGAGCTTTTCTTTCTTTAGGATTATTTCCTATAACTACCATGTCGTCCACATATACGATGAGTGTCATAATCTTACCATGTTGCTTTTTCAGGAACAAAATGTGATCTGAATTACTTTGATGATAGCCAAGAGCTCTCATTGACTTTGTGAACCTTCCAAACCATGCTCTCGGGGATTACTTCAACCCATACAATGACTTCTTCAATTTGCACACCTTCTGACATTGCTTTTCTGACACCATGCATCCTAATGGAATATCCATATATACTTCTTCAGATAACTCGCCATGCAGAAAGACATTTTTCACATCAAACTATTGTAATGACCAATCCAGGTTTGCAACTAAAGACGGTAATACTCAAACTGTGTTGATCTTAGCTACATGTGCAAATGTCTCTATGTAGTCAATTCCATAAGTTTGAGTGTACCCTTTTGCTACCAGTCTTGCTTTAAATCGTTCAATACTACCATTTGCCTTGTACTTCACAGTACAGATCCAACGACACCCAACTAGCTTATTTCCTGGTGGACATTCTACGAGTTCCCATGTTTCATTCTTCTACAATGATTTCATCTCTTCATTCATGGCTGCTTTCCACCTTGGATCAGCTAAGGCTTCCTGCACACTATTAGGAATAGTTACAGTAGATAATTGATTTACAAATAACTTATTTGATTCAGACAAACGATGGTTAAACACATAGTTGCCCATGGGATATTTGACTTTGGTAGACAATTCAGGTTCATATGTGGGTTTAGGAATACCTCTATTATGACGGTGTGGTAACCGTTTCATGAATGGATTAGGTTCCAAATTAAGAACACCCTCAGTAGACGACGATTGGTTTGGCATTTCAGTGAAGGAATCTTTGGACCCAAATTGTTCAGATGGTGGTGATGGTTCAACTGTATTGCCTCTTCTCTCTTCTATCACTTCTTCAGCTTCTGGGTGGTCATTACTACTTGGTTCCAAAGTTGTACCACTCATATCCAATTCACCCGCTTCCTGGTTCACTAGTTCAAATTGTCCAAATTCATTCTCCTCAGAGATATGATAATCATAATCGAGATTTTGAATTTCCTTATGGTACTCCCCCTGAAGTTCAGACTCCAATGAAAAATACATCGAATCTTCATGAAACACCACATCCATTATAATAAACATTCGTCGAGTTAGAGGATGATAACATCAATATCCTTTTTAGTGCAATGCATATCCAACAAACACACATTGCAATGCATGGGAAGTTAACTTGGTGCATTGGTGTTTGTGTAGATGCACAAATGCCATGCAACCAAAAACACGAGGAGGTAGATTTGGGAATATTGGGGCAACTACGGCATTAGTAAGAGCTTGGAGATGTGTGTGGAAGTCAATTGAGCTGGAAGGTACTCAATTGATCAAGTATGCGGCAGATGTGATTGCTTCTCCCCAATAAGATATCGGCATTTTTGCTACTATCAAGGAAGCATGAACAACCTCTAACAAGTGTCGATTTTTTCATTCAGCGACTCCATTTTGCTGGGGTGTATTGGAACAAATAGTCTGATGAATGATGTCATGTCCTTTCAAATACTTCTGATGATTAGAACTCTGATATTCTCCACCATTATCGCTACGCATAACCCAAACCTTTGCATTGTATTGAGTTCCAATCATTTAATGAAATTTTTGAAACAACAAGTTCACTTTATCTTTGGTCTTCATCAAGCATAACCAGGTCATTCTGGTACAATCATCAATAAAAGTAACAAACCAACGCGAGCCACTCAAAGTTGGGACTTTGGATGGGCCCCAAAAACAGGATGTATAACCATAAAAGGAAGCGGACTTTTATTCAAAATTAACAAAAACGAAGCATGATGGCTTTTAGCCAATTCACAAATATCATAACAAAAACCAAAAACATCACGCCTTGCAAACAAACTAGGAAACAATTTTTTTAAATAACCAAAGGAAGCATGTCCTAAACGTCGATGCCACAACTAAATTTCAGACTTTTTCTTCTCCCCTTAAACCCATCTGCCATCAAGGCTTGTCGCACTTATTGGAATCATTTGACTACAAGTCCAAGTAATAAAGTTTTCCCCGCTTAATCACCTAAGAATGGGAAATAATGATTACAAAGATTTGTACAACTAATATCCTAATATCTTAACAGAATTAGGATAGCATTATAAAGGATATAACTACTGATCCTTTTCCTCATTTTGCTTGTATTTGTTTCATTATTCATTACCTTGTACATATGTTATTTCATTTATTTTGATATCCTGTCAATATATTATTGTATGTTAGTTTTTTTTTGTTGGTCTCTCTCCTGTTTATTTATTTATCTATTCATTTAGGATTTTATTCATTTATTTAGTGTTTTGTTTTGCTACTTGTGGAGTGAATATGTTAATGAAATCTTGTTTCAAAAATTATTATTAATTTTTTTTAAATAAACGGAAATTCTTTTTTGGAATAAAGATTTAATCTTTTCAAATAAATGGAATTTTTTTTTCATAGAACCGTAAATATCTTGTTTAATGATTTAAATTTTTTAAAAAAAAAGATCTTATTCCGAAAAAAGAAATAAAAGAAATAAAAAACCTTTTTTAAAACAAAATGTAAAACTGTTTTTTATTATGTGAAAGTAAAAAAGAAACAATTTTAGAAAAAAAAAAATCTTTTAAATATCTTTTTAACAATAAACTGGATTTTTTATGTTTTTTTTTTTTTTTTTACATATTTCTAATTCAAATAGAAATTGCTTTTTGAAATTTAAAAAAAAAAATTGATTGAAAGACTTTTGTAAAATTGCAATAAAATATATTTTTTTAGTTAAAAAAAGAAAAACTATTTTCGGTTAGGATTAATTTATGAATCAAATTTGCAAAAGTCTTGTTTTAATAAATAAGAGATAACCAAAAAAAATTAGATAAACTTGTACTTTTAGTTATTAATTAATTATTTAATTGAAGAAATTTCCTATTTCCAATTAAATTTGTAAAAGATATTCTTTTAATAAATGTTAAACAAAAAATTCTTTTAGATAAACTTATAAAAAAATATTTTATTAGGCAAATTTCTTTTCTTAATAAAATAAAATTTTAAAAAAATCATCTTTTTAAATAAAAATCGTAAGAGAAACTTTTTTTTCCATAAATGAAATTATAAATGAACTTTTTTTTGAGTAAAATTGAATTGAGATCTTTTTGTTACATAAAATCATAAAAATCAATGATAAAAATATTTTTTTTATAAAACCAAATAATAAATCATTTTTGATAAATAAAAAAAGGGATTAAGACACTTTTGTAAATAATTTTTTGTAAAAATTCACTTTCCTATTAATAATTTTTTATTATTAATAAAATTGGATTGAATTTTTAACATTTTTTGTAAACAAAGCTATAAATGTCTTTTTTTTAATTAAAAATTATTTTGCAAATAAAGTAATGATTTTTTTTATGAATAATTTGTATAAGCCACTTTTCTTAAATAAAAATAAATTGAAATACTTTTGTAAATAAAATTGTAACAATTTATTTCCTAACAAGGGCAAATAAAAATCATTTTCTTGTAAATAAAAATTGTTTTTAATAAATTCTTTTGATAAAATAAGTGCAAATAATTTTTTTGAAAATAAAAATTGAATACAAATGAAATTCAATCAAATAATTTGTTGCAAATAAATTTAAGTTTTTTGTTTGTAAATAATTAATTGAAATCATTCATTCAATTTTTTTTTTAATAAAATCCTATGAAATTTCTTGTTATTAATTTAAAAATATTCTTTTTTTAATCAATTTAATAATTCAATTTACATAATTATCTTGTCATTTATCTTGTATATTCTTGTAATTTGATTTCATCATTATTTTCGTATATATTTATTTGTATCATTTTGTTCTTAATATCCATGATTAATTAATTAATTGTCACAATCCCCTTCATTCATTTAGTAAAAATAGTAAGTTTATAGGCTTAAAGGGTTGTTACAGCATACCATCATATCTTCTTAATAGGTAACATAACTCCCAATTTTTGTAGACATATCTTTTTCAAATAACGAGTAACACATGACTTTATTTTTTATTTTATTTTTCCTTTAAAAAAATAAACAAAAATAATTTGTGACTCCAAGTCATCTAAAAATCAATTTTCAAAAATTAAAATTAAAATAAAAATAAAAACAGAACTTGTTATCATGACTTTATTTCTTATTTTATTTTTCCTTTTAAAAAAATAAACAAAAATAATTTGTGACTCCCGGTCATCAAAAAATCAATTTCAAAAATTAAAATTAAAATAAAAATAAAAACAGATCTTGTCGTTCAAGTGGGGATGCACGTAAAAAAAATACGAGTCTTGTGTAAAAGTTATTTTTTAAAACATATTTAAAAATATAAAAAAAATATATTTTAGATTAAAAAATAGACTTTATTTTATAAAAGATAGAGAACAATTCTCAAGTACTGCTTTATGGAATTATTTTCGAAAACATATTATAAGAGAAATGAAAAATGATTTTTCTTAAATTAATAATAATAATAAAATAAATAAATCCACATGCGAATGCCACGTCACTTGCCAAGTCAGCCTAACAGGAGAAGGAGAGAGAGTTGGAATTTTCTGTATCAATAGAGAATCAGTTCGTGATGCTGAGATGGCAAAGGATGGGTGTGGTGTCACTCCAACTTAGTGGACCAATCAAACTCCTTCAAAACATTATCTTATCTTATAGTATCCACATGTCCCATAACCTGACACAATTTCTCTGGCTGTAATTCACTTTGGGATCTCATGGATGAGATTCAAAGTCCCAATCTGGGTTTTAGAGAGCCAAGCACTTGCCAACTCAATACCCCATTTGGGTTCTTTTTGCCCATTTCCACAAATTCATCAGAGACAGAATTTTTGGTTTAGTGTCTCCCTTTCTCTCTCTTTTGGTTGGTTCTTGATGGTACTGATTGAACACATTAAATGTAAGGTGGATTTCATATTGCCATGGTATTCTATGCTAGATTTAGCAATGCAGATTGGTATATGATGGTGTGGATGACAGTATGATTAGGACATCAGTCCTTCATCAGACCCATGTCCTGGTATCACGAGAAGATCCACCTCAATCCCCAGAGTTGAGCTTCAAGTTGGGAGAGAAGGAATGTGTGTCCTTGTTGAAGAAATGCAGCAACATGGAGGAATTCAAGCAATCCCATGCCCGTATCCTCAAGTTGGGGCTCTTTGGGGATTCTTTCTGCGCAAGCAATCTTGTAGCTACTTGTGCTCTGTCAGATTGGGGCAGCATGGATTATGCATGCTCCATTTTCAGGCAAATGGATGAACTGGGTTCCTTTCAATTTAATACCATGATGAGGGGACATGTCAAGGATATGAACACGGAGGAAGCTCTGATTACCTATAAGGAGATGGCTGAGAGAGGGGTCAAGCCAGATAACTTTACTTACCCGACTCTGCTCAAGGCCTGCGCTCGGTTACCTGCAGTTGAGGAAGGAATGCAGGTGCACGCCCATATTTTAAAGCTTGGACTTGAAAATGATGTGTTTGTGCAGAACAGCTTGATCAGTATGTATGGGAAGTGTGGCGAAATAGGAGTTTGTTGTGCTGTTTTTGAGCAGATGAATGAACGGAGTGTTGCCTCTTGGAGTGCCCTTATTACAGCTCATGCAAGCTTGGGCATGTGGAGTGACTGCCTTAGGCTATTGGGGGATATGAGTAATGAGGGATATTGGAGGGCTGAAGAGAGCATTTTGGTCAGTGTTCTGTCTGCTTGTACCCATTTGGGTGCCCTTGATTTGGGAAGGTCTGTGCATGGCTTCTTACTGAGGAACGTGAGTGGACTCAATGTTATAGTTGAGACTTCTTTAATTGAAATGTATTTGAAGTGCGGGTCTCTATACAAAGGCATGTGTCTCTTCCAAAAGATGGCCAAGAAGAACAAGCTTTCCTATAGTGTGATGATATCAGGCCTCGCCATGCATGGCTATGGCCGAGAAGGCTTAAGGATTTTCACTGAAATGCTTGAACAAGGCCTTGAACCAGACGACATTGTCTACGTGGGAGTGCTAAACGCCTGCAGCCATGCTGGCCTTGTCCAGGAAGGTCTCCAGTGTTTCAACAGGATGAAGTTAGAGCATGGGATAGAACCTACAATTCAGCACTACGGATGCATGGTTGATCTCATGGGCCGAGCAGGGAAGATCGATGAAGCCCTGGAACTGATCAAGAGCATGCCCATGGAACCCAACGATGTTTTATGGCGTAGCCTTCTCAGTGCATCTAAGGTTCATAACAACTTGCAAGCAGGGGAGATTGCAGCCAAGCAATTATTCAAACTAGACTCTCAAAAAGCAAGTGATTATGTTGTATTATCTAACATGTATGCTCAAGCTCAAAGGTGGGAGGATGTGGCTAAGACTCGAACCAATATGTTCAGTAAGGGCCTGAGCCAGAGGCCCGGGTTCAGCTTGGTGGAGGTGAAGAGAAAGATGCACAGATTCGTATCGCAGGATGCAGGGCATCCCCAGAGTGAGAGCGTATACGAGATGCTGTACCAGATGGAGTGGCAGTTGAAGTTCGAAGGCTACTCCCCAGACACGACGCAGGTGTTGTGTGATGTAGATGAAGAAGAGAAGAAGCAGAGACTGAGTGGTCATAGTCAGAAGTTAGCAATTGCCTATGCACTCATACATACATCACAGGGATCTCCTATAAGAATAGTTAGAAACCTAAGGATGTGTAATGACTGTCACACATACACCAAACTAATTTCAATCATCTTTGATAGAGAAATTACTGTAAGGGACAGGCATCGGTTCCACCATTTTAAAGATGGGGCTTGCTCTTGTAGAGACTACTGGTGAATGGATACATATTTCTCATTCATGGAGTGATGTTTCCCCAAGTTGTCAAGTTACTCTGCCCAGGAGCTCACGCTGCTATTTGCTTCACCATCCTGAAACAAGCTTATTATGACCGTCAAAGAAAATTGGAGGAGCCACAAGCGCTTGCCTTCTTGAGTATTACCTCCCACACCTTAATGACAAGCAGAATAAAAGAACTAAGAAATAGGAATGAGGAAGACCAACCGATGGATGGCATGATAGAATTCATAATCCACAGAGGGATTAAAAGTAATTGTCCCTTGAAATCACTTTCAAACACATGCTTAATTAGAGGGGTTTGTAGCCAAAAGCATTTGTATTGTCCCAGTGGACATAACAATGTGTGTTCAGGACATGAGTTCGAGTAACTTTATATTGCACAATATTCAAATAAATTACAAGAGGTAAAATCACCTACCTCATTGTTTTGCCGGGTTCTTTTAGCCTTCAAAACTTATTTTCTAGTACTCATCAAGCGTATCATATTTAGTTCTAATTTTAAGATGATAAACCTCACTTATTAAAATACAACAAGTGCCTTCATTCTATGTGAACTGAAGAAATGGCTGATGTAATTTGCTGGGCTCGTGGATCACCAGTTTCTAAAGAAACACCATGAGGGTCTTCTCTGACTAGCATAGCCAGCACATTGAGCGAAGTCCATGCTTTGGTTATGTTGCTACTTGAATCCCCTAAGGTGACAGCAAAAATTGCATCAAATCCACCTGCTCCTGGAACTCCAGCCAATAGAACTCCTTCCATGTCCATAGTAGCATCCAAAAGCCGAGTTTGAGAATTGGGTTCTATCTGCAATTTAGGAAAGTAAAAGAAATTGATGAACTGATAGAACAGCATGGTGATAATAGGGAGGGCTTGAAAGCACATTAGTGAAATTTAGATCACCCACATTAAATCTCGCCATGCCTGTACGCTCAAAATGGCAACAATCTGAATGATAAGCATTGGGCTTTTTGACTTCAACTAAATAATTCAAATTTCCAATTTATTTTATTATATAAATAAAGAAAACTACCTAATCAATCTTACTGCATCCTTCATTTCAAGTTCCTCTTTGGAATCTCAAAAGGTGGAATTTGTGTATAAAACAAAAAGAGCTTACAAGTTGTTTGTGTTAAACTACTAGTTACCGATGCATGATACCAGACTGATAGCCCAGGTAGACACAAACTCAAAGCCATCACAGGGGACCCTCGCTTCAGTTCCAGTAAATTCCATAATTGTCTTTAGGCTACCAATTTAGATTGGCCCCTCTTCCACTAACATGTAATGAATGCATTCATGCATGGTAATCTTCAGTAGAGATCAATATGATACAACCACTAGCTCCAAAGCTTTGAGAGGAGATATTAAAGTTGAAATACCAAGGTTGGGTTTACTCAAAGCCAGATAGATAGCACTTTTGTTTGTCAAGCATACAGGTGCAAGACTAAAATTCTTAGATTGTCTATTTTGAAGACAATATTTGTTAGCTAGTAATGATGTAACTGAAACTTCTTCGTTCAAGAAATATCTAAGAAAAGGGAACAAGATTTATATTTATTATATTATTATTAATTTATATTTTGACTTAACTAATATTTGATATGACAGGGTCTTTGGAGTCATTTTTCTTTTAACACTTAACTCAAGAGTCTGCATTCCAGATATAACAAGATCCTCATCTAGCTACTGAAATTCCTTGGTTTGGAAAAGGTATTTTTGCTCAATATTTACTGAATGAAACTGGGATACTTGGATATAACTGGCAGATACCCTTATTAAGGTGAATCATCGATTGGGTGACAAAAGGGCACTCATACCCAGATTTGGGTATGCATCACAGACTCGTGAGAAGATTGATCTATTTATACTAAGATTGCTCATGCAGTATAAGATCTGCCTCAGGGCACTGTTCCTTTGTCTTCTACCGAGGAAAAGTAAAAAATAAACTGTAGCATCCCTTCCTTTTAGTCCGTTTTTCTCTTTTTCTCATCTTTACAGTCAGGGGAGGGATTATTCACCCTTCCTAGAGAGAATGTCTCTTAAATGTTGTCCAAATAGATTCCAAACATTTAATTTAAACATCAACCAAAGAGCATAAAAACTATCTTAAAAGAACTTTCTCAAGGACAACCTCTCAAGTGATTACACTTTAAATTTGGATAAAGAATGGACAAGCAACCATTCAAAATGGAAAAGACCTACCGGGATGCCTGCAGCCTCACCCATCTGGCGCATATTACTTCTGATCCTAAGCATTGCATCTCTTGCTGCTAACAATGCATTAACAACTGCTTCTTGGTCTGGCCCAGTGGCTCGCTCCATCCACTGTTCAAGTAATCAGGATTTTGTGAATTTAATAAAAAACAAAAGGAGTACAGATAACAATCCACACCTGATGGCATAAATGAGCTAAACAATATCATCAACTTCAAAACTTGAGATTGAAGCTCAATCTACACTTAAAAATAAAAATAAGCATCAATGAGTTTTCAGGTCTTGGAGTGCCTGTACAATATTGTATGGAACATAGTGTGGAAGCTTAAGAGCCACATGCCATGTAAATATATTTTTATATATACTTTTCTCTATTCCTTGGTTCAATCATGATACTTTGTGCATATACGATTAAAAATCCCATATCTAGAAGTGTGATATGGTATCTATAAGAAATCACAGGTTTGTGTGATCTATGACAATTATCACAAACATTGCACAAACCAAATCTAGGCGTTGCTACCATCTATTTAATACTCAAATACTGTTTTTTAATGGTTTGGGCATTAGAAAGAACATGAAAAATTTTAGATTGATCTTAATGTAACTCAAAAAGCATGGTTTAGTATATCCCACCATACCATCTAACATCCATCATATCTTACAAATGCAGCCATTGAATAAAAGACTGGCCAAATAATAAAATCTGAGATCAACAAGCATATGGATGAAATTAGGTCCACTAGATGGAAGGAAAACATGAAATAAAAGAGAGTAAACTATTAAAAATTTTATAGTGAATCAGCAACAATAAATAAAATGGCATCAAACAAGTATGGACTAAAAGATATAAGCATTTACTGTTGATGCGATCAGGCTGGAAGTACTTGCTATTCGTTTAACCCTAAAAGTTTTCCTCAAATACAAACTGGCTCCTTGTAATTTGGGATAAAATTTTTGCTTAGGATTATCTTTTGCATTGGAACCTATTATCCAGATTGATATTGTTGCTGTTGATAAGGTGTCAGAAGATTTTGTTTGAAAGAAAGGGGCATCCATAGAAAGGAAGGATGCTGAGTTGGTATTCCATTTAAAACCTGCATCAGAATCCTCCCACGTTTGTATCCATCCCCAGTGTTTACTACACATATTGTGGCACCCTAAGATCATATTATCCTTTTTAGCTATGCTCTCAAAAAGTTTTCAGAAGAGATATGAATATAAAATTAACCCTTAACTAGGTATTCTTACACATGCAAAAAGGTGGAAATAACCATCATTGCCCAATTCACAGTGTTAGACTACTAAACACATAAACACATGCAAGTTAAACTCTAAACACATGAACACAATGAATTTAGACTCTAAACACATGAACATATTGAATCGTTCACCAAAATGAATGAATATGTGTATATGCACACAAATAATCTTTACATCAGATGTTTGCTTCAAAAATTTATTCTAATGTATAATTTAAGATGAATTTCGCCATTTAGTGAGCATATTCAAGAAGAGCTCCCATGATGTACAATGTTTTTAGCTGACAGAGAGAGTAGGGGGTACAGCTAAGAAATGCTTTAAAACATAAATATTTCAATATAAGCAGGTCAGGTTTAGGAGTAAATAAATGGAAGATGACTCTAAAAACTAGGACTAAAATGAAAAGAATGGACTAAGGGGCAGTGTTATAGTGCCATTTTTGTTGCTTCCACATCTTTCCACATGTGGCTACCCTCTAAGCAACTTTCAATTTCCATGGCAACAACAAAACTGCTCTAGCAATAACATTTCCTCAAATTCAGTTCCAAGAGACATCCAACTTTACTTTTTACTCTGGTAATTCTTTTGTGGTCATAGTACATATTTCCTGTACTTCTAAGTTTCTTTTCAATTGCTGATAAAAAAATATCAACAACCACTAGTCTACCACAAATAAATAAACTGTTTATGCAAAAAGAAGAATCAATAAGAAGAAATTTTGTTAGGTGTGCCTGCTATTGTCTAAAAGATTCCAGCAATCTGATTTAAAAGAAGAGTGTTCTTACATTTATTTTTGAATGATACAAAATTAGAAAGAATTTTTATTTTTGTTCCTACTTGATTGCAGAGATGAGTAAAATGAGATCATAAATTACCTTCTCTGACCTATGAATGCTGCAACTGTTGATCACACATTTATATGCATCCCAATTTTCCTCTGCTAATTTACTCAAAATCTTGAATTGTGTTTCAAGTGCTGAATTTGCCGCTGACAACTTTCTCCATGTTTCTAGGGACTTCTCAGGGTCAGACTTTTGCCACTTCTTTACAGCACCTACCATTGATGGTGTTGATGAACCTCCAGCGCCTGGTTCTCCTAGCAACTACCACATCCACCATGACCAGAAAGGGTAACTAAAAAGAAATAATGGATCTCATGGTTTCCATGAAATGAAGAAAGGCTGTTAAGGACTCACCATTCTATTTATTACAAAAAGGGAAATAAAAGAAAGGTAAAGGATCATTAGAATTGAAGGATGCTATTTCTCAAACAAATCTGTTTCTTGTCAAATAATTTATTGCATTTGTTTCCTGATTTATACTTTTAAATTATTGTTCAAATGGAATCATGTTCCCAGTATATAGCAGGCACCTGACGTTCTGATAAATGAGGAGACAGGACATATTTCATCTCTTGGCAGGTGATAAATGAAGGAAAACTTTTTAATCAATTGGACAACATTAGGGAGGAAAAAGGCATTTTATTAATAAAGCTTTTCACCCTCACAATAGTTACAAATGTCATACTATAAATGCATATCCACATGTAAGCAGCAATGAATGATGATATCTACATACTTACAAGAGTCATCAACGGTGGCAAGGAAAATTTAGTCCTTTCATGGTCCCAATTTCCTTTTAGTATATCATGAATGACTTCTTGTATGGGCAGTCCTTTCACTGCAACCTGGATTATCACAACAGGAAAAATTTAAAAGGAAACAAGTACTAGGAAAAGCTTCCAAAGGACATTTACTAATATTAGTATGATAGAAACATTTTTTTTTTTTTTTTTTTGATAAATAAGCGTAGAATGTATTAATAAGAAGCAAAAAAGCCACAAAGCATACAGGGAGTATAGAAGGCAGCTAAGGCCTCGCAACCAAAAGGAGAAGAAACAAAAAACTCACCAACCCTTAACTGGAAGCTAACCACTCCAAAAAGCCTATAAGTGAGAGCAGCTCCTCTCCAATATACAATTTAGCCCAACCCCATAAATTACAAACAAAAGAATTTTTAAGCTTCTGAATTGCTAACACCCTCCCCTAAAAGCTAATCTATTCCTCTCCCTCCAAACCGTCCAAAAAATGTACAACGAAATGGATTTCCAAATCTTTTTCCTTTTTTTCTCCACAAAAGAGCCCCTCCAGCTAAATAAAACCTCCTTTACAGTTTCTAGAAAAACCCACTGAGCGCCAAACAAACCAAGAACAATATCCCACAGCACTTTGGCCACTGTACAATGTATTAGATTATGATTTACAGTTTCTTCTTCGCAACCACACAAGAAACAACAATTAGGAAGCTATCATCCTCTTTTTTGGAGTATCAAGAGTAAGCACCTTCCCCCAAGCGGCTTCCCACGCGAAGAACGCAATTTTGGTTGGAACTCTACCCACCCAAATGTTACTTTTTGGGAAAACGGCGGCAATGGGGCTTACCAACAAGCTGTACACTTTCTTGACTCTAAACTGCCCGTTTCTTCCTTCCTTCCAAAAAACCGAGTCTTCCTCCAAAGTAATCTTGTAACCCCTCAAAACAAGAAGCAAATTGTCTACCATATCCAATTCCCAATCATTAAAGTCTCTAAGAAACCTTAAATTCCAGCCGTCTTGGCTGAAATTCTGGTCCCACATCTCTTCCACTGTGGCATTCTTATGAACAACCATAGCATAAAGATGCGGGAATCTTTGGGATAGCACTATACACCCACACCAAAGATCAATCCAGAATCTGATTTTGGTGCCTTTTCCCACTTTAAACGCCATATTTTCCCAGCACCAAACAGATTCCTTCAAGATCTCCTTCCAAACCCCTACTCCAAACGCCCCATTTGCCTTCTTTGTCCTCCAACCAAGATCCTCTTGCCCATACTTTGCCACAATCACCTGCTTCCAAAGATCCTCCTTAACACAAGCAAATCTCCATATCCATTTGCCAAGCAAGGCTTTGTTCAAGAGGGCTAACTTTCTTAAGCCAAGCCCCCCCTTTTCCTTATCCGCACAAACCACCTCCCAATTGACTAAGTGGGCTTTCTTTTCCAGATTACCCCCTCCCCACAAAAAATCTCTTTGCAACTTTTCTAATCTCCTTGCCACTATCTTTGGCATGCGGAAAAGGGACATTTGATACAAGGGCATACTAGCCATCGTGGTTTTTATAAGTGTAATTCTCCCACCTTTGGATATATATTGACGTTTCCAAAGGGCAAGTCTCCTCCTCACTCTCTCTTCCACCCCATCCCACACGGAAGAGGCCTTATTAGGCACCCCCAATTATATTTTTGGGGACAAATCATTCTTTTAGATATGAATTCATCATCTTCATCTGAATATATAGAAACAAATCATTCTTCTAGATAAAAATCCATTATTTCATCTTCACCTATGCAAACCAAGAACATGGACAGGCATTTCATTAATTTCTTCATCTAAACCTTGTCAACAATAGCATACTCTCATGGTGCAAAGCTTGCAGCCATTACTCTGTTATAGCAACCTAGACGAATCTGCTATGACCATGTTTGAGTTTGAGTTTATCATCTAAAGGGAGAAGTTGAGGATGCAAACTTATTGTTAGGAAATAAATCCTATTGAGAACATCCCATAGCACCCTCTTTTCCAATATCAATTGCCTCATTAGTTACAGATGCAGGCCTAGAAATCTCAACTATTACCAATTAATCAAATCAAAAAGTATAAAAAGCCTAGAGAGTAAACACAGCTGAATAAATAACAATAGATGACCAATCTTCAGTGATGAACAAAATCCTTTGAAGAACACTTATAACTCAAATCCTTAACAACTCGTCAAACCCTCCATTCAATTTGAAATTTAATTCGATTCCAGGAAAAATAAAAGAATTACACTGGAGGAGGGACTGTCAAGGTGGTTAATCTTGGTGATTGAGTCTATCGATCAGGGTTGGAAAAATACTTCCTTCTTTGACTTTCAAAGATGATTGAAATTATAGAATCCATTTCCATAGAACTCTTTTGTGATTGACAACTGAAAGAGAACCCACCATCTTGTGGTATAGATTCAAAATCACTTTGACCTTCTCTCCAGAGATACACAGGGTGTTATGAACACTAAATACCTTCTTGAGACAAATGATTCTATCATCCATAACTATGTTACTGTTCCCATTTGATCCCAAGAAAATGGAACTAGTTTGGGGTTGATAATCTAAATATCTTTTTTGAAGGAATAAGAATTGAAATATTACAAGAAAAGGAAAAGAAAAAAAAAAAAAAAAACTAGAAGGTTAATAGCAAGTATTATCCATGCAATTATATTAAGGAAAATCTCCTTATGTACGTACAACATGAAGTACTATAATATCCATCTTACTCTTCCTTTTTCTTAAAGATGAAAAGGCACAAAAGTAAAATTTAAAGAAGTTTTTCATACAATTCACCACTTGCCTGAACAGCTCCACCACCCTTCACTTTTCAAGGTGGATGAATGAAAAGTAATATAAAGGGAGAAAAAAGGAGGATAATGGAAGGCAATGAGCACGAGAAATTTCCTAATGCCTTTGCACCCCACTTGAGGTTTTCAACTTTGACCTTGTTCTGTTTAATTTCTCTTTTGATATAAAAACTGAAAATAATTATCAATATAAAAAGAGTGAACAAAAAGAGGGGTGAGTTATCCTTTGAAAGGGTTAAAATGCGTTGCTTAAAATTAGTCCATTCAGGAATGAAACTTGGAAGTTAGCATAAATAGATGGAAGTTCAAGGTTGCTATCACATTGACATAGAATTATTGTGCCAACAACAACAAATCCCAAGCTGCATATTTGATTTATTATTTTGAGGATCTGAATCAAGAAATTATTTATTTATTAAAATTAATTCAGGCAGTTTGCATTGAACTTACTATTTTAATGAAAAACTATTGAGCCAATCATGTATAAAGGTATAGTTGCTTGTTCCAATTTTCTGCTATTTTAACCCCACATTGTGAGTAAGAAGACATATATTAGAACACAGTAACAGAAGGCAGGCACCAAAAAGTGCATGTAGCTCATAGATAGAGGAAAGGCATAATCACTTAAGGATCCAATCTAAAAGATTTTCATTGAGTGCAGATCTTTAAAGAAGAAACAAACCTTATAAACCCATCCAGTTCTTCCTCAGAAATAGAAGAAAAAATTTTAAAGAACAAAACAATGTCTTTCAGATTTATTTGCTGCAACAATGTAATGAAGGAAAACAAAATTATTGTCTCATTAAATGGTGGAACCCCACCTACCCAACCCCCTGCAATCCCATCTGTCCACATGCTTACCATGGGAGCACAAATGCCATTGGCCCATTGATATCTGACAAAGACAGCATGAATCATAGATAGCTTTGATTTCTATATTGATGTGAAATTTAGACAAGAATCAACACTATAGGCTTCCATCAATGTACACCAAAACCATCCACAACATGCACAAACCTAGAGAGAGATACCTGAGCAGAAGAAAGGACTTCCGGGGAAAACCGGACATATCGTTGACTGCCATAAACTGCAGAGCTGACATCAAAACCGCTGCCAACTTTCCCTTGTGCAATGCAGTGAGCACTTTGAGCTATCACATGCACCAAATCAAGATCCACACAATCTTTTTCTTGGTGTTGATCTTTATTCAATGAAGATAAATTAACAACTCCAAAGTAATGAAGTAAAGCAGCAACCACTGATGTTGTCATTGCTGCAGATGAACCCAGTCCAGTTTTTGCCACTTCAGGTTTGCAATTCTCTCCATTTGATTCCTCTGCATTAAAGGTAATTGGTGTAAAAGGCGGAAGGGCAGCCAACACATCTGGTGTCAAAGGGAGTCCACGTGCTTCAATCTATAAGAAAAGGTAGGGTATAGTTGTAATAATCTGTGAATAATGAAAATGTAAATGAAAGATAGCTTAGAGCAGCAGGACCTAAAACATGACTCTGTAGTAGAAACACCCAAAACCATTAAAATTGTTAAAGAAACTAGCATAAACACTGAAGCAGCTTTTTTCACAAAATATGCGATCATTAACGAAAAGCTTGAAAATACATTTTTTCATCCTATTTAACAAGACATCCTAATTCAGGATTTTTGGACATTTTAAGATGTATGTGTCAGACACCAATACTCTTGCAACATTCATTTTCCTTTGAGGTTAACCCATCAAGATATCCTTGTATCCATGTCATAGATTGATACACACAGCTTCCAAATATTAATGCTAAACCAAACATATGAATTGATGAATAGAAATAAGGGGTTAAAGAACACAGCATTTGAAGTAATGCAATCATCTGATGTAAATTTTTGCAGACTTTATGTAACACAATGCCAGATGGAATACTCCATAATACTATATCCAAAATGTTATCAGCAATACATAATGCAGAATCCTCAAAATTCTGACAGTGACTGATTTTTAAAAATCAAAAATAAGAAGTCCCAATATAAAATAAAATTAAAAAAAAAAAAGCACTTTATTTCAATAGATTTTGATTTTTGTTTATTATTAATTATTATAAGCCATTATATTCTAGGAACAGTAAAACAAATTTCTAACAAAAACCACTTGCCGTAAAACTCAAGTATACCATGTTCCTGACCATATCCCTCAACTGTCAAGAAGATCTACAATAGGGTAACAAAACAAGAAAAAAAAAAAAAAGATAAAGAGCCACAAAATATTAACTCAATAGATTGAGAAGTTTAAAAATAAATAAATAAATAAGAAAGAACTGAAAGGGAACTCACATAATTCCTGTATGAATAAAAATCATTGCAACCTAAGATTGTAATATCAAGACCTGCATAACAATTCAGTTGGGCCATTAGACTATTGAAGATCCCATATTCTTTTCTCACAAGTGACAAGCATGTAAAGCATCAAAAGTTACCTTGTAAGAGTTTTGTGTGTAAAAAATCATTATTATTCTTGTCAAGTGTTGCACGTGCAGCTGCTATAGTGTATTGCACTGCTTGCTCAACGAAAGGATTCCTTGATTCACTGAGATCTTAAAGCAACTATTACTGTAAGCTCACCTCAATAATGGATTAAAGCACATATCCTATCTGATTTGCATTCATTTATTAGGCCAAAACTACTCAGAATAAGCTTTTGTGGACCAGAAACTTATTTGTCTGTTAACCAGATATCACTCGATGCTATACACACATGCATGAACAAAGTACACAGGCTTTGAAAAAGAGACGTAAATGCACTAAATGGATCAAAGATATTAAATTATAAAACAATAAACATAAGGCAACCAACAAAAACTTGCCTTGAAGAAACACATTGGAGCATTAAATTTTTTAGTGACATTTTGTACATAGTTTCTCTGGAGAGCTGAGGAGATGTTAATTTCACATCTGTCCATGCCTGAAAAACGAGAAATAAAAGATGACATCATAAAGAATCCAACACAATGGTAACAATGCTTCTTAATAAGCTGGCTCCTCCTGGTAAGACAACAAATTTGTTAGTCAAAAGGATTAGCTGAGTTGAAATCATAAAAACCAATTACTCCAATCAAAGATGTAAACTGCAATGAGAAAATAACGTTGGATTTTTAACAAGAGTGAGAAAAGCATCAAATCAATGATAACCGCATGAGGACCATTTTGATCATCTATAAGGTAGTCAATGGCAGGCGAATAACCAACCATTTCATAAGCAACAGGTTCATAAATGGCTGTTTGGATCGATTTATTTACTAGAGTCCGTAGGCATTCTTTCTTGGACATAGGTACTCACATATCAGTGCAAACCACAGGTATTTTGTTCTTGACAATCATAGAATATACACCAATTTTTTGGTTTATGAGACACCTTTTCAACAACTTAAAACTTCAGCTCCACTAGTAAGCAGTTAACATCTTCAGTACCAAAAATAGATTTTCACAACTGTTTTAGCAGCTTAAAATTTACAGCCCTAGAAATTCAGCACTAAGCATCTTAGGTACTAACTTTTAAATTGAACAATTAGAAATTGAAACACAGATTTAAGAAAGATTACATACCCAAGCCCAGCTATCAGGCTCGATATCTTCGCGCAGGGGTTTCACAATAGCATAAAATCGAGCATTTGTGCTGAGCACTATTCCTGCATTGGGTCTCTCCAAAATTAGGTAACCCCCAGTCATCAAGACCTTTCCAGGAGCAGAAGCCCTAATTCCACATCAAGAACATCAAAATAATATTAAAAAATTCAATCTTTTCATGCAACTAAGAGATCACAAAAAATCAAAATATATTGATTGCAGGGAAAATTGAAGAAAAGAAATAATCTTGAACCTTAGTAAACCTTCTCACATTTGACATAACTAAGTCAAGCCTTTCATTTTCGTCTATGAAGCAAAAGAGCAGAAAGCATATCATCCACACTTTTTCTTTCCGTTTCCTCCATTTTCTCACAAACCAAACAGAGATTTGAGAGATTCGTAGAAATCTACAAAAATCTGTTTGATAACTGGAAAACGGAGAAAAGAACCCACGATCTTGAACCTCATTAAACCTTCCCAAATTTTGGCATAGTTTCTTCTATGAAACAGAAAAACAACAGAAAAAACAGCATGTCTAATTTTCTTTCGTTTTCTTTCATTTTTCCAATAATCAAACAAAGATTTTTCAAATTCTAATAAATCCATGGAATCCACAAAACTCAATAGCCTGCTGCCGAAAAAAGGAAGAAAATAAAGCAACCCACAACCTAAAACCTCAGTTACTCTTCCAATTCAGGCAAATTTGTTGATCTTCCATTTTCATTTTTTTCCTCAGCGAAGCATAGTTTTCCAAACAGGCAAAAAACTCTCGATACTTTTCTTCTGATTTTTCCATCAAACAAACAGAGATTTTGGAGAAAAATCAGTGTATACAATCATAGAAGGGACTTACACCACAGCCATTGTTGGTCTGCAATGGAAGGGTGGGCAGCGATCGAAGACAGCAAAGAAGAGCTCCCGCAAAAAGGACGAGGAGGCTTTATTGTTAGGTTTTAACGCCCACAGTTCACTCTAGGACCCACCCATCACCCCATTACTAGTTTACTACCTCTTGGTGGTGACCCCATTTGCCCTTTGAAAATCAGACTCCCCAAACAACTGATCTTCGAAACAATTGTCAAAGATCATTAAATAACCCTTTTTCTTTTTTTCTTTTTTTCTTTTTTATATACTTCATCTATTTTTCCCTTCATTTTCTTGCTTACTCTTACGGTCTTGCCTCTATTTTCTCTCTATCTCCCCTTCTTCATATATATATATATATATTCACTCACACCCTTTACCAATTTTAATATGAATATGATAAAGCAAGGGTCTATTTGAAAACTATTTTTTAAAATAATGTTTTGTTCTTCAAAACAAAAAATACAGAAAACACGCTTAACAATCAAACATTATTTTTTGTTTTTTATTCTTTATTCTTTATTCTTAAGAACAGAAAACATGGTTATAGACCCCTTTTTTTTTACCAAGGGACTTTCGTTTTTTGATTACTATCATTTATTGCATTTTATGGAGCGTTATCTTGGCTTTTTCTACCACCACTTGATGACCACTCGGGGGTGAGTTGGGTATTTTCATTTGGGGGAAGTGGGAGACGACCTCTACGAGTGAGCAAGCTGCATAGGACGCGTAGCAAAGGACATTACTACCTCGGTATGGTGGTGGTTAGGATGGAAATGTCTCTAAACGAGGAGCAGTAGAGTTGGTCATGGATATGGCTTGAAGACATATGGTCTGAGCTAGTTGTAATGGGTTGTGCTATGTTTGTGCTAGACCTTTGCCACATGGGAATTTTATTGGAAATTATGATGGGACCAAATTTAGAAAATGGTTTACTCCACCATGGGTTGTGTAACACCCGGGCATTTTCTTTTAAGGGTAATTTAGGAAATTGTTATTACTAATTAAATTAATTAATTAATTAATTTAATAAAGTGGAAGAGGGGTAAAAGTGTAATTTTACGAATAAATACCCTAGGTATAAATTAGAAATTTTATTCTTTCCCTTCTTTTCTGAATAGAGTTCCTGTTCGCAGAATTCCAGAGAACGTAAGGTTGGAGTCAGATTTCAGGGTTGAAGAACAAATCTCTATAGGTAAGATTCTAAACCCTAGTTTAATATTTTAGATTCATTAGTTAATTTCAAACACATTAGATATATTTTTTTTGGAAAACCCCAAATCTAGATTAGGGTTAGATTATTTTTTTTTAATTCGTTTTAATATCAAATAGTGAAAATTTAATATTTTGATTTAGTATTGGAATTTGGGAGATCTTAAGTTTTATTAGAAAAAAAAAAATTTGCTTGGAATATTTTGATTTTAGGTTAGGGTTAATTAAAATAATAATAATAATAATAATAATAATAATAATAATAATAAAAATAAAAAGGAGGAAGAACGCGTGTGCACTGGAAGGAAGGAAGGAAGGAAAAAAAAAAAAATGGGGGCACGCGTACTATGCTACTGGAAGCATTAAAAAAAAAAAAGAAAAAAAAAAAGAAAAAGTGTGTGCGTGTGCCAGCCTGCATGTATATGTATATATATATATATATAATGAATCATCATTAGACAAAAAAAAAAAAAAAAAAAAAACTTTGCTTTTTGGTGTGTACCCGAGGAATGGTTGGGTGGAAAAACCTTACTTTTTGGTATGTACCCGAGGGATGGTTAGGTGGCTTTTGAATTGATTAATTAAAATAATAATATTTAGTTTTAGATTTATAATTAAGATAATAGTAATAATAGATTTAGCAATATATATATATAGAGTTTTATAATGAAATAAAATTGTAATTTAATTAAATTAGTAGTGTGTTATTAGAAACAAATTGGGAATTTATTAGTTTTATTTAAATAAGGAATAGATTAGTTAAATTATAAATAAATAGTATTAATTGTTTCTCTTATATTATATTAGGTGAAGAGTAGATTATATCTTTTTCAGAATTATTCTTCTCCCAAGCTTTCAAGGACTTCTTTTGAGGTAAGGGAAGTTAATGCAATATTTATAAAATTAAATTATTTTATATGTTATTTTGAATTGTGGAAAATAAAATTATATTTTGTTACCATGCATGGATCAAATTGTTTTGCACTAAATATTATGTTGGAATATTTTGTTTTATTTATGATACAAAATATGGAGATATTATGTTGTGTAAATTTGAATACTTGAACAAAAACATCACTCTGGTTTATTTGGCCCTTGTCAACAGGATATAATAGTTGACTATTCGGTCTTGTCAACGGGATATAATAGTTGACCTTTACATTTCATGGTGGGAATGTAATTGATTTGAACCCCAGCCTCTAGGGGTTTGGTTAGAGGTTACTAGTACTAGTAGTGTTTGGTTCCATCCACCAGGAACAATTTGAGGCTAGCCACCCATTTGAAAAGTCCCACCTAACTGGGCATTTGATATTTGATAACCAGAGTAATGAAAAAATTGAATGGATTTGATTGAGTCTGATGTGAAAGTGTTTGAATTTGATATGAAATTGGTTGGTTGAATTTTGAATATATTGGTATTTTTGAAACTCTGATATTTGATGAGAAAAAAAAAATTGATATCTCCTATTTGAAATGAAAATATTTGATCCATGAATTGCATTAATATTCCTTATTGGGCTGTGAGCTCATTCCCAGTTGTTGAAAATTTTTCAGGTACTCTTAGTTCGGGTGAGGAGTGATGGCTAGGCTGAGGAATGGTCATCATTAGGATTTGACTTAGGATTTTATGTTGGATTTTGTTTAACTATTAGTTATGTTATTTTGGATCATTTGGTATTTGGAAGTTATTTGAAAATTGAATTTTGAGGAATTTAGATTTTGTTCCGCTACTCTGAACAGGTATTTGGTAATTGGTAACATCTAGTTACAATATGATTGTTCGGGTCAGATTATACCTTAAGCCTTCGGGTTTGAGGTGTGAAATGACCGTCACGCCCTTGGAGTGGGTCTTGGGGCGTGACAGGTTGTGTGAATCAAGATCTATTATAATAGGTCTGAGGGAGCAAAATTTGAAGACCAGATGAGAAATTGAAATGTGCAGGATTCTTAAAGGGAAACTATTGCGGCTACCAAGTTCAAAACCATAGTCGGCTCCCAACTCAAGGAGTATTGTTTAGCCTTAACAAAAGAGGATCATGGACGCCAATCTGATTCCTATATTACATGTGAAAAGGTCCATTTTGCGCATAATTGCTCCACATGCTAACATCGACTTAGGGAGCTATTCTTTTCTAGATACTTGTCGTCACATGAAGAATTGCAATTATGTTCATTACAAGCTTGACCCGACACTAGATGTGCCACCCATGATTATGGGGATTGCATTTCTTGCTCTCCCCAAACGAATGAAGTCCTAGCATGTTGAATATTGTTCTAAAGTAGAGCTTAGTGAACCACAATGGATCAATTGTGATATTTGTACATTTAGAATGGATATTCTAGGGCAGTTTGGGGTTATAATGGTTGATCAACCATGGGACATTCATATGGAATTACCTTATGGGACGATGGCAGATGATGAAATGCACAGTCTTAGTGTTCATATATTGCAAACTGATGGTCTGGTTTTTTTTTGGTCACTAGACGCACTATGGAGCTTAGATGAGAATGTCTAGAATTGTAGGAATTAGAAGTTAAGAGGAAACTTGGAATTCTTTAATTCCAATAGTGTCAGGTCAACTCACCACCAACAAAGCAACCACCTTGCACCTTGGGCCCCACTCCTACATGGCCATGCATGGCAACCCTCCAGTGCACCACCCATAGGCTAAGTGTCATCCTCTTAATTCTTCATCTTTTGACGTTAAAATTTAAAATTCAAAACTCCAGTTTTCAAATTAATTTTTAAAACTCCAATTTTTAAATAATTTTCAAAACTCCATTTTTCAATTTTAATTTTCAAAACCTCAATTTTCAAAATTCCAATTTTCAAATAATTTTTTTACAACTCCAATTTACAAATAATTTACAAATCTAATTTTCAAAATTTTAATTTTCAAATAATTTTCAATTTTCAAATTTTCAAAACTTCAATTTACAAATAATTCTCAAAACTTTAGTTTTTCAAATAATTTTAATTCAACTTCAATTTTAAAATAATTTTAAGTCTTTTTTTCCCTCTTTACTTAAGACTTTGAGTCATCAAAAATCTTGTTTTTAATAAACTTGCTACATCTCCCTTTAGGTGAGCACTTTCACAATTTTATTTATTTTTTAAAATAGTTTTCCGTTTTTCTTGATTTCTAACAAATATGAATGAATTTTCATAATTCCAAAATAATGGAATTTATGAGGTTAATTCATGTTAAAATAAATTAGATTTTAGTGGGGGCCCGACATCCATTTTATTTTCTTTTAAAATGATTTGAGTGAAGTGCATAATTGTCATTGATGATTTCTTAATATGTTTTGTGACACCTACAATATATTTTGTATTCTTTATTGTGCACTAACCCTATTTCATGATACGCATCATTATTTGTTGTTAAGGTATACTCTCTCTCCTACTTTGTTTATTTATTCTCCATGCATGATTGGCTTTCAATGTATGATTATTTCTTGGTATTCATTGATTTTCTTATCAATTGTCACAGTTGCCTCACCTTATTTAGTAAGGACCCATTTTTAGGGACTTAAAGAGGTGTTATGACTTACCATCGTACCTTCCTAATAAGTAACCTGACCCCCGAACCCAGATTCGGTTTTTCACAAATCTGTTTTACCTTCAAGAGTCACACTTAGTGTCACACCCCAAAACCCACTCCAAGGGCATGACGATCATTTCACACCTCAACCCTAAAGGTTCAAAGTGGAAACAATACAAACATTCATATTATAACTGGAAATTTACCAATTACCAAATTCCTGTTCAGAGTAGTAGAACAAAAATTCTAAAATCTCTAGATAACAATTTTTGAAACTAACACATCAAATCAAGTGTTATTGTCTAAATAACTCCAAATTCAAATAATTCTAATGGAAAATAAATTTTAACATCTAAACAATGCTCAAAATAAAGAGAGTTTTGACAAAAGTCCTAACAAGCCAATTTCCCCTTCTAACCGTCACTCCTTCCCCAAACTGAGAGTACCTGGAAAATTATCAACAAAGGGGGATGAGCTAAAAACCCAATAATGAATATTAAAACAGTTTCATGGATCAAATAGTTTCAATCATGCTTATAAATAGGAGATTAGTGTCAAATCATTTTCATAAAAACGTTACAAATATGCTAATACATTTTAAAGGGTTTAACCAAACATTTTTATATATATCAAAACCATTTCATATCCATTTCAAATCAAATACATTTCAATTGTTTTCACTCTAGTTATCAAATAACAAATAGTGCCCATTTAAGTAAGACTTTACAAATAGGTGGCTAGCCTCAAATGTTTTTTTTAAGGTGGACGGAAACACTACTAGTACTAGTAATCTCTAACCAAACCTTTAAAGGCTGGGTTCAAATCAATTATATTTCCCACCACGAAAATGTAAAGGTCAACTATTATATCCCGTTGATAAGGGCTAAAAAGTAAACTATTATATCCCATTGACAAGGGTCAAACAAGTCAGAGCTAAATTCTTTATTTTATTTATTCCAACTTACAAAAGTAGAAAATCTCCAAGTGTTTCGATATAAACAAAATAAATGTTATAACACATTTTTCCGTACTAAAATATATTTGATCCATGTTTAAAAGCAAAATTAACAATTACACATTTCAAACAACATATAAATATATATATATATATATATATATATATATATATATATATAATTATTTTCTTTTGCAAAGTTTGTATTAATTTCCCTTACCTCAAAAGAAGTCCTCAAAAAAACTTTAGAGAAAAGTAATTATGGAAAATCTACACTTCACCTAACAAAGTATAAAAGAAATAACCATTACTATTTATCTAAAATTATAGGTTTGACAATCCTAAAATTTTAGGTATTCAAATTAATGTTTTTAATTATGAAAGATAATTGAATCTATTCCTATTTTAGAAAAATTAATAAATTTCTAATTCATATAAAACTTAAATTTTATTTTCAATTTATTTCTAGGGACACAACATAATTTAATTAAACTACAATGTATTTAACTAATTAAATTTTATGTTACTTATTAACTTAATATTTATCATTAATCTAATTATAATACTATAAATTTAACTAATTTGTACTTCACCTCGTTTATTTATACATAGTTTATTCTACCACTTTCATATTTTCCAAACACAACTATAACACTCACACAACTACTAATGTAATATATATAAATATGTATATACCATCCACCCACTCATATACTCCACGTGCATGCCTCTTTATTATTATTAATATTATTATTTTCATCATTCTTCATTCTTCCACACGCACACATTCTTTTTTTTTTTTTTAATTTATGGCCACTGTGCACACTGTCTCAAAACCTATTTATTATTATTATACATTTTTAGAAATCACCCAATACATTGAAATCTTATAATTTTTTCTTCCTAATATTTTCCAATCCCTTAAGCCACATATAATCATATATTTATTTATTCATTTAATTTTTGAAATTTCATTGTTTAGATCTATTCATCTAAGAAATTTTGAATTTCTCTATTTTCATCAATGGAACAAACTATATTCATAATTTCAATATTTTGACCTAAAATTTTTTAAATAGATTAACCCTAGCCTAAATCGAAATCTTCCCAAGATTTTTTTTTCATCTAAAAACTTAAGATTTCCCAATTTCCAACAATAAATCAACCCATAATCTTAAATTTCCAATATTTTGATATTTAAACGAATTAAAAAAAAAAACTAACCCTAATCTAAATTTAAAAAATTTCAAAGAATATTTAGTGTGTTCAAAACTAACAAACGAATGTAATATATTAATTTAGAGTTAGAATCTTACCTGGAAAAATTTGAACTTCAAACTCTGAACCTCTAACCAACCTTTGAGCCCTATGATCTCCAATTTTCTAATTTTGGTTGATAGGGTTTTCTGAATAAAGAAAATAAGAGGAAAATCTAATTTATACCTAGGATTATTAATTGTAAAATGACTCTTTCACCGTTAATGAGTTTAATTAATTAATTAATTAATTACTTGTAATTTACTATTTTGCCCATAGAGTAAATTTTGGGTGTTACACTTAGGGTTTTTATTTCTTATTTTATTTTTTTCCTTTAAAAATAAAAGAAAAATAAGTGGTGACTCCAAGTATTTTTCTAAAAATCATATTTCTCACCAAATAAATAAATAAAAAAGCAAGTCTCACAATCAAGTAGGGACGCACGTGAAAAATACGGGTCCACAAAATGGTGACTCCATTGGGGAAATTTAGAGGGTCAAACTTGAACTTAAGTTTAGGCAAATGTGGCGTTTGATTAGTCAGTTGATAGATACCTTCTCCTTGTGTTTTTCTATACTTGAGTGTTCATAGCATATTGAGAGTTTGATGTGATGATTTCCTCTAATTGATTGTTATATTCATTTGGGACATTGACATGCTGATGATATTGATTGATTCTTTTGATTGTCTTAGTATATTGATTTTGCTTTTGCCATGATTATCCTGTTCACTTTGACATGTATGTTCACATTGTTGTATATCTTATTGTCATAGTGTTGACTCCTTTGCTCATATATTATCTTGATCATCTTTGAGCATGCTATCCTTGTTGCTATTCATTTTGATTGTCATATCCCCATTTAGAATGTGTGTGGACAAGGATGATATACTTGCGCCCTACTTGACTGCTCGTTGCATGACTACTCTCTTCTAGTGTGATTGCATGTTGTTTGTTTGTGTGGGTTGCACATCTATCCCTTTACCTCCAACCCTCTAGTTTTGGTTAATCATTTCTTTTCGATTCTTACATTTGCAAGTGTGAGACCTTGTGTGTACTTGTTTCTCTAGTTGAGTTAGTAGTTAGGAGTAAGGTTTAACGATGGGCTATATTGATGTTTGGGAGCATTCCAGAGGAGGTTGAAATATTGAATGTTGATTAAAGTCCGATCTTTGAAGACTTGTATAGCCCAAAGCTAGGTTTCATGGATATTTGTGTGACCAGTGTGTTTCATTTTCTGCTTTAGTTTCATTTTCTGCTTTAGTTTCATAGGATTGTTGAATGCACCCACACTGTTCACTGTACACTTTAGTTGACTACTGAGTGCTGAGGGTTACGAGAGTTTTCACCATAGGAAACCCTTTGGGATGTTGAGGTAGTGCATGTGTGGAGGTGATAACCACCTTGCATGGAAGCGCACCGTATTTTTAGAGGCGTGGAAAGGGTTGTGTACCATCGGAGGATATGATCGCTTCTACTAGAGATCCTTTAAAGTCCACCCCTCTTTTTTTTAAAGCCACTTTGACCTTGTAAAGCAAGCCTTAGATCATTTGATCAGGATTCTTTCCCTACATGTGGGTGCATCTGAGAGCCTTTAAAGCCTCTTTAGTTAATTTTAGCCTAGTACTCTCTCATTTAATCTCTAGTTGAGAGTGTTCAGAGATCAGTATGAGTTTGAGTTACAGTTGGACATTTATTCTACACTTTAATGGCTTGCTCATTTCAATTCAGGTTAGCATTTCTTCCGTGTTTTCCCTATGTCATACCTTATTCCATTATTCATGCTTTGTAGGATTGGATCTTCGTTCTCAGTGTGGATTTACCATTTTGGGTCAGAATAGAGGGCAGATTAGTTCGCACTCCCGTGAGATCAAACATGGATCAACAATTCGTTATAGTTGACCAGTTCTCAACCGTAATGGCTTCCATTCAGGAGGCCTTGACCACTCTTAGGTAGGAAATGGGTGGTCAGTAGAGTAGACAACCTATAGCTCAGGACAAGGTGCCTCATGATTCACTGTTGCCACCACCACCACCTGGTCAAACAGTGCCACAAACCACACCCTATATATTACATGATCAGTCTGAGGTCATCCTATCTACAACATTACACACCACAATCCCTGTGGATACTTGCGCACGCATAGATCATATCAAGCAGCATATCAGGTAGTTGAAAGTATCTGATAATTCAATTGTTTAGGATAATCTTAATAGTATACTAGTGGCCAGTCTACCGACCAAGTTCAGGATGACTGACATTGAGAAGTATACGGGTATTGGTTATCCTCACATTCATCTTCAACTCTACAATACTGTGATGAGGGCCCATGGGTTAGACGAGTCATAGATGATCACTATGTTCCCTTTATCTCTGAGTGGCGCAACCTAACATTGCTTCACATCTTTGGAGTCCTCGTGATGCAAGATATGAGATGACCTAGTTTAGGAGTTTTTGTGACAATTTTCATTTAACACTGTTGTAGATATGTCGAGCAAAGAGCTAGAGGCTTTGACATAGAGATCAAATGAGTCTGTTTCTTCCTTCATCTCCCATTGGTGGGGGAAGATGGTAGAGATTATTGATATACTATCATAAAGAGATCAAATACAGATGATTTTGAGGAGTCTATGGCCCAAGATTGCTAGACATGTGGTTAGAGTACTTTTTACAGACTTTGGATATCTGGTTTTAGCATTGTATGATGTGGATGATGACATTTCGAGAGGGTTATCGTTTGATTTTTCCCTTGTTGATGCTAAGGGGAAGAAACCAGTTGGATAATAGAGGTCAGATGTAGGCTCTATTACTTCTACTAGTCAATGGCCTCTTAGGCATCATTAGCTAGTTTCACAGCCTACTGAGACTTACATTTCTTATTCACCTCACCAGTATAGGCCACATGCACCTCCTTAGCCATATGATCAAACTTACCCATCTCCCACACTAGTACAGTTGCGTTATGTAGTACCGGGTATAGAGAGGCCTCTAGTCTCATATCCTGCTCTAGTACAACCATGCTATGCAACACAAGTCACAGAGAGACCTCCAACTTTATACTCTAAACCTAGAGCTCCATAAACATCTGCTCCTTTTGCATTGAGGACATCGAGGCAATTTTCACAATTGGGTATGTCGTTAACCTAGGCTCTTCGGAAGCTCATAGATGTTGGATTATTAACACTTCTTGCTCCTAGGCCATTGACTCAGCCTATTCCGCCACAGTTTAGGATGGATATACAATGTGCATATTAACAAGGGCCAGGGCATGAGACCGATCGTTGTACTGCTTTGAGGCACATTATCCAAGACTTGATAGATCAGGGTTTAGTACACTTAGGTCAGCCAAGTGTAACCACTAACCCTCTACCAGCTCATACTTCACATGCAGTCCCTCTGCCAATCGGTGGTATACATTTCATGGATTTCATTGAGCTTGATGATCACATTCATGTGTTGAGTTGGAATGATTCTGAGCTAGAGCCTATATTAGTGGATGAGAGCTATGAGGTTGATGGAGTGATCTCATACCTACAAGCATTTGCACCATTTAGACTGGTTCCTAACACATCACCAACTTAGTTGACTATGATTGGGTTGTTGATTCACCCATGCTATAGCGTTTAGTCTTCGTTTATATTGAGTCGAGATCCTAGTGAGATGGTTACTCAAGATGTTTAATACGTCATCTGTAGAGGCAGGTAGTACAACAACAGCCTCCCACAATTGCTAAACTTTCAGAGAGTGGTGTCACTTGAGAGGAGATTAGACGAAAGGACAATGAGATTTTGAGATAGCTCCAGAGCACTCAGGCCCGCATCTCTATTTGGAGTCTTTTGGCATCATTTACATCTCACCGGAAGGCACTGATCAGGGCGTTGAGTCAGATACGAGTTGAGACATCTACCTCCTTTGAGGGATTGATCCATATGTTGATAGCTGACATGGCCACATGCATTGTCTTTTCTACTGATAATTTACCCATTGGGGGTTCTAACCATACTCTACCTCTCCACATTTTTGTTGGTTGTTTCAGGCATCGAGTTCCATTTGTTCTTCTAGACAATGGCTTTACCCTGAACATTACCCGCTAGCTACAACAGTCGCTCTTGGCTTTGAACCTTCAGACTTTGAGTCATCTTCTCAGACAGTTCGAGCCTGTGATAGTACACATAGAGAGGTTTTGGGTACGTTGACATTGGACCTGCAAAGAGGCCTGGTCACATTTCTTACTTTATTTCAAGTTTTGAGGATCCCCATATCCTTTAACCTATTATTGGGTAGGCCTTGGATTCATAGAGTGGGAGCTATACCATCTCCCGTTCATCAAAAGGTGAAGTTTATACACGAGGGCAAAGTCATTACTATACAATCTTCTAGAGACACTTATTCCACTTTAGATCCAATGTTGGAGATTAGTCATGATGATAATGACCTATTTTTTATTGGCTTCACCTTTGATGAGATACATATTGTGGAGGTTGAATAGTTTTGTAGAGAGCATGTGGTGCTTCTCTTTTATGAGCATGGTAGTGCAGTGGTTTTGGACATGATGAGATCTATGTCTTTCTTACTTGGCTTGGGTTTAGGGTGTCGTTAGCATGGCTCTAAAGAGTTTATTGCCCCAGTTAATCATGATACTCTTTTTGGTCTTGGTTTTGTTCCTATAGAGGCTAATTATAGATACATGACATTTCTACACAAAGAGAAACTCAAAGTTCGTTTGCTCCACGTGCCATTTGACTATCCTATTTGCTCATACATGATAAGCTTAGTAGATTACTTTGTGAGGGCACTAGAGATACAGATGCATTCAGAGAGGATCACTAGTGGACTTAGTGTTTATTAGGAGAGTAAACTCTAGTGTCTCGTTCATCAGTTGCAATTGAGTGACGGAGCTCCCAACACTTTCGCTTCTGTTTTGGTCACTTCTCCATCTCCAAATCATGCCAGCCTATTGACTTTTTATTTCCCAGAGGAGACTGATGAGTAGAGGACATCTATTGAGATTACAGACATGATAGATGGGGCTATTCTGCGTGACGAGTATAGTGATGAGATGCTCATAGTAGACATTAGTCAGATTACTGATGATGTTTAGCCAGAGACTACTTCTCCACTCAATCTGTTTGGGGTACTTGCTATCGAGATGGTTGAGGATGTTCATCTTATCCTTACTCCTGGGTTGCTTACTATTGTTGCTCATGGTGATGATGTATTTGAGGGCATTATTAGCCTAGTCGTGGTAGAGTTCAAACATGTGGACCCACCACTTTATTTTAATGTACTATCAAGATTTGTCTCCCATTCTAATGATGTACTGGCTCTTTCTTCATATATATGGATATGGGTCTTTTTGAGTATTTGTCTGTTTCTTGTGACATCACTTTATCTACACCCCATTCAACCACGTCACAGATATTTGATATAGATGATGAGATTTCACAGCATGATTCAGATAAGGACTCTTTTTCCATTTCTAATCCGAGCCCCACTGATCAGAGAGTTTCACCTATCATAGGAGACACTGAGATTGTTGATTTTGGTACAGCGGACCAACCTAAAGAGTTGAGGATCAAATTGGATTTACTATAGATGAGAGGGATAGCCTCGTCCAGTTACTTAAATCATATTTGGACATTTTTGCTTGGTTTTATGAGGACACGTCAGGCCTTGATCCATCCATAGTATAGCATCGCTTACCACTTCTGCCCTATGCCAAATCGGTTAAGTAGAAGTTGAGACGATTGCATCCTCATTGGAGTTTGCATGTGAAGGAGGAGATTCAGAAGCAACTTAGTGTGTGATTCTTATTAGTAGTTGAGTATCCCGAGTGGTTAGCCAATGTTGTCCTTGTTCCTAAAAAGGATGACAATGTGAGAGTTTTTGTTGATTTTTGAGATCTCAACAAGGCTAGTTCGAAGAATAATTTTCCTCTTCCTCACATTGACATTCTAGATGACAGTACATCAAGTCATTCGATGTTGTCCTTTATGGATGAGTTTTCCGAGAATAATCAGATCCTGATGGCTCTAAATGATATGAAGAAGACTTCTTTTATCGCTGAGTGGGATACTTAATGCTATAGAGTGATGTCATTCGGGTTGAAGAATGCAAGAGCTATTAATAAGAGAGCAACGACCACCATTTTCCATGATATGATGCATCGAGATGTCGAAGTTTATGTAGATGACATGATAATGAAATCTCAAGATAAAGCAAACCAACTGGTAGCTTTAGAGAGGTTCTTTTAGAGGATGTGACAGTTCAGATTGAGATTGAATCCCAAGAAGTGCACTTTTGGAGTGACTTTTGGGAAACTACTGAGATACATGGTTAGTGAGACAGGCATAGAGGTACATCCAAATAAGATCAGAATCATCCTTGACATGCCTGCACCGAGGACTGAGAGAGAGAGATAAGAGGTTTCTTGGGTAGATTTCAGTACATTAGTAGATTCATCGACAGATTGATAGATATTTGTGAGCCAATTTTCTGACTCTTAAGGAAGAGTTCGCCTACTATTTGGGATGATCAGTGTCAACACGCATTTGAGAGGATCAGGGAATATTTGTTATCACCTCTAGTTTTAGTGCCTCCTACACTAGGTCGTCCCTTACTACTATACTTGTCAATTTTAGACATAACCTTGGGATGCATGTTAGCTTAGCTCAATGATTTGGGAAAAAAACGAGTTATTTATTATTTGAGTAAAATAATGCTAGATTATGAGATGAGATATGTCATGATTGAGCACTTCCGCTTGGCATTGGTTTGGGTTACTTGAAGATTGAGACATTACATGACAGAGTATTCAGTGCACTTGATATCTCGTTTGGACCCATTGAGATATTTGTTTGATAGACCTGCTTTGATTGGTCAACTTATGAATGGTTGGTACTCCTAATTGAGTTGGATATTCATTATGTCACTCAGACATCTATCAGATGAAGTATTTTTGCAGATCATTTGGCCTCATTACCAATTTCCAATGGTAGAACGATTGATGATGACTTCCCAAATGAGGATATCACTGTAGTGACTAGTTTGTCAGGTTGGTGCACGTACTTTTATGGTGCAGCCAACCATTCTGGATACAGGATAGGTCTTTTGTTGATATGCTATCATGGTGACCACATTCCTAATCTGTTTGTTTGACTTTCTTTGATCGACACCTTGCCATGAACAATATCGTTGAGTATGAGGTTTGTATCTTGGGATTTGAGACAACTCTTGAGCTCGAGATTATACAGATTGAGGTGTTTGGTGACTCTAATCTAGTATTGAGACAGATTCAAGGCGACTGGAAGACTAAGGATGTGAAGCTTAGGCCTTACCATGCATACTTGGAGCTACTAGTTGGGAAATTTGATGATTTGAGGTACACACATCTGCCTAGAGCACAAAACCAGTTTGTTGATGCCTAAGCTACTCTAGCCCCCATGATTAATATTCTTGTTGACACTGTTGTTCGCCCTTTATTGATTGAGTCAAGATCTGTTCCTGTCTACTATTGTTTGATTGACGAGGCGGAGTTAGATGATGGCTTGCCTTGGTACCATGGCATATACCAATTTCTGAGATTTATCACATATCCTAAGGTTTCCACAACCAAGGATAAAAGAGCATTGAGATAGTTAACCACCCGATTTGTGATTTGTGAGGAGACACTGTCCAAACGATCTGTTGATGGGATGTTACTATTGTGCTTAGACCGCACTTCTGTTGATCGAGTGATGAGAAAAGTTCATGTGGGAGTTTGTGGTCCACATATGGGAGGGCATATGTTAGCCCGTAAGATCATGAAGATTGGTTATTTTTGGTTAACCATGGAGATAGATTGTTGCTAGTTTGTTTAAAGATATCCAGAGTGTCAAATACATGGGGACCTCATTCACATGCCACCTTTAGAGTTACATGCATTAACTTCATCATGGCCATATTCAGTATAGAGTATAGACATTATTGGGAAGATTTTGCCAAAGTCTTCCAATGGTCATGAGTTCATCTTGGTCAACATTGATTACTTCACCAAGTGGTCTTGAGTTCATCTTGGTCATTGAGTATATTTGGGTTATACTTCTACGCACTTGTTAGTTGATTCATACAGAGTCACATTCGTACAACACCTTATCTAGTGTTTCCATATTTGTAGGAGGGTTTACCGTGACTGATCTGGATTTGCCTTTGTGGATTAGAGTTGGAGGTAGATTGACCAGAGTATCAAACCAGTCAGATCAGAGATTAGATCAAAGGGATATAGACTCACAGATAGTTGTCGTTGACTAGTTTGCTGTAGCCATGTCTTCTATCCAGGAGGCTATAGCTAACCTTGGTCAGAGGATATATGGGTAGCAAGCCCAGCAGGTCCTAGTTCAGGAGAGTGCCTAGTTTGATACTACAGTACCACTGCCCCCTCCGACAAGTCAATCAGTACCACAGACTATATCTTTCACTCTGCATAGTCAAACCGAGGTTGCCCCTCCTCCTCCTATCACATTGCCTATCCCAACCTCAGAGGACCTACATACATATAGGATAGACTTGAGCAGAGGTTGAGGCAGATGAGGGCTTTAGACGGAGTTATTACTTGTGAGGATTTTGATGGAGCACCAGTGGCCAGTTTACCAGCCAAGTTTAGAATGCCTGAGATTGAGAGATACACGGGCATAGGTTGTCCTTGTATCCATTTGAGGCTCTATAGTCAGTCTCACAACCCATTTTTGCTGCACATGTCACGGAGAGACCTCCTTCCTCATACACTTGGCCCCAAGCTCTATAGACCACTACTTATGCATAAAGGCTGACACGACAGTTCTCCTGGTTAGATATGCCTTTGAGTTGAGCTTTTCAAAAGCTCATGGAGGGTGGATTACTGACTCCATTGGCACCCAGACCAGCACCTCAACTAGTATCACATTGCTTTAGATTAGACCTACAATGTTCCTAGCATCAGGGTCCAGGGCATGACACGGACCACTGTAGTGCTCTGAGACATGTTATTCAAGATTTGATAGACCAGGGTTTGGTTAACTTGGGACAGCCAAGTGTAACCACTTACCCTCTTCCTGCCTATTCTACACACGCAGTGCCTCCATCCCCAGGAGATATCCATCTCGTAGACCTTATAGAGGATGATAATATACATATGTTGAGTTGGGATGATGGATTACCCAAGCCGATTGTTTTGCATGACAGTAGTGAGGTTGATGGGGTTTCATTGGGTCCTCATGCTCTTACACCATTCAGTTTGATCCTAGATGAGACATCATTCCAGTTGACTCATTCTATACCCTTGGTTATCGGATGTCAAGATACTTTTGTCCCATTCACTTTATGGCCAGAAGATGGTGATTCAGAGGGGAGAGAGATACATATTGTGACTCGTAGTGGGAGAATAGCTCAACCACCACCACCAGCAGTCAGACCATTTGAGGGTGCAGCCTCTCACGAGGAGGTTAGGAGAAAGGATGATGAGGTTTTGAGACAGTTACAGAGCATTCAGGCTCGTATTTCTATTTGGAGGTTATTGGCATCATCTAGTACTCATAGAGATGCCTTGATTCGAGCCTTGATTCAAATCAGGGTAAAGACTACCACCGCTCCAAAGGATTTGATTCATATGATGATGGCCGACAGGGCCACTTGCATTATGTTTTCAGATGATGACTTGCCACCTGAGGGTTCAGACCATGTACGCCCTCTATATATCATAGTTGGTTGTCCAGGCCATAGAGTCACATCTGTTCTATTGGACAATGGCTCAGCCCTAAACGTTTGCCATTTAGCCACTGCTATAGCCTTTGGTTTTACACCTTTAGATTTTGGTCCTTCTACTCAGACAGTCAAAGCATATGATAGTACCAAGAAGGAGGTTATGGGTACCTTGGTGATTGATTTGTAGATTGGTCCAGACATATTTTCTATTTTGTTCCAAGTTTTAAGGATTCCTACATCCTTTAACATGTTACTAGGCCAGCCTTGGATACATAGAGCTGGAACTATTCCTCATTCCCTTCATCAGAAGGTGAAGTTCATTCATGATGGGTAAGTCATCATGATACGGTCTACTAGAGATATGTTTGTCTCTTTTGAGCCAGTACTTCAGATTAGTCATAGTGAGGATGATGTATTTTTTTATTGGGTTTACTTTTGATGAGATATAGACTCTCAAGATTAAGGATTTTTGTAGAGACTTTGTGGCTATGTCATTTGATCAGTACAGTAGCACAGTGGTTCTTGATATGATAAGGGGTATGACTTTTCTACCTGGTATGGGGTTAGGACGACGTCAGTAGGGACCTAGTGAGTTTACAGCTGCCATTGATCATGATACAACATTTGGACTTGGGTTCATTTCTACTGAGGTCGATTACCAATACATGGTGCGACTGCGTAAGGAGAGAGTGAGGGCCCGTTTATCTCACACACCATTTGATTATCCTATTCGACCCTATAGGATGAGTTTGGCTGACTACTTTGTTAGAGGATCAAAGACTCGACCTCGTCTAGAGGAGATTGACAGTGTGGTTCATACAAATAGAGAGACCGAGCTTCAACATCTATTTCACCAGTTACAGTTGAGTGATGGGGTTCCCGACACTTTTTTTCTATGGCGATTACTCCTCTGTCTCCAGATCGAGCTAGCCTATTATCCTGATGCTTTCCAGAGGAGATCACTGATGATGGAGTGGTCGTATATCTTACTGAGATGATTGATGGAGTTGTTCCCCATGATGAGTACCGAGATGAGATGGACATGATGACCGTGAGCCAAATCACCGACATTATTCAACTTCAGCCTACTTTACCATGTGATATGTTTAGGGTGTCTACCATTGAGATTCTTGAGGAGACCCAGACTATTCCTGTTCTAGAGCTTTTGGAGGATGATAGTAATTTGTTTGAGGGCACTGGTGGCCCAATTGAAGGAGCGTCCGACCTTGTGGACCCACCTCTTTCTTTTAATGTTTTATCGGGATTTGTCTCCCGCTCTGACGATGTTTCTATTGTTTCATTTATGGATTTGAGTATTTTTTAGTATTCGCTTGTCTCTTGTGATTGTATCTCTATATCTGCATTCTACTCACCCATTTCACAGATATTTGATATAGATGATGAGATTGTACAACCCGATTTAGATAAAGACTCTTTTGATCAAGACTCAGACCCCATAGATGAAAGAGTTGCACTTGCTATAGGGGATGTTGAGATTGTTGATTTTGGCACAGATGATCAATTTCGAGAGATGAAGATTGGTTTACCCCTATCTACAGATGAGAGGGATAGACTTATTCATTTACTCAGGTCATACTTGGATGTCTTTGCATGGTCTTATGAGGACATGCCTGGTCTCAATCCCTCCATAGTTTAGCACCACTTACCTATCTTGCCATATGCCAGACCAGTTAAGCAGAAATTGAGGCATTTGCATCCACGTTGGAGTCTACAAGTGAAAGATAAAATCCAGAAACAACTCAGTGTTGGGTTTATATCAGTGGTTGAGTATCTAGAGTGGTTGGCTAATGTCGTCCCTGTTCCCAAAAAGGACGACAAAGTTAGAGTTTGTGTTAACTTCAGAGACCTTAATAAAGCAACGCTAAAGATGACTTTCCTCTCCCACATATTGATTTGTTGGTTGATAGCACCGCAGGTCATTCGATGTTGTCTTTCATGGATGGATTTTCAGGGTATAATCAGATTTTGATGGCTCCAGAGGATATGGAGAAGACAACCTTTATTACTGAGTGGGGTACCTACTGTTATAGGGTTATGCCATTTGGGTTGAAGAATGCAAGAGCCACTTATCAAAGGGTCGCTACTACTTTATTTAATGACATGATGCATAGGGATGTCGAAGTGTATGTGGATGATATGATTGTGAAATCCCAAGGCAGAGCAGATCACCTAGAGGCTCTAGAGAGATTCTTTAAGAGGATTCGAAAATTCAAATTGAGGCTGAATCCCAAGAAGTGCACCTTTGGAGTGACTTCTGGAAAATTGTTGAGACATATGGTTAGTGAGCAGGGTATAGAGGTTGACCCAGATAAGATCAAAGCCATACTTGACATGCCTGCGCCGAGGACTGAGAAAAAGATCAGGGGTTTTCTAGGCAGGTTACAGTACATCAGTTGTTTCATAACCAAATTGACAGACATATGTGACCCCATCTTTCGTCTTTTGAGGAAGAACTAACCTACAGTTTGGAATGATGATTGCCAACTTACATTTGAGAATATTAAGGAGTATTTACTTTATCCTCCTGTTTTAGTACCTTCCATGCTAAGACATCCACTTCTTCTATATTTGTTAGTTTCAGACATGGCCTTGGGATGTATGTTAGCTTAGATTGATGACTTAGGGAAGAAGCGAGCTATTTACTATCTGAGTAAGAGGATGCTGGAGTATGAGATGAGATATGTTATGATTGAGCGCTTTTGTTTGGCACTAGTTTGGGCTACCAAAAGATTGAGGCATTACATGACAGAGTATTCAATGCATTTGATATCCCACCTAAATCCATTAAGATATTTATTTGACAGACTTATGTTGACTGGTAGACTGATGAGATGGCTCGTACTTTTGACAGAGTTCGATATCCAGTATGTTTCTTAGAAGTCTATTAAGGGAAGTATTGTCGCCGATCACTTAGCCTCACTACTGACATCTAAGGATAGACCAGTTGATGATGATTTTCTAGATGAGGAGTTTGTTGCTATGACCAGCTTATCAGGATGGTGCATGTACTTCAATGGTGCAGCCAATCAGTTAGGGTATGGGATAGGCGTTCTGTTGGTATCCCCTCAAGGTGATTATATTCTGAGATTTGTTCGTTTGGCATTCTCTGATCGACATCCTACCACGAATAATATAGTTGAGTATGAAGCTTGTATCCTTGGTTTAGAGACTACATTGGAGCTTGGCATTAGACAGATGGAGGTATTTGGTGACTTCAACCTAGTACTTAGGTAGATTCAGGGAGATTGGAAGACTTGTGAAGCTTAGGTCGTATCACGCTTATTTGGAGCTACTTGTTGCGAGATTTGATGACTTGAGATATGTTCATTTGCCTAAAGCGCAGAACCGATTCGCCGACTCCTTAGCTACCCTAGCTTATTCTGTGGACATTCCAATTGATGTAGTTATACGTCCATTGCTGATTGAGTTAAGGTCTGCACCTGCCTACTGTTGTTTAATTGGAGAGACAGAGGTCCAGGATGATCTACCTTGGTATCATGACATTTATCAGTTCTTAGATCTGGCACATATCCTGAGGTAGTCACAGCTAAGGATCAGAGAGCTCTGAGGCAATTGGCCACTAGATTTATGATTTGTGGAGATACCTTATATAGGCAATCAACTGATGGTATGCTTCTACTATGTTTAGATCAAGCCTCTGCAGATTGAGTAATGAGAAAGGTTCATGCAGGAGTTTGTGGTCCACACATGGGAGAACACATGCTAGCTAGTAAGATTATGAGGACAGATTATTTATGGTTGACTATGGAGACAGATTGTTGTCAGTTTGTTAAAAAATGTTCAAAGTGTCAGATTCATGGTGATCTCATACATGCGCTGCCATTCAAGTGCTTTGACCTCGCCATGGCTATTCTCAGTATGGGGTATTGATATTATTGGAAAGATTTCACTAAAATCTTTCAGTGGTCATGAGTTCATCCTAGTCACCATAGATTATTTCACCAAGTGGGTGGAAGCTGCATCATATGCAAGGTTGACATCTGCTAGAGTTGCTAGTTTTATCAGGTCACACATCATTTGCCGCTATGGGGTTCCTCATGAGTTGATTTTAGATAGAGGGGTGTACTTCCGACCTGAGGTAGATACTTTGTTTCAAAAGTATGGCATCAGACATCATAGATCTTCTGCATACAGACCACAGACCAATGGAGCAATAGAGGCAACAAATAAGAACATTAAAAGGATTTTGAGGAAAATGGTTGAGACTTCTCGAGATTGGTAAGAGAAACTCTTCTTTGCACTGTGGGCATACCGTACCTCTTTTCGCACCTCTATAAGAGCTACACCTTACTCTTTAGTGTATGGTATGGAGGTTGTTTTGCCAGTTGAGATAGAGATGGGTTCATTGAGAGTAGCCCTTGAGCAACAGATTTTCGAGACAGAGTGGACTCAAGCTCGATTTGATCAACTTAACCTTTTAGATGAGAGGAGATTGAGAGCAGCGGATCATGTTTAGGCCTATCAGAGAAAGATGGCTCGTGCCTTCAAGAAACGGGTTAAGCCTAGACCATTGCAGAAAGGGGATTTGGTTTTGAGGATTCTTAGAGGTTTGGTTGGAGACCCTAAAGGAAAGTTTAGACCTAGTTGGAGTGGTTCTTATGTTATTCGAGAGTTGACTCCAGAAGGGGTTGCATGGTTGACTGATTTAGATGGAAACCAGTTTTCAGAACCTACCAATGTGGATCAGCTGAAGAAGTATTATGTTTAACACCATGGTCATAGGATGGGTGGTCATCATTTCGGTTAGCCTTACACCTTATCACCTTTATTAGTATGTTAGACCGTTGCTAGCCCATTGAGCCTTATGTGGTATGTTATATTATCATTTCTGGACCCGGGTTGGGGCCCTTTGGTGTATATGCATGCTTTGTTAGGAAAGTCTCATGAACTTTTGACTTATAAGCCTATCTTCTCATCTTTGTTACCATATCCTTATCACCCCATTTATTCTATTTTTCTATCATTACATTTTCATTCTCTTTCTTGCTTCTTTTTCATTATTTATTTCACCTTGTCTCTTCTCTTCCTTGGGTTGTTGATTCTTCACATATTGATGCAAAAAGGATGGTCATATCACTCCATTCATCCCATCATTTAGCATTGATTAAGAGATTTTAGTTTAAGAGGTTGTCTCATGGGATAGGGTTCATGTATTCATTAGTGATTTGAGAGAGTTTGTTCATTCCTTATACCTTTCCCATTGGAGTTTGATTTATTGATGATAAGAGCATACACATTAAAACAAAAAAACAAAAAATAAAAAAAAAACAAAAAAGGAAAAAAAGAAAAGAAAAAGAAAAGGCGCAATGATATGTTTGTGTATGGTATCTTGCTCCATTGGGCACTTATGTCACCTTTCGAGGTCTATTTATTGGGTATATTAGTCATTATGGGTTCTTCTGAAATTTTCATGAGTTTTCACTCCTTGAGCCACTCTTGTTATGCATTTGGAGTGTCGAGGGTTCATGTGAGAGTTCTATGAAATCCTTTGTTTCCCTTATTGTGGTTGGTATGTATTAGATATGAGAGATGAGTAACATATGAGAGATGAGTAACCTTCTGATTCGTGCCCAGTTGGTGTATTCCCTATTGATTGTGTTCAATCAACTGGTGTACTCTAATTTCGATCCTCAGACAGGATTAATCAAAAAAATTTATAAACCTATTTCACCATATACTAGGGTAGCATTAGTTAGCATAGCATAGTGGTTCTAGGATCGTCCATAGGGATGATTTTTCAAATTACAACTGATATTAGTTCAAAAACCAAATTAGTGTTTTTTCTTGTCAAGGTTAGCTTTAAAAGAAAACATAATTATGTATGAAAAGGTTGGTTTTAAGTGAAACCAAAAATAAAGCAACTGAAATTACTTACAAAGAAAAGTGCTTCTTGGAGTTTTAGATCACTAGGCTCAGGTTCCTTATACAAAAAGGGAGATTCCCCTCACTTGGATCTTTTCCTCGCATTGGAGATTTAACATATAGTTATTTCCCAAACCAGTGTGGTACAGATGCTTCCCCTTAATGGGTTCAAACACTAAATCCTTGTCATGGAATCATCTTGCAATGACTCGTACCTCTCACCTAGCATTTGCCATTCAAGGTGATCTTTAACCTTGGATTACCCGTCAAAAACTCACAAGAGATAACTAATGGATGTCTCCTGGGAGTCCAAAAGCTTACCAAGTGTTGGCTATTCTAGATAATCCTACCTTTAAACCACCTCCCAGAGGCTCGCAAGAGATTAACTAGTGGATCTCAATGGACGAAGTCCACTTGCCTTACCAAGTGTTGGCCCAGGTGATTTTAAGGGATTTTAAGTTAACTAAAAAGATAAAAACCATTAATACGTCACACTTTCTCTTCATTAAAAACTGAAACAACGAAACTTCCACTTTTGTATTCGAAACCTTACCTAGCTTCCTTCACTCCAAGAACCAAAAACCTAGCCACTCATCCTCTTGGAAAACATCATCAGAGTTTGATTTACTAGAAATAAAAATAAAAGAGAAAACAAAATGAGAAGGTAAGACAGAGCAGAGCTCTGTGTATTACTTTCCGAAAAACTATACAAAGTTTCGTCTCCAAGAAAAAAAACTCCCGAGAGATCTTAAAAGAAAATTACAATAGATATTATATAGAGAGGCTATTCACTCCTCCTACTAACTTCTCAACCAAGAAAACTTGTCATTGGTGGGTTACAAGGAGAAAATAGGGATTTACACACAAATATCTGAAGATAAATATCAAACAGAGTTGGTGCATAAATATCTCAAATTATAGGTGGATTTCGCAAGTTCAAACGCAACTTGCGAAAATTTCGTAAGTTGAAATTGTCCATTTCGCAAGTTGCGAAATTGTCCTACAACTTATCAGCTCTCTGTCCTACAACGATTCCTTTCCTCTTCCTATTTCGCAAGTTGTGAAAATTTCGCAAGTTGGATTCCACAACTTGCGAAATTGCTGGATGGTTGATTTCTTCTGTGATTTTCTTCCTTACATCTTTGTTTGGCTTTGGCAAAGGGTTATAAAGCTCCAAAGCTTAGTTTCTTCATGAATTTGAGTTTCAACTTGCTTTGCTATGAACTATACAAAGATCTCCCTCATTCTTGGATTGTTTTGGTGATAAAAAGCTATCAAAACACCAAAACTTAACACAATTTGATTAGAAACGATTGCAAAGGTCCTTAACATGCCAATTGAGTTAAAAGGTAATAACTACTACTCAAAAGTGTTTAAAAGAGTTAATTACAAGCTATAAAATAGCACTTTTTGAGTAGTAATCACCTTTTACTAGGGTCTCCGGATCATTGTCTTACTCACCATTCCATCATTAGTGATATGACTTTCCTTTATGTACTGATATGGGTTGATCATCATTCATTCCACTTTCTTATTGCTTTATTTTGTATCTCATCACCTCTTTCCAGATCTTCGTTCCACATTTTATCCATTCTCTACATATTGACACACATTTCTGGTTCGATACCTTCTAAACATCATCCACATGTTTCATTGATAGTTTGACCACTTATCATCCTTCTTATTTCAATTTCAACATTTCCTTTGGTCACCTTTAAGTCCATGGCTCATGAGATTTTTCTATGCATTACATCTTGTAATGAGGGTATGGGTTTGATCATTGGGTATTTGATCTTAGTTTTCTTTCGTTTCTTTGCCCTCTCACCCTGGCCTACGTTACGTCCCGTGTCTTAAGACCACCTTGAGGCCATGAGATCAGATGTTATCTTTGATAGTCTTCACTTGGACAGGTTTTTGTAGATTGGTTGAAGTATAGTCATTATTATGTTTTCTCTTATGGAGGATACTTTTGGAAGCATTTGGTCTATCTCTTTCTTGGCATATTGATGTTTGATGGATTTTTGAGTTGGGAGACAGTTCATTGATGATATTGGATTCATCATTTGGTGGTGCATCAGACATCCACATTAGGGCATGTTTCTCTTTTTCTCTGAGGTTCCTAGTTGTTGTTGGACAATATGGCTATCACCATTTATGGTTATAGAGATGTTTGATTGATTTTGATAGATTCCTTATTGTACATTAGATATCCATACTGGAGTATATCCTTCTCTCCTTGGTGAGATTTTTTTTATGCAGTGGTATGAGGATGGATGATTAGTGTAGGCTATTTACTTCATGACTTTGATATCAGATCTCATATTGGGGCATATTTCCCCACTTTCTTTGAGTATCCTCGAGATTAAGACAGTGGCCAGCTCGGTTTTAGATTGAGTACTAGTCTGGAGCTTCCGATGATTGATTGTATCAGGACCTCCCTACATGGATTTGTTGAGATAGAGATAGATCACATCAAGTTTCACCCAAGGAGCATGGGTGGATCCTTTACCCAGATGTTCATGAGATAGATTTGTTTACGTCATTGTTACCTTGTAGATTGTGTTATCCAGATTAATAGTATTTTGTGCACTTCGAGATTTGATTTTAGAGGAACCATGATATACACTTGTTGAGATTTACCTTCTGAGATTCGTCGAAAGAGAAACTTTTCAGGCATAGAGTTAGTCTAGACTTTTCAAAGGTTTTTCATGATGCATTGGTTTCTGACCCATTGATTTCAGCAGATAATTGATTTACTGGTTGTTTCAACAGTGTGAGCACCCTAGATACTAGGGCATATTTTCCTTCTTGAGTTTAGTAGTCCGATCCTTTGAATTTGAGTATACAACTTTGAGCCAATTTACTTCCTATCTACTTTTGAGTTGGTCTTTTTTATCTGTTCATTCTAGGCCTTAAGCCTCGTAGCCCTGAGCTATCCATTCCTTCTAGACCCTAAGTCTTATTGCCTCGAGCTATTCTTTCCTTCTAAACCCTGAGTCTTATAGCCCTAAGCTATCCTTCTTTCCTTAGGCCTTAAGCCTGGTAGCCCTAAGCTATCATTTCCTTAAGACCCGGAGTCTTTCCAGCCTTGATCTGAGCCTTCATCATTTGGTCACCTATGAGTGGTTTGACCTGGAGTTTACGTATCACACTCTCCTTCTAGCCGATCAGTCATAGAGCCTGGAGCTCACAGCCCTAAGTTGTTCACATAGCCCTGAGCTATTCATCGTAACCCTGAGTTACTCATTGCATCATGACCCAGAGTCATTCATAACATCTTGAGCCCTAAGCTCACGACCTAGAGTCGTTTACATCCTTCACATCCCTGAGATGTTTCGTTTTCATCATTCTAACCACTTGCGAGTGGCCTCGACCCGGCACCATGAGCCGAAAAATATTTTGATCGGCTATCCATTTAGAGCCTTGAGCTCTCAACCTAGAGTCGTTCTTCTTATTTATGATCCAGAGTCATTCTTTCCATTTAAAACCCTAAGCTCACGACCCAGAGTTGTTTTTCTTATTTATGACCTAGAGTCATTTTCTATCCATTTAGAGCCTAGAGCTCTCGACCCAGAGTCGTCCTTCTTATTTATGACCCAGAGTCATTATTTCCATTTAGAGCCCAGAGCCCTCGACCTAGAGTTGTTTTTCATTTATGACCTAGAGTCATTTCTTTTCCATTTAGAGCTTGGAGCTCTGGACCCAAAGTTGTTTTCCATTTATGGCCCAGAGTCATTTCTTTTTCATTTAGAGCCCAGAGCTCTCGACCCAAAGTCGATTTTTTATTTATGACCCAGAGTCATTTCTTTCCATTTAGAGCCTAGAGCCCTCGACCCAAAGTCGTTTTTCATTTATGACCCAGAGTCATTTCTTTTCCATTTAAAGCCCGGAGCTCTCGACCCAGAGTCGTTTTCCATTTATGATTAAGAGTCATTTCTTTTTCATTTAGAGCCCAGAGTTCTCGACCCAAAGTCGATTTTTCATTTATGACCCAGAGTCATTTCTTTTTCATTTAGAGCCTAGAGCTCTCGACCTAAAGTCGTTTTTCATTTATGACCTAGAATAATTTTTTTTCCATTTTGAGCCCAGAGCTCTCAACCTAAAGTCAATTTTCATTTATGACCCAGAGTCATTTATTTTCCATTTAGAGCCCGGAGCTCTCGACCTAGAGTCGAATTTTCATTTATGACACAGAGTCATTTCTTTTCCATTTAGAGCCCCAAGCTCTCGACCCAGAGTCGATTTTTCATTTATGACCCGAAGTCATTTCTTTTCCATTTAAACCCCAAAGCTCTCGACCCAAAGTCGATTTTCATTTAAGACCCAGAGTCATTTCTTTTTCATTTAGAGCCCAGAGCTCTTGACCTAAAGTCATTTATCTTATTCTCGACAAAAGTCACTCATCTAGTCCATGACCTAGGGTCATTCATCTAGTCCATGACCTAGGGTCATTCATCTCGTCCATGGCCTCGGGTCCTTCTTTTCACCCATTTCCATCTTTATGCCACTCATTATACACTTGTCTCACTGCATTGTCATCCCTCCACATAGAGTCGTCCCATCTATGTCGTTGCGACCCCATCTTTTGACCTTATCTCTTAATGTGCTAGGACAAAATCTCTGGTCATTCTCTAGTTCTTCGATATAGTTCACTTCGTTCCATTCATTGTTTGTATCTCAACTCACATTCTCTACACTCGTGATCTCTACCGAAGAGGGGCATATTTGTAGACCCTCTATTTTGTCCCTTTAGCACATATCCTTAAGTTCACTTCCAGTGCTCCACAATAGTTCTTTAGTGGCCCATTGCTACTCATGCTGCTTACCTTTTCTAAGCCACCTCAGAGACTTTGGTTGAGGGATTATCTAACCTCTTATTGTGATCCTTGGCAGTCTTGATTTAGACTAGGCTTCACTTAGATACACTTGGCCCATTAGGCACCACCTTAGGCCCACTTAGGCACGCTAGGCCCACTTAGGCACCCTAGGCCCATTTAGGCACCCTAGGCCCACTTAAGCACCCTTGGCCCATTTAGGCACCCTAGGCCTACTTAGGCACCCTAGGTCCACTTAGGTACCCTAGACCCATTTAGGCACCCTAGGCCCATTTAGACACCCTAGGCCCATTTAGACACTCTAGGCCCATTTAGATACACTAGTCCCACTTAAGCACCCTAGGCCCATTTAGGCACCCTTGGCCCATTTAACTAGGCCCATTTAGGCACCCTAGGCCCATCTAGGTACCCTAGGCCCATTTAGATACACTTGCCCTACTTAGGCTCACTTAGGCCACCTTTCAGGTAATTTTTTGCATGTTTACATAATTGCATTTTTTGTATGGCTTGCATGGCTCGTTTATTTTAAAGTTGCATGACTTGACTTTTTACTATTTTATTTTTATTTATTATATTTATTATTTTGTCTATTTCTTCATCTATTTTATTTCCTTATTACTTTGTCACTTTTTCCGTAATGCTTGTCCTTACTTATCTATTTTAATTTAATAATTTTGTGTAAATGTTTTTTTATTTTATTTTATTTTTATTTTTCAATACTATTATTTTATTATTATTATTATTATTATTATTATTATTATATTACTTGTCCTTATTTATTTGAAATTTTGTAGGAAATGTGTGGAAGGTGTGCACGGTATTGATATTTGGAATGTGGGATTTCCTTGGATGCATGATCATTGGAGATGGAATGGATACCATATTGAGATTGGAAGATGCGTTTTGGGAGAGTTTAAAGAAAGGTGGCTCTAGGAGATAAGGAAACAATTGAAGACTGACACGGCTTGGAGAAGAAGATTTGAGTTTAAGGTTTTTCTTTAGAAAGGGAGACAATTAAAAAAGAAAAAAAAAAAAAAAGGAAGACTACCAATTTGGTTTTGGAGGAATTATAAGGTTGTGCGTTTAATGAAAAAAGTCAGAGGGTTCTTTAGAGGAAAGTGAGATTTTTCCTTAGAAGAAAATAAAAGTCAACACCTTTTTTTTTTTTTTTGGAAGCTGGAGACCACACTTGGGAAGGTTTTTCAACACATTTTGGGGTGAGAATTTTAGGGGCAAAGAGAACACGCGGAGAAATTTTTTTTAAGAGAGAACACGCGCAGAACTTAGGGAGAGCAACAGGACTCTTTGGACATCGGATTCAGTTGCACACAAGAGCCACGTATTTGGGGGGGAGGGGGGTATCAGTGACACGAGGTAGGTAAGTTCCTGTTTTTAATCTCGATTTAATTTAGTTTTAATTTTATTTTTTAATTTGAATGTTTTAGTGATTTTAATTCATTAGTTTAAATAATCTTGTGAGATAAAGTTTATATTTTTAATTTCGGATTAGTTTAGTTTTAGTTTATCTTTTAGTTTGAATGTGTTTGTGATTTTAATTCATTAGTTTAAATAATCTTGTAAGATAAAGTTTATATTTTTAATTCTTAGTGGAGCTTCTCTTGGGCCATTCAATCAGACTCACACTTTTCAATATTGACACGATTCTCCGATGGAGTTATCTCAGGGCGCATAGATTCCCATACTATTGTTTCAACAGGACACATGTCGGACTTCGTAGACCTCACCATTAAGGTATTCTTGAGTTAGCGATAGACGAGCTTACATTCATCATTCTTGGTGGGATATTTTTGAGTTGATGATAAACTCACACTCTTTTGTGACCCTTAGTGGAGTACCTTTGAGCTGATGACAGATTCCATGTTCATTCTCTAACAAGTCATTTCTGAGCCATGGATAGGCTCACACATTCTCATCACCCCCAACGGAGCATTTAGGTTTATGACAAACTCTCTCATTAGTTACCTTAGTGGGTCACTTTTGAGTTAGTGACAAATAGGCTTCCTCAGTGGGTCATTGCTAAGCCATTGATAAGCAAACTCACATTCGCTTTTTTTCTTGGTGGAGCACTTTTCAACTAGTGATGGATAGGCTCCCACGTCGACTCTCAATGAGATAGTACAGTTTGATCATCTCAGGTCACCATTGGGTCTCTGTCAAGCTACTAGGGCAGACCGATATGCCTATACTCTATGAGTTGTGGATAGTTTGACCCTTTGATGCAGAGATGATTGGCTTAAGCCATTTGGTTACCTGCATGCTAGGATGCATCAATTGCTATGTTGGTGCATATTCCCCTTTTTTCTATTGTTGAGATGATTGATTTCCCACATAGCTTCCACAACCTTCGTCATTCGATTGAGGGATATTTACTTGCATTACTGGTCACAGTTTCAATGATTTTATCAAGATGAGCCTTCGAGGGAGCATGACTTTTGAGTTATGGTTGTTCTAGTACCTATGACTCCTTAGTAGATCGTTATGTTGAGGCGATGATAGTTTCCCCAGTGAACTATTTTGTTTAAGACCCACTAGTGGATTGTTTCTTTGAGATGACAACGGATTCCTCTAGCAAGATTTTGAGTTAGAGGCATCTAGATTATCATGACACTTCGTCAGGCCTCGTGATTTAGTTAGATGGGTTGTGAGACTTTATTTTATAGTTGATTTGACCATTCCAACTCATCAGTGGAGCATTCTTTTGAGACTCATGGAGTCTCTTTTAGACCTTTTCAATGGATCAAGAGTTATGGTGATAGCCACATTAGGGCATGTTTCCCCTTATCATTTCCTCATAACTTGGCGTTTAGAGCCACTATCTCTTCACAGTTATGGTGTTCAAAGCAACTTTCTCTCAACATTTCAGGAGTTCAAAGTCGTCATTCACAGTCTGGCATTTAGAGCCATCATTCACAATTTGACATTCAGAGTTGTCATTCATAGTTTGGCATTCAGAGTCGTTGTTCATAGTTTGGCATTTAGAGCCATTAGTTAGCTTAGCGCTCAAAGTCGTCGTTCACAGTTTGGCATTTAGAGCCATTGGTCAGCTTGGTATTCAAAGCCACCATATTTCTTCAATTTGGCATTCAGAGCTATTGGTCAGCTTGGCACTCAAAGCCACCATATTTCTTCAGTTTGGCATTTAGAGCCATTGATCAGTTTAGCATTCAGAGCCACCATATTTCTTTAGTTTTGCATTTAAAGCCATTGGTCAGCTTGGCATTCAGAGCCATTGGTCAGTTGGCATTCAGAGCCACCATATTTCTTCAGTTTAGGCATTCAAAGCCACCACCTTCATTTTAGATGTTTAGAGCCACCTTCCTCCAGTTTAGGCGTTTAGAGCCACTTTCCCCGATTAGGCATTTAGAGCCACTTCCTTCGATTTAGGCTTTTAGAGTCACCTCCCTCAGTTAGGCGTTCAGAGCCACAATTTTAGGTGCTCATAGCCAACTTCTTAAGTTTAGGTGTTTGAAGTCACTGTCATCAGTTTAGGCATTCAAAGCCACCTTCCATAGTTAGGCGTTCAGAGCCATCTTCATCAGCTTAAGCATTTAGAGCCATTTTCTCATACTAGGTGTTCCAAGCCACTTCGTTCAGTTCCTCATTTCTTAGCTAGGCATTCAAAGCCACCTTCTTCAACTAGGCATTTAAAGCCACATTGCTCAGTTTAGGTGTTTAGAGCCACCTTTCTCAATTAGGCATTTAGAGCCACCTTTCTCAATTAGGCATTTAGAGCCACCTTTATCAGTTTAGGCGTTCAAAGCCATTTTGTTTAACTTAGGCGTTCACAGCCACCTTATTCCAGTTTAGGCATTCAGAACCACCTTCCTCAATTAGGCATTCAGAGTCATTTCCTCGGTTTAGGCTTTCAGAACCACATCCCCCAGTTAGGTGTTCAGAGCCATAGTTTCAGGCATTCAGAGCCACAATTTTAGGTGTTCAAAGCCACATTTCTTAGTTAGGCCTTTAGAGCCACTTTCTCAGTTAGGTGTTCAGAGCCACTTTTTCAGCTCAGGCGTTCAAAGCCACTTCTCTAGTTTAGGCATTTAGAGTCACTTCTTTAGATTAAGCGTTCAAAGTCACTTCCTTATATTAGGCATTCAAAGCCACTTCCTTATATTAAACATTCAAAGTCACTTCTTTAGATTAGGCATTTAGAGCCACTTCCTCATATTAGGCGTTCAAAGCCACTTCCTTAGATTAGGCATTCAGAGTCACATTTTTTCAGCTACTAGGCATTCAAAGCCATTTCTCCAGCTTAAGCGTTTAGAACCACCTTCTTCTATTAGGCATTCAGAGCCACCTTCCTCAGTCGAGTGTTCAAAGCCACTTCTCCATCTTAGGTATTCAAAGCCACCTTCGTCAACTTAGGCGTTGAGAACCAATTCCACAGTTTTAGGCATTCAAAGCCACCTTACTCAATTTAGGAGTTCAAAGCCACCTTGCTTAACTTAGGCGTTTAAAGTCATATGTTTTTAGAGCCATTTTCCTTCATAGGCACTCAAAACCACCATCACTCTCATATTAGCATTCAGAGCCATAGGCCTTCAAAGTCATTCTTCCCCATAGGCGTTTAAAGCCACCACTTTCCTTCATAGGTGTTCAAAGCCACAAGCCTTCAGAGCCATTCCTCCCATAGGCATTCAAAGCCACAAGCCTTCAAAGCCATTTTCTTCATAAGCATTCAGAGCCACAGGCGTTTAGGGTCATTTCTCCCATTGGTGTTCAGAGCCACCATTTTCATAGACATTCAGAGTCATTTCTTTCATAGGCATTCAAAGCCATAGGCCTTTAGAGCCATTCCTCCCAAAAATGTTCAAAGCCACAAGCCTTCAAAGCCATTCCTCCCATAGGCGTTCAAGGCCATCATTTTCATAGGCGTTCAGAGTCATTTCTCTCATAGGTGTTTAGAGCCATATTCCTTACTTAAGCATTCAAGTCATTTCTCAGTTTAGCGTTCAGAGCCATTACTCGTGGTTAGGCATTCATAGCCATAGTTTAGTTGTTCAAAATTGTTTGTCTTAGACTTGGTGTTCAGAACCACATTTCAAGCGTTCAGAGTCGTGATTTTCCAAAGTTTGTCCTCCTCCATTGTGTGTGATATAGCTCTTTGAGCTCATAGCATGTGTCTTGATTGTTTTGTTAGATACCCTACACCTTGTGTCCTCGTATGGTACAATTAGGGTTTTTCTCTTTATGTTCATCTCTATGCTCATAGGTGGTTTGAATGCTACTCAACATTGACATCGATTTTTGAGTCACATCTAGAAACATCTTAGAAGGAGTTTGGATCCATAGTGCAACTTTAGAGGCACTCTGAGAGCTACCCTTCTTTTAGGATTTTAGAGCCCCTTTTGTTCCTTTGTTGGTTTGAGCCCATTTGTGTTCTACTTGTGTAGCTTTAGGGGTCGTTCTTTTTCTTCAGTAGAGTTCACTTTGTTCCACTCACTATTCATACTTTCTTTTCACTTTAGTGTTCATATTCCTTATGCTCATGAACTCTACTGAAGAGGGGCATATTTGTAAACCCCTTTTTTTGGACCAAGGGACTTTTGTTTTTTGATTACTATTATTTATTGCATTTTATGGGGCATTATCTTCGCTTTTTATGCCACCACTTGATGACCACCCAAGGGTGAGCTGGGTATTTTCATTTGGGGAGAGTAGGAGACGACCTTTATGGGTGAGCAAGTTGCATGGGACGCATAGCAAAGGACGTTGCTACCTCAGCATGGTGTTGGTTGGGATGGAGATGTCTTTAAACGGGGAGTAGTAGAGTTGGTGGAGGCTTGGACGAGAAACAAGAATAGAGGAGTGAGCTGAAGGATTTTAGGGAGGTCGTTTTGTAAGCTGAACGAAAAAAAAATGGAGTGAGTACCAGCTATGAGGAGGTGTTAGAAGATGAGGAAAAGTCGGTTTTAAAAGGAGGAAAAACAGAAGGGAGGAGTCAGGAAGGGAATAACACATGTATGATTTCTATAAGCTGCATGTTCTTTCATTTTCATATAGTTCCAATATGTTTTCTATGTATGCTGGGATTCTATTTTGATGCATAAATATGAACTTTGGAAACTTTTGCATATTCTTATTGAATTTGAGTTTGTTTGCATGCATTTTATGTTTGATTTTTAACCTCTTTCCTTGGCTCTGTTTTGGGATTCCATATGAGATGCTTGCAATCATGTCTTGATTTCCAGTTGAAGTCCATTTTGGCTCACTCCTCGACATCTAAGCTCTTTGATTGAAACATGAAATGTGGTTTTTACTGGTCCATTTTGTTCCCATCACTTGTGCTTTGTCTTGCTATCTTCCTTTGTTTTTGGTACTCATCCGTGGTGTGCATCAAGTTTCACATCTTTACTAGAGGGAGTAAGAAATTGCAGAGATAATATTTTCAATCTATGGGTGTAAAGGTTACAACATGCTCGTCAAGTTGTAAGAAGGCTCAAAATGGGTCATGGATATGGCTTGAATACATCTAGTCTGAGCTAGTTGTAATGGGTTGTGTTGTGTCTATGCTAGACCTTTGTCACATGGGAATTTTATTGGAAATTATGATGGATCGAATGCAGAAAATGGTTTACTCCACAATGGGTCGTGTGAATCAAGCTCTATTATAACAAGTCTGAGGAAGCACAATTTGAAGACCGTATAAGAAATTGAAATGTGCAGGATTCTTAAAGGGAAACTGCTGCGATTGTGTGGACCCCGCATTTCCGGCTCATGCGTTTCCCACTCGATGGTGAGCTCGATTTTTATTTTTGAAAAATTGATCTTTTATTGATTAAGAAAAAATGACTTGGAGTCGCCACTTATTTTTGTTTTATTTTTAAATGGTAAACAAAATAAGAAAGAAAAACCCTAAGTGTGACTCCTTATTTTGGAAAAGGTGGTTTGCGAAAAACCGAATCGGGTTCGAGGGTCAGGTTACTTATCGGGAAGGTACGGTACAGACCGTAGCACCCCTTTAAGTCCCTAAAGTCGGGTCTCTACTAATAAAATGAAGCAATCATGGCAATGGACGAGTAAAACAGTGAATACCCGAAGTGATCATGCATGTATGAGAGTTTGAATATGCATAGACAATGATCAGATGGAGAGTGAGTACGTACCTCGGCAATAAGCCACCATGCACTATCAAGAGAGAGGGTTAGTGCACAATTAAGGAATAATAGTATGCATGTTAGAGAGCAGGATAAATAAATCATGTATGATAACTAAGTCAATCAATCAGATCAATCAATCGATCATAAGATCATGTATGTGGGCCCCCACCAAAGCCCGATTATTTTTGCATGGACCAAATCCGTAAATTCCATTATTCAGAATCACAAAATTTGATTCTTTGCTTATTTCAAAACATTTTCAAAACAGAGGAGGTGTGAAAATGGCTTGCCAAAAAGAAAGTGGCAACCAATTTTTATTAAAAATGTGATTTTTAGGACCTGAAACCCTAAGGATGAGAACTTAAAAAAGCTAAAATTATTGAAAGGGTTTAGAGATTGGAAAACTATTTAAAAGCTTGAACTTGAAAAAGATGTAAGAAATAGGAGTATGAGAGATTATTCATAAGAAAAACAAATAAGGATGAAACATGAAGAGATTGACAGTTCAGGAGACTTGGTCGTTAGTATTATCGAAGTTTGCTTTTTTATTGTGGGCGGAAATGGATCCTGCGAATCGCGAGTGTCTGACGAGGGAAGTTGAATTGCTCTCCTCTCCCATCCGGCGTCAGACGCCAGATGTGAAATATCTGGAGAAGGTGAAACGTCGACCGGACAGAAATCCGGATGTGATACATCCGGAGAAGGCGGAACGTCGGTCGGACAGAATTCTGGATGTGATACATCCGGAGAAGGGGGAATGGCTGCCAGACAGAATTCCGGATGTGATACATCCGGAGAAGGGGGAATGGCTGCCAGACAGAAATTCTGGATGTGGGACATCCAGAGAAGGCGGGATGTCGACGGACAGAATTCCGGATGTGAGACATTCGGAGAAGGTGGGACGTTGGCCGGACAGAATTCCGGATGTGAGACATCCGAAGAAGGTGGGATGTCGGTGGACAGAATTCCGGATGTGAGACATCCGAAGAAGGTGGGACGTTGGCGGATAGAATTTCGGATGTGAGACATCCGGAGAAGGTGGGATATCGGCGGACAGAATTCTGGATGTGAGACATCCGGAGAAGGTGGGACGTTGGTCGGACAGAATTCCAGATGTGAGACATCCGGAGAAGGTGGGATGTCGGCCGGATAGAATTCTTCCCCAGGTGGAATGATAAATAAATGAATGAATAAAAAGAAATTCAGGCACGACCCCACAAATCAAAAGCATGTGATGAATTTTCTCTCAAAATTTTCCAGAATAGAGAGAATGAGTAAGTATATTCCAGGCATCGAGGATAACCCTCAAACAATCAAGAAACAGAGGAGAGCAGTTTAAAATAGTTGGTGTAAACAAATTGAAAGCCAAGTTAGAAATCAAGCACAACAATCAAGCACAACATGGAGGCAAACGAACTCAGATTCCATAAGAACATAATAAAATCTCCAATGCTCGCATCCAAACACCAAAATAGAATCTTATCGATATCCAAAACAAAAAAATAAAGAAGATAATGAACAGGGTCCATACCTGAAAAGCTTTCTCACGGATGGAAGCTCACCTGACTTCGAGCCCTATTTTTATGACCCCTCATGCTAGATGCCCAGATTAGGACCTCTTTTCCAAAGGCTAATTTTCGAACTCCCCCCTCCTTCCTTTCGTTCTCCCTTTCGTTCTCCATTTTTTTTCCTCTCTCTCTCCCCTCCTCTCTATTCCTCTTTCTGCAAGTCACCCAACTGCGCCCCTATTCACCGGTCAGCCAGCATGGCTTTTCAACCACCCCCTTCAGCTGCACGCCTCATGCAGACGGCCTCCTGCTCTTAGCTGGGGGTCCCCTACCTCTACAGTCTGCAGCTTTCCAAATCCCCTTTACAGGTGTCGAATTCTGATAGCTCCTCAAAGCACTAACCTGATTCTCTGTCAGCCTCTCTAAAGACGCCACGTTGTCCCGGGATCGTGCCACCTGGCCAAATAACCTGCATGAAAGGTGAGAAAGAAAGTGCCCCAAAATGGGGGTCTACAGGCTGCCAAGTTCAAAACCATAGGCGGCTCCCAACTCAAGGAGTATTGTTCAGCCTTAACAAAAAAGGATCGTGGGTGCCAATCCGATTCCTATATTGCATGTGAAAAGGTCCATTTTCGGCGCATAATTGCTCCACATGCTAACATCAACTTAGGGAGCTATTCTTTTCTAGATACTTGCCATCACATGAAGACTTGCAATTATGTTCATTACGAGCTTCACTCGACACCAAATGTGCCACCCATGATTATGAGGGTTGCGCCTCTTGCTCTCCCCAAACGAATGAAGTCCTAGCATGCTGAACATTGTTCAGAAGTAGAGCTTGGTGAACCACAATGGATCAATTGTGATATTTGTACATTTATAATGGATATTCTAAGGCAATTTGAGGTTATAATGGTTGATCCACCATGGGACATTCATATGGAATTACCTTATGGGACGATGGCAGATGATGAAATGTGCAGTCTTAATGTTCATATATTGCAAAATGATGGTCTGATTTTTTTGGGTCACTGGACGCACTATGGAGCTTAGATGAGAATGTCTAGAATTGTGGGAATTAGAAGTTAAGAGGAAACTTGGAATTCTTTAATTCCAACAATGTTAGGTCAACTCACCACCAACAAAGTAGCCATCTTGCACCCTGGGCTCCACTCCTGCATGGCCACCCTCCGATGCACCACACCACCCATAGGCCAAGTGAAATCCCCTTAATTCTTCATATTTTGACGTCAAAATTTAAAATTCAAAACTCTAGTTTTCAAATTTAATTTTTAAAACTCCAATTTTCAAATAATTTTCAAATTTCCAATTTTCAAAATTTCAATTTTCAAATAATTTTTTAAAACTCTAATTTTCAAATGATTTTCAAAACTTTAATTTTCAAATAATTTTCAAAATTCCAATTTTCAAATAATTTTTTAAAAACTCTAATTTTCAAAACTCTAGTTTTTCAAATAATTTTAATTCAACTCAAATTTCAAATAATTTGAAGTCTTTTTTTTTCCTCTTTACTTAAAACTTCGAGTCATCAAAAATCTTGTTTTTAATAAACTTACTACATTTGCTTTCATGTAAGCATTTTCATAATTTTTATTTTATTTTCAAGTAATTTTCTGTTTTTCTCTATTTCTAATAAATATGAATGAATTTTCAAGTAAGGGATAAAATTATTTCCATTTTATAAATTTAATCCTTTATTTTTTTAATCTAAAAATATTCGTTTTAATAAAAATAATTTTTTAAAATACATATATTTTTAAAATTTTCATATAAATAATGAAGAGTGTTTATGTATGAAAAAAATGGGTATTTTTTGAAAGTTGAAAAGTGGGAGAGGTTAGATGTAGAAATTTGAGATATTTTTCATAATTAATTCATTTTATCAAGGGGAAAAATCTGTTGAGTCTAGAAAGGTGGAATAAGAGGAGAGAGGGATGCTGACTGTAGAAGAGCCTCACCCATCAGGCATCCCCATCTTCATTGATTCAGGGATTTGAGAAGCGGGCTTCTTCCTTTTCCGACTACAGTTTTTCTCGATTACCGGCAAAGGTTTGACTCTTTCCACGACCCTTTTGGCTAGATGAATCCATGTTGGAAAAGCTCTCTCTTCTCTCTTGTCTCCCATTTGGCTTTGGTTTCTTCATGCTGTTACCTTCTTTCTCATTAAAAATGTTGCTTGGCATCAAGTATGAAGTATCAACTAAACACCCATGTTAGATGATTCCTTAATATTGTTGTTCTGGTCTGGTGTGTGTGTGTGTGTTTTTTTTTTCCCAGTAATATTGATTAATATTTTAGGGCTTTATGAGGCATTTCATCGAATACCCCTTATGGTGTCAAATATTCCTGAAAATTTTTGACTAGTGTTGAATTATTTATTTTCTAGGGGCCAAAGCAGATTAATCTATTTGACAACAATGCTTTCAGATATATAACTTATTGAACTTGCTATGGGCATTTTGAAAATCACCATAAAGTTTAACCAAATTCACATTTTAGTTACTCTGTGGAGAATGCTTTTTTCGCTGTAGGAATACCTGCTAATCAACACCATCTTGGAATTTTGGCTGTAATTAAGTTATTTATCCTAGGGGCTGAAGAAGATTAATCTAATCCACAATCATGCTTCCAGATGTATAACTTATTTATGTGCTATGGGCATTTAGAAAATGCTATTAAGTTTGGCCAAATTGGAAATTAATTACTCCTTTTGTATTCTTATTCTTATGCATTTACTAACATTTTTGGAATGCCCATTAGTTTCTTTTATCTATTTGTTATAGTTTTGTAACTTTTATTATTATTATTATTATGATGATGTTGATCATGATGATGACGATGTCAACAAATTGCTAAATCCTTTTGTTTTTTTAACCCCATTTACAAAAAGGGGATTTTAGGTTGCATTGTCTTGGGGAAGTACTAGAAAGATGCAGAAATTGGGTGACTTGAAGCTACCCAACTTCTTCAATTATCCACCATACTTCACGTAACTTTCTGCTCTCTTTGCTTTTATCAGTTCTTATCTTTTCTGTCAGATGTTGAATTGTTGATTTTCAAATTTAGCAAATTGTTTAAAGTTGAGTGTGTAGTGCAATTACTTGGGGCCTATTTGGGAACCAGTCTTGAAAACCATTTTTTTTGTTCTTTAGAATAGAAAACGGTTCTCTAACTTAAAACACATGTAATTTAAAAATAAGTTGATTTATAGAACAAATGTGAGGGTTTTATTTTTTGAGAATTTTCTAAGAAACAATTGAAAAAATAAAAAATACTTTGGGAACTTTTGCATTGTGTATAAATGTACACAATACGTTCACAGAGAATAAATTAAAAAAAAACTGTTTTTCATATCTGAATTTCTTCACAGAATTTTGTTCCTGAAAATGAATGATAACTATTTTTCAAACTGTTCTCAAAAAATATTTTTAAGGAATTGTTTTCAAACAAATTCCCAGATATACCCTTTTAGTGCTTATCTATATTGTTTCAGTCTTAACTAGTTATGATTCTTTACCTTTCTTACTAATACGCATTTCTCTTTGTTGATGTTCATTATTTGCCATGTCTTTGTGATGCTTGATGGTTTGAAGGGTCTCTTTTAATCGATCTTGCTTCTTGTCTATTCTTAAATTAATTGCATTAGTCTTTCTAGGGCCTCTACTTGTGAGCATAATTTGTCTTGGCCTGGCTCACTGAAGCCAACAGTTACCAATTTCAGAGTTTTCTAATTTTCTAAGAAATACCTAAGTCAAGACAACACAGGAAATTAGGTAGAGCCCATAGGAAAGGTTGAGTGGGGACCATATCAGATCATAGCATTATGTTCTGTAATTGAATTTTCTTCTGTTTTACTACATTTCAAAGAAATGATTACAATACATGTTAAAAAGAAAACACCTAACCATTAGATCGCATTCCATATGATGGTGACCAATCAGTTTTTATTTACATTAATTGGGCATAGGAATCAACACTTCCACAAATCTTGCCCCTTAAAATGGTTTTTTATTTTTCCACAAATCTCATTTTAGATTCTCAAACACCTGGAGATCTCCACAACATAAAGATGTAATAGTGCTAACCACCAAAGCATCTCTCTTTCTCTCACCATGGACTTTTCCATTATAACCCTTGGAATTTTTTTATGCTATATTTTAGTTTATTATTTATTTATTTATTTATTTTTTATATTCTCCATCATGATTTTCATTCTCGGTTGGAAGTTGTGATTCGCTTAGTACATATTCTTATTGTGTGTTCTTCAGTTTGCAGCCGGTAAGGGATACCCGAGAGAAGCAGGTACAACTTTGGAAGGAACTTATTCTCGACTATTGTAGAACTCAAAAGATATTTGTAATTGGACTGGAAGAAGAATTTCCTCTGTTCTCGAATCCTGTTATTGAAAGTAAGTGCTGTGTTCTTATTAGGTTTATACTGTGTTCTCAAGCGCCACATGATCAACTTACTCCAATCATCAATTGAAGTGGATAACACTGTAAAACCATTGGCCATGCTTGTGTTACTGTCAATAGGTTTATAAGGTTAATGTACTTGGGGTTCCTAATCATTATAACAGTAAAATAGGCTCTTGCTTTCAGAAAGGCTCTTACTCTGCGGCAGACATGGTGCAAGGGTTAACGAATATTTACAAAAAAATTGTGCTCCTAATTTAGGATTTGTGAGTATATGCTTCCATGAAAATGGAGTATTGTTGTACTCACACACCTTGTATTTCAACATGTTGGTTCAGTGTTGCATGATTAGGGGTGAAGTTCTTTTATTATCTGATCTAGTCCAATTAAAAATTGCACAAATTAATAAATTAGGCTGTGGAAATGAAACTGAACCAGATTAGCCCATTTGGGTAATGCATTTCTTAATGATTTATAAATAAACAGAGGCTGGAGAGACAAGCAATTTTTACTTCAAAACCAATTTTATAAAAACCACAGAACCTTGTCCAAATTAAAACATGCACTATGAAAGTTACCTTCAAGTTACCCCAATGCCCACAAAGTTACCTACTCAATTCCGAACTAGTATATCATATCTTCAGTCATTGGTTTTCTTTATCCTTGTGAACCATAAAACAAGTCCATGATCATCTGCTAGGAAGAATCTGAAATCCACAACATCATTCATGTTCTGGATCCATGGATATAAGAAACTGTCCTTTATCCCCTCTTTTTGTAGATTCTACTATTTGGTGTTTTGCTGTATACTTCCTGTATGCTTTGGGACGCCTATAGGGGCCCTTTCTTCTAATTCAATCCAATCTTGATTTTACCTATCAAAAAAAAAAAAAAAAAAAAACTGTCAAAAAATGCCCTGTATACAAACGTGTGATTTTTATTGTTTATTTTTTTAATTTTTGTAAATATTTAAACCTTGTAAAATTTCAGTAAAAATGAAATTTCTGAGGAAATTTTCTCTAGATTCATTCTCAAATCCAAGGAACAAAAAAATTGTCTTCCCTTTTCCCATACTTTATTTTGTATTGTTCTTTACTCTTTTCTATGCACACTTTAATCTCTCACTGATTGCTCTACCAAATCTGAGGAGAAAATTTTGTTTAAATAGAATATAGAAAACCTTGTTTATTTAGGAAATGATTCTTGAAGAGTTTGGTTTTCCCTGAATTTGTAATTTCAATTTTCCTGCAACTTGATCTATTGAAGTTTTGGCCTTTGATTGAAGCACAAGAGTAAGGTCAAATTAATTAAAGTTTTGCTTGATCAATCAAACATGTGTTTCTCAAAATCTCTTGATTGATTGATTGACTAACATCCTTAATCTATGAAAGACCAATTTCTTAGATTGATGAAATAAGCTTGCGTCAGATCTGTCTCCTTCAGTCAATGTTCAAATAGAGTGGAGTTTGTCTCCTTTTAAAAATTTATTTCACCCAAAATTTGGAGTGTTTTTTGAGATATTAGTGAAATACAAGAAAAGGCATAATAACTATATCTTCTAGTAAGGATTTTTTGGTGGTGTTTTATGTCTTTTCTAAATAATATACCAAAAGCCTTTATGGACTAAATGTATCACCTAAATTGTTTTGCCTTGAAACTGCTTAAAACACCTATATGCCAAAAGTTTTCATAGGTTACACCTATTTGGCTTGTCCTATTTACCTTGAATTGATTCATGTGTCAATTGAATAACTAATGCGTACGAAATTGGTCAACCCTAAATTTCCATAACAGAATAGAATATTCAAATACCCTTGCTCTTTAGGAAGTCCAAGATCATGCCAAGTCTCTTATCTGCATCCACCAATGCACATGAAATACCATATGCACTTTAGTTAGCTTATTAGGTGTGCACCTTTGAGACATTTTCCAAGGCCACATGAAAATTCAAGTGATATAACCAAGAAGGTTAAAATGGATTCCCTTAGTTATAATGGATGGTTAAACCCTAATATTTTTCTTGATTGGTTAGCTAGTCTTGAGGATTACTTTGAATGATATATCATATCAGACACCCAATGCATTTACTTCCCATAATGAAATTTGTTGGTTCTGCCAAGTGGTATTAGCAAAGTGTCCAATCTAACATAGAGTGTTAATGTTAGTAACCACTCACTCTTTGGGCTGAAATGAAACGAAAGTTGAAAGGGGCATATCTCACCATCTATCACAAGAGTTGCTAGGTCAGTTGATTAATCTTAGACAATTATCCTCTAGTGTAAGTGTGTAACAGACCACTTTGCTTTAAGGAGTTTCAGGAGAGATAGGATCAGGATGTGAGGGAGGAATTTTAGGATTGTATCAAATTTCATTAATGGGCCAAGGTCAAAAAATTAAAACAGGGGTAAACCTTCATTCTCTTGAAACTTTGGAGGTAGCCTATGACAAGGCCTTCAAGATACCTTACGATTCCTAGTAAGAGATGTATGACTTCTTAAACCTGGGAGTCTTATCATTCTTGAGGTTTATCTCATGATAGGGTAGGAAAAACCTTGAGGGCTACTAGTGGTGTTAAAGCTAGTCATATTGTTTCATGTGACAGCAAAGACACTAGTCAAGGAGTATTTTATCAAATTCGACAGATAGTATTGCGTGCATAAATTTTTCAAGCTCCTTATTGATAGTGTCAGCTCTATGAATGTACATCCTCATCCATGTAGAGTAGTTTGAGTAGACAAAACTTCATTGACCATATCTGAAAGTTGTTTAGTTCCTATTACACTGGGAGACTATTTAGACAGAATCTGTTCTGATGTTCGCCTCTTGGATGTTGCTTGTATTCTCTTATATCATTCTTAGCTGTATGACCTTGATGTCACCCACGATGATAGGGAAAACACTTTTCAATTAAAATGTAACAGTTAGTCTATCCAATTACAACCTAGTAAGCCCATTGAAAAGGATGGCAAGCTGCAATTTAAGATATCTGTCCAATCAACTGATTCGACATCTTAGGCACCCAAAATTTCTACTTGGAGCCTTAAGAACCAAAACCTTCATATTTTAATACAACAAAAGTTTGAGAAAAAATGACAAAATTCAGGTGCAATGTTAGTCCTGGTGGTTACAAATGTTTTTTCACAAGTTGTTAGCTTCTGATCTTACCCTGCTACCTCAAGATGACGAATTGTTGGATGAGTATCAAGATATCACTCTTGAAGACCTATCTAGCTAATTACCACCCACGAGGAACATTCAACATGCCATTGGTCTAGTTTTAAGATTCCACCTACCTAGTCTCCAATACTCTAGGCTCCTAAAGACAAAGTTGTAAGTGGAAAAAAGGTTTTTTTCAATATAATCTTAGTAGCCCTTGTGTTGTCCTCACTTGCTTACACCTAAGAAGGATGGTTCTTTGAGAATGGGCATAAATGATCTTTTCATCAACAAAATAACCACAAAATATTGGTTTCCTATATTTGGGTTGGATAGCATGTTAAACTTGATGGTAGAATCAGAGTGTTCTTCAAGATTAATTTATGTAGTGGTCATCATTAAATTCATGTTAGATTAGGAGATGAGTGGAAAGCTGCTGTATTCATGACCAAAGATGGATTTCATGAATGGTTAGTCAGGTCCTTTGGGTTATTTAATGCACCTAGTACGTTTTTAAAGATTATGACATAGATTTTGCGTCATTTCATAAGAAAAGATCCTAATGGTCTATTTTGATGGAATCTTAATCTATAGTCGAACCTAAGAGGATAATTTAGATCATCTTGGGAAGGTGTTTGTAGCTGTAAGATCTAAGAAACTTTATCTAATATTAAGAAAAGCTCTTTCCTTCAATCCCTAGTGATCTTTTTAGGATTTGTTATCTCCTTGAAGGGCATACAAGTTCATCCTTAGAAAGTTTTTTTGATAGGTAAGGTCATCCTTAGAAAGTTATATCTATTAGAGACTGGCTTGAGCCTAGGACTATTCTAATGTTTGTTGTTGTCATGGACTGACTACTTTCTATACGTGATTCATTAAGACAATTAGTATCATAAAGGTTGCTGTTGTTGAATTCATGAGAAAAAGAAAGTTCCATTGGAATGAAGTCATAAGAAAGACATTTGAGGAGTAGAATGCAAATGATTGAGACACGTTTCTTAGGCCATGCTAATTCTTTATAAGTCTTTGAGGTGGTGTGCGATGCATCATGTGTTAGCATAGGTGGTGTCTTAAGTCAAGAAGGGCATCTTGTAACATACTTCAGCGAGAAATTCAATGTCTAAACAGAGGTATTTTTCTGGTAGTAAGAAGTTCTATGTTGTTGTGCAAACCATTCAACATTAGAGGTATTTCTATTATCTCAAGAGTTTCTGTTGTACTCTGAACATCAAGCATTGGTGTACCTTAGTTCCCAAAGAAAGTTAGGTGCTAAAAATGCTAGGTGGATAGAGTTTCTTCAAGAATATTCATTCGTTCTCTACCATCATGCAGGGACTGAAATAAAGGTATCAATGTCCTTAGTTGAGTAGTGGCTGTTTTACAAGTATTAATTGCCCATGTGGTCAAATTTGAGAGGATGATGAATGAGCATCTTATTTGTACTGATTTTGGTGTTATTTATCAAGAAATTCAAGATGGTCATTGTCAAGAGCACATCAATTTTGTCATTCGTGATGGCTACTTGTTTAGATGGTATATGTTATGCATTCCTTGTACTTCCATTCAAGATATCTCGAGTTGGAAGTTGCATAGTGGAAGTCAAACTGGTCACTTTGGTTGGGATATTGCTTTTGTAGAGGATAGGCTTTATTGGCCTTCCTCGAAAAGAGATTGCTGAAATTGTATTCAGTGTGGAACCTGTTACCTAGCTAAGGCAGTGAAGAGCAACACCTGTTTGTACACAACTTTACCTATACAACACACCCTTGGGACTCTTGTTGAGGAGAAATATTGTAATTGTGATTTGATATTACCATCAGTAGAGTTGGCCTTTAATAATTCTGTTAACCATTGTACTGGTAAATCACAATTTGAGATTGTTTATGACCTTTCTCCTCATCAACCTTTTGATCACATCTCTTTGTCTTTTGAATCTAGACCTTGTGAAACTTGCTGAATCATTTGTTCAACACCCATGTAAAAGTAGTAAGGGAGATCTTTTATTTATTTATTTTTATTTTTTATGTTTTAGTCTTATTGCATAGTAAGACCTGCATGGTTATTGGACTTGTAGTTCATAGACTGAACATTTTGGCCTATTTCTTAGGATTTTGTTGATGGGCCCCCTTTGCTTTTATCTGAACTTAGATGAGTTTGAGACAAAGAGAGTTTATTCAGTTCAAGAATTAATATTTTGTAAGATCCATATTTGTTAATGAAAGAATGAGAATCAAAATTCTATTGGACTTCAGAGTTAGATAAATTCATTTTGTTATAAAAAGACTTCAAAATCTAATTCTATAAAAGCTTTGAATTTAGAAGAGTTAACCACATCTATAATTTTTTTAGTGTTTATCAGTTCTATTGTGCAAATAGATTTTCCTTTAATCCTTCAAAGGATTGGAATTCTTTGTCTCTAATTATAAATCTAGAAGGTTCTTAAGTCATAACCAAACTATGCATAACCATCATATAACAATTAATTTTGGCTGAGATTTTACATGAAAACTCTGACTTATGGGGTGCTGGCTCAAGACATATGCATAAGTAGTAATGGCTTTTGCTTTGTGCCCACTATATCTGTTCAATAAGCTGGTATCTCTATGTCAACATATTGAATTCAGTTGTTTTGAAAGCTCTTGTCTGCAGATACATTATATTTTGGTTGTGATTATATAGGAACCCTCAGTCATGAAGCTAAGGAGGCATTCCTCTCAGCCTTAGTTGCAGAAGGTGTGTTATGGTTTTTCTAACTGATGCTTTTTCCCTTTCTGGTTGGTGAAAATAATTGTGCTCTTACATGCATAAACTTAAATGGGTAGTCTCTTAGATGCTTCTTTTATCTTACAGGACGTGCTGAGTGGATGGATAAAGGGCATAAAAAATGTCTCATTCTCTGGCACCGGATTCAAGATTGGGCTGACCTTATTCTGCGCTTTGTAAGTTAAAAACATGTGATCTGAAGTGGTTGATAGAGATGAATTTCCAAGATTTATTAAAAAGAGTGGAAAGAAATAAAAAATCCTAAATGATTTTGTTAAGGATATTAAAGCAATTTTGTTGTTTTTTAGGTTCTCTGATGCAATAATAAGTTAGTAGTTGGAATTTGAGTTTTATTTAGGATTTGAGAATTTTTTTATTGGAAAATTTTCAAAAGTTTCTGCATATTTGACCTTCTATTTTCTAATTTTTTAAAAAGTTTTTATTTAAGTTCTTTTTATAATCTAGAAGTTTTCTTTATTAGAAGCTTTTTTTACAAGAAGTTTCTACACAATTAAATTTCTAATTTGAAAAAGAAGGCATCCATTTTCTTTTAATTTTATTGTTTAGAAGGTTTAATAGATTTAAGAAAAGTTCTAATTATTTATTATATATGTTGGGCTACTTTGTTCATAATTTTATTTAGTTTTTAGGGTTTTCTAAGCCCTATAACTAAGGATAATTGCTGTAAAATGAGATTGGTGGTGAATACTGTTGAGGGTTTTTTTTCCCTCCTTTTTTGGTACGTATTTTGAATTTTCAATGGTGGGACTCCATTACTTTTCTTCTAGTTGAGATTCTTAGAAGGCTTTAGTGAGATTTCATGGTTTTCTATCTTCTTTTATTTTTTCTTTCCTATTTTTTATTTTATTTTTCCCTACTGCTATAATTTTATTACTTTTCATCTCCTTAAATCCTAAAAGATTGAAGCTCAATCCCACCTTATTTGATTGTAGACTACTACTGTAGGGTTGTCCTACATTAGTGTTCTTAAACATAAGTAGTTTGTGTTTACTTTATGATTTTCTTCCTTATTTGATTAGGTGAGAGAAAATGGATTGGAGGACAGTGTTATGACAGTTGAGGAAATACGTTCAGGGACTGAATCTCGAGGAACAGGTAATTTCTGATTGCACTTGGTGCCTCATAAAAGTAGATTGTTGAAATCATCCCAGAAACTCTAGTTGCTTTTGTGATTGTGTAAGTTCTTCCATCCAAGTAGTATGACTGGAGGTTTTTTCAGCTTCGAATATATTCAAGTAGTATGATCCCACAAAACTGTTCCAGGAACTACTGTTTTGTATCTGGAGCTGTATTGCATGAGATAAAATAATTGATGGTTTCTGGGATCCGGATGCTTCCAAGTCAACATTTCTTCTATTTTAAATTTGTTTAACCTAATAAGTAGGTTTGTAACTTCGAGGAAAAAGCTGCCAACAAATTTCTTGTTTCTCAAGCCATGTTACATTCTTTAAAAAAAATGCGGTTCCCCCTCCCCCTCCTTTTCTTTTTCTTTTTTTCTTTTTTATTTTTTGTTTCTCAAAAACATTTTAGCGGATTCTTATTTACATGAGAGAGGTATGGTTTGGAGGGGTAAAAACAGTCTTTTCATGTGCCAAGTGTCTAGCAAAAGAGATAAAAGAGTGATTTTATTTATTTATTTTTTATTTATTTTTATTTTTTTTCACATTCCAGAAGAAAATTCCAACCATTTTATCTTTCAAAAGCATCTTATACCTCTTGCAATGGTCTCTCTCTTTTTTGTCTATCATTTTGGGCTAGTGATTTATGAAAATTTCATTTTGTCATACGTTTCCTCAAAAAATTGGTCCAACTCATGTAAATTCAATAGTTTAATACATTAAAATTGGCCCACCATGGATCAATCATCATTGACATACAGATTCAATCAAGCATGTTTGCATGATAGAAATTATCAACTTTAATGAAAGAATGTGATTATGGTTCATTGTATCTTTATTTTCATGAATTTTTATGTGAGTCCCTTGTGGGGTTCTTTAATGGACAGTGGATTATGTCTCGAGATTTACGTATCCAATGGATTTTTATTATAGCTAGTCTCTTTCTGAAAGCGATAATTCTTTCATTCTATCCATCTTTTGTTAAGATTCAAATCAAGTAGCAGTTGTTTCGTCTCTTTTGTTGATTTCTTTTCTTTCTTTATTTTCATTTGCTACAGAAGATGCTTTGTGCCTAATTTTATTGGTCAATTTGGTATCTTAGCTCATGGTTCCAGATTCTAGTTGTGTCATAAACAACAGAGTGAGTTAAATAACCAATATAAGTTTCTGTATTTAGTTGTCAGTTTCACTATTCCCAGCGTCTAATCGTTTTCAAACTTAAAAAGCAGAAAAATAAAAAAGCGTAATCTCATATCTTGAGGCTTAATCTCACCATGTTGCAGGGTCAGAAAAACCCTCCTGTGCTTTTGTCTTCCAAATCTTTGAATCCTCATAAGAAACAGTAAATTAGGAGAGTTGATAAAGTAGCTATCCTTTGAGTCTGCTTACAAGAAATAGTTTTTCATCAGTATGTTGTCTCTATTTACGTAATTTTGTATGTGAAACTTATTTTTGCACCATGTGAGTTTATGAAGCAGCCACCAATGGTACATATCTGGCATAAGAGTGTGTTGGTATAGTTGGAAGCATGCTAAACTTCACTTTAGGACAGGTGGTTTGCTTTCTTGACCCAAAATGTGCATTGTAATATGGAGGAATAAATTTATGGTCACATAATTTAAGTTTCATTAACGAAAAACTTCCTTCTAGGCATACATCTCACACGATAAGAAAACCGTAACAGAAAAATGAATGGTTGTGATACCACTTAGGCCTTGCTCAAGTAGCAAGCATTTGGGTAGAGACAGTTGCGATGCCACTTAGGCCTGGCTCAAATAGCAAGTGTTTGGGTAGAGATCACACATGCGCATAACATATCATACATAAATTACGTATAAAAGGAAAAAATTAATAAGCCTGTTATAAGAACATTTCTCCTAAAGAAAAAGAGATGAGAACTGGTATGTGTTGGGTCCAATTAATTCTAATCAAGTAATTACTAGCTCAAAAGCGAGATAGGAAATGTTCCTGATTTGTTGACAATTTTATTGGCCAGGATGTGAGGTGTGAGAAGATTATTCTTTTTGTCATGGGTGATGTTTCTTTTTTCTATAGATGCATGTGTTTGTGCTTGTAGCATTTTCCGTTCTTAGAGAAGGATTGTGTTTCCCAGTGCCGATTAATTGTTATATAATACGATTGCTAATTATCCCCTCACCTCATGAAACAAGGTTGATTCCTCAAGATATTATTAACTAACTATGGTGTCTCTCCTCTACTGACAAACACACAATGTTTCTATGTTGTGCATCTGAAAGTTTGTCGTCTTTTTGATGATTCTGTGTTTCTCCATCTTTCAGAGCTTCATGGGATGGACCGGACAGTTCTAATGCGAGCCCTGAAACAGCTAGAGCACAAGGGTAAGCTTGCTATCTTCAAGGGAACTTCAGCTGATGATGAGGGCGTGAAATTCTCTCTATAACTTCATTTCTCTTCATCTCTTCCAGACTTTATCTTATACAAAACCATGAAGCACACCCTTTTAAACATAGAGAACTGCATTCAAATCATTATCCGCATGACGCACACATTGTTTCTTTCATGCTTTCTAAATAAATGGCAAAGTGATTCTCTCATGGTGATCCCATTGAATGGTTCAAAGTATCCAGTTAACTATGATTTTATTGTTGCCATTTTCAGCTGTGGAATGTAAGCTCTTTTTAATCATGTGAGAATGAGGAGAAAAATGGTACTTCCATTTGCTTTTTAAGCAATACATGGTCTTTCAGACCCAAATGAGTTAAATGCTAAAATAATTAAATTCATATATTTGATCATGGAAAGTTTGAGGGAGAAGAAATAGAAAGAAATGAAAGGTAAAGAAAATAATATATATATATATATATATATATATATATATATATATATATATATATATATATATATATATATATATATATATATATTAAAATCTTTTGTTTGATTATTTATTGAAAAGTTAGCTCAATATTTGGTTTTTGAAATATTTGAGGAACCTGAGAAGGAAATAAAATAAAGAGAAAAAAAGTTAAAAAGCAAAAAAAAGAAAGGGAAATAAAAAATAGATTTAAAGTTAATAAGTTATTTGTTTAAAATTATTTTATTTTATTTATTTTTTATAAAGATGAAATGATTTGAAAATATATAAATTTTTAATTAATTTGAATGATATTTGATTTTTTTTAATTGTAAATCAAATATGAGAAAATGATTTTTTAATATATATATTTTTTATATTTTTCTTGAAACTTTTAGGCTCTGTTTGGTACCCAAAAAATTTAAGAGAAAATATAAAGGAAAGAAAATAGAAATGAAAAGAAGAAATAAAGAAAAAGTGAAGAAAGATAAATAGATTTAATGTTAATAAATTACTGTTAATTTATAGTCATTTTAACTTATTTTAAATTCTTTATATAGAGATTAAATAACTTAAAAATACATCAATTTTTTAACTTATATTAATTATATTTGATTTATTTATTTTTTTTCCATAGTATAACCAAACAAGAGAAAACTATTTTTCTTTTCTTATTATATTGTTTTGAGAACCAAACAGAACAAATATATTATATGGGGAAAGTTATATTATTGAGGAATGCTTTAGCCCTTCCAAAAGGCTAATGTTTGATATTTGAAAGCACCAAGGAAAAGGAGAAAGACAATATATTAAGGAAAAGAAAAGGGAAAATATGAAAATATTTTTCTCCCTTTTTTTTTTAAGGCTATGTTTGGTTTTCAAAAAATATTAAGAAAAAAAAATATTAATGTTGTATTTGGTTCTTAAAAAATTATTAAGCAAAAAGAAAAAATATCAAAAAATTATTTTTTTTTATGTTTGATTTTTCTATAGAAATATGAAAAAAAAGAAGCCAAATGTGATTAAAATTAGTAAAATATTTTTATATTTTAAGCTATTTACTCTTTATATAAAAAGTTTAAAATAAATAAAAATAAGTTTAAAATAGAATATAAAAATAATTTATTGAATTGATTTTTTTATTTTCCTTTATTTTTTCTATTCTTTTTATTCTCTTTTTTTTTTTTTTGCCTTTTCCCTTAAATTTTCAGAAAATCAAGCAGAGCTAAGGAAAATGATTTTTTTTTTTTTTTTAAAGATTTGGATTACAAAATAAATAAATAAAGAAGAAAATTAAATGTAATTAAAATTAGTTAAAAACTTATTTATTTTCAAATTATTTAATCTTTAGATAGAAGAGAAAAAAAATAAGTATTCATTTGGATAGATTTCTTATTTTCTATTTTTTATATTAAATATAGTAAATTTTATTTTAAATGTATGAATTTATTTTATATTCTTAAAAATTACTTTTAAATTTTCAGGTAGGAAATTTTTTTTAATATATTATTTTCTTTAAAAGTCATAATCTTTTTTAAAGTAAGTCTAAATGAGTTCTTGCATTTTTTTTTATGAGAATTATTATCATTTTTTATTTATTTTGAAAACAACAAATAAGAAGTGTATCAAAACAAGTAGTAAGTGGAATGAATTTGAATGAGTATATCAAAATATTTTATTTACTTTAATTTTTTTTCTGTTCACTTTTTCTTGTTCTTTCTCTTGAGTACTTTATTTGTCGGAACCAAACATAACCTAAATAAAGATGATGATTGTTGGGGAAAATGCATTCCTCAACAATTTATTTATTTTTCCCTTAATCTTCCATAGATAATAAAAAAGTGATTAATTTTATAAATTTATTTATCCTTTTCTATTCTTATATTTTTTTTCTTTATCTTTTCTTTCTTTTAAACTTTGTTGAAAAAAAACAATTCCTAAGGTTATATTTGGTTATTGTAAAATGTTAATGAAATATATATACATTTTAAATTAAATAATTTTCATAAGTCATGGAAAAAGGTAAGGACAAAGCATTCAAAAAAAATAAAAATAAAAATAAAAAATTGTGGAAAACATGTTAAAAGATTTTTCTCCCATTTCATTAATACAATATTTGGTTCTTGAAGAATTTGAGGAAAAATGTGGGGTAGAGAAAATGAAGTGGAAAAATAGAAGGCAAAAAGTCATGAAAAATAAAAAATAAATTTAAAACTAATAAACTATTTTTTACATGCATCTTTAAATGTGATTAATTTATTTTTCTCTTTTATATGAAGATTAATTAATTAAAAAATACAGAAAATATCTAATGTAATTTAATTTAATTTCTATATTATTGTTGTATGGTTTAAACAAATCGCTAGATATAATCCCATGTCTTTTTATCAATCAAAAAGTTTTTCAAAATATATTCCTACTAATCATAGTTATTTCCAATTAATTTCACACTATTTGATTGGAGAGAATCACCACTTTTAGTAGATGTATTAATGGTAAAACAATTCAAAAGAAAGAGAAATGTGATTGTTTTAAATAAAATTAAGAAGACATCCTGCACTTTCCAAGGTAAATCTTTAAAAGGATATAGGGGGAGTGTTGAAAAACTCATCATAGACCTCACCATGTCTATAAGAGTTTGATTTCTTTTTTCCACCACTCCATTTTATTATGGAGTGTTAGGGGCACTCATCTAGGATATGATTCCATGCACTTTTAGGAAAAAATCACTCTCACTTGACATGTATTCTCCACCTTTGTTGGATTGAAGTGCCTTCAGGTGTTTACGTATCCGGTTTTCCCATTTTACCTTAAATTCCTTGAATTTATCCAAGACATTGAATTTCCTATGCATAGGGTAAACGTAATCATACCTACAATAATCATCAATAAAAGTGATGAAATGCTCATACCCTCTGCCTGTGTAGACATTAAAAGGTCTACACACATCGGTATGTAGTAACTCTAAACATTCTTTGGCTCTAAACCCTTTAGTAGTAAAAGGCCTCTTGGTCATTTTACTCTCCATATGAGATTCGAAGACCAGAAAGTCTTCTTGAACCAAGGAGTGCAATTCTAGACTAAACTAGTCTTTTGATCATATTTAGATTTATATGAACTAGGTGTAGTGGCATTAGTATGTTTGATTAGTGCTACGTATTTTCCTTTTTAATGAGATATGATTATTTTCAACACAAGGTATAGTGATAAATAAAAAAAGACAAATTCTCCAACTAGCCTATATAGTTAACCTTGCAACTAAAGTTATGGTAGGTACATCCCTATCATGTAACCTTTTCTTTTGTTGAAAACCATGTAAAAAATTATAGATAGTTGGCTTGGAGTTTATCCACCATAATTGATGAAATCCACCACTACATATTAATAGTGAGAACATGAGAAGTAGTACCTCCCTTTCCTTAGGTAGTCTAGGCATTCATTTTTTAGTATCCCAGTAAGAGCTACAAAGCAATCACTACCCTTGAGCTTGCTTTTTTATTCCTTTACTTGAACTTTTCTTATTTGGTATTGTTGTTTCTCTTTGGTAGAAGAGCCTAAAGAACCCTTGAATCCCATATGAACACCCTTTTGATCTTTGAGAATCCTCTTAGCTATTCTAAAGGAATCCAGTAAGATCTTTAAGAATCATATGAAACCCTTGTGTTCATAATAGTCCTAAGGGCAACTCATCTAGTTGCCTTGCCCTTATCACCAAATAATCCTAGCAATCTTAAAAGAATATCATAGACCATGGCAATAAATATGTGTTGCTGTTGCAACACATTATCCAAAGACCCAAGTATGAGACACTTGGTCTTTTGATTTGTCTTATGCCACTTTTTATATGTCTCTTTTTCTTTCTGCTAGGTTTATTCAAAAGGAATAACTAGCTTTGCCTAAATTAGCTTCTTTACAATTAATACTATCTCTAGATTATTTTTAGTCTATAATTAGGTCTAGCTTAATGTGAGAATAGAGGTGATTGCATTAAGGACATGATATACATAATAAATGAAACAACCCATGCATTTATTAAGGTTTGAGGATTCAAGGTCGGTTGGTAAGTTTAACAAAAAGGCAGTGCTTTGAAACTACATATATTCATGCAAGGTATTCTAGTATCATAAGAATTAAGCTTACTTTAAGCAAGTTATAATTCTTATGACTATGTAGAGAGATTATCTAATTAATCATCGTGCCTTAAACTTAGAAAGTTATCCTAAGGCAATGATTAACACTAGATTCATTGGAAACTTGGAAAGTTTTCAAAAATAAAAATCTCAGTTCTGGATGCAATGTTAGGCTTAAGATTCAATTTGATTTCAAATCGACTTTGATCCTAAACCCTAGATTTTATGACTTTCTCTCTAAGGATTCAACACTGAATTGTTAATCTCTCCAAAACATTTTTAAAAAAAATTTCATTAAATATTATTGAAAATATTTATCCATATTTTATTCTTATTTATTTAAATTAGGTTTTATTACACATAGTAAATAATTAATCTTTCTAACATAAAAAAAAATTGAACATATTGGGGCTGATCCCAAAAGAAGACAACTAAAAATACTATAAAGCCATAGTAATTCTATCTTTGATTTTTCTTAGCTAGAGTTATCACATTTTTAGGTTTTACTATTTTAATTACATCTTAGATTTGCGATCACTAGGCAAGTACATTTGACCATTTCACATTTTTCTTTGAGCACTCATAATCTTGCTTATAAGGATGAAGTTTTTCTAAACTAGTGAGCTTGTAATAAGATTGAGCAAATGCACCATTTTTTTTTCTAATCACCTAATTACTCGCTTGCTGCTAGTTTGAAAGATTCCTATCACCTACAACTCTTGTCTTAGGGTTTCGATGTTGCATTAGAAGTGACACTAGTGACATTGACTAGCCTAGAATGGAATGTCTTGTCTCAGGTTAACCTACCACGAGTATGAAGGTTAACTCACCTCTACTATAAGAAGAAAGATTAGGGCTATTGTAAAACAAGCTTAAGAAACGGTAGTTGTAGATAGATGTACAACATAGCAACTCTAAATTAATAAAAAATTTAGTTTTAACTTCTATTTATCTTCACTCTTGATTTCTTCATTTCAAACTTCTGCTTGATATGTATTGTTGCCATTATGAGTGGCTAAAACACTAAAATCAATGCGAGAAAATCCATGAGTTGCTTTGTTCAAGCTAAGGAATATTGGAGAAGCTTGAGATAGCAATTCTTTATCTAACTTGTTGATAAAATTGAGTTCAAAGGAATTGAGAAATATTGGAGCATCTTCAGGTGACAATTCCTAATTTAACTTATTGATAAGCTTGAGTTTGGGGGAACTTAAGCAATGACTATTTAAATACTCCCTTGCTACTTTCATGGTATATCGGTTGCTCAAATATGCCTTAAGCCAAGGTGTTGATGCTTGAGTATTACTTGGTATTCAATGATCTATGCGTAGTAAGTCTCGAGTTTGATTGTTTAGGGCATCCTCATTATTCAAACTCCAACACCTCTCTCTATTTGCGAAGAAGAATTTCTAGTAGGAGAAAATGGACTTGATAAAGACATATACATTATAGAATCATTATCTTTCACAAAGTTTTCTTTAATTAAAACTCATTTTTCCTTACTTTCTTTTTGATTCATTGTCTTTCATTATCTAGGAATTGAACATCTCTAGTCATAATCAACTTCCTAGTTTCTAGATTTGATATTGTAACCTTGGTTATATCATTGAATCCAAAAAAATATGGTTATTTTTGTGCTCATCTGGTGTGTGGGAATAATCAACACAACAAAAAAATGTAAGACAAAAAAATAATTTGGTGTATGTTCACTTTAAGCTTCCTTCAACGTTCTTTTAAAATCACTTTCATAGCATACTTGTTCAATAAGAATGTTGCATGAGTAACGACTTTACCCAAAATGCTTTTGGCAGAGACTGGAATTTGAATATGTTTCTTGTAATTTTCAAAATTGTCATGTTGCTTCTTCTAGTTATGTCATTTCACTGAGATGTATAATTAATTATAAGTTGTTTATGAATACCGTAACTTTTGTAATAATTCTGAAATTATTGAAGTTGAATTCTTTTCCTCTATCAGAGCTTAATATTTTAATATTGTAATTAGTTTCTTTTTCAAGAAGAATTTTAATTTATTTAAACTTACCAAAAGCCTTAGAATTATATTTGAATGAACAAAACCAATTTCTTCTTCTAAAGTCATCTATAAAAGTTAAAACATATTTGTTGTAATCTACACACACACACACACACACACTATTTGTAAGGACCTACTGATTCATGCCCAACTGGTGTCTTCTAATTCAGTCCTCAGATGGGAGTAATCAACAAAATTTATAACCTATTTCACCATGTACTAGGATAGCCTCAGCTAGCATAGCATAGTGGCTCTAGGATCGTTCACTGGGATGGGTTTTCATTTCACACCTGATATTAGTTTAAAGAATTGGATTGGTGTTTTTTCTTTTCTAAGTTAGCTTTAAAAGAAAACATAAACTTTGGTTTGAAAAGGTTGGTTTTAAGCTAACCAAAAAAATAGTAACTGAGTTTTAATTACAAAGAAAAGGGTCTCTTGGATTTTCAGGTCACTAGGTTCAGGCCCCTTACACAAAAGTGGAGATTCCGGATCTTTCCTCTCATTGGGGATTTAACCTATAGTTATCCTCCCAACCGGTGTGTTACATTTGCTTTCCATTAATGGTTTCAACGTTAATTCCCTCTCACTGATGCATCTTGCAATGACTTGTGCCTCTCACCTAGCACTTGCCATTCAAGGTGATCATTAACCTTGGATTACCCTTCACAAGCTCGCAAAAGTAACTAATGGATGTCTCCTTAGAGTCCAAAAGCTTACCAAGTGTTGACTATTCTAGAAAATCCTACCTTTAAACCACCTACCAGAGGCTCGCAAGAGATAAACTAGTGTAACTCAATGGACGGAGTCCACTTGCCTTACCAAGTGTTGGCCCAGGTGATTTTAAGGTGTTTTAAGTTAACTAAAAATATAAAAACCATTAACGGGTCACAACTTCCTCTTCATTAAAAAATGAAACAAGGAAAACTCCCACTTTTGTAGTCAGGTCCTTTACCTAGCTCATTTCCGTCCAAGAGACAAAAAGTCTAGCCACTCATCCTCTGAGAAAACATCTTTAGAGGTTGTTTGGCTAGAATAAAAAATAAAAGCAAATTGAGTAGGTAAGACAGAGCAACGCTCTGTATATTTCTTACTAAAAACATGTACAAGTGATCCCCTCTCCAATGTCTTCCCTTCCTCAGAGAGATGAGAGATATGAGAGATGTTTGAGAGATGAGGGATTATATCCAGGATTGATATTACAAGGGGATATCTTAAAATATATAAAGAGAGATATTTTCAACCTCTTAATTAGATATCCTAAATATCTTAAAAGATCTTCAATTGATTACAAGGAGAGAATTGATAATTACACCAAATATCTTAAGGTAAAAAAATCTAATAGAGTCGGTGTAAAATATCTAACTATTACATTTTCGCATTGGAGAAAGGTGATGCGAAAAATTTTGCATCAGTGATAGTCAGCGCGAAAATTTTTGCATTGGGAAAAGTCAATGCGAAAATTTTCGCATCAGGGAATGTCAATGCGAAAATTTTCGCATCAAGTAATGTCAATGCGAAATTTCTTTTTAGCTTTGCGCAGTTGCCTTCAAATGGCCATAACTTCTTCGTTTCAGCTCCAAATTGCACACCGTTTGAAGAGTTGGACTCCTGACTTCCCAAGCTTCGAAATGATATATAGAATGTAGACAATGGACTCCAAGAAGTGCTCCAAATTTTCATTGTAATTGATGTCCTTTGAATTTCTCATAGCATGTGAAGATTTCGCATCACCATGCAAAATTGCTTCATGATGGATTTCTTTCCCTGATCCTCTTCCTTGCATCTCTTGATTGGCTTGGAAGTTCATTCCCAAGGGTTGCACAAAGTTCTCCCTCATTCTTGGCTTGCTTCAATGATAAAAAAGCTACCAAAAACACCAAAACTAGCCAAAAATTGATTAAAAACATTTGCAAGGGTCCTTAACGTGCCAATTGAGTTAAAAGGTATTAATTACTACTTAAAAGTGTTTAAAAGAGTTTATATCAAGCTATAAAAGAGCACTTTTTGAGTAGCAATCACTCCCCCCAACCGACATATTGCTAGTCCCTTAACAATGAAGGAGAGAAAAACAAAAATTAAGACAGTAATATCATTTACAAAATCATGTTGATCACTCCAAAAAATCATAAGTGGCATGATTGTAAAACATACTCTCACATGGAAAATTAAAAAAACAAAACCCAACCTTCAACAAGAGGGTATAAAAAATCTTACCTGATCATAATTCATAAAGAGTAGGCATTATGCAAATTTAAGTCATGATAGGATTTCCATTCTTCTTGGCTCAATCAGTACTCTTCCACAAAAATCTAAGTGTTATTTATTAGCTTCCGAATATAGTACTTTGAACTAATCTCTCCCCCCAACCTAGTTCTTTCACAGACTTTAGCAAACTGACCACTTTCAATAGGCTAAGAACGCACCTCTTTTATTTCACAATTTTTTTCTTGTAGGAGTGCAATGCTAAAGGTATTATTTTCTAAAGTGTCTATGTAACGGGGGTCCATCGATGACTCCCAACAATCAAGGTTTAGGGCATCAAGCTTTAAGGATCTTTCGACCACTAACTCCTCGGATTTTACCCCGGACTTTTGAGAATAAAATTTAATACCCAAACACCTACAACATGTTAAACTCCACCTAATCACCCTTGTAACGAGCATTGAGGTCGGTGGCTCCCAACCAATTAAGGCTTAGGGCACCGGGTTTTAAAGATTTTCACCATATACCCCTCGGACCTTGCTCGGATTTCAAAACAAGTATAACACTTTGTTTTTTTTTTTTTCCAAAGCTCATTGGCCTTTTATCAGGTGTCCCAACACTATTAAAACGAGGTCAAAGGTACCAAGTCTAAATTTTCCTAAGTTCAGTAGGTGAGATAGTTTTTTATCTTATAAACGAAATCTAAAGTGCACAATGTGTGGTAAGATTAAAGTGGAAGAAATAAGGTTGAATTCAATAGGAGTTTCAATAATTCATCAACCTCAATAAGCATAATACGACTACTATTCAAATAAAAAGGCAAGAATTCAATTTCTCTCATTTCATTTTGAGAATTTTTCCTTAATAACCATGTAGAGTAGAGTAAAACTTTTAAAATTAAGAAAAAAATTTAAAAATTTAAAAATTAAGCGAAAAATACTAAATTAACAAGATAACTTAGCATTATTAACAACTTCCTTCCTTTACTTCCCCCCCAACCAAGATCAACATTGCCCTCAATGTGGCAATAACGATTATAAATAAAGGGAGAAAGTGGCACCTCCTGAGTGACATGGAGTCTGAGTTGTATAGGAGAAACCACATGATTAAAAAAAAAAACAAAAGATTAATGAGTAAAGGATATAGAAAATGCCAAGTATAAATAAAAATGATATGCATATATTACTCTGAGAAAGTACAATGAAATGATCATGTAATACATCCAATCCCAGAATATATAATATCAACTAATATACTAAGTAAATACAATATAAAGAAATGATCAAATAATGGGGTTCTCTGGTGGACATGATGGCTCTGAGGCTATCTCGTGAGTGGCCCGGGTGGGACATTAGTTGTGATGGTCTCCTCAGCTGGAATCGTCTCCTCAGCTGGAGCTCTCGGCTATGATGGTCCAGGAATATCAGTCTGAGGTGGTACAAGACGCAGATGCTGCTGTATCTGACTAAGGATAGCAGTATGCTGGTCAAGAATAATAGAATGTCGATCTTGCTGAGCTCGGATGTCTCTCATATTCCAGAATAGAGCGTTGTGCGTGGCGTTGAGTGTCCTAAATAATAATACCATGCCACGAAACTCTGAGCCAGAAATGATGATAAAGTCTAGTAATGGAGGAGACGTAGCTGGTGGAATAGGTGGTGTTGCTGGAGGATAAGTAGAGGCAGCCTAAGGCATAGATGGTGCAACAGGGGTGGATGGAATAGACTATGTGGGATGCTCGTCCTGTTGTGCCTGGTCAGACTGTACTGGTACTGGAGGTACTGGCTTGGGTGGGGTTGTTTCAGGTGCTGATTCGACTGAATTCCTCTCTACAAGCTGTGTCCATTGGTCGAGAGTGAAATACTCTCGGCAATGGTGGCAACGCTTGAGATGGGGCTTAGTAGGGTAGCCCATATGCTCTAATATATGGTAGAGTAGCCTCGGAAATAGTAATGGAATCGCGTCAGCTCGCTGTAGCTTCTTGCTATGCACTTTCTCCTCAAAGTATAGGAAAACGACCATAATCAAATGGTATGGACCAAAATAGAAACCCATATATATCCTGTATAATGCATCCAAAATAGGTCCTCGCCTTTGCACTGAATACTAAAGAGGGAAAATGTTGGACCTCAACAATACATCTACTAAGAGCATCCCAGATGGAAGCTTCTTAAGTAGCAGACATGTATATCCAGAAGTCCCTCGTGATAGAATGCGGACCATGTTTCACTGAGATGTAGAGGTCCACTGTCTGAATTGCTCTGGATCCTCTGGCTGAAATGGAATATGGAGAGCCTTAACAATATGCCTAGCCTCTAAGATACCCTAACGTCCGTCTATGCTGAAACGAATGGCTGTGGAAATCCGAACGCCTTGAGTAGTCATGGACTGATAGAAATCCATCACTATTCTGGGGTACAAAAACTCTTTGGAAGTCATCAGACACTCGAGATGGTACCTCTGGAGCAATCCAAATGAATCCTGAAGGTCCGGCTATTGTCGCATAGCCTCCATGTCAAAGTAGAGCTCAGAGTGAAATGACTTAGCTCTACAATCTAAATTGCCCAGAATGGGTGGCACAGTAACCATTGGCCTTTTGATGATGACTTCACGAGCAATGCTTGAAGGTCTCTGAATATCTTCTAGGGCCTGAGAATTAGCTAGAGCCTGACTGGATGTCTCTCTAGGGCCTGAGGTTCTAGCTCTCTTTGGTGGAACGCGACGTACTGATGGCTCTGGGGACGAAGAAATTGGCGGTCTCCGTGTCGAATACTGGCACTGAGGAGGGCTAGAAGTCACTCTTCCCTTAGAAGATGGCACGGTGAAGGCCTGAGAGGCTTGAGATGGATTCTGAGGAGTGGAGGCACTTGGCTGAGCCTCGCGAGATGCGGATGGGTCTGTATGGCCCCTCTGCTGCGCACCATAGCTAATATGGACGAGATGTGGATTGCTCTTCTTCTTCTTGGTGGCTGCGGGGTGCGGAATGGAGAGGAATTTGCTTCACAAGGCGGCAGTGAGCTCTTTGTAACAGAGGACCCTTGTGCGAAATGGTCAGCTGGAGGTCTTTAAATAGGGAATTTAAATGACTTTTGGCTTTCCTTCTGGCCATTAAGTGATCGTTGGCGTTTCGCATGGCTAGTGGCTTATGCGAAATTTTTTGTAATGACATTTGGCTGATGCGAAATGGTGATTGCTGATGCAAAATTATGATGCGAAAATTTTCGCATTAAGAGTTACCGATGCGAAAAATTTTCTTATTGAGAATTGGTGGTGCGAAGCTGATGCGAAATTTTTTGCATTGAGAATTGGCGGTGCGAAGCTGATGCGAAATTTTTCGCATTGAGTTCTTTGTCTTGCGAAGTGCTCTGTTTTCCTTTGTTTTTGACTTCCCCTGTTTTGATCATCAAAAATTTAATTTAAGTCATAATAAAATAAAATTAAAGCTAGAAATTCTAACTTAAAAACATATATCAAATCTATACAACTTGAATTTTAGAATTTAAAACAAAACAACAAACAAACTAAAAAAAAATCAAAAAAAAAAAAAAATGGACTTAGTGTCTTTCGACAAACTAAGCCCATCTAACCATTTATTTTTCAGGCTTGATGTGGTTCAAGGAGGTTGATTTCCTCGTCTTTAGAAAATGGCTCTAGGAATGGCTTGAGATGTTGGCCATTGACTTTGAAAGTCCCGGTACTGGTGAGTAGCTCAATTACTCCATTTGAATATACTTCATGGATAGTAAACGGACCTATCCATCTTGATTTCAATTTTCCTAGGAAAATATGGAGCTTAGAGTCATAGAGCAAGACTTTTTGTCCCTTCTGAAATTGTTTACGGGAGACTAATTGATCATGCCACCTTTTCAATCTCTATTTTGAAATGTTTGAATTGATATAGGCGTCATTCCTCAATTCCTCCATCTCATTAAGGTTTAGAAATCTCTTCACACCGGCTCTGTTCAAGTCCATGATACGCTTTGCTATAGACTAGGCAATAAGGAGACATTCTAAGAATGGTCTTGTAAGCTGTCCTGTAAGCCCATAGTGAATCATGAAGCCTAACGACCAATCTCTTTTGCTCGTATTCACCACTTTCATCAGTATGTTCTTTATTTCTTGGTTGACTAACTTAACTTGCCCAGAAGTCTGAGGGTGGTAAGGTGTAGCTACCTTATGCTTCACCCCATACTTGGCTAAGAGAATTTCAAACGATTTGTTACAAAAATGAGTACCCCCATCACTGATTATGGCTTTGAGTACTCCAAATCTAGAGAAGATGTTCTCTTTGAGAAATTTGAGAACAACTCTATGGTCATTTCGCTTGCATGGGATTGCTTCAACCCATTTAGAAACATAATCCACTCCCACCAAGATGTAAGAATAGCCAAAGGACATAGGAAAAGGTCCCATGAAGTCAATGGCCCATACATAAAAAAGATCAACTATTAAAATGGGATTCAAAGGCATCATGTTCTTACGTGTTAATTTCCCAAGCCTCTGGCATCTGTCATAGCTTCTACACATGGTGAGGGCATCTTTGAAGAGTAATGGCCAGAAAAAACCCGATTGCAACACTTTCATAGTTGTCTTCTGAGAAGCAAAGTGGCCTCCACATGCGCTTTCGTGGCAATGACTGAGGATCCCCTGTTGCTCTTGCTCAGGGACGCACCTCCGGATTATTTGATCCGCACAATATTTGAATAGGAATGGCTCTTCCCAATAGTAAGCATGAATTTTTGCAAAGAAGTGTTTCTTATCTTGTGCTTTCCACTCACTTGGAACTTCTCCGGTAACTAAATAGTTAGCAATATGAGCATACCAAGGAGTGACTTCTATCAACATGAGTGACTCCTCTGGAAAATCATCATTTATTGGCAAACTGTGGGAATTATGTGCTATGGCTAGCCTCGACAGATGGTCGGCTACCACATTTTCCACTCCCTTCTTGTCTTTGATTTGAAGATTGAATTCTTGAACAAGAGAATCCATCTGATCAGCCTCGCTTTTGCATCTTGTTTAGTCAACAAATATTTCAAGGCCGAATGGTCAATGAAAACCACAATGAAAGACCCTACCAAGTAAGTGCGAAATTTGTCTAAGGCAAAAACTACAACCAACAATTCTTTCTTTGTGGTTGTGTAGTTTCTTTGCGCTTCATTCAACGTTTTGCTCGCATAGTAGATCACATAGGGCTTTCCATCTTCTTTTTGCCCAAGAACAGCTCCTATAGCAAAGTCACTGACATCGCACATCACTTCAAAGGGTAATTGCTAGTTGGGAGCTCTCACTATTGGAGCGGTTGTCAGCAATAACTTCAATTCTTCAAAACTCCATTGACATCGATCATCCCATATAAATTCAGCATCCTTCACCAATAGCTCACAAAGAGGTCGTGCAAGTTTAGAGAAATCTTTAATGAACCTCCTATAAAACCCAGCATGGCCAAGGAATTGCCTTACTCCTTTGACAGTTGTTGGTGATGGCAACTTGACAATCAGTTCAAATTTTGCTTTGTCCATCTCAATGCCTTGGCTTGAGATAATATGCCCAAGGATGATCCCTTGGGGTACCATGAAATGACATTTCTCCCAATTGAGCACCAAGTCTTTCTCAATGCATCGATTCAGCACAACTTCCAAATTGACTAAGCATTCGTCAAACGCATTTCCATATACGGTGATATCATCCATAAAGACTTCCATAATACGCTCCACCATATCACTGAAAATGCTTAACATGCATCTTTGGAATGTTGCTAGTGCATTGCATAAGTCAAAAGGCATTCGTCTGTATGCATAAGTTCCGAATGGACAAGTGAAAGTAGTCTTCTCTTGATCTTTAACAACAATTTCAATTTGAAAATACCTGGAGTAGCCATCCAAGAAATAGTAGAATGGATGGCTTGAGACCCTCTCAAGCACTTGATCAATAAACGGCAATGAGAAGTGGTTCTTCCTTGTTACAACATTCAACTTTCTATAATCAATACACACCCTCCAACCTGAAGTGAGACGGGTAGAAACTTCCTCCCCCTTATCATTTTGCACCATGTGATCCCTGATTTCTTTGACATGACTTGCATAGGACTCACCCATGGGCTATCTGATATGGGGTAGATAATACCGGCCTGAAGTAGCTTAAGCACCTTAGCTCGCACCACCTCTTGCATGTGAGGATTCAACCTTTGCTGGGGTTGACGAACTGGCTTAGCTTCTTCTTCCATGTATATATGATGAGTACAGACTAAAGGGCTGATCCCTTTCAAATCAGAAATTTTCCACCCTATCGCCTTCTTACATCTCTTGAGGATTTCAAGTAGACAATCCTCCTGAGTAGTGGTAAGAGATGAAGAAATAACAACAGGGCTTTGCTTATTTTCCTCCAGGTATGCATACTTCAACTCCGTGGGTAATGGCTTCAGAATAAGCTTTGGGGGCTCTTTCTTAACGGCTTCTTGTGTCTCTTCCTTATTGAATAAAGGGAGAATTTCTTCCTTCATCTTCAAAGGAGGCAGAGTAGCAAGCAAATCTAAGGGTTCAAGTAACCCTTCATCAAGATCCCCAAAATTCTCGTTCAGATCTTCTAGCATCTTCTTATCACAATGCTCCTCCACTAAGTTATCAATCATACATACCTCTTCTAGTCCTTCTTCTTCTCCTGGATGGAATTGTTTATTGCACATATAGAAGATATTGAGTTCCAATGTCATGTTGCCAAATGTAAGTTGCATGACTCCATTCCTACAATTGATGATAGCATTTGAAGTAGCTAGGAATGGTCTTCCAAGTATGATAAGAATATAGTTAGTTCCTTTGGCAATCGGATTCGTATCAAGAACAACAAAATCCACTGGGTAGTAGAACTTGTCAACTTGAACTAGGACATCTTCAATCATACCTCTTGGAATTTTCACAGATCTATCTGCTAGAGATAGAGTGATTGATGTTGGCTTCAACTCTCCCAGTCCCAATTGCTTATAGATAGAGTAAGGTAGCAAATTCACACTTGCTCCCAAGTCCAACAAAGCTTTCTCCACACACGTCTCTCCAATCATCATTGATATGGTAGGACAACCCGGATATTTATATTTCGCTGGGGACTTGCACTGTATAATGGAACTTACTTGCTCAGTTAAGAAGGCTTTCTTACTCACATTCAACCCTCTTTTGTTAGTGCACAAGTCCTTCAGGAATTTTGCATAAGTCGGAACTTGTTTGATCATGTCTAGCAAAGGGATATTAACTTTCACTTGCCTCAACACTTCAAGAATTTATGATGCGTTGTTGATTCACCTCTTGCCATGCAAAGCTTGTGGGAAAGGTGGAGACATGTGCTTCTTTATCACTTCTTCTTGATTGATGGTCCTCTCCGGCTTTTCATTCAACTTAGCTTCAAGGTTCTCCTTCTTTGTACTGCTTTCTTTCTTCTTTCCTTGTTTTCCTCCATCTTCTCTTTCTCTGCTTTAGTATCTGGTTCTTGCTCTAGCTTGGGTGTAGGCAGATCAACCTCTTTACCACTCCTTAGAGTGATCACTGCTTTGACTTCCCTCATCAGAGAAGATTCTCCCTTCTGAGCCTCCACTTCATGGATAACCTTTGGATTCTGATGAGGTTAAGAAGGAAATTTTCCTTTCTCTTGCACTGTGTTGAGATTAGTAAGCCTTGAGATCTGGTACTGGAGATTATCTATCTTTTGAGACTTCCCATCCATCATTCTGTCTCGATTGGCCATTTCTTGCATGATATGAGCATTTTCTTGCCTGATCTGAGCATTCACTTGCATAAATTGATCATTGATGGATTTCTGGTCTGCTATAAAGTCTCCCACGACCTTGTTAAGATTCAGAATGGCTTGTTCAAGACTTGAGGCTTGTGGGGGTGCTTGGCCAGGTTGCATGTACTGAGGTGCCCTTGGCTTCCAAGAGAAATTCGGATGGTTTCTCCAATTTGAATTGTAGGTGTTACTATATGGAGCATTATTATTGGGCTTGAATTGTTCAATAAAATTTGCTTGATCCCCAAACATTTCTCTCACAACTGGCATCGTAGGACACTCTTCCACCAAGTTCTCAAAAGATTGACAAATGTAACATGGCTTAGTTTGCATTGGTGTGTCTGAAATGGCTTTCACTTCAAGTTCCTCCAATCTTTTTCTTGCCATAGCTGCAAAGTTTGCTTTCGTATCGGTTCCTTCATTCAAAGTATACATCCCAACCTTAGCATTAGAAGCATTTGGTTGAGAATTCATTCTTCCCACTTCTCTGGCATTGGGCTCATCCCATCCTCTTGAAACTTCAGCTACATAACTCAAGAAATCCATGGCTTCCTCCGGATTCTTACTCATGAAGTCTCTTCCGCACATTGTTTCTAAGAGTTGCTTCATTGAAGAAGACATACCGTCGTAAAAATAGCTCACCAATAGCCATGTATCAAAGCCATAGTGAGGAAAAGCGTTGATAACTTCCATGTATCTTTCCCAACATTCATAGAATTTCTCATTCTCCTTAGCTGAGAAGTTTGAGATTTGCCTTTTCAAGCTGTTTGTCTTGTGAGTCGGGAAAAATTTCTTTAGAAATTTAGCTTGCAAATCGGTCCAAGATCGAATACTCCTTGGCCTTCAAGAATTAAGTTAGACTTTGGCCTTGTCCTTTAAAGTGAAAGGAAATATCTTAAGCCTCATCAAGTCGATCGAAGCTCCTCCATCTCGAAAAGTGTTACAAACTTCTTCAAATTCCTTGATATGCTGGTAGGGATTCTCACGGTCCATCCCATGAAAAATAGGTAGAAGTGGCACAATATGTGGTCGGATCACTAGCTGCTCTGTAGGTGGCACTATACATGATGGTGCACTCATACGAGGCGGATGCATGCGGTCCCTCATGCGTTGAGATTTTCAGCTGGTGCATGTTGACTATGCTAATCTTCAGGTATAGCTTCCATGACTTCCACTTCCAATTCCAACTCTGTTTCGTGAGGATTTTTTATTTTCACAAGTCTTCCCTCATTGTCTCGTATCCAATATGGCATACACAACTAGCAATATCTGAAACAAAAATCAAAACAAAGAAAACACAAGAAAAACAATTCTAGAAAGAAAGAAAATTACGGTTAAATAAAAACCAATTAAAAAGATAAACTAAAAATAAAAAATAAAAAGAAATAAAATAAAAAGTTAGTAAAGGAAAAGAAAAATCACCAAACTTGTGATGAAGATCACAAGTGTTGTGAAAATATCATATCACTATGAAGTGGCACCATCCCCAGCAACGATGCCATTTGATTCATGCCCAGCTGGTGTCTTCTAATTCAGTCCTCAGACGGGAGTAATCAACAAAATTTATAACCTATTTCACCATGTACTAGGATAGCCTCAGCTAGCATAACATAGTGGCTTTAGGATCGTTCACTGGGATGGGTTTTCATTTGACACCTGATATTAGTTTAAAGAATTGGATTGGTGCTTTTTCTTTTCTAAGTTAGCTTTAAAAGAAAACATAAACTTTGGTTTGAAAATGTTGGTTTTAAGCTAACCAAAAAAATAGTAATTGAGTTTTCATTACAAAGAAAAGGGTCTCTTGGATTTTCAGATCACTAGGTTTAAGCCCCTTAAACAAAAATGGAGATTCTAGATCTTTCCTTGCATTGGGGATTTAACCTATAGTTATCCTCCCAACCGGTGTGCTACAGTTGCTTTCCATTAATGGTTTCAACGTTAATTCCCTCTCACTGATGCATCTTCCAATGGCTTGTGCCTCTCACCTAGCACTTGCCATTCAAGGTGATCCTTAACCTTGGATTACCCTTCATAAGCTCATAAGAGATAACTAATGGATGTCTCCTTAGAGTCCAAAAGCTTACCAAGTGTTGGCTATTCTAGAAAATCCTACCTTTAAACCACCTACCAGAGGCTCGCAAGAGATAAACTAGTGTAACTCAATGGATGGAGTCCACTTGCCTTACCAAGTGTTGGCCCAGGTGATTTTAAGGCGTTTTAAGTTAACTAAAAATATAAAAACCATTAACGGGTCACAACTTCCTCTTCATTAAAAACTGAAACAAGGAAAACTCCCACTTTTGTAGTCGGGTCCCTTACCTAGCTCCATTCCGTCCAAGAGACAAAAAGTCTAGCCACTCATCCTCTGAGAAAACATCTTTAGAGGTTGTTTGGCTAGAATGAAAAATAAAAGCAAATTGAGTAGGTAAGGCAGAGCAACGCTCTATATATTTCTTACTAAAAACATGTACAAGTGATCCCCTCTCCAATGTCTTCCCTTCCTCAGAGAGACGAGAGATATGAGAGATGTCTGAGAGATGAGGGATTGTATCTGAGATTGATGTTACAAGGGGATATCTTAGGATATATAAAGAGAGATATTTTCAACCTCTTAATTAGATATCCTAAATATCTTAAAAGATCTTCAACTGATTACAAGGAGAGAATTGATAATTACACCAAATATCTTAAGGTAAAAAAATCTAATAGAGTCGGTGTAAAATATCTAACTATTACATTTTCGCATTGGAGAAAGGTGATGCGAAAAATTTCGCATCGGAGAAAGTCAGTGCGAAAATTTTTGCATTGGGAAAGTGTGCTACGAAAATTTTCGCATTAGGGAATGTCAATGCGAAAATTTTTCGCATCAGGGAATGTCAATGCGAAAATTTTCACATCAGGTAATGTCAAAGCGAAATTCCTTTTTAGCTTTGTGCAGTTGCCTTCGAATGGCCATAACTTCTTCGTTTCAACTCCAAATTGCACATCGTTTAAAGAGTTGGACTCATGACTTCCCGAGCTTCGAAATGATATATAGCATGTAGACAATGGACTCCAGGAAGTGCTCCAAATTTTCCTTTCAACTGCTATGCTTTGAATTTTGCATAGCATGTGAAGATTTCGCATCACGATGCAAAATTGCTTCATGATGGATTTCTTTCTCTGATTCTCTTCCTTGCATCTCTTGATTGGCTTGGAAGCTCATTCCCA